>NC_092581.1:15687302-16887302 GCF_037975245.1 Apostichopus japonicus
AGAGTACAGTACAATTCTTGTGTGGAGACAAGTAATTAAGAAGCTCTTCAAATGGTCAATACTCTTTCATATGTTAGAAGTGTATAGTTGGTAGACTAGTGAGAAAGGGGGGCCATGGTAGACTAGAATTTGGTGTTAGCTACTAGTATGGAAGATAGAGTGCAATTCTTGTGTGGAGACAAGTAATTCAGAAGCTCTTTAAATGTGGTCAATACTGTTTCATATGTTAGAAGTGTATAGTTGGTAGACTGGTGAGAAAGGGGGGCCATGGTAGACTAGAATTTGGTGTTAGCTACAGTAGGGCTGGTCTGTAAGCTACTTGTATGGAAGATAGAGTGTAATTCTGGTGGGGAGACAAGTACTTCAGAAGCTATTAAAATGTGGTGAATACTCTTTCATATGTTAGAAGTGTACGGTTGGTATGCTGATGAGAAAAGGACCATGGCATTAGTGGACATAAGTTGATCTGCAAACAGTGCAATGGTTGTCTCAGAATCACTTTAACAGTGGTCAATACACTTTCATGTTGAAAGTGCCATGTGTGGTTAGTGAAGCGTGGCCATGCTAGACCAGGATCTGTGATAGGGTTGAACTGATCTCCAGGGTTTGTAGATAAGAGTGCAGTGATTGTGTGGCAAAGAGCAAGTGAGAAGAACTTTAGTAGCACGTTCTGCAATACCCTATCATATCAAAAGTGTATGGTTGGTATAAACTTCAATGGTAGACTAACTGAGGGTAATGGTGGTAGAGGGGGATGGAGGTAGCCCAGAATTAGTTTTTAAGGAAACAATGTTATCAGTAAGCATAGTAGATATGTACAGTAGATAGACAGACAGATAGAGTACAATGGTTGTGTGGAGATATGTAAGGCAGAAGCACTTTCATGATAAATATTTACCCTTTCATGTAAAAATTACATGGCTTGGAGACAGAGATGAATGGTGCTAGTAAAAACAAACTTGTTCCATCTAGATTTGGTAGATAGAGTACAATGCAATGCTTGTACATGACAATATTGCCACATGTACATGTATGAACAGCAAACTTGATATTGTGCAACATATTTAAGCTAACACTAACACTGTGTCACTATTTTAAATTGTGTACCTCCATTTTTCTTTCTTCTGACCCTCACCCTACATCTGACTTTGATTTGAGTCGCTAGCCAAACCATACAGATATCGAGACAAGGACACTGATCAGCTCTAGACAGTAAAATATGATGACCGATGTGGTAATTGAGCATAAAAAGACCTTGGATAAACAGACAGGCATTGGTTATGTAGTATACATACTGTAGATTGGTTCTAAGTGTTCTAATTACATTGTACTGACAAAAGAGAATTGATCTTCTAGCTTAAGAGGGATAACATCACCCTCTCCCTTCCCCGACTTTCTCCCTTACCTGACTTTCTCTCCCCCCATCCCCCTCCTTCCCCTGTGGAATTTTGCTGACTAGATCTATAAACACGACACACAGTGCAGTTGTACAATGTACAGTACCTATATGGATGTATGTAATATTGTGAATCTCATATTCCGAGTATCTGTGTGATTTGTCACACCGGACGACCGACAAGTCACCTCGAAACTTCACACGTATGATATCCAACTTAGCTAATATCAGACATTGTAATTATGAAATTTAATAGAGCCCATTAACACATAATTTAACGATCACACTGAAGATAATTACACCACAATAAATAAACTACTCTCTTTATATTTAGACAGCTCTCTCTCTTCAAGGCAGTTAATTCTGAAATATTGTAGCAATAAGTTGGTTGTATAAAAACCATTCCATGTAAACATCCTCTTCCCCTTCTCAGGGACACTGTCTTCTGTGCAGAGCCTAGGCCTATTTGACCTAGCGTAACTTGCAACAAAAACACAGCTGTTTGAAATCAACTTAATACCTTAGTTGCTTTATTGTACAAACCTTTATCATTCACACATCGTGAGAAATATGACATTAGCTGGGTGTAAACTTACCCATAATAACCTACTGACAGAACTGAATGAGATACTTAAGTAGGCCTACAATATATGGCTGGAAATGAACATCTTTCTAAAATTATCCAAGACTAGGCTCAACAGAGTATTACATTATAGGCAAGCTTTTAAAATCATGGTAAATATATAACCTATTAGTTTACCTATATCCAGCATATTGTGGCTATATGGATGATTTTAACTACTGTGTTAATCTAAGGATGGACATCGCATGACTTGTATTTAAGTGATGTGCAAATAAAATAGCCCAACTTAAATTGTGCACATGAATGGTCTAAACCATAGGGGAGGGGGGTGGGCAATTTGTAGTCAACATACAATACATGGGCCACAAGCAGATTTCCTGCAGCATGCAAGATTTTCAAAACCCTATTACATATCAATTCCTTCGCGCCATTCCCTGTGCGGCACGCGAACTGAGTTCGACCGCCGCAGTTTTAGGCCTATGACTTTACCATATAGACCATTTTCCTACAGCCATAGCATGAAAAGTTCATACCGAAAAAAATTAGTTCAAACGGCACTAAACAGAGAAATGAGTTGTCTCTCAAGTTCTGTTATTTTCTTAACAATACAGTGCAAAATTCCACCAGACTTGGGTGATTTACGATGGAAGGTTAATAAATATCGAACTCAAAACCCTCATTGATAACACACAGTAAATACTGAAGAAAATCGCCATTTGATAGCCGTACTTTGTTTGCGTAACCATCCTCTTGAATATTCATTGAAAAATTTAGTTCAAACGGTTTTGGAAAGGATTTTTTCTTAACTTTAAATTGATGTTAAATTCATTTTCATTGGTCACTATCTTCAATCGGACCAAGTACAATCCAATCGAATGTCTTCTAAGAAAAATACAAGTTTCGCTTTCTTCGGTGGGCACGCCGTTACGTAATATGTGTATCCTGTACTCTGCAATAGGGTACAGCCACGCAATGCAGTGTTCACCTACATCGCCACAGCCGAAATTCGCTTTCAAAACGTTATATTTTATTGAACTTAATATTATTTCAAAGAAAATGACCGTGGAATATGCATCATAAAATGTTGAAGCAAGTAATTACCAATTAATTTATCTAATGCAATCCTAATTATAGAAACACCATTTAAGACCCCCCTGATGAATGGAATAGTCCAAACAACTTGTCCGCACAGAGCCACAGGATTTTCGGTCAAGGTGATGAGTCATACGTGTTGGTCAGTAAGAGGGCTATTTTGAAGGATGTTTAGTGTGCATTTTAGAAAGAAAGGAATTGATATGACTAAGCTCTCGGAATCTTTGTTTGCCTATGGCAAGGGAATATACATGTTATTGTATGTACACATAACAGCGCAAGCTTGTTAAAGGGCCTACTTGCGATAGGATACATTTCAATATGGGCAATGTGAATGAAGAGACTTTCAGATAACTTTTATTACCATAAAATATACTTCCAATAGCATCACTAGACACGTTCATGTATACTTTGTGGTCCACAGACTATATAAATTTTTCACTGGAGCATTAAAGATCAAACTCCTGCACCCCCCTCCCCCCCCCGAGCTAGACACTTTTTGTCCTGTGGTTGGTATATACACACTAAGTTTGTAGTACTGTAGCTACAGTGGCTGGTCATGGAGAGAAGACGGTGATAGATACATCACTTATTCAAACAGGTTTTCTAGGCTAGGTACCAGATTGAGAGTCCTATGGTTGTGATGAGACAGGTAAGTACATTAGTTTTTCAGCAAACTGTACAAACTTTCACATTTGATTCTAGTGTGCCAGGAGAGTCATCAAAACCAGTGGATCGAAGTGCTCATATTATTTAACATCTGGGAGTAATTTATCTGGCATGGCTTGAAGCCAAATGTTAGCCAAATTGTTACATCTAGGCACACACAGTTGAAGTATGCAATCAATTACTCCAAAGCTGCAACCGATCACCATTCAGTATACCTTCGAAGCACGTTTGGAGGACGAAGCTACAGTATACGTTACAATACTGTCTATCCTGTAAACCAATAAATAAATATCCATGCATTAATATCACTTCTTATCAAACCAGCAACATGTACAGTAAGTTTATAATTTATACATTAGTACTAGAGTTTGCAAACTGGGACATTTGATCTGATGATTCTAGGCAAGTTTATTCTCTCAAAGCACAAACCACAAGCCCAATCTAAAACGATAGAAATCAAGATGGATACAGCCTTTATATACACATACCTGCAAGGTCTCTATGAATGCATGATTAACTAACATAATTGCTAATAAGGGCTGACTCCAGGCTAACTCTAACAAGCGTGCAATTAACTATGTGCATCCTTGCATGCATGCCATCCCTTCCAAATCCTTGGTTTTACTTCCATCGTAGAGCCCAATATATGGTTAAAGTACATTTTCACACTTGGAAATGTCAATATACCAACCATAGTCTTCAATTTTGTATGCATACAAGTGTATAAGTGCTTTCTCAATATATACTACAGATGCTAAATGTAAGTCTGTAGTACTGTACCCTATGCAACAGCTCAGTAGAACAAAAAAATTTAAGGTATTGTTTTCGGAATTTCTGACACCATTTGAAGTTATTAGGCTAAGCCAGTAATTCATTTTAAACTGGTCATTCACATAAAGAGCCAATTTGACATGATCCACTATTAATTATTCAGGTGGTATCTAGGTAGACTTTTTATAGGTCATTTTTAATTATCCTCTTTCCTTAATCCTCTCTTTGTACCTCTGCAGTTTATCTCCTACCTCTCCTCTTTCCCTGTTGGTTTCTTTCTTCTCTCCATCCCTAATCCTCTTACATCGATCTCTTTGTGTTTACCATGCTCATTAACCTGTCTGTATTCTGTGCATGTTTTTGTCCCTTCTGTTACTGTTACTTGTCATTTAGCCACTGAAGAAGATCCTGCTAGGATCGAAACGTCAGGCAAACTAACTTTTACACATTCACTTACACAGGCTCTTTAGTGGATAAGCAGTTTGCTATCAGTATTATTTTATTTAGGTAATTTTAAAGGTAACTTTAATATAGGTAATAGATAACTTTAACCAAGTGCATAGTCTATAGGAAACTTTCATAGGTAATCTATAATTTTATCAAGGCCACTATTTGCTACAATGTTCATCTACAGTAGATCCCTGTAAGAAAAAAAAATTGTGTAATTTTTTTTCAGGTTGACAGGATATATGCAAACACTTAATTATATACTTAATTATAGCAATTTCTAAAAAACTGAAGACAAAGAGAGGTCATGTGCTGGACGCAATTCCAAAGACTTGAAGCTTTCTCTCAACAGTGAGTCTGCATCTGTTGTAAGATACCACACATTCCAGCAACCTTAAACCTGTCAGAACCTTGTCTGACAGTCGTGAGATACCAAGACCAAACTAAGTGACAAGCTCTCCAAAATCCGCATTGCAACAAGCGTGACAACAAACGTCGCCAGACCGATGGTGGGGGAATAATGTAATCGCCCGAGTAACGCAGATCGTACGAGTAATAGGGACATTAGATACAGCTTTAACGACTGTTGCGATCAATCTTTGTTGTCGTTGCAGAGATATAACAAGCTTGCAAAGTGAGCACTACTTAACGACCGTCTCCGTTTATAACGACGATGTGATTGATTGGCCGTAATTGCGGCAGAATTGGGTGGGATCAGTCATTTTAAATTGTTACTCTCTTCTTAGTAAAGATGATGTTTTAACACATATATCATACTAGAAGTGCAGTAGTAAGAGTTTTGTGTTGCCATGGAAATGGGAAGTTCTGATTGAGTTAAAAGCTAAATAGTATCGACGTATTGGGGACGTGGTCAAACTATAACAGAATCTGGTAAAATAATGAAACATGTAATATTTTATCTTTCATATTATACAACACTAGAGTCCAATCAATAACTGATCTTCACTGGTTAGGTTTTACAGGCTAATAGATTTATGTCTTGATCTTATAACAACTGATAACACATAATAAAAATTAAGCCCAAGGTCTGTGTGCAAATTAGGTTCATCTCCTCAGGTACAGTTAGAAATCAACAGACAGAATCATATTTTTACTGAGACAGAAGAATATTAAATTTCACTTCTAGGGATTAGGTCATGCATCTTGCATGCACTTCTTCCCCCACCCCATCTCCTGCTAGCTTCCCCTACCCCATCTCTCGCTAGCTTCCCCTCCCACCTCCCCGGGTCACTCTACACATATGCTGGACTGCTTGTTTTGTTAGATTTGTAATATAACTTTACAGTATTATTGTATTCCTGTCAGGGAGACTGGGTACTCTGTACATCTATCTCTCCCCTCCCCCCCCCCCTCCCCGGTTACTCTACACATATGCTGGACTGCTTGTCTTGTTAGATTTGTAATATATAGTTACAGTATTATTGTATTCCTGTCAGGGAGACTGGGTACTCTGTACATCTATCTCTCCCCTCCCCCCCCCTCCCCGGTTACTCTACACATATGCTGGACTGCTTGTTATGTTAGATTTGTAATATATAGTTACAGTATTATTGTATTCCTGTCAGGGAGACTGGGTACTCTGTACATCTATCTCTCCCCTCCGAGCCCTCCCCCCCTCCCCGGTTACTCTACACATATGCTGGACTGCTTGTTTTGCTTAATTTGTAATATATAGAGATACGGTACTACAGTATTGTATTCCTGTCGGGGACACTGGATACTCTGCACATCTATCCCTCCCCCCCCCCCCCCCCGGTTACTCTACACTTATGCTGGACTGCTTGTTTTATTAGATATGTAGAGATAAGGTACTATTGCATTCCTGTCGAGGAGACTGGGTACTCTGCACATATATCTCTCCCCCTCCCCCCCCCTCTCGGGTTACTCTACACATATGCTGGACTGCTTGTTTTGTTAGATTTGTACTATAGAGATACGGTACTATTGTATTCCTGTCGGGTAGTCTGGGTCATCTTGCACATCCCTCTTCCCCATTTCCCACCTTGTTGCTTATGTTTATAAATATGGTAGAATGCAATCCCCCCCCCTCCCCCCCCCCCCTAACAATTCATCATGTCATACATAGTTAGCTGGTTCTGCAATAACTATATACCATATCAGTGTGTTCCTGTGAAGGATGGAATTAAAGAGGGCAGTATTTCATTATAGATAAAAATGCCACAATGGAAAAAATTAATATACCAAGTGATTCAAAGAATAAGTAATTATTTGTACAAATATGTCTCGGATTATGAAACAGTACTGCATCATCGCTTACAACTATTCATTGACAAATGGTATGCAGTTGTTCAAACAACCAACACTTTATACGATTCAGAATAACTGTGCAGTTAATGTACATGTAACACCATATGTAAATATATCATTGTTAACATAGTCTTTATTATGTGACTTCTCAAGGACAAAATATCATACAAAATTGAATTTTTGAGCCTCAATGCTGTAAACAGCAACTCTGTAAAGACGAAAAGTAAATTGATTGATATTGATGGGAAATACTACTCTAAAAATGGAAATTGTATACACATTAATGTACATAGCTGCATGCAGTATTATGCACAGTTCTGTTACCCACTGAGTACATATTTCTGAATACATTCTGAGTACAAAAGAGATACCATTACCATACACTAAGGTTCAACAAGAGGTATAGGGTACTATCTACAATATTACAAGATAAACCTTTATGTAATTAGAGTATTAATTTAATAATGCACCGCATGCAGCCTCTTAAACAGATTTTTTATGTATTTTTTTAAGTATCCATTCGTCCTCATATTTTCTAACGATTAAATTTTATTAATAAAAATGTTAAAATTACTTGTGCCTGGCTCGCTTAATTTGCAAAGGAGATAGAGGGGGGGGGGGGGATGCAATGTTACTTGCAAAAATTGCCCTCTGAATTATTTCTGACATCAAACTTGGTTGTGAAATGGTTTTAATACAGAAAGGAGATCAGTCAAAACTGTGCAGTGGAAATATAAGGATATTTCTGAAATCTTTTCACTTATGATGAAAAGTCATTGACTTTGGTGAAACTAACAACTGTACACACTATTTTAAACTTCCATTTTTCAGATGCTGATGACAACAGTGACAGAATGCATTTCCATGAACAAAAGAATGCATTTCCATGAACAAAAGAATGTATTTCCATGAACAAAAGAATGCATTTCCATGAACCAAAGAATGCATTTCCATGAACAAAAGAATGTATTTCCATGAACAAAAGAATGCATTTCCATGAACCAAACAATGAACAAAAGAATGTATTTCCATGAACAAAAGAATGCATTTCCATGAAGCAAAGAATGCATTTCCATGAAGCAAAGAATGCATTTCCATGAACAAAAAAATGCATTTCCATGAAAAAGAATGCATTTCCATGAAAAAAGAATGCATTTCCATGAACCAAAGAATGCATTTCCATGAACAAAAGAATGCAAATTTCCTAACTTTGCATACAGTATTCCGTTCACAAACAAGAACTTCACTTCCTATGGATATTGCGGAGTGCAGATGTGGATTGATTGGTTGACCTAAAACAGTTTTGATTAATTTTTTTACGGATATATTCATGACTTATTTGTCAGATGGTATTCACTTTCCAGTTCACTTTCCAGTATAAGTTCATTTATTATTATTTCCAGTTCTTTGAATAACATTCACATAGAGGAACTTTTAATGTAGATGTGTAGCCTGGCCATGCCATAATTAAGCATACCAAAAAATTCTACATAAAAAAGAAACTTTTGGTGACAGACGATTTGAAATGTATGTTGAAGAGGAAAGTATAGTTGAAAACCCCATCCCGACATCTCTTCCCAAACTTGAGATGTGATTGAAATGAAAGTAACCCTTTTTGATAACTGGCTAAATCTTCACCTTCTCCAGGATGGTGGATCAAATAAGTGGGTCTGTGATGTCATCTGGGCAAATGCTCTTCAAAAACTTTACTTAGGCCATTATAATCTTGTTGTTGATTTATCCCTCGATTGATACAGTGTTTGCTTAGTTGTCAAAGTTCACTATACTTAGAATTTCCTTAAAATGTATCCTTTTGGTATAATTTATGTTCCCTTCCTCTGTGGATAAATGATTGACAAATTATAAAGAAACACAAGACATTTTCAGCTGAATTGCCCTGATGACATCATCCATTCTGCTGTTGCCAGTTGCATAATTTTGCAAAATGTAACAAACTTTGAAAAATTCACATCTCCAGGATGCAAAATGCTACAAGGATGTAGGTTTCGATGGAAAGATTAAGAAACTAGAATATACTTTTCCATTCCCCCCCTCTCCGCTCCCCTAAAACCATCCATATCGAGACACATTTTTAAAATTTTCATTCATGAATTCCTGACCCTTTTTTAGCTGTCTAGTCAGCATATATATTTACACGCTGCTAGACAGACAGAAAATAAGACATCTTACTTTCGATGTTGTTGTGGGCTACTTAAAGCTTGGTAATTGAGCCTATTCAGAAACTGTTTATGTGGATATAAACATGTACTTAAAGCAGCCTAGTTGGTTGCTCTCTATCAATTTTATTATTCTATTCCAAAAATTGCAACTATGGCAAAAATACTATAAATTTGCAGATTTATCCAAGGACTAAAATATTTACAGTTAGCAGTTAAGCACACAGCAGGAATCATACAGACACAAAATTCAAAGCTGCTATGTACACAAGACTTGAAGACCAACTTTTTACCCCCTGCATTCAACGATACTGAAATCCAATAACATCATAGTTAGTCTTGCATGTTATTTAGCATGAATAGGCATGTTTCATTATGGATATTGAAACAGAAATATAAAACAAATTGTAAGTTTTTTTAATTTGTGATTTTTTTACTCCATTAAGTGTCAGAGCAACAAAATACTGAGAATTGAATCACATTCATTATTTCACATCTCCATATTAAAATTTACTTCCCCCTTCCCCCCCCCAAAAGGCAGGGGGGAGGTTTCCTAGTTTGATTCAATTTGCAATCTTCTTTAAAATTAGTATTTTACAAGTTTTTTTTAAATGGTACAACAGATACAAATATAGTTGTTTGAAGTCAAAACTTGAATTTCATATGTTTTTTTTTAGTTTTCATCTTCTCATGTATTTATTAGATATAGTTTTGCAAGCAATTAAAGAGAGGCTCTTGAAAAATGTCAATCAAGTGGCAATTAGAGATAATTAAGCGAACAATGTCACTTTAGAAGGTGCATGAAAATGAAAGATCTAGTACTATATATGTACAACTCAGGGTCCCATTCACAATTTCTAACGCTAGAAAGAATTTGGAATTTATTCATAAGGTCTAGCGTCATGGAAAACAATGCTACATTTCCTTCTTAATTTTGTTCTTTTCCTTCCATTTTGAATCAGACAGGGGTTTTATTTTGGTAAGAGAGAGAGAAACAAGTACACCTATTCTGAGTGAAGAAGGGCATAGCTAATCCAATATATCAATGTTTCATGTTAATTCTTTAATATTATCTTATTTATATTTAGGAGGGGGTAGATTGGGGGGGAGGGGGAGAGGTAGGGAGAGATTTTGGTGTAAATCAGAAGGCAGGTTGCCATGCTGGGCAACATGCATAAACATTGCACATTCATTTGTGAAGCTAGGTTAAAGGTTAAAGATAAAAGTAACGGTTAAGGTACATGTAACCGCATCAGGCCATCTGTGCCTTCTGGCATTGAAATTTATCTTACATGCATGATTACAGAACAAGTGTATCATAAAACAAAGTGACTGGTAGAGAAGACTAAGTCTGTCTGTCTGTCTGTCAATATATATACACATATGTCACAAGATGATACACATTTCCAAACTCTGGCCTACATTAACGTAAAAAATTTCAAAATACTAAAGTACTAAACTAGATACTTTCGATTGTTGTTTACAACAAACGGGATACAGGTACATGACAACAGACTGAATTTGCATTCAATTGTCATATCTCTAAACCAGAGGAAATATTGAGGCGATCAAACTTCCTCTTTTACAATAATTACAGGTCATTGCGGGGAGAAAACAAATAGGAAAAGGGATGCGTACGGTGCAAACTCCCACACCGCAGAAAGTATATTAGCATTACGCCATATATGAAGAAAACTGAAAAATGGAAATAATTTGTTACACAATAGACAGGTGTTTCTTATGAGGTCATCAAGAGGATCTTGTATATTGAGAGAGAAAGAATGGGGAAAAGTCAAAACTGTGTTGCAATAATTATAAATATTGCTGTTTATTCCTTTGTTTACTGACAGTTCTCTAGATTAAAACTTACAAGTCAGCATGGAGGAGAGAAAGTAGGGGTGGGTGGAAATCCCACTTAACTGCCTCTTTCATCACATTTACAGGTCATGCGGGGAGAAAACAAATAGGAAATGGTATACGTAAGTTGTAAAATCCCACGCAGCAAAAATTATAATTAGCATTACGCCATACGAACAAAACTTCCAATGCAAATAATTTGAAACAAAATTACACAATACACAGGACGTGTGTATAATATGGCATCATCAAGGATCCAGGATATATTCAGGGGAATGTCAAAACTGTGTCCCAGTAATTAATAATTAAGTCTGTTTATTCATTCGTTTACTGACAGCTCGGCATCAAAGAGGAGAAGGGGATAGGGTGCAGGGGTGGGGGACCTTTCAAACTCTCTGACTGTCCCAGACCAATTTATGTAGAACTTTTCATAATTCATAACAAATATCTGACTATAACAGATTTAAATATTCAGGGCTCAATCGTTTCTATTTAATGATGCCACAATGCTTATCAGGGAGTAATTTATGCATAATTCAGAACCGAATATGTGACTCAGATAACAAATTCAATATTCATGGCCGAATCTTTTCAAGTTCATGATGCCACGATGCTTATAGACAGGGAGTAATTTATCCAGTTTACATAGCGGAAATTGAGGGAAAAAATGGGGGAAATTGCTGCGCAAATCTAAATACATGAACATATATAAGCAACACTGTAACTTTAGTGTTGAACAGCATTGGTCAATCTACATACAGTAGTGCATGGGATTGTACATGGCAATGTAGAAGTTACATCTGATAGTTTTAAGTGTACCACATACACAGTGGCACTTATGGAAAAGGAATATTGTCTAAAGTCAATGGAAATCGAAATAAAAGAAGAAGAAACACAGGAAAATATCATTCTCAATGATTTTGACTTTCCACTATCTACTTTCCACTGTGAGTGTGAGCTCAGTGGTTAACGCCGGTGCCTTTCAATCATAAGGTCCCCGGTTCAAGTCACTGCAAGATTAATGTATGTCGTCCATTTTTGACAATTCATAATCATGGACGTTAAATATTAATCTAAGGGACTGACTTTGGTCAGCTTGCGGCTTTGATAAGCCAATGATGGCTCTTCGCGAGTTCCTGCTTGCAGGAGGATCTAAAATACATACAAATACATACTATCACTTGATTAATTTGGAACTGCATACAGCCTACTTTGATAACAATGAGTCAATGACAATAACGGATGCACTCGCTATAAACAGCCAAACTAGGTCTCATGAATGAGTAATCACAACAGCCCCTTGATGGTATGGTGATGTGTATATATAGTGGCATTAATCATTAATGTAACAACATTGGAAAGTCATTACGCTCAGAGTCGTTTGTGAAATCGATGACTGTGTACAGTGACAAAAAAAACCATTGTTACTCTTAAAATACTGAAATTAATGAAGTATATTAAAGGTATTAGTTCCGTTAGAAATACTTGCTCCCAGTTAATTGCACTTATGAAACTTACAGTAAGGTTACATACATACATGTACACACGCACGCATACACACATGTACATGTATGTTAACATAAACACTGTGGGTATTAGCCAGTACTTACGTTATTACCACAATTCGTTAGCACAACCTTTAATGCTACAAAACACCAGCCAATGTTAATTTCATTTTCTATGGTTATGTTAATTATTAGCAATATCATGTGCACCTTGATGTTGTAACATAAACATCATACATTATTACTTTTACTTTCAAACAGTTAAAATGTTAATAAGAGGTGATGTGTGTGACTTTTTTACGAAGACCAGCCCTTTAGGATTAATTATGTTATCTAGACAATGTTATTTATAGCCATGTAATGTGTACGCATGAATTGTCACGTAAATGCCATGCACAATGATATTAAGTTTTCTTTTCCAGTGGTTATGCTGTATTCCAGGCAATATTAACTTATATCTGTTTAGTAGTTACGGCAACTAAGCAGGTTAATTACAGTCCAGAAACACAGGAATGATTATAGAGTAGTTTTATTTTCTAGTGAATGCATAGTTACAACTTTCAGGTTACGTACAGATCCATGCAGAATGATTCTTCTACATGTACAATACTTTGTAACGGCTATATAGCTATATATGCTAATTATTAGAGATTTGTTAGTGTTTGAATATATATCCCATTATAGTAAGGTATAAAATGGAGACATGCAATAACCAAAGAAACAAAAGAAGAGAATTTGCGTATTTGTCTCAGAAAATTTAGGCTGCTCCAAAACAAAGGAGGATAATTTGAGGATAATCAGTCGGACATTTGCCGGTGACAGCATATTGTACACTCGTTGTCGATGAGAGATGTACAATTGACAATGAGATGTACAAAGAACTGTCATCAATCAATGTTGGGTTTTATGAAAAGAGACAATCAAAGCATAAAACAATAGATTTATTACTCTGACGTCTATTCTTTAAACAGTTTTATTTTTTGGTTCTTTTTGAGAGAGAGAGCGAGATAGAGAGAGGGAGGGGACTAGTTTGCAACACACCAGTCAGGACAAATATACGACCTTTCTCTTTAAAATTCCGACTCACATTAAGAGACATTGATCTTCGTGGTCTGATACTCTGTTTTTGCTGTTCGCCTTGCTGGTCTTTTTGAAGCTCATCCGACGAATCAGGCTCTTGCGACTGACTTTTTCTCTCAGAGTGCTCCAGACCCTACCAGATGAGGCAGGTCGGGTGGTGTTGGACATTTTGGCAGAGCCCTTACACCGAGTTCATCCTGGACAACAACTTTTGAAGAGAAATATTTAAATGGCATTAATCGCCAAATATTTTTCCACGGGAGAGTAAGACAACAAGAAAAGAAAAAGAGAGAAATAAATAGGAGAACACCTTCCGATGCAAAAAGCCGAAGTAAATCTGGCGATGAACGCTACTTTATGGGATGTACGTAATCCATCTAATTCCAAAACATTTCGACAGAGTCTGGCAGATCTTTCGTAGAGACTGGTCTTTAAACACGCTTTGACAAAAATTGCAGGTAGTACATTAATTATTAATTATACTGTACAAGTTAAATAAGAATCAGCAACTCCAGTGGCACGCTTTCACAAAAGTGATAGTTTAACCACCGAGCATAAAAAGCAAACAGCACGCGATCCACGATGTGAGAGTGTCACTATGACAACATGATATTAGAACATTATGCAGAAGTCAGCTAGCGTTTCTCACACTGTAGGTGAATCTATCCTAAGCACTCGGGATATGATACCGCATGTCCCTATTGTTTTTGCTTTCGATTCACGCTGCATGTATATATGTATAGTCCTTGTTGGCTTCTCGTATGCTACTACTTTGTTGTCGGACGAGATTTCGATCCTTTCTTTTCTGCTCTGATTCGAAAGGGAAGAAGAATAAAAAAAATGATCAACTAGCTATCCACATATGACAGGAAATGATATTTCGTCCTGTGAAAGAGCACCGTCCCCAGCTACCGACAAGAGCGTACAAAGCTTCCTTCTCCCCGTAGAGGAAAGAGGCAATTGTCAATAGGTGATAAGTCCGCAGTTTGAATGGCAACCACATGTTTGGATACGGAGGGAGCATATATATATATCTGTGAGTATATCCAAGTGCAAACAAACCCAGTGACCGACTCGTTACTAGCAGCTCGTTTCCTGAGGCGTACATGTGAAGGAAACCTGATGCAAGTTTGAAGGGGAAGCAGGAAACACTGGCAGGGTTTAAAAATACTATAATAGCATTACAAGACTGAAAACTAAGGGAAACCAAAAGCTCAAAACAAAAAATAAAACACTTGAAATATCTCCAAGCGATCTTTTGTGACCTGAAAGCACCTGATGCTATGGCGATGGTTTGAACTCCAGTGAGTCAAAGTCTATAACAATCGAGGGGGGGGGGGGGGGGGGGGCGAGAGTAATTCTCATCTTGATCCATAACAATCTAATGTTCTTTTTTTTTATGTTGTGGCTTTTGGGGCTTTCTTTTATTTTACTCAACCCAATTGAAACCAGTTATTAAGATATTATCACATCAAGAAAGACCAATACGTATCAATCTGTACATCAACAATAAAAGGGGATCAACAGTTTTACAGTGTGATGGTGCAATAGTGTGATGTACGTCATTATTGTGGAGACACGTCCAAAGGGGTGACAATAATATTTTGTGGGATTTGAATACCACTGCACATTTGGCTAGAAAATTTGTCCCCCCCCCATTCATGACATAAACTGCTTGAATTATTCAACTATGATGTTATCATTATTACAGTTTATAAAACAAAAATATGCAAGTCAAATATATAAAGTAAGTTTCCATAGAAACCATTTAAACAAATTACTTTCTTATTTAATTGTTGAATAACGGTCTGAAGACTTCTTAATTGGTCTGATTTCATTTCCATGATAAAACTATGAAAACAAATAAAATGAAACATTTAAGTCTTCATGTAGTCTGTACAAAGGGTTAAACTTGTTGGCTGTCACGATACGCGACTCCTGTACAGTAGTACATAGAAAACGGTAGCCAATGCTGAAGATTGTAAACGAGAATAACTACCCTGAAAATTATTCCTAACTGAGGTTATCCAGGCACCTCAGCAATGTGTACCATTAGTCATGCACACTGGCCAACACTGCTAGGGGCTCAGTTCTTGGAAGTACATAATTTGCATTTTATTAAAGATCGATACAGTGGCTATACTGTACGATACAATTCTGCAGGTACAGATGTGATGTATGTGAGTGCATATCTATCTTTCATTTAGGCTGATGCCGCATATAATGTATACAGGAGATAATATAATACTAGTCAGCCTGGCAAAATAAAAATAATTATACAACAATAGCTTTTAAAATACAGAGAATTTGTTTTATTCAGTTTGCAACTGTACCCCCCTCCCCCACCCCAATCAGTAGTTTACCACTTTTATGATTATAACTGTAGGCAAATAAAATATCAAAGTATCAAAATGTAACAAACCCAAAATTATTTTTGCGATGAAACATGGCCAGTATTACATGATTAAACCGCATAGATATCAGATCTTGATTTTAAATCTATTTTAAATCTATTAAGAGGCCAGGATATTCCAGGTTTGAATGAGTTCCAATAATTGTACCGACAAATTAAGTCCATGGATAGTCCAAGGAATCATGGCAGCAGAATTGCAAGTAGAGGTTGTTTCTGCCCCCAAGTTTGTGAAAAACCCTCATACATATATATGTATATCCTAGAAGTGCTCCTACTTGGTAATAAAAGGTATGCTACCTTTTTCCATTTTTTTGCAAAATTCTGAAAGTGTCCTATTGTTACCATTTTTAAAAGATGCCTTTCTAAAACAGCTCAGGAAATGTTGTAATGAAAATGTGTTAATTTGAAACCTGTGGTACATTTTGAGGTAACTTTGTGCTTCTCTCACCCCACCCCCCCCCCCCCCCCCAAGAAAAAAGGTGTCACATCTCCCTTATTGCTCTAAAAATTTGGCCCACCCACTTCAAATGCCCAGGTTTCCCCTCCTCTGTCACCCCAAACATTTTAAAGCATTGAAGCACTAATCAACAGGTACTGGATATAGTCTATCTATTATTGTGCTCCCATCTACTAATATCCTCATCATATGTTGATGCCAATAACAGTCTTTTGACCAAGATAGTTGCAGAGCTTTCCCAATCTACTCACAATAAAGAGCAAAGCAATCCAATTCTCTGTGTCCCTTGTCAACAACAGATCCATTTATTCAACAATAGAGTGAGATTAAACACTGTGTTTACAATACCAATAGACCAAAATAAATCTACAAACTGATTCAGCTGCCAAAGATGTGCTCACTACCTACAACCTCTTTCTCTGCTTCATACTTGGCCGATTTCTTTCAATGAGCAACCCCTAGGCCCGTTATAAAACACTCAGAACTGAACCACCGTAGTAGTACTACAGTGTAACTTTAATAGCAATGTACAACTGTGGCTCTGTATGAACGTCTGCAAGCCTACAAGGCGTTTGCTTTCTAATGTACGAACCATTCGATTGTTGTTCATTCACCCCACTTGATGGAATGGATGGTGCTGTATTGTTTGGGTCTTGTGGACTTTTAAGGGTTCTGTCCTTGATGACTTTACTGAGAAAAGTTTCTAAGCGTGTTTTCTAGAGTTTGCCGAAGTAATGAAGCACATGTGACTCGTAACCATTTTCTTTTCCTTTTATGTGTGCGTGTATTATATTAGTTCTTCTAGGGCTCAGCCTTATGAGATGGTTTTGGTACATTTTTAAAAACAATTTCCGATAGTATTTAACAGCTCTATGACAACGATGTAGTTCAATTTAAATGGGATGTACATAGTCAAGTTTCATTTCAAATGGAAGAAGAAGACTCTCAGAAATACTTGAAAATGTCACTTGTAGTTCAAAATGTTATTTGGCAATGTTGCCAATTTGGGGAAAAAACACTATCTACCCGAGGGAAAAGATTTGTGGAATTGATGGAATCAATTAATGCTCAGGTGATTATGATCAGGGGTCTTAGGATAATTCAGGAAGGGTTAATTTAATATCCTCTCGTCTGAGAATAAACTACGAGTGGTACTTTGAGCAGGTTCCTGTTTGACAGACAGCGCTTAAATTACAGTGAAATAGTTAATTACCTATGAGCTTAATTAGATTAGAAAACTTGAATAAAGGTTGGGCTGGTGACCTCAAGCCTTCTCAAAAGCTGCTAAAGAGAAATTTGAAGAGAGAGCAGACCTAGTGACGTACGTACTACCCACGTATACAGGAACATACTTTTACCTCGAGGGGGTTTTTATCGGTGAGAAAAGAATTGCCAATATCCCTAGGAACAGGAAGATTATAGACTTCACAAGCGCTGGGAGATGAATGCAGTAGAAGGCCCGCAAGTGCTTGTTTCAATTTTCCTTGTTTTCTTGTTGGATGATTGGATCTATGACATACATACATATATATATAAACCTTTGAACTGCATTGTCCAATCATATAAATTATAACATAGTTCTACATCGATGACATGATTACATGGTAGATAACAATACACATTACATTGTATGAAATACATAACTGTAGGATCAACAATATAATACCACACAGGAAACCTGCTAATATGAATATTATTATGTCTCATCCATGAAAGTACCTGCTGGGGGACAAGAAGCTCAGATTAATTCTTCACAGAACACATATTTTAGCATGCTTGGTTTCAATCATTTTAATAAATCTTTAGTACTGCATGTACTGAACGGTAGCAGCTGTCGACCCAATGGTATACCACACCATAATGGTATACTAATAGGAATCATTTTGTCAATTAAATCTCACCGATTTTCCTACCACACAACAAAGAAGTCTCAACGAACCCTACATCTACAGCACTATAAAGGTGTTTTCACACTTGTTTGATTTCAAATATAAGAGAATGTTTTTCAAATAAGTGCATAATCTACCGTAAGTCATAAAAATCCTACAACCACTTCCGGCTCTGTCTGCAGGCCGTGGTGAGCCTGAGCATTTCCTGACGATCACAAGATTGCAGACTTTTTGAAGCAGTTAAATGTCAAAACAGAAGTTGAGGTCTTGTCGAATGGTGTAAGGATAAAGAAAACAAAAAAAGACAAACTAAATTGACATCCAGGGTTAAAAGGTCTATTAAATTCTATTCCAAATTTAGATTAAAAAATCGACATCTATGCCAAAATCATTCGGCACACATTTGAGGCAGAAGTGCAATTGCATGGGGCAAGGACCCCACTGTTAATAATACTTTAATAGTGTTGGTCTCAGTATTAATTGGTTCGAGGGTACTTTCTGTCGAAAGTGCATGTGTTACAACTGCACTATTCACAGAGGAAACTCATGGATGATATAATGATGGTGCCTCACGGATAAGATCTCAAGACATTTTTGTCGTTCATGCTAAAATGTAATAATTATACTATATGTGAAAACTAGGCAGGTTCAAGATTAAAGACGTCTGTCTGAGATACATTTCGAAAAACAGCACTTAGTTTAGTTTAGTAGAAAAAAAGGATCAGGAGGGACACTTAAGTCCCCATCAAGGACCCTATAGAGAGAGCAAAAAAACTGAAGACACAAACACTCAGACCCGATTACAATGCTTAAAGTGCTTGTCCAAAGCATTCTTAAACCCATTGACACTACTTGCAAGTACAACTTTCTCAGGCAAACCATTCCACTCATTCACAACCCTATTAGAAAAAAAGTTATGCCGAATATTAATCCTACTATGTGACTTTTGGAGTTTAAGACAATGACCTCTGGTACAACTACTGTTAGCAAACATGAAAAAGTCGGTAAAGGATAAATTGTCGAAACCATACACAATCTTGAAAACCTGGATCAAGTCCCCACGTAACCTCCTAAGCTCCAGTGTGGTGAGATTCAACAGTTGTAACCGCCTATTATAAGGAACACTCTTTAAGGAACTAATCATCCTAGTAGCCCTCCGCTGGACCTTTTCAAGTACTTCCTTATCCTTAGCAAAATATGGGTTCCAAGCCTGCACAGCATACTCCAGATGAGGCCTAACCAACTGCTTATGAAGCCTAACTATGTCCTCTTTCAGAAAACTGAAGTTCATCTTGATCATACCTAAAACCCTATTACCTCTCTTAGCAATGACTGAGTAATCATTCTTTGATTTTTGGACCATTCTTTGTTCAAATGAACAACCCCCAGAAAAAGTCCCAACCCACTGTGATATATGTGACAGCTGATAGCTAAAATGCACCTCAGATGAATGATATCACCTCACAGGTAAAGATAAGAGGGTATAATTCTGCCATTCATGAGCGCTGAATACGATGTAAGTGGGTGAAACTACCGTATGTGAAAGCTAATTGTGATTCAAGTACAGGGATTTCACTTTCATATACATTTGAAAGCAGTGCAAAGGAATGTATGAATAAGCATTCTTCAATGTCAAAGAGACAGGTAAGCGAGGAGCGAAGTAAATTAACGAATGTCGTGTATGGTGATTTGACACAAAAACCTCAAAAGTTCTGTTCATTTTCTGTGTCTGTATTTGAATGTGGAATAGTGTGGAAAATTTCAAAAATGTCTTAAAATATATATATTTACATCCAGGTCCTTACAATTGTGACACTCCGTTTGTTATCACCTGTGTTCTCTGTCCTGATATATACAATACATTGGCCAAACCTCCACTCCCTTTAATTTACGACTTACAGTAATAATCACAAAAGCACAATCAGACTCAACAACACCAGTTTTCCAGTGGCTGAACATTTTAATCTTCCACAAGTACAATATCAACTGTCTTAAGTTTGCCATAATCCTGGGTAATTTGTCTGACCATAATAAAAGAAACTCGAAGGAAATGGAAAAGATCCTTAAAGTACGTTCACACTGTCATGGTCTCAATAGGGATATGGCTTTTCTTTCCTGGTTCAAGCACTTTGAGCAGTCTGGGGCTAACAGTAGACCATCGTGATTTCAATCACTCTTTTTACGCCTGACGAAGGACCAGGGTGTCCGAAAACTAATGTAGCGTGTAGTTATTTCTAGATTCTAAATATTATGTTGGATTTAAAGGCATTACATGTTGTCCTCATCTTTTCTACTATATATATATATATATATATATATATATATATATATATATATATATATATATATGTGCTGTTCCATGAATCCAGTGGCGGAGCGTCCATAAAGTCAGGGGGGCGGATGCCCCCCCTGACGGACTCAAATGGACTGCTGGCGCCCTTTTCAGCTTTTTACTACTTTTTACTTATTTGCGATGATTGCCTTTTTTAGTGTGCTCTCATCTACCTATTGACATTTGTCACATTATCTGCAAATTAGCAAGGCCCAGAAAGGGTCATTTCCGGCGTTCTAGGGAGTATGTTTAGTCCAAAAATTTCTGTACGCTCTGCGCCAATCCTTGGTGGCGCTCTGCTTGGATAGTGTCAAAAGCGCCCCTACAGACCATTCTCGCCCCCTCTGACCAATACCCCCTCCGCCACTGCATGAATCCTGTGTACATGAAAGTAAATCATTCAAGATGGCACATAAAATTATGGTTGCATGCTTCCTACTATCTTTGGATCACAGTGAACGTCCATATAGACAAGGTTTACCAGTTCATGCTAGGCACGGTAGAACAAGAGTGCTAAGACTGTGGGGAGACAGGTAAGAGAGGAGCATAGTAAACAGGTAAGGTAAATTATAGACCATCACCAGGTGCAAGCTTGATAATTGCTACTGATGGCAGTTGAAAAGTTTCAATTTTTCACATTTTCAGAAAATGTTAAAGTGAGCACAGATCTCTCCAAAAACTCTCACTGTCCATAATTTGTAATAAAGTGGCAGCTAACAGCACTTCTGGTGCTGTCTGCTAGTATTTTAAATTATTTGAATGATGCATGCAGCTGTTATATAATTCAGACCTCAACATTCGGATCAAATTTTTATACACAGTGCATTATATTCGCATCCAAAAACGATCCAAAAAGTGTAGTAAAAGCATCGTCCAAACTTCTAAACTTAGAATCAAGTTGATTTTCACTCCATCGTGCTCTCTCATTGATGAAGGCAGTGAGGGGGATTCCCATCTAACTATACTTTTCCTGACACAATTCCAGTCTTTCCTATGGCTAATTTATCCTTAAATTAAGAGGGGGAAGTTTTATTTGCTGTTCAATGTCAACGGAACATGGATTTAAATTACCGATTCATGTGACGATTACACAGCTTTTCCGTCTCAGTGTGTGTTTTCCTGAAACAAATGGCACATGTATACTTTTTGTCTGCAATGTTGTGGTGGACATATGATATGTCGCATGGCTGAGTGTTAAAGGCGTTGAAGACTCGCCCCAAACAGCGTGCCGCCATCTTTAAAAAGTTAACTTTCCGTTGCTTGCAAGTGAAGTTTTTCTCTTGTCGCTACAAAATGCAGACAGTAATGAAACGTGGTACCTTGTTATCTTTAGCTGGACCAGAGATGTCCATCGATGTATCGTTCACTGTGCTGTGGGTATTGACCGCAGCTGTATGTACTGACTGTACACTAGTGTCTAATTACCGACGGTAGCAAGCTGTGTGTGTATTTTCTGGGATCGATGGTGGTGTCTAACACTTCTGTTACACCTCATTCGAAACTAGGTCAGATTAACGGCATTAGACGTTTTTCTTTGCACAAGTCTTAAAACCCTTTAAAGGGGAAAAAATTTGGTTCTGTAGTATATGTGCATTTATAGCATGCATGCACAGTCCGTGGGAAAACACAGTATATATACAGGAAGTAATTAAGTGTACAGAGCTCTATACTTCAAAGCAATAGTGACTATTTACATGATAATGTAACCAGGAAAAACATACAACATCAGAGAATGAGGGAGGGGAGGAAGGGGGGAGGAGAATAGGAGGGTTGGAAGGGAAATGACTGGTACTAGTAGATGGGATTAACTCTACACATAGGCTGGTCAATGATGGTTTCCCCTGGTTCTTCCCAAGTTCTTTCATCCGCCCACTTTTCCTTTCCCCTACCCCTTCACTGCAAAATAGAAAACCAATAAGTAACCAGATTCATTCAAGTATAAGAATGAGATAAAACAAACAGTAGAGGGAAAGGTACGAAAAGATCGGTCCAACAATGTATGTCATTACGTACTGAAAAGAGTGTCCATCCTCTAGTCGACTCCTCCTATACCTCCCCTCCTCATCCACCCCCTCCCCCCCCCAAAAAAAAGGTGAAATTCATACAGTACCTTCATAACATGAAACGATAAGGTATACTGAGTGATCCCTGCAGACATACAGACTACAGCATTGCTACAGTGTTTGCATGCTAATGACTAGTGGAGTCAACAACAGGATATGAAGCCTGGTCCCTCTGTCTGCAACAGAAAGAGCTGTCTGCAGTGATTTTAGGGATTTTCTTTTATGCTGGACACAGAATGTTTGACATCAATCGATTCAAACCTGTAACAGAGAGAGGTAAGTTGATTCTTATTAAAAGTACATTACAGGAACAAAGATGATAAAGGCGGGGGGGGGGGGGGGACTTGTCTATGTGATTAGTCTATCACCTCATTGGTCTCTCAACAAGGCTACCGTTAGGTACAGTAGTAAATAAACAAAACTGAAAAACCTGTGATTCTCTGGTAACTACTTGAAAAGGCTTTGGAGAGAAATCTCATTTACCTGGAATTAAAGCCGAGAGTGATAGGTCGTACCATGTAACAACAAATGGCACAGGCCTACTACTACTTCTCATTCAGAAAAAAATGTCTCTTTTGAAGCCTCTAGAAATGCGGAGGCCATGCATCCCAACATTTTGTTGCATGGACACTTTTCACGGCAGTATTAGATACACCCGTGGAATATGATTAGAACATTTTGGGTTTACTGTACTTCTACTTCAGGAATTTGAGATGAAATTTGACTAACACAAGCTCATAGGATTTTCTAGTATTGAGCAAAAGAAGGAAACCTTGAATACCAAAATTAGCCCAATAAAAATCTTTCAATTATCTATATTTACCTGCCTCAACGTCTGAGAATAATTAAGAGCCTGGTCAGACCACCCAGGAAAACATTTTTAATTTTTAGTAATTATGCAATGTTGCACCTAGCAGGTCAAGTTTGAGGTCAAGATAGATAAAATCTGATGGTTTCTTTTACCAAAAATGTATTACTTGTGATGAATCTATGAATTCTGGATATTCTAAGGTAAGTTCTTTCAATGAAGTCCCTCTGAAGCTATTAAACTTGAGGCGACTAGAAACTAAAGACAGTAGTGTTCAAACGATTATGCATAACAGAAAATACCGATTACCGATTATTTTTTTCATAATCATACCGATTCCGATTATTTGAAAAAGAGAAAATATCCCGTTTATACGAAATACAAAGAAATTCATTCCAGAATGGTTCAGTCAAAGGAATGGTCTAAACAAAAATTCCAACTATGCAACTACAATACAAAAAAAGTTGATACATACATACAGCTGTGCATACACACACATACTAGCATACATATGCATGGATGTATACATACAACCACACAGATAAACATACAGATATATACATACAGACACATAGACATACAGACACTTACATATAAACAAATATCAAATCAACAAAATAAAGAATAATTTTAGCCAGATAACATTAATAAATTTCAAGTACTGTACACATGCACAAGCTGGAACAGTACAAGCTCCAAACAGGGATGCCTGCAACTCCATTCATATTTGAGGGGGCAGGGAGGGGGGGGGGGGAAATGGCCAAATTCTGGGGGTACAACTGCATGAGACGTAAAGCAGGACACACTTTAAAGGTGAAAGACTTACTGAACATGATATGAATGAATGACACGCCAGCATAAATGATTATGAAATGAAGAGTTCCAAGCTAATTGATTAATAAATGACTTCCTAACTGTGTGCAATTGACACTCAAATTACAGAATAACACCTGCCACATATAATTTTATCTTGATTATTCGTTAAATTGTATGAAATGTACAGTCCTGTTAATATTATTCCTTGAACAAGTAAAACAATCTCTGTGATGTAATATGCACCTAAAAGATATATATGTACCACAATTTATGCCAAAAGTTTCTGTGTTATTACAGTTTTAACACATTTTCTAGAAATTAGTCATAAATAGCTATGAGTGGGTACATCCTATCATCACTCATGATAGTCCAACCCTACAAAATACAAAAATGAAACTTCTATTTTATTACAAAATTTGAAACCAATTTTCTAGAAATTAGTCATAATAGCTGAGTGGGTTCATCCTTTCAGCATACATGATGTCCAACAAAATACAAAAATGAAACTTCTATTTTATTACAAAATTTTAAACAATTTTCTAAATTAGTTATAAGTAGCTATGAGTGGGTTCATCCTATCAGCATACATGATGTCCAACCCTACAAAATACAAAAATCAAACTTTTATTTTATTACAACATTTTAAACCAATTTTCTAGAAATTAGTTATAAGTAGCTATGAGTGGGTTCATCCTATCAGCATACATGATGTCCAACCCTACAAAATACAAAAATGAAACTTCTATTTTATTGAACAATTTTAAACCAATTTTCTCAAATGAGTCATTAGTAGCTATAAGGTGTGTTCATCCCATTAGCATACATTATGTCCAACCCTACATAATACAAAAACGAAACTTCTATTTTATTACAAATTGTAAACCAATTTTCTCAAAATTAGTCATGAATAGTTACTGTATAAGGTGTGTTCATCCCATCAGCACACATGATGTTCAACCCTACAAAATATAAAAATCAATCCGAACTGTTTTATACACCATTATACCATTAGACATGTTATACACTATTTTAAACCGATGATCTGATGGATATTAGTCATGAGTAGCTATGAGTGAGCTCACCCTATCAAAATAAACTACTATGATTATTGTCTTAGTCAGTACTATATAGTACATCCTGCAGAGAAGGTTTGCAACCAATTGAATCCAAAACAAACATATCAATGACATTTAGAATAAGGAAAAGGCTTAAAGCATATCTGCACGTGTTTTAGCATAACTGCCATTTGCTTTATTATCATAATAATATGCAAATAGTGTTCCTTTCTGCCAAGAGGAAACTACAGAACTTGTAGCATATATAGCAGAGAGCGCAGCGGTCGATCGTTTCCTCTAGACTGATGGCGCCAAATATGGTTATTTATAAGAAAGTTAAAGGTAGTCAGTGTAATAGGCCCCAAATTATAGCACGCTATAATTGCTAGAAGTTTTCAAAAAGTACTTTCCTGGAGGTCTTTAATTCTCCAAATTGTTCTCAGACTTTTCCTGAATGTCCCAGCGAGGAAAAATTCCCACAAGGTTGTAATAAAAACAGTTTAAGAATTTTTGACCAAAAGGTGACCATATTCAAATATCTAGCATATTTGGGGCCAATACAGCATACCTTTAAATCATGAATACCCTGTAGTTAATACTATATTATAATGCTATATTGACTGGTAATTAACTCAAGGCAAAGTAAATTATGTCAGTTATTTGTCTCCTCACAATAAGGAAGCTTATACATAAAGCAGACTGTGTAAATTAGCCCCATCAATAACGAAAAGTCTGCTAACAAAAGAGTAAAGAAACTGTTGCACAGAATCCTATGTGCAAAATAGGTTACGGTAGTCTTATAAATGTTAGCAAATTTCCTCTGAAAAGTGACAAGGAAACTTTGAGCAGGTAAATGGAATCGCAAACCTTGTGACAATGAGAAAGGTAGCAATGCAACAAAATACATAAGTGGAACAATATCCGTCAACATGTGACATTGGAATATTACGACTAGTTGAATGTACTGTTTTTAATATGTGTGTTGGCAATGACTGTGAACCATAAGGCCATGCAATATCCTTTACTGTATAGAATTTCACAAGGTGATCGAGAGAAGGCAAACATTGTGTAAGACCACTACGTATGGTATTGATAATATTTCACACACTGCAACAGTTTCCTTGTGTAAAAATAATATTGTTCTTATACATGTGTACAGGTACGTAAGAGATGGAACTAGCACAACTGACTTTTAGCAGGTACGGCTACTGTGGGTCAAAGGTCACAATCCACTTTGGAGTATTGAGTCAAAACAAAACAATGGATTTATAATAAGACCAGTCAAAAAGATATCTTTTGAAAGTCAGGTTTTTAAAATAATAATACAGAGCACCAGTGGCCTTAAAAGTTTTAGTCCTGCCCCTCCCCCCCCCCCTGGGCCCACCATCTCAGCCACTGACTCCCCTCTAATGATGATGACACTGATAGTGATAATAATAAAATAATAACCATAAGAACAAGAATAATAATTGCAATAAGAATAACAACAAACATAATAACAAGGCTAATAATATTTGATATAATGACAGCAGAGAGGCCACAAATTTGGTGGTATTTAGAGTCAATTCCACTGAGCAACATAAACATGGATGTCAGATTCCTAATTAACAGAAAAGTATTTTTTCTCTTCCCCTCCCCCCTAGAAAAACATCTTTTCCACATGTATGCCTATTACTGTATGCAACTTCTACATTTATAATGGCACTCACAGATATGTGCACATTCTTTACCCACTCTGATCAGGAGAGTGGTTTTATTTGTAAACATTTTCCCAAAATCTGGTATCAATGTCCACTGATCTCTGCCACAGGACAGATTACTGTATCTGATCGCCTCGATCTGATAATAACACATTATTAGATCCACCCTGCAATGATCGAATCCAGATCTCAAATGTTTTAGTCAGATCAAATGGAAAAAAAGTCACCAAGACAATCTCACTATCCTCCTTTGAGATAATCCAAATAAAGCTGTTACCCTTTGTAGCGAATAGCCTACTCACACTTCCAGTGACCTTTGTCTGGACTTAGCTTGATTTTAGACACCAATAGTTGGCTACACTGTTTTGAAAACCTTCAAAGATAGTCAGGATGTCTGGGCAACAACCTGCAAAAGTTTTCTAAGTAGGCTGCTTTTAACTAAGTAGCTTTTAGCCTGTTCATCAGCTACCATTTAATTACACTCCCCCTGTTAAGTTTATGTAGACCAGCAGTTATATTGTCAATGTCTAGTCTTGGTATTTTTAAATAGCTGGTAATCATGGTAGGGCTGTACAGATCAGGTAGGTATAGGCAGTATGCAGAAGTAATACATTAGTACAATTAATTTGTTGCCTACGGTATACTGAATTTATATTTTACTGTAGCTACGTATATCTACAGCAAAAGAGCCGATCGAGTATACATATACTCACAAAAGATCTCAAAATAAATCTGAAATTTACTTGTTTACACAGACAGCTTATTCTGCTCCTGCAGCTGTTGTGTAATTATTATAATCAAACATCAAATACAGAAAAAAAAGAAAATTTATGGGGTTTTGTAGCTGAAATATGAGCAGTTTGGTATACATGCATCCATGACAGAAAGATTTGATTTATTCGTGTAACACTCTCAAACATGACGGAGAAAAGGTTACATGACATGCAGAAAATTTGAAAGAAACAATGCAATAAAGTGTTCATATACAGGCTTAACTTTATCTGTCACTCACATTCAGAATAAAGAGTAAAGATTCACTAGAAAAAGTCACATTTTCTATGTAAATTCTTTCAAATGCATTTATAAATCAAGGATATTTTACCCCTTTCAACTAGTGCACTTCATACTTCCACTTAATTATGAATGTTTTTCGTTGTCACCGGGCCATGGAGTCGTTCCATTTAGTATGCATCTCTGATCACATATGTATGGTCATAAGCAGCATGTAGGAGAGATATAAATTAAAGTTCTAAATTAAAAGCATTTGACAGTGACTTGTCAAGTTGTTGTCTTGACTTGTTTCATTGCCTGACTTATGCAAATTAAATTTCCAGATGTCAGGCTGATGGTACTTTTTTTTTTACCTATTTATTACAGACACCTGAATCAGCTTTCTATACATGTAGCATGTCCTTCTATCATGAGTTACCATGACAACTATTGTACGAATCCTTCAAATTGAAATGGCATGATATTCTGCTTTGATTATTTCCTCTAATGGTTCACGGTATACGTAGCAATTGATTAAGTATATATTTAAACGGCATGCTACTGTTTGGGAAGGTTCACCGAGTACTACCGTATTTCGATGGACATAATCAGCACAAAACTATTACAGGTAGTAAAAACCAATTCATTCAATGGATGAACAATGACTTAGTACTACTTCCGTCAAATAGAAATACTTCCCACTTGTTCATTCAAAACCATTGTTAAACCTGTTGATGCTTCACTTTGATGATAAGTTGTACAATTATCATAGCAAGTGCATTGACTTAGCACTGACCTGCTTTATACACGTGGGCTACTATATGTCAGGCATACAGTATAGTGCACACAAAGTTTCACAAAAAATACTATCATTGAAGATAATTGCCAAAAATTCTTTTCATTTGTCCCCCCCCAAAAACCTTTGAAAACAGCATATAGGACCAATTAATAGCACTCCCCCGAAATCTTCATAGAGGACTGTTGACCACAACAATTTTGCAGCCAATGAAAATTTGAAAAGATTAGCACGAAAGGAGAAAAGGGAAATAGTTCCAACAAATATTTGGGCAATCCACAGGAACATACCTTAATTGAAGAGAGTGAAAACTGAAGAAAAAATAAATTCCTAAAGGTGGTCTATTTTTTTTAACCGTAAGAAGATTGATAAAGGACATATTAAATAAGATACTACATGTAAAGGACTGTATTTTTGGTGGTTTTAATACCTGTCCAAATAAAACTGAGGGCAGTAATTTCCCATGTACATGTGTGTGATCATTTATCAGTTTATACAGTAAACCATTGAAGCAGGGAGTGGCTACTATAACTTATACATGAACCTGGATGCTAGTGTGCATTGCAGTACAGTATTTTGTCAGTGGCGGAGCTAGGGGTATTGGTTGGGGGGGGGGGAGAATAGTCTGTAGGGGCGCTTTCGTCACTATCTAAGCAAAGCAGAAAGTTTTTGAGTAAAGATACTCCCTAGATCGCCAGAAATGACCCTTTCCGGGCCTGGCTAATTTGCAGATAAACAAAGAATAAATAGCCTTTAGAGCGTTTTGTCAGAAACTTACACCAACAAAATGTGCCAAACGTCAATAGGTAGATAAGAGCGCAATAAAAAAGTCAATAATTGCAAATAAGTAAAAAGTGGTAAAACACTGAATAGGGTGCCAGCAGTCCATTTGATTACGTACGTCGGGGGGGGGGGGCATCCGCCCCCTGACTGTATGGACGTCCGCCACTGTATTTAGTGTGGTCACTATATTATACATTACTGCTCTCAGACCAATATCTTAAATTGAAAATCCAATAAAAGTGTCTCACTAGTTTGTGTAAATTTTTGTCTACTATTTACTCTACTGTACTGTTAAGTATACTTTGTATCATGGTGCATCTGCATAGCCTCATAAGGCCTATACTATTTACCAATTATAAGGATCATGTTGTCTTAGGGAAACTTTCAATATTATCTAAAGTCATAGTAGCTATTGAGCAAAGAATGCCTTCCTTAAAGAGTATAGACCCTTTACTGTAGACAAATAAAATAAAAAAACCAACTTGTTACACAAATAATGAGATAAACAATAATTGTACCTTAAAGTACAACATAGAATATAAAGAATACCTATAAGACATATAATTTCAGCAAACCTGGTATCAACAATTCAACATAACATAATGTATACATATATTATATTTATAGTGACCTACATTGTGTAGACTTTTAACTAGATATATATGTAACACAGAAAGAAACAAATATCACAGATGTTTTATTGGCCCTTTCTTGTGGTCATAAAGCAATTTATAGGTCAATTTAATAGGACTGAGTACCATACCACCTGTCTGTGGATTAAATCTTGGAGGAGGATCTTACCCACACCACTGCTATAACCGGACATTCGATAAAAGCCAATATAGGCCTATAGCAGTTGTGATTTGAAAGACAGGGCTGGAGGGCCACAAATGTGGTCACAAAATAAACTGAAATGCCAAGAGAACACTTTATGGAGTTGACTTGGGTACCAAACAAGGTAAAAGAGGAAGGTACAGTACAGGGAGGGATGAGGTGGGTAGGAGAAGAGAGGGAGGGAAGGAAGGGTGATACCTGTCAGTGGTATTAACTTTTGTTTTCCAGCATCCTAAACTAAGACTATTTTGATTATTTTACTACAAGCGTTGTGGTCAAGTGGTTAAGACAGTGGACTTGTGATCTAAGGTTTGCAGGTTCGAGTCCTGGCCAGATTCTTGCGTTGATGTCCTTGGGCAAGGCACTTGATCTCAATTGCCTCTCTTCACCCAGGTGTATAAATGGGGACCCACGAGGTAAATTGTCAGTTAGACTCTGTTTAACTGCTGCCATGTGGAGGGATTGTCTCTATATTTGACAGGTTATCGTTGACCAGGGTAATATTGCTAAGCGCCTTGAGCACTGTTATCGGTGGATATATCTGCGCTTTATCAATCCTCAATATTACAATGTCTGTTTATTATTATTATTATTATACAGGGCAACAGACTCAGTGTGATACCCATGCACTTACTTACCAGCAGAAAACTGTTTTCTTACATATAGTATCTGGTAAATTTTTTCACACCTTAAGTACAAGTATTATTCAGGAGAATTAAACAATTAATCAACAAACCATATCCTTCTACCTTTGATATGAGTAACGTTGTGTGTTTTAATAATTCCATGATTTCAAAAATGTTGTCTCACATTATAAGGTCCATATTTAAGGGGGAAAAAGGTAAAAAAGGGCTGTTTTTGTCATAAGTTTGAAATTGAACTTGACTAGTCTTCACGGACTACATCGTTACAGGAAATTTGAATGGGATTATTGTATCAATGCTTTCAATGTGCTGTATTGCAATAAAAATACTTGAGGAAACTGAAGTTGAAACTAATGCCATACTAACTCTGTAAATGAAAGTAACTTGCATGCTCTGAGTGCAATCATCAAACAATCAACTTGACAAATCTAATGACTGAAATGATCAGCCAACTTAGTAAGCACTCAAGACTCCTAAGTACTTGTTTTGTTATTATAAACCAATCATCGTTAGCAGGGAGTGAGTGAATATAAACACTAGTAGTAGTAGTTCAAGTATGAGAATATACTTTCAGATTACTGTACATAAGTTTGGCCATATATATAATATATATATATATGGCTCTTTAGTGACAGAATCTAAACTAGCAATTTTATAACAGCGACAGATGTAAATAAACATATTGATACAGCTTCATTAGGATTCAAGCTACTTATTACTTAGAGCCTACCATCAACATTATTACATGTAAAAGTACAGCAGCCAATTAAAAGTAGCTGCCTCTAACTGTATGGTATTATTATTGTTACTGGTATTTCACTGTGTGGTGACTCATAGTTCTGATCACACGTACAGATACTGTATATATATATAATCAAGAAATTGCATAATGTTCTCTACACAATATTGAGCACGAAGCTGTTTTTTTTACACAATAATAATAATCAGCAGTTATTTTTATGACACTTAAGCGACCAAAAATGTGGAAGAAACCAGAAAGGGCTGATGGATTACAACTTACACATCGGTTGGCTTCTAATTCAACATTTTTTTAATCAAATTTGTCGTAATTCTTTCAGAATGGGAATGCATTTCAACTTACAACTTGTTGACAAAATGTAAATAAAGAAATATGACTCCAAAAGTGTAAACCTGGTGATTTCCAACCTAATGAGTTTGTTATATCAAAGCTTGGGCACACGCAGGGTGGGCTGGTGTCTAGCATAAGGCCAGAAAGTCTAGTTCAGGCCACTGTACAAGACTCTACATATGGCGTGAGCTCTGGTCAGATATGTACAGTACAATATAGGACTAGGCAAGGCATGTACAGCATATTAAAACCCTAATAAGAGGATTTCAAGCAAAACTAAACAAAATTGGGACCATTATTACAGAATCTTTCACCCGGCTAGTATGTTGCACATTTTAATCAAAACTACACTATGACTTGTTTTCCCGAAGGGTAATGAGGATGGTGTTGAAGAACTTAGCATGCCATAGACTCCGGATGTATGAGTGCCTGATGAATTCAATGTAGCATTGGCTTTGGGTAAAACATTTCTGTATGCTGCTGTGTTGGGACCCATGTTATAATCATAGTGGACTTTGCAATCCACACTCCCCCTCTTGAATTTGCAAGGTTGGTAAGAGTGACTCCATAGTTTTCCATTTTGGGAAACCAAAAACAATTCCCTAGGCCTTCTCCTAGTTAAATGTTTACTATGCAAGGCCTATCACTGTGCTACCAAGTAACATGTAACACGGACAATAATACTGACATCCAAATGTTTAACTGGTTTATTGCATACAATTCTAAGTAAGGCCTATGGGCAATGTTAGTATGTACCCTTCAAGTAGACATACTACATAGGCTAGGCTGCATTCCTACAGGCTAGGTCTACAAGATTTCCCTAATCTGTAGCCTAAACATGGTTAAAAACTACAAAGTGGCTATTGTTACGACTAGTCGTAAGAATAATTCCCGACTACGCATGCGCAGTTGCTATTTTCATGACCAGAAGTACTATTTTTACGACGAGGAGAAACAATAATTTCCGGTTAGGGTTAGGGTAAGGGTTAGGATTGAGGTTTAGGGTTATGTTTAGGGTTAGGGTTACCCCTACTACATGCGCAGTTGCTTTATTTACTTTACTGCGCTTGAATTTGCCTTTGTCGTAAGACTAGTGTATAAATAATTGTTACGACTCGTCGTAAGAATAGCCACGGCCTAAAAACTAATGATAGGGCCTAAACACAGTAACATAAGTTTAGCTAGGCTAAGCTATTTTGTATATCAAGTCGCCAATGTTTGCCTCCAAATAGAAAAATTTAAGACATGGCTATACTATAGAACCTGGCCTAGGCCCTAGGACTTAAATTAACGTTAGGCCCTGGGCCTTACTGTACTTTACCTTTGTTCAACCTCAAGGCTCCAATCAACGTTGGACGATGCTAATTTTCCCTGTCTGTTGATCTAGGCCTAGGCCTAGCAATGTAATTGTAACTGCAGTGCTATTCAAACGATGCTACGGCCTAGTCCCCCAAGTCTGTTACTACAGTAGGCATAGCCTGTTCATGATTTCAACATGTCGGTATAAATTATCAGAGATATAACTTATCAGAGATATAACAGAGATATAACTAAGTGAACTCACGGGAAAATTACATATTCCTTGCCACATATTACACATCCAGAGTCTACAGGTTTGGCCAACACAGAAGTCAAGCCGTTCCATTCAGTAAGGGCTTTTCATGCAACTCGATCGATATCGTAAATACCAGACGTTGTTTACAACTGACTGTACATCGATTGTATACGTCTGGGTACGTATGCGCACCTAGCTAGTAAGTTGATTCACTCAGAGGATGATGAATCGTCGCCGAGACGCTTCAGCGGTTCCTATGCTACACAACTTGTAATTGGTGGTCGATATAGTTTACAGCGCATTTGATTGGCCAACATATTTTTTTGGAGGTGGCAGTAACTTGTTACCTTTCCTTTGTAGCGTCAAAAATTGCAGAGTGTGTTATGTGAAGTAGCCCTGGACTTGCTTACAACAATTAGATAATTATGGAGAGTTCGAAGTTTGATAAGAACTAATCATTCTACAGTTTACAAATGAAAACTTCACAATCAGTGTCAAAAATATCCTACAAGCATGATTTCCCAGTGCATAACATATGTACGATATAAGCCGATTCGTGTGTGTACTTCCAGATGAAGGCACTAGCACCCATGCACTTGCATCGATTTGCATTTGGAAACACACTTCAAAGTTAATATTTTAAAGGCAACTTGAAAATTAATTCTGTTGAGTTCATGGTCGGTTTTTTACAGCAAAACGATGGCTGTCATTTCCACACATCTGTCTACTACAACAACAATAACAACACTAAATTGGCCCGGATTCACTTGAATTTGGTAATATTCATGACTGAACTATGTACAAATTGTCATGAGGCCTTTCTATGTAGGCTATGTACCTAAATCTATTTTCCACTAAATAATCAGAAATGAATAAAAATGAACTGTAATAAAATATGTTGGCTTTAGTACAACAACGTCAAAACCATCGATAATTGTTAATTTTATGATAAAAGTATAAGTTAGCAACAAAACATTGCCTCTGTCTTTAATAGAAGAAAAAAAAAACACTTCGTAACTAAAGAATTTTCGGCTTAAAATGTTTATCTTTCGAGACTTTCGTTACAAATTCTAAGATAAATGCATCACTTGGTCTAATGACGGACGTCTGCAGAAAAAAAAAATAGGCCTAACAATAATAATGCCGATGCGGGCAAGCAAACTTAGGTATAACCATGATGTGGTGATTTTGTTACCAAAACTTATGAATGGTATCAATTTAACATATGATTCTGAGTTTTAATCAAGGGTATATGTTTTTTCTTAACTTGCAGTGATACGTGAAGTAGGGTTGTTACGTACAGCGCGTGTTGCCAAAGTGAGTTTCAGCAACAACAAAAATGCACAGCGCGTTGTAACATACCGCCTTCTTCAGGGTGACATCCAGGGGCGTATCCAGGGGGTGCAACAGGCGCGCGCCCCCCCTATTGGCCGTCACCAAAAAAAAAAAGTTTAGCAAAAAAAAAAAAAAAAATTGATGACGACCTTTATGTGAGATGTCGGTGATCGCTCAACCCCCCCCCCCCCCTCCCGTATGCTTTATTTTTTGTTTGCCAAAAAAAGTTCTGGCGAAGTTCGGCGGCATAATAGTTTTAGAAACATAGATGGTAATTGTGTTTGTATTATCACTATAAACACTAAGTGACATGCCAGCCATACTAAATTGTGCATTTTGTGTCCATATTTACTGGAAATGTTGCTTATTATTAAGGTCGAAAAATGGATCACATATGGCCATGGGCGGCGATCCTGGGTGGAGGGGGGATATATCCCCCCATGAAAATGGGTGGAGGGGATGTAATGCACCATATCCCCCCCACCAAATGCCAGGGATAAGAATATTTTCATGCCTACATTTATGCATCTTCGTTAATGTACGGCTCTTTTTTAGCTTCATTTCTCGCCTACCATAAACGCAGTGCGATCTTTTCAAATAAAGCGTCTTTATAAAGCAAAAATAGTTGACTGTAGGCTTCATTGGCCCTATAACAACAAAATGTATTATTGCGCCCACGGTATTGATATAGTACATATATGCACCCTCATAGTATTCATATAGGCCCTATAGTAGGCCTACACACGTACATGTTCCCTCGAACAGCTGAGAATCTCATGTTACCAGGGTAATGCTTAATACACGTTTCACCTGGATGCCCTAGCAATCGGTACCTATAGGAATGTAAATATGTGTAATTGTGTATTGCATGTGTATAGGCCTATAATAGCCTGCATGAGGCCATTTTCTTCATCGAATAATATAAAAGAGCTCTCGAACATTCTAACGTTGCGCCTGAAACAAGATTGACAGGGGCAATTTTCCCAAAATAACACCCGAAATTAAAAAAAAAAGTATTTAGGATCCTGATTATGAGATATTTCGGACATGACATCCCTATTTTAAAGTTGGGTATATGCCGCTTGGAAACCTCGGGAAGTGCCGTTTCCGGCCATCTAGAGGGTTTGTTAATCCCAAAATTTTCTTGTAAGCTTCGCGCCAACTTATGGTGGCGCTACGCTTAGATAGTCAACAAGGTCATATTCCCCCCCCCCCCCACTCGGAAGTACGGATCGCCGCCCATGCATATGACACCATTTTACATTTCAGCCCTTCTTCGAAAGCAAAAATTGTACACCCCTCCCCTTAGACCCATCCCCCAGGACGGCGATCATTCATGCCTGACGCCCCCCTATTGGAAAATCCTGGATACGCCCCTGACATCCCTATGTTCCGACGTCTCTATGTTCCGACGTCTCTATGTTCCGACATCTCTATGTTCCGACATAAAGAAAAAAAATCGGATTTATCCAAAAATTTGGTGGTACCAAGAAAACTAGTTTTGTGACCCCAATTTTTTGGGGGGAGTAAATTGTTTTGGACCCAAAATTTTTCGGACCCAACTTTTTTTGGACCTAATATATTTTTGGGGAATCAAGTTTTTTGGACCCACCAAATTTTTTTCACGAAAAACAAGAGAAAAAAAAGGCGCCTGCAGTGTGGACACAAAACATCGCGGGTTACCAACAAAAAATCTGTCTCGCCGCGCCGCTTGCTGTACAAACAGATTTCTAGTCACAAGCAATTTTTGGTCAAAAAAAATTATGAGTCCAAAAATTATTTCGTATTGTCGGAACAAAGAGACGTAGGAACATAGAGATGTAACCGTTTTTCAGTGTTCCGTACGCGTGGTGCGTTATTGACTTTTGAGTGCGTACTGCGTTCGCATATATGCTCAAATGTTATGGAATAAGTTAAATATTACATCCAATGTCGGTTACTACCTGAAGCTTTAACGGTCAACTCGAATTGCTCGTAAATTTGATATTATTGGGTGATGCCATCAGCGTCACATGTTATAACAATCGTACATCTGGTTTATTCGTGCAAATAATTATCTAGGGTTTATTGACATATTATCGTTAATGAAATAAACCAGACGAATGACAAAGTGTTAATCGCAGTGGTTTATTTATTTTATAACAAGGAGTGGGGGGGGTGGGAGGGTGCCCCCTTACCATGCATCCTCCTACGGACGCCCATCATAATAAATATTGAGATAACAAGATGTGAATTTCCGCTATACGATGCCAACAATCCAGGCATACATAAACGTCTACACTGCACGTTTTAGAAACTGATATTTTTCCCACGTACAGATCCTTACCGAATATAATTCTAGAGGTTATGGTTATTTCCCCATCTCGACTTCATGAGGCATTGTTCACGACATGACCACTTAACTTTATGTAGCAGGGGCTTCGGAAGCTATTTGGGATTGGTACGGCAGAACAGAGTGTGGCCATCTATCATAATTATCGGGGGACGTTTGGTAGGTCAAACTACGCTACGCGCCACCATGATTGGCGCGTAGCGAAATGTAGGAAATTTTGAAAAAAAATGCCTCCCAGATTGCAGGAAATGGCACTTCCCGAGCTTGAAAACAAGACCTCTGCCATGCCAGAGTAGTCACATTTAACCTACTTGCCGTATGATCATTATTGAAAATTATTGAAAAATATACCTCCACGATTGTATTTTGCCATTGTTTTTTCTTAGTCCTACTTTTTTTTTTTTGCGCCGTGAATATTGGTCCGGGCATTCGCCGGACCTGCCGTACCGGCTCCGACGCCCGGGGAACGTCCTTATGTATTGCGATTTGGTTGTAGCCTAACCATCTGCTGCAGTTTAAAGAATAATTTCAAATGTATGACGGTTTACGGTAAATTCGCGATAGTTTGGTCATTAATTGTTATTTGAAAAGATCGCTGCGCTGAGTTTGCCCAGTGCATGGTTCAGTTCTAGCAACTTAACTATGTGATTTCATCGATGATTTGAATTAAGGGGGGGGGGGGGGGGAATCCCTAACTTCGCGCATGCGTTGAAGTTTAAGGAAAATTTCGCAAAATCGGTTGCATAATACACGAAAGTGTCTCAAAATACAAAATTGATATGCTTTTATTGCACTGTGGTGATTTTGGCCGTTTCGGTTCAGGCATTGTAGTTTAAAATTGCGATTGAAAAAAGTGGTTACAATTTGATTTACAAACACGGCAACTATCAGTGTCTTCTAGTGCAAGTATATGTATAACGCAATTTACGAATCTAAGGAACACGAGAAGTTAAAGTACCCCATCATACTATTGACAATGGACAACAGTGGATATCCTTTATGTATCGATATTCTCAAAGTTATTCCCTAAACTCAACAGATCAAATCACATTAAGTAAACAAGTTCTAGAAGACAAATAAAAGGAAAAATAACATCAACTCTATGAAATATTTTTTTCCCTGTGTTTATGTATTCAAGGCATTGTTACTTTGATCAAATTAACAGCTTCATAAATACAGATTGAAAGTGAAAGACAAAACTTAAATGAAAACAATATATGGACAGTAATCATTTTCTACATTGTTGAAGTTAAGGTTTATCACGCACAACTTAAATGAGTAGCCTACGTACTATAATAAAGGTGTCTTTCTGAAGCTTTGCGCAAATGGACAGTGAAATTACAAGGTGCATGTGGGGGTTTGTAAAGGGTGACTACAAGTCATAAGAGGTAGAAGAGGGGACAAAATGTGTAGTTTAATAAGTTGTCATGGATATATGAAATTAGCATTACCCTGTAAAATCCATGCATGGATTCTTACATGGCGGGTGAGGCAGGAAAATATTATATTGAAATGATAGTATGTGATATAATACCATATAACTTCATCGTTAAGACTCAAAAAAGTTGTGGCCCTACCGATGTGAAGTGAATATTTATATGTAGAGTTTTTTTTTGTGGGGGGGGGGGGGTGCAATGGGTGGCAGGGGGGGGGGAATGTAAACTAACAGATATTGTAAATGCTTTAACATCACTTATTCAAATTTAAATCAATAGGTGTTAAATTAACACTCCTAAATATTCAAATATATAGTCTTGATGTATTGTAACCAGGGCGGTAGGAAGCTTCCAAAAAGTGTGGGGGGGGGCACAACATCAGAGGGGCATTTTCTCATTCCACAACCACCACTCGTTATGCTATAAACCAATACACACCGGCCATATCACTTAGATATATATGTGTTAGTATGCTATCAATACTATTATGGTGCACATGAATAATTAAAATAAAATATTAAAATTAACAAAGGCTTAAGATATCCAAAAGACAGTTCTTCATCAAAGGGGCACATTTTATTTGCCAGTAGGGCACATTTGCCATTTTGGAAAAAGTGGGGTGCACGTACCCCCATTTCCCCGGCTCCTACCCCCCTGATTGTAACACAACATAAGTTGAATACTGTGAAGAAGCTCACAACTTTTAAAGAGATGAATATTTGGACCTTTGTCTATGCTTGCCAGACATTCGTTGCAGACAAATCAGTCTAACCTACTTTACATATAATAATCTGGTCTAAAATTTGGATTGTATTATTTTTCCATCCACTAATTACCCAACCAACTCACATCTTTGGTATAAACAGAGATAAATAACTGAGTTCAAACCTACTTTTGCGATAGTTTGAACAAAGTACCACGGTGCGTTAAACGTCCCAATTTTTTTGCGATGAAATGCAACCAGTTCCTTTTATAGGGACTACATAGTTATACAAAAATGCTAGATATATGCAAAAAATGTCTCAAAGTATCAAAAACTGCAACACACTTTCAAACATTTTCTTAAGTGACTAAATGACCACTATCTTGCTGAAAACATATATCTTTAAGTACTTCGTGTGGCAGGAGAATGTAAGTTTGCAAAGGTAAGGATCTTCCTCAATATACGTATACGATGGTATACTTTGCGTACTGTGTTACACATAACATAATAATGATAATAAATCTTAATTATATAGCGCATTGTGCCGACAGTCTCAATGTGCTTTACAAGAAACAAAATGACTACAAAAATACAGCATAGTAGAACAAAAACTTAAAGATACACAGAAAGGATTTAAAAAAAATTTACAAGGTCCGATGAGGGTAGCACGTGAATAAGTGAGTGTTTTTAAGAGGCTTTTAAAATTGTATATGGTAGGGGCATTCCTAATGTGGGTGGTGAGAGTGTGCCAGAGTTTGGGGTGGGGCCGCAAATTGAAAACAACGCTCACAGAACTTCTTAGTTTTAATTTTATTTAGCTTCACCGACAGACTCTCGTTTCCCATGCAAACGGAAAAGAACTTTTTCAAGAGCACTTTTTAATCGGCCTCGACGAAAATGAATGAAGCTACGGTAAACCAAGGAATATTACTTTTGTATTCTGAAGCACTTTCATGAATGATTTCATTCACAAGTTTTTAATGGTATTCTAGAGTAAACTTCAACACATGCAGGGGAAGTTGGGTTCATTTTCTTCCTTGCTTGGACTGTATTGACTTGAGGACTCTCCATGTATAAAATCTCATTCTGGCTGAATCTGATCGACCATTGGTGAAATCTCATCGTTGAAGGATCCATTTAGCTTAAACACTGGGGGGGGGGGGGGGCAGAATCTGAGAGATCGTCATGATGGTTGTCCTTTCAGCATCGCAAAGTTACTGTATACCATCAGAAACATTATAATTGCTATGGCCTTGGCTGATATATCCATCGCATTCGATTTACATCTTTACAATATGATACAAAGTTGAACTCTTGGGTTTGTAGTTCCAACCAGCTGAATACCTGCATCCTGTTCAAGGTTATAATAAAACTCGATGATATCAGAAACGAAAAGACGGCAGCTAGGTTTGGGATGTTAATTGATCTGAAAAAAAATAACAGACAAAGAGAAAAAAATTATACCAAAGGTATATACAGAGTCACAAATCAATATTTGGGAATAAAATAAAATAAATAAATATAGCAACTATAAAATACATACATCTACACACACACACTGATTTGAAACCATAATTTCAATGATGATGGAAGTATTAGCATCACTGTTAAAGACAGACAAAAGGGATCCCTGTTACTATGACGATTAAACCTACGGACAAAATGAAACCTTTGCCGTGCATGTTTGTGCCACTTCAAGATTCCAATTCATTTGTGACAAACTGACAAAAGTGAAACTGTAGGTGAAACTAGCTCAAAGGTCTGCTGCACTTTTCAGTATTATAAGCCCAAATATATATATATAAATATATATATATATATATATGTTGATACTAGTTGAGACTAGTGGAACACTAGTAGTTGTAACTCGGAGTTTCACGCGTTATAGCGATCGTCAGACAACTGGTAGCTTCACGTTATGCTCCATGAATATATAGGATCCTCGTCGGGGTTGCCGGGGATTATAGAGTTGTTGGTGTATTGTATTGTATTTATATATATATATATATATATATAGATATATATAAATATATACATATATATATATATAAACAGAACTAGTATTGTTCGATACAGGTGACAAACGCCTACAGTGGAATTACGAACTTCCTTACTGGTTTCGAACCTCTGGACACCGACATACAATCAGCATCCATAGCCTAGTGGTTAGGGTGTCCGCATATAAAGTGGGAGGCCCGGGTTCGAACCCCGGTGGAGGCTGGAAGATTTTTCAATGTTCTTGATTTTCCAACTCATTACGATTTCAATTATATATATTCATTTGCCTTTGTTGTTTACCTCCATTTCATTAACATAAAATCTGTTAAAAGTATCTCTTTCGAGATCTGGCTTTAGGAATCCATCCACCTTCCTCTTTGTTACACCCTACGTTGATCTTTCATTTCAGTCCGCCTCTGAAAAAATCCTTCATGGTTTGAAACGTTGAGTCCTTCTTATATTATATATTTATATTATTATTTCTTTAAAACTATGTATATACAAAACAAAAGTTGTATCTACTGGAAATACCCGTGTAGGTAACACAGGCATTTTGCAGTAGATACAGTTGCATTTTATGATACATACAGTTTTATAGAAATAATAATATTAATATAAAATTTCAGCAAATTGAGTCTAACTGATCTCATTTCTCAGTAAAGTTACAGTTATATCAGCACTGTGCCGTACAATTATAGAAATAAACATTATTAGTACTTTTGATAAATACACCACTAAATTGACCAAACTGTTCCAACAAACCTGTGAGCCATTGGACACCCTCATGAAGGCCCTCTTGTGTTAAGGCATTACTAGAGCATATATGCCATGGTTTGTCCTTGACTCTCTCCAGTTCCAACATTTGGGAACATTTCACGGAGGTCAGGGAATCTTTCATGTCCATTTTGTTAGCAAAGAATAGGACAGGAATCCTCCTGCCTTTAATTTCTGTAAATTAAAAAGTTTAAAAGAAGTGAGCAAAACATGTACGATTACAGCTTCAACAGGGCAAATTTAGGTGGCATCAATGAACACAATACATAGAAAACATAGAAAAACAATGAACACAAAATATAGAAAACCAATGCCAGGCTATGGTCACCTTGCGTTTGTGGCATCTTCCCTTTCCAGGTCTATTTATTTATAAACATTTTATTTCGATATATATTTATTACTAGATTTCGTTCATATTAGAAATGAAGTGATTACAGTGAATTAGCTTTTACGATAAAGTGACTAATGCCTAATAACACATGAAATCGTATGGAAGATATTGACGAAGTATATCATGGTGCTGTGATATAAAGACCACAGTGTAATGACATATTTGTAACAGGTGGTAAAACCATCACTCTTTTGCAATGTGATGTTTTAAAACCTTGGTTTGGAATCAATGTACCATGAACTAGAAATATGCAACCAAGTTTTGATCCTCTGGTTTGGAATATGTGGTTTGTACTTTCTTTAAATGAGCAAGGATGATTTTCACCTGCTGTTGTGATGATATCACCCGTTTGAATAATTACTGGGCTCACGTTCGTAAAATTACTTCAAATGTTAAGATTTGATCTACTTTTCACTGCAACAGCAAAATTTACTCTCACTTAACAAACATACAGATAAAGTTGCAATGCACATTTCTCCATAAGATATATCATGGTGCTGTTATATAAAAACCCACAGCGTTAGGCCATACTTGCAACACGTGTTAGAACCATGTAGTTTCCCCTGTTTAGTTTGTTTTATTCACATATATTCATGAACCAAAGCAAAACGTGTAATACTGCAAATCAATGTCCATACTAGCTCATATGAGAAACTTTACATTTTGGTATTTTCGAACAAAACCCTTTTGGTTACAACAACAGAAACAATACAGGAAGACATAGCATTGTAATTGAAGGGCTTTGACACTCCTAGGTCCACCTTCTTCCACATGAAGGAACTTGAGCAACCTAATACCTCACAACTATATCAAAATTCCTGGTATATGACAATCAGTTATTTTCTGTTTTTTCAATCAACTACAAAAAAAAGATTTTGCTTTGTACCTGTTTATGGAAAGATGTTCACCACTAGCATTGCAGTTATATCAGTTCTTGATAATAGAGGGATGTATTGATATGTGTTATTTATATAATATAGTCTTCTCACCAAGGCTGAAGAGGGCAGGATGGGGAAGGGATGCCAGTCCCCAGGGTTAGGTAAATACGGTGCAGGTCTAGATCCATATGCCAATGGCTGTACGATGAACTTATGAAGACTTGAAAAGGGACAGGCTCAGGGGAAGGGGGGGGGGCCAAACTGGCCCTTAACAGCCCTGCTTCCCACCACACAGTAGGTAACATCTTACCTGAATGTTGCAGTAAAAGATCTAGTTCTTCCTTTGCAACCACCATCCTCAGCTTGTCACTGCTGTCAAGAACAAATATGATGCCCTCAGCATCTCTGTGAAAGTAGAATCAAAAGAAGACATTTAACTTAAAAACTGAATGATTAGACCAAAAAGTCAAATAAGAAACACTGCTTAAACATGTTTTCATTTTTAAATAGAGGACATCAAGTTTTAGTTTTTATCGGATATTATCCATCCAACAGAATTTCTGACATTTCCTTTGCAACAAAACTTGTCCAAATGATGGTACAATAAGTTGAGAGATAGGACTCCTTATAAAAAGCTCGCCGATCAAAACAGTAGAACCATTTCTATCGATAGAAAATTCTTACAGTTTAAACAAATTCCTGTTGCTTTTGTGCAAAACATGTCCCCTACCCCTCCTGCTCTCATAAGGGGGCTTTTGATCAACTTTATAAGGTTTTCCTTTCTTTGAATTTCAAAGGAAAGACTATTTCTTGTAAAGGCAGCAAAGGGATATTCCACAGCAAAGGGATATTCCACTGGCATACATGCATTTATGCACGAAGTACACATCAATATCTACAGAACCCCAAAATTTAAGTTTGTTTGAAGTTACAACCCGATTCTTCAGTTATGCAAGGAAAGTTATAACTCAGTGGGTAGTCTATAATGTCATCATAACAAATAATCTGGTTGTAATTGTTGTTGTTGATGTCTCCTTCAATTACGTTGTTTGAAAAACTTACAATCAAATGTATCACAAACTGTTAAGATTACACCACCTGCCAACTTAATAAATGAAAATGTGATTGTCTCGTTTGGATATGGTTTATACATTCTAAAAAGAACAGAAGGATATTTTTCAAGGCTGTAATATTTCCAGGGCTACATTCATAAAATTACTCCAAATGTTAAGATTTGAGACATTTTACTGCAAAGGCAAAATGTTTCTCTCTCATTCTTAATAAAATACAGACAAAGTAGCAATGCAAATTTCTCCACAACTTTTCAAGATTTTCTTCACAAAGTGTTCAAGATGTGAGTAAAATAACAGTTAACTGTATCTCACTTGTAATAATGTTCCCAAAGATTTCTGTATTTGCCCTGCCCAGACATGTCAAAGACTGTAAAATTGACCGCTGTAGACTTGAATTTCTCTACAGTGAATCCAATGGTGGGTACAATGTCTTCCGTTTGGGTCTGAAAACAAAATTAGAAAGCATATATGTATAAGCATATAGGAATACATATATAGAAATACATATAGAAATATATATATCTATATATCTATATATATCTATCTATCTATATATATATATATACATATATATATATAAATATATATAAATATATATATATATATATATATATATATATATATATATATATATACACACAAGACAAAGCAATCCCAACAAATAGGAATAATTTGTTACTTTTGGAATAGATTCCTAGGACCCACTAGTATTTCTTCCTTAATCTGTCCTTTTTCCCCGAACTAATGAAATACAGGAACTGCATAGTGACTGACTGGTCTACTAAACTTTGCTGTAACTGAATAAACAATGATAACTACCAATAAACTTTCAAGTGCAGAAGAAAGAGATTTTTTATACTCAAACATATACATACAGGTATATATAACAATATTAATTGATTTCTCTGAAAATTAAACTTGAGTACACCGAGGATATATGAATCAAACAGTGTAGAATATGTACTTCATGTTCTATGAAAACATTTACAGAGACGTTTACACGATCTCTTACGTGATTAGTTTTCAAAGTACAATTACATTTCAGATACATTGAATGATGATAGCAATTTTAAAAAGTATGCTTACCTCTTTAGGTTTGAGCTTGTTGATGATGGTCGTCTTTCCGCTGTTATCCAAACCAACACATAAAATTTGAGCTTGTTTCTTACTGACTCCGAGAATGGAACCCATCTTTACTGACTAACTAACTACTATTAACAGAACTTGATCAAGCTTATTGGAATGATGCTCGAGACCTTGGTCAGTTCCAAAGATGAGAGTCAATTTATGAAGAAAAATTACAGTAGGTCCTCAGATTACCAATCAGAAGGTTTTGATTAGAATTCACAAGATGCATTCCTTGTTTGCTTTACCCATTGCACTACTTTGCATGATCTGTTAGGTCATCTGTCATCTGAGGTATCCTCTGTTTCGTCTACTTCATTTTAAATTTTCATATGATCTGAGTAAAAAATTCAAAACCGTTCATTTAAGAGTACTGAAAATTACCATCATAAATCCTAGCATAGCACTGGAAACACAATAATAGCGCAAAGTAACATGAGATCTGTTTAGTTTTTGTAGAAATTCCTTTAACTTAAGTGCTTAGACTGCCGAATCGACAAAAAGTTGGTCTTGTCCTCTTTCTTTCATGAAATAGACTGTAACTGTGTAAGATAGGTGAGGGCACTATATTTACATTTCACTCCTGCTCACCTTAATGCCATTAAATCTTATCATACATTAATACACTTATATTTTTTGAGCATTGGGCTTTATTTATAAATGAGAATGCAAGTCTGGAGTAGACCAAAGCATAGGCTTGGCATACTGTAGCCTATGTTTAATGGCAATGTTGTTCACCCATATTCCATAACCACGTCTTGCAAAATGGAACATATTTATCCTAAGATGCAACAACTGTTCCACTCAAACTGCACACACACACAATTTCCGCCACGGCAGATAAATCAGGGACAGTCAAATATTAGACCATGTATGCCTACTCAGTAACTAATAATACTAGTAATAGCCTATGCTAGTGAAATTTAAAAAAAGCGTAGGCATAGGCAAAGGCCTAGCGACTGCGAGGTCACAACAAGACATTCCATTGACATTTCGCAGTGTTCCCCCTCTATTGCTGACGAACCCCATTAACTTTTCCTTAACGAAAATTTCTTCTCATTTTCGGAGAAGTTGTTGATACCTGCAACGTGAATGAGCGCTGAGAATGAAGATGTATGTATAAGCAGCGAATTTGCAAATCAGGAATGTTTATGGTTACCACATAATATGTAGACACCCTAAAATTGCAACGTTTCATTTATTGATTTATTTAGATTAAAGACCAAATTAACTCAATTGAATATTAAATGAATATACATATAAATATTTTATATCTAAAAATACTTTAAATAAATTAAATTGCCTATAAAACGGATTTGCAAAATTGTTTATTGACGATTGTTTCATGATGCTAGTCTAAGTATCACTTTGCTAGCAATAACAGTCGCTTTCGTAGAATGACTGAGATTTAACCAACAAATACTCTAAATTAGAACAAAACAAAACAACTCCTTACTTTATTTTGTAATTTTATTACATTTTATGCTCTTAATTTTTGGACTTAATCTACCATTATGCAACAGTCAAGTTTAAAACGGCTGATTATTTCAATATAGCATCTTATCGTTGGTACCAATTTTGCGATGTAAACAAATCCACATGTGTATATTCACACTACGTAAAAGATTATTTTGGATACGTGAACGGTACACTTACTATCCTAGTTCTAACTTTACTGCTGATCCGGTACTGACTGATATGCGAAAGGTATGTGGTAAACTGATGCTTTCCATAAATATAGGCCTTGGCTAGGGGACAGTACCCCTTCTACAAAGCCTAACTTTATGCCTAGCCTAAGTTAGAGACGTTACTACTGCCTAATGGTAGTACTAGTAGTAGTAGCCTAGACTATTAAAACTCTAGTCTTACTTAGTGTAACTTTACTTTAGACTGGTCTCAGTAATGTTTATCAATATAACATTGATTGTAGCATGTGACAAAAGTTTATTCTGGCTTGTTTTGAACTAGGTCTAGCCTAGGCCTAGTATTGTAGTCTGTAGGAACCAAGACCTGAGCATTTGTCATTTATATGTGGCCTCCACAGCACCTACTGTACAACTTATAAACTACAAGAAACTCTAGTGCCATTGCACCATATGAACATACCGCCATACCTTTCCGCAATATAGCGTTATCGACCGAATTTCGAAGTCATTCATGCAAAGATATTTCATTATTGTAATCAATTATTTTTCTAAATGTCGCAAAGGGAAAAACATGGGATATATTTTTGCCCCTTACTTGGTCATGCAAACAGGTTTTCAGAGGAATTTCAAAAGTCATTAACACACTGCAAATATTTCATGTATGTGATCATTATAAATCTCACAAAGGGAAAACATTGGGTACATTTCTTCCCTTACTTGGGCAAACAAGGCTTCGGAGGAAATTCAAAAGTCATTCCCACAGATATTTTATTAAAGTTATCACAAATTGTTATAAAGCAGGGGTAACAGTTTACATTTATAGTATAACCCTTATACTTACGTTACTCCTTCCCACAATAATATGCTCTTTCCGCCATAGAAAAAAGTGCTTAACCGCCATGGCAGTAACATTGCTGGAAGAGCACATTTTCTATGGCGGAAAGTAACGATGTCGAATGACACTGCCCCCCTTCAAGGCTACAGTAAGGAGATCTGGTCTTTGTTCATTATTGCGAACTGATCATCATCCTCTCGTCAGTCTAGTAAGTTGCATGAATCATCTGCTTTCTGCTTTGCAGCTATAAAGGTACAATCTCTTTGGCATCATGAGGTTGCCACCGTTACCGACCATTCGTGAAATCATCAGACTGTATGGCCTGAGAGCTGAGAAGCAACTGTCACAGAACTTCATCTTAGATTTAAATCTGACAGGTAAGTACCAGCAATGTAATTAACAGATACAGTAGGAAAATGTATGTGTCAAAGGAAGGTTTCTTTATGACTGAATAGACAATAGGTGTGACAGTTTAATTCCCAGCCGAACTCTGGCAAATAATTTTGATACTTTTATTTTGAACAGATAAAATTGTACGTCAAGCTGGTAACCTTAAAGGGGCATCTGTTTGTGAAGTGGGGCCAGGACCGGGCGGTTTGACTCGCTCAATTTTGCAACATGGAGCTTCCGATGTTTTGGTAGTGGAAAAGGATGGAAGATTCCTTCCAAGTTTAGAGGTAAACAGCAAAATGCAATTTTGGATATTTTCAATTTGTCTTCCACATTTAGCTTTGGTTTCTCCTTGAATGCTACGACATGATCAAAGACAGACATTCTCTTAGAATTTTCACCACTGAAGGCAAGGATGGGCAAGTAATTATTGGTTCCTTTTTTGGTTTCCATAAAGTTCCTATCCCTAGACATTATTCTCAATTCTGTATTAATCATACATTATCACAAAATGGAGAAAATTTGTAAATTTTCAAGTTTTGACATTTTACTCTACTTACTTGTTTGGGAAGCAAAATTGATTTGTCAAGCTGATGAGGTAGACTGCTATGGGATATTAGTGACACAAAGTGTTGGAATCAACTAAAGAAGATACCTATTACCTAGCAATAAAAAATGTTGCTGCTAAATTTTGAAATTGGATTTCTTTCATCGTTATTCTTTTCAGCTTTTGAGAGAGGCAAGCGAAGGAAAAGTCAGAATTATTAAGGATGATATTCTCAAGTATGACATGGAGACTGCTTTTCCTGACATTCCCAAACAGGATTGGAATGGAGGTAAATTCTTGGCTTGAACAGTTGCTTTCATCATCCAGATATGTAAAAATTGTAGGTCCCTGCTGCAGATGAAACACTTTCACGTAGGAAAGAGGTTTGCTGCTTTCTTAAACTGTTCAACATCAAGCTATTTAAGGTATTTTATGCATGCCTAAGTTATGCATTCTGCTGGAGTTATCATTTTGTGTGGATAACTAAGTATGCTAATGCAGTATGATGCAGTATAAAATATGCTAAATTATGCAGAGATTGAGAGTGAATCATGATTCAGTATCAGTATTTTAGGATTTGCGATCTAAGGTTCAAGACCTGGCCAGATGATTATGTCGTGTCCTTAGGCAAGTCACTTCATCTCTATTGATCCTCTTCTCTCTTCATCCCTGAGGTATGTAAATTGGGACCTGATATGCAACATTTTAATACAGTTGTATGAGAAGGTTTGTTGCTATACCCTATGAAAAATCCCATTGTGGGCTCCTTCAAGCTTCCTACGACTGTTGAATTGTGTACTCTTGGGTATATATTTGTGAAAAGTTATTGTAACAATGACCGGGCGTAACTGTTGTTAAGTTGTGTGAGAAGTTGCCTTGGTACAAGACTGTAAACCTTCAACTTTAACTGTAACTACTATATTTTCATGCTGCCAAACTTCACACAACAGAGTGCAATTTAGAAAGTTTGATTAATAAAGATATATCTGTATGCATCTCATCCATTGCTTTCATATGTTTTGTTAGATATTCCAAATATCCACATCATCGGTAACTTACCGTTCAATGTGTCGACACCTTTGATCATCAATTGGCTGGAGGCAGTGTCCAATCAGAACGGGCCATTCACTTACGGGCGGAGCAACATGTTGTTAACATTTCAGAAAGAGGTTGCGGAGGTAAGAACAGTTCTCGTAGGTGAATCTTCCACTTGCTGGTTTCATAAAGCTGAGGCCTGCATTCAGTTGAAATGATTATCACATATCAATTTTGGATTATTTTCAAGTTTTGCTGTACCTGTAGTTTCTCTCCTGCAGCAATCAAAATCGATTAAAATAGATGCCTTCAAGCATTTATTCAGGTGTGGCAGAGCCTGGGGTTAGGGGTACAGAGTCACATTTCCCACTTCTGTGATAAACCTGAAAGTCCCCATGTTTTGCACAAAAAGTACCCTTTTCCCGTTTTGTAATTTAAAATTATGTTATTTTTGTTTATGTTTGAACTAGTCGCTTGTTTTACTATATGTGACTATTTGTTGTCTCCATGGTAATATGTGCCATGTTGTTCCTACATTTTCTGGAGGTCATGCAGAAAATAGCATGTTTGGTAATGTCAGCAGTTTTGATTGATAGCAAACCTTTCAAATCACCGCTCTTTAATAATCTCAACTTTTTCATTTCGCTAGAGGCTAGTGGCCCGACCAAATGACCCCCAGCGTAGCCGATTGTCCATCATGGCTCAGTACCTCTGCAAGGTGAAGCTGAGCTTTACGATTCCAGGTAAAGCTTTTGTGCCTCCTCCAGATGTAAGTACATCATTGTCTCTCTTCAACTCAAAGTATTGAATATTAACAATTTCTCCCCTGCTGTCATGTTTGTATTTGTGTATGTAGGTATGTATTTTAGATCCTCCTGCAAGCAGGAACTCGCGAAGAAGCCTCATTGGCTTATCAAAGCCGCAAGCTGACCGAAGCCACGAGCTAACACTCGTCAATTCAAAGTATTGAATATTAACAATCTCTGCATTGCGGTCATGCTGAGTTAGTATAAAGGGTTTTCAATTTGTATTTTAGAGTTATCTTTCTTATCATCAGTTTTCATGACAAAATTTATTTCCTCCGCTCATATGGTTGTAATGATAAACTTTTGAGTGGTACTAACATGACATAAGACTCGATGTTAAGAAGCCGGCAAGATAATCGTGAGATGAATTTGCCGTTCTTTGCTCAAGTTGGATGAGATTAGTCTCTAGCTAGATGGAAACATCACTGTGTTTCCCCCTCCCCCTGCCCCCTCCCCCCACAGACTGTATTTGTTACAACTTTGTAGGAACTACCTAAAAATCCAGAAATTTTGCAACATGTTGTTACTCCACCTGGATGCTCACGTAAGATTGACAAAGAGGGCATGTCCGGGGAAATTCGGACGGATGGTTAACCCTACCTTCAGATCTGATGCACTATGTTAACGCTACTGTAAGGTGTGAAAGAAGAAATATGACCCCTTTGTAAAAAGATGCTTTGTGTGTTAATGCATGGACACTTGGCAACTGATAGATTTGGTTTGCTGAGAAAGTTACAACATTTAAATTTGTCAATTTATCAGGGACCCTTATTCTAGGGTAGGGTTCTTCAATTTCTTGTAGGGTAGGGTGGAGGGGTGAGGTAGATTGGTGGGGTGGGGGGGACCATGTGGTGTCAGAATTTCATTATGTTTGATAGAAACTGTTTGAATATTTGTCACAGTACCTTTCAAGTCTATGTAGTATCTTATCACCCACTGGAAGACAAGGCAGTACTGTGTTATGGCTGGCAAAAACACTGCTTATTAACTGTTGTTGTTTTTTGTGTTTTTACATAGGTTGACGTTGGCGTAGTTCACTTCACTCCACGAATCGACCCTCAGATCAAAGTGCCATTCAAACTGGTGGAAAAACTTGTGAGACACACGTTTCATTTCAGGCAAAAGCACTGTGAAAAAGGTGTTATGTAAGTTATTACCAAGTAGTATCAGGTTTCTAAGTTAGTTTGTAATGACCATCGTGGGCAGAGGTTGTTTTTTTTGTATCTCAGCAGACTCATGCCAGTGATTCCATGAGCAAATGTAACTCAAATCATAAACAGTATAGCATCCCCCTTCCCTCCCCCAGTGGGCTATGATCTCCAGTTGTATGGAGGGGAACATGCACCCCTCCCATCCTCTCCACTCCTCTTCAAAAGCAATTTCACCTACTATCAGAAAGCAGCCTAAGTGTGAAGAAATGGTATCTTGATGCTTTTAACATGATGGTATCTTAATGCTTTAACATTATAGCATTTCTTGTCCCACTCTTCAGCAGTAGTGTCAGTCTACATTACAAAATAATTTTAGTTTTTTAAAAATGAAAAACATTTATTGAGGAGTGCCCTTTTGGATTCTCTGTATCTTATATATGTTTTGTAACTTGAGATTTTAAGGTAAGACTTATTTTATACGACAGCATATTTACTTCTACTGTTAATCCTCCGAAAAGTGGTCCTGCTAAGAGTATAATTGTTCACATCTTTCTTAGCCTTTCTTAAAACATTTTAAATTATGTTTTGTGATTAAAAGACTTGAAATACGAAGGTAAACCATGCCAGTCATCTCTTTCATTTGAATGCAGCCAGCCCAAATTTTGCATACCATCTTGCTAGAAATGCTAGAAATATTGCTCAATGTCATTATGTACTTTTATGAATTTTGGAATCTCTCAACAATAACATTTTCTTAGTGAGCAAAAAGTCTGCAAAAGTTGCACCAAAGAAATATTAAATTAGGATATAAAAATAGAAAATTGATTGCACTTGTTAGATCAGATTTGAACTTTTATGTTAGCATATATACAGGGAATTCCTTTGCTCTGAAGCCCTCAGTATCTATGGTGTCTACCTTCCCCATTTTTGATATTTTTTAACGCAGGACACTTTTTCCATATGATCGAAGCGACTTGACACAGGAAATGTTTGAGACATCAGAAGTCCATCCAACTCTGAGACCGTTCAACTTGACCATGGACGATTTTGCAAGACTGAGTTATGCATATCTTCATATTTGTAACAGGATACCAGGAATATTTGAATACAACTACAGGTGACAGAGAGTTGCTGTGATTGGCCAATGGTAAAAACATGCGTGATAAATATTCATTAGACTGTGACGACATTGGCGGTGTGTGATATCGGTTACAAAATGTAACAAAAAAAAGTGCAAAATGAAATTAATGGAGAATTGTACAGACATTTAACGAGGTTTCATCATTCAAACATAGAGACTATGTGATTGTTTTGAGATTACAGCAGGAGAGAACTATCGTCACCAGCCGGGCACGACCAGGTATATACTCAAATCGGGCAAGTGACGAGAGGGGTCGGTCCCATAATATCTCAGCCCGCTGGTTGCAACCCTGCTCCAAAGAAATTTTGATCATATGAAGTTACACAGTGAAAAATTTCAAGCAAGCTCTGTGCGCACAGATTCTGTATATTTCATCAATGTTTCCTAATGCACCATTATCTCGGAAGTATCTAACCTAATTCATAAGGATAACAAGAAATATACCAGCAGAAAATTACCTTTATTAGGTCCATTTTAGGGACTTTTTCCCCAAGTAAAGGTTAATTACAAGGAGTACACTAATTGAATTAAGGTGCCATATTAGGCTGTCACAGTAATACAGGAAGCATGGAAGACTGTGAACTTTAGTGTGTATGAACTGACCTGAAATTTGATTATCTTTAGAAAAGTCAGTTCTGTCAAAGGTCCTGTATTCCTATCTTACCTTATTCATAAGGATAACAAGAAATATACCAGCCAAAAAGTACCTTTATTAGGTCCATTTTAGGGACTCCCCCCCCCCAGTAAAGTTTAATCACACAGATGTACACTAATTGTATTATGGTGCCATCAAGGTTGTCACGGTTATACAGGAAACATGGACGACTGTGAACTTCTGTGTTCAGTGTGTATTACCTGAAATTATCTAACTTTAGAAAAGTAATTTCTTTCAAAGGTCCTGTATCGGTATCTTACCTAATCCATAAGGATGACAACAAATATACCAGCAGAAAAGTACCTTTATTAGGTCCATTTTAGTTACTCCCCCCCCCCCCCCAGTAAAGGTTAATCACACAGATGTACACTAATTGTATTATGGTACCATCAAGGCTGTCATGGTAATACAGGAAACATGGACGACCTGAAATTATCTAACTTGATAGAAAAGTCAGTTCTTTCAAAGTTCCTGTATGGGGATCAGGCTATTTTTTCTTTCCACATGAAAAACATTTTTTTTTGTGGTGGATCTTTCTTTCTATAAAGCAATCAAAGTTTGTCTTGACAGACAAATATATGCTCGAAATGTTGAAATCTCAAATGTTCAGAATCTTGGCTAAAAACAATTGTACCAATGAAGTGTGAACTTGGCATCAATGAATATATCAAATATTATGCTTTCAATCACATGATGAAATCAAGGGTTGACCTCGAGGAATCACTGGAATGTACTTTGACCTTTTGGCTCGTGAATCAAACCGTTGGGGAAACGCGAAGATGAGCTCATTTGAGAGAGTCTCTGTGTCACCAGTTTCACTTCCTGTGTATATAGGAAGTCAGTTATTGCAATCATTACTGTTTGAATGATTTTGTACTCTTATCCAGAGGTAACCAGTAACTTATGTCAATGGTTCTGATATTAAGATCCCAACGGTGAAATCTTCACTCACAAGCTGTGAATAACATTTCATCGGCTGAAGGTGGTGGTGGATCCAGAATTTCATAATGGAGGGAGTGTGGCCAGAAAAGAATAACATCTTGGACGGAAAATAGCGCATTCTGAGGCAAACAGTGGCTTTAAATGAGGTCTATAATTGAGTTGTTCTTAGGAACTGCTTTGGAATTGTAGGGTACACCCACACACCTCCCCCCCTCCTTTCTACGGATCTACAACTGAAAGGGATGGTTTTTAAGCCAAGTCATGACAACATGCTAATATATTATGGAGGGTTTGTTGTATGAAAGCAATGAAAATATTATTAAAAAACAATGCAATAAAAAAAAATGGAGAATTAACAATCTGCTGGATTTTTTTCTATTTCCATCCAAACTATTGGTAAGAAAATGGAAGACAAATATTCTATTCATGTGTAAAAAGTATATATCTTAATTACAAAAGTTAAGCAATCAACCTGATATATCCTCAAGATCTGAAGAATTGGAAACTAGAAAAAAAATCAGATTTTTTTGTTGGCCTATGTCAGATAGCAAACAATAAAGAAAGGCTTAAAAACTAAATTAGAGCAAATGAAGTTTCTTTCATATCAGGCGCGTATCCAGGGGGGGGGGTGTTGGGGGCACGCCCCCGGGGTAAGGAAAAGAGGAGAGAAAAAAAGAGAGGAAAAGGAGGGGGGAAGAAAAGGAGGAGAGGAAGGAAGGGAAAAGAAAGAGAAAAAAGAGAGAAAAAGGAGAAAAGGAGGGAGTAGAAGATAGCCAAGACCTCGGGAAGAGAAAGAGGAACAGTCATAGTTAAAGCGCTGATCCCTATTATATACACAGGGTATAGCCAGTGACGGATCAAGGATTACGGAGGGGGTGTGCGCCTCATGCTACCCCTTACACCGACAACTCCATTTTTGACGTCTCCATTTTTCCTCTCTCACTAATGTGTATATATATATATATATATATATATATATATATATATAAATATATATATATATATATATATATATACTATATATGGTCTATCATAACGCGTGTGTGAGTACGGACGCCTTAAACAATTGTACAATTGTGCTATATGGAACCAACTGTGGCTGGTCTTGAACTCGACCGTGTCGTCGGGGAACATGACGCATTTCGGGAAGGGGGCGACCGCCCCCCTCCCCCCGAGCAAATTTTCTTTATGACATCGCTAGTAATTTGAAATAGACGATGATTAGATGCAACGTACAAGGCCTGGGAAGTATCATTTCCAGCGATCTGGGAGGCATTTTCGGCCAACTCATGGTGGCGCTTCGCTGATATAGTTTGCCTACAGGCTTCGCCCCTCCCTTGGCAATTACTTGCTACACGCCTGTTCGAATTTGTATAGCAAAGAGTGGATATAACATCATATCAGTGAGCATTGAAATGCATGTTCCACGATGAACAGCCTCAAAAACTGTCTATGTGTGTAGTCAAAGGCGTAGGAGCCCAATTGGATTTGGGGGCTGTAATGACTTGCCCGAGAAAAAGGCAAAATTTTTCGCGCGCGTTCAACATATCGATGCCAATATCATATAAGCAAGCATCAGTCATTACATTGTATGGCATCGTGTACCTTACGGTCTGTGAAAGTTGCAAAGTGTACCGCCGGACAAGGGCGTAGGAACCGGGGGGGCTGGGGGGGCGCCAGCCCCCCCAGTGAAAAATGTGGAGGGGCGGAAGTATCATTCCGCCCCCCCGCTTCGCAAGTCAGAAAACCCCTTTTTCATTTCCAAATGAGAAAAAAATCTCATTTGGAGCACCAAATTGCATCTAAGGCCAGGTGAAAATACAAAATTAAGTTTACAAAATGGAGTGGGTGTTGAAGTGTGCTATATTGCACCAAATTGCATCTGAGGGCACCTGGAAATGCAAAAATTTCCAAAGGGGAGGGGGACACCCCCTCCCCTTAGACCCCTCCCCCAGACCGTCCATCAGTCTTCAGCCCCCCCACTCAAAAGTACCTTCCTACGCCACTGCCGCCGGATGCTAATGTAAACAATGAAATGTCTTATGTAGATGGAAAAAAAGCATATACAGATCCATTTATGTCAAAACTCTCTTTTACAGTAGTAATGTCGGCCAAGCTTAGAACTTTATTTTAATTACCAAGGAGATCATTTTTAAGCTATTCATTGCTATTTATTTTTCTTTCAGTAGGTGCCCGAAAAAAAATGGGAAAAAGTTGGGTTCCGGGGGGGGGGGGGGGCTGCAGCCCCCGCCTCCTACGGGACCTACGCCTATGTGTGTAGTGTTCGGTTTCGATATACCTGATATCGGAAATATCTGGGTTTTGTTTTTCATTTCCTTCAACCAAGTTTTATAATAGCCATTATAAGAGGTTGCAATATTTCTACACCAATAAATTAACTGTGTCGGAATTTTCGAAAATTTCCTCACCAACATTCTTCATCATACTTTCCTCTACTCGTGCAATTTTGACCTGTCTGTTAGGGGTTCAAGGAGGTTTTTCTATATTGCTTGTCCATAGATTGAATTTTGTGCAACATTATGGGTATGTTTTTTATGTGAATTTTCAAATTCTCAACAAATAATGGGCTTAAAACCTTGAAAAGTGGGGCTTTCGGATATTGTGGGCCGTGACGTAGAATCACCTACAAAAGCAATGATCCATAGGACATGCAATGAGTTCGAAGATGATGTGTGACTGCATAGTGACAATCTTCAAAAAGGTTATAATGGATGGAAAAAAACTTTTGGGAAATACTTGGTTCTCAGGCAAAAGTGTACATCTGGTTGCTCATTTTCAAGCCCGAGAAGTGCCATTTCCGGTGATCTGGGGGGTATCAAAACCAGAAATTTTCTTGTACGCTCCGCGCCAACCGATGGTGGCGCTCCGCTTAGATAGTAATTCGCGCCCGCAGGTTAGAAAATCCTGGATACGCGCCTGCATATGATGTTACTAGTTTGGACAAATGTAAAAAACAAAATGAATTTATATAGTGCAGAATAATATTTGTTCAGCTAACCATGTCTTCTTGTTGATATATTTTGAAATGTTGATTTATATTTATTAAAACATTCCTCAGTTGGTAGATAACCTGTGGCTTTAAGACCAATAATCATGTAAAGTGCATGTGTCATTATGTTATCCACCATGTCATTAGCCACTATTAGTAAGACAACCAATCGCTTGACCATTCTCCACCACCTCCTCGCCCTCCACTCCCTCCTCTCCCTCCTCCCCCTCCTCTCCCTCCTCCTCCCCCACCACCTCCTCCTCCCCCTCCTCCTCCTCCACCACCTCCTCCTCCTCGTCCTCCTCGTCCTCCTCCCCATCCCCATCCCCAACCACCTCCATGACCCCAACCACCACCACCGCCGCCACCATCCCTTGTACGTCCACCCCAACCATGCGCACCTTCAGAATCTATGTAACCACCACCATAAAAATCTCCCCAACGACCATATCCTTCATAACCTCCATTCGGCAATCTTCTTCCACCACCATAGGTAATTCTTTCATTTGCTTTCTTACTTTGCCTTCTGTTTTCTGTCCCACTACCTCCTCTACCACCTGCCCCTCCCCCAGTACCTCCTCTTCCACCTGCCCCTCCTCCATGACCCCGACCACCACCACCGCCACCATCCCTTGTACGTCCACCCCAACCATACGCACCTTCAGAATCTATGTAACCACCGCCATAAAAATCTCCCCAACGACCATATCCTTCATAACCTCCATTTGGCAATCTTCTTCCACCACCATAGGCAATTCTTTCATTTGCAGTTTTACTTTGCCTTCTGCTTTCTGTCCCACTTCCTCCTCTACCACCTGCCCCTCCCCCATTACCTCCTCTACCACCTGCCCCTCCTCCATTACCTCCTCTTCCACCAGCCCCTCCACGTCCTCCATTTTGGCCTGGTTGTCCATCTTGACCATCATTCTCCCCTCTTCTCGTTCCTGTTCCACCATTTGTACCTCTGCCTCTTTCAATTTGTCGTTTGCTTCTAGATTCAGATGGCTGTATGCCTAGTGTGTCATTGACTGGAGAATTAGGCTGAAAGGCTTCCAGTGTTCGCATAAACCACTGGTGCCAACGGTTGGCCCAATCGCCGGACAACGCGGCGGGGTTGTCTGAGGAAATCGCCACTGAACTCGATGTATCTGGCTCCCAGTCATTACCTAGTTCTTCCATATTATTATGCCACCAAAAGTTATTTTCAGATGAACTGCTGTCGCTGCTGCTACCATCGTTGCCACCAGTCCGAAACCAATCCAGTGACGCCTGTCTGCGTCTCCGATCACGGCCTAGAAAACCTCGTTGAACCGTCTGTCAAAAGAAATATGACAATAATAAGAAAAATCTTGATAATATCTGCTTTAAGTTACTAATATTTTGAAGGTCAAAGGTCGCTGGTTCGAGGCTAATAATTTCTGGCCAATAATTTCTTACCTCTTTCAGTATTCATTTATACGAGGCTCTAGAGAGGACATGGTAAAAAATATTATTACGTATACGTACGTAATATTATCACGTACGTACGTGATAGGTATTACGTACGTATGTGATATGTATGACGTATGAACGTGATAATGACTACGTATGGACGTTATGATTATCACGTACGTACGTAATAATAAGTACGTAATAATTATAACCAATGTAGGCCTGTGTACATACTTGCGTGTTTTAATTACGTGATATAGCCTACGTACGTTAACACTTGTCCCTCGTAACATTGTCTAACGATATACTGCATACTTTTTCATTTCAAAGATGAAGAGGCATGAACTTGTCCGGCATATTTAATCGTTATACTATGCTTGACTTCTGTGGTTGGATGATTGATACATGCGAGGTACAGTGAACGAGAAGTGTTATTATATTATAATAGGCTATAGCAAAACCGTATACGTTACGTACACACTGGCGGATCCAGGGCCTTTGTTTGGGAGGGGCCAAAGTGGCATTAGAGTGATATGGGGGAGGGGTCTAAGGGCAGGGGATCCCCCTCCCCTTTGGAAAATTTTCTGTTGCTGAATGCCCTCAGATGCAATTTGGTGCGACAAAAGTGTACAATGGTGATGTTAATTTACTTCTAAAAAAAATGTTTCCCAGGTGTAATTTTCTAAAATATTTATAAAACAAAGTTGGGATCATCTTTCTCAAGAAATTTTATTTCTCATAGGTTATAAATTTCTTACAACCAGCCTGTAACTGCAAAATGGTGTTAAACTGTAAATCCTCATGCTCATACATCTACATAGCTCCCAACTCTTGAGAAGGCAAATGCTGGTCCATGCCACGAATCGCCGTCCTGGGGGAGGGGTATAAGGGGAGGGGGTGTCCCCCTCCCCTTTTGAATTTTTTTGGAATCCTGGTGATGCCTACATGTAAAATGGTGGCACTTAGAAAGGCTTTTGTCACCCATAATTTTCTGAGAAATATGCATTTTTTTGTGTGTAACATCAATAAATTGAATAGTAGGTGATAATTCATTCTTTCCCGTGTCATGAAAATGTTCGCTGCTCGCCCCAATGAAAAGAATTATAGGCTAATTTGAGGTTCAAATGATGCTGTAAAGGAGGTTTTATACTCTATTATGCTAAATGCTAAAGAAATGATGGTTGCTAAGTCAAAATTCGATGCAAATATTTTTATGTATACTTGACAATTACAATGCGGTTTTTTCGGACGCTTGTGCGGGTCAGCGGGTTTGGGTGTTAGAATGCGGGTCTAATTCCCGCGAATTGCGGGTCAGTTGGGAGCTCTGCATTTAATTTTAAACCAGAAAACGAAAAGATTTAGACTAGTCTACCACTGCTATTCCTCTCGATTTTTTAAATTTCCAATCATATGATTTAGCGGATGTTCGGAAACATTTTTTGGCTCACCTTTGGGGGGGGGGGGGGCATGGCCCCCCTTGGCCCCCCCTTGGATCCGCCAGTGTACGCACATGCACGTATCTTGCCTGTAGGCCAATAATGTTACAGCATGTACGTACTGCTACTTCTTAAGAAGAGAACGTAAAATTATCACGTACGTACGTAATAAAATTATCTTTCCCAGTTCGTCATTTAATACTTTTTGCCTTCAGATACGCAGAACAAACTACTGAATCATTAAGCTATACTATCTAAATTCTTCAGTGGCGTAGGAAGGTACTTTTGAGTGGGGGGCTGAAGAATGATGGCCGGCCTGGGGGAGGGGTCTAAGGGGAGGGGGTGTCCCCCTCCCCTTTTGAATTTTTTTGCATTTCCAGGTGGCCTCAGATGCAATTTGGTGCAATATAGCACACTTCACAGGCGCGTATCCAGGATTTTCAAACCCGGGGGGGGGGGGGGCGCGAATTACTATCTAAGCGGAGCGCCACCATCGGTTGGCGCGCAGCGTACAAGAAAATTTCTTGTTTTGAAACCCCCCAGATCACCGGAAACGGCACTTCTCGGGCTTGAAATGACCAACCAGATGTACACTTTTTGCCTGAGAACCAAGTATTTCCTAATAGTTTTTTTTTTTCCATCCATAACCTTTTTGAAGATTGTCAACCCGGCACACATCATGTTCGACCTGATCGCATCTACTGTGGGTCTTTGCTTTTGTAGGTGATTCTACGTCGCGGCCCACAATACCCGTCAGCCCCACTTTTCAAGGTTTTAAGCCCCATATTTGTTCAGAATTTGAAAATTCCCATTTCTCGTGAATAAACTCACTTCAAAACATACCCATAATCTTGTACAAAATTTCATCTATGGACAACCAATATAGAAAAAACTTCCTTCAACCCCTAACATACCGGTCAAAATTGCACGAGTAGAGGGAAGTGTGATGTAGAATATTGGTCAGAAATTTTCTAAAATTCCGACACAGTTAATTTATTGGTGTACAAATATTAAAACCTGTTATAACGGCTATTATAAAACTTGGTTGAAGGAAATGAAAAAATAGCAGATATTTCCGAAACCGAACACTACACACATAGGCGTAGGAGGCGCGGCGGCAGTGGCGGAGCTAGGGGTATTGGTCAGGAGTGCGGGCGAGAATGGTCTGAAGGGGCGCTTTCGACACTATCTAAGCGGAGCGCCACCACTGGTTGGCGCGTAGCGTACAGAAAAATTTTGAGTGAAGATACTCCCTAGATCGCAAAAAATGACCCTTTCCGGGCCTGGCTAATTTGCAGATAAAGGAAGAATAAGGTGTCATCGCCAAATTACACCAACAAAATGTGAGAAATGTCAATAAGTAGATGAGAGCGCAATAAAAAAGTCAATAATCTAGAATAATTAAAAAGTGCTTAAGAGCTGAAAAAGGCGCCAGCAGTCCATTTGAGTCCGTCAGGGGGGGCATCCGCCCCCTGACCATATGGACGCTCCGCCACTGCGCGGCGGGGGTGCAGGCCCTAATTCGCCATTACTAATGTAAAAGAGAGTTTTGACATAATTGGACCTCCATGCTTTTTCTCCATCTACATGAGACATGTCGTTGTCTACATTAGCATCCCGCGGTATACTGCGCAATTTGAACGGACCGTAAGGTACATGATGGCATGCGATGTAATAACCGATGCTTGCTTGTATGATATTGACATGAACGCGTTGAACGCGCGCTTCGCGCGCGAAAATTTTTGGTTATTTTTTCAGGCAAGTCGGACAGTTTTGAGGCTTTTCATCCTGGAACGCCATTTTCATGCTCACTGATATGATGTGATATCTGCTGTTTGCGTTACAAATTCGAACAGGCGCGTAGCGAGGAATTTGCCAAGGGAGAGGCGAAGCCTGTAGGCAAATTATCTAAGCGTAGCGCCACCATAGGTTGGCGCGAAGCGTACAAGAAAATTTTGGCCGAAAATGCCTCCCAGATCGCTGGAAATGGCACTACTCAGGACCATTTGTTAGCGCGAAGCGTACAAGCAAATTTCGGCCGAAAATGTCTCCCAGATCGCTGGAAATGACACTTCCCAGGCCTTGTAAGTTGCCTCTAAGCACTTTCTATTTTGAAATTACTTAGCGATATCATTTAAAAAATGCTGAATGGGGGGGGGGGCGGGCGGTCGCCCCCATCCCAAAATGCGTCATGTTCCCCGACGACACGGTCGAGTTCGAGACCAGCCACAGTTGGTTTCATAGCACAATTCTACACACGCGTTATGATAGACCATATATAGTATATATATAGATCATTAGTGAAAGAGGAAAATGGAAACGTCAAAAAATGGAGTTGTCGGTGTAAGGGGTAGGGTGAGTCACACTTTTACGAAATCATTGATCCGTCACTGGCTACCCTTCAGCACTGTAATGATGTCACTGTTCCTCTTTCTCTTCCCGGTGTCTTCGCGTTTTGCGTTTACTCCCTCTTTTTCTCCTTTTTCTCTCTTTCTTCTTTTTCTTTTCCCTTCCTTCCTCTCCTTCTCCTCTTTTCCCCCCTCTTTTTTCCTTTTCTCTTCTCTTTTTTTCTCTTCTCTTTTTCTTACCCGGGGGGGGCGCGCGCGCCCCCAACGCCCCCCCTGGATACGCACCTGCTTCAACACCCACTCCATTTTGTAAAGAATTTTGCATTTTCACCTGGCCTTAGATGCAATTTGGTGCTTCAAATGAGATTTTTTTCTCATTTGGAAATGAAAAAGGGGTTTTCTGACTTGCGGAGCGGGGGGGCGGAACGATACTTCCGCCCCCCCATATTTTTTCACTGGGGTTCACCCCGGTTCCTACGCCCTTGAAATTCTGTACGCTTCTGTGAAATTCCAAGCAATCCTCCTAGTAAATGATTTCAAGAGAACAATAGTGAAGAAGAAAATAATAAACTACAGACAAATATACTAACGACTTTCACAATGAAATAAACAGTCATAAAATGAGCGGAGATAGTAAGCTCAATCGGATTTTCACGCAAAGTTAAGAGAAAGTTAAACAATGATAATCCAACGTCTTTTTTTTTTATCTAAAGCGTCTTGGTTGATAGACTAATACTAATAAGTGACGGATGAGAGAAAACAAAAGATGCCCGAAGGCAGGACCGTAACCACGAAGGGAGGGGCATACTGGGCACGCGCCCATGCCCTACACTCCCCGCAACCCCTCCCAGCAAAAAACAAACTTTCTTTCAAAATGGCTTCCATTTAATAACACGCTAAAACTGCATACTTGCATTACACGAATGTAGTAAAAATGAGAGCAACATTTGTATTTATATTCCCTCACCCAAACAACAATATCTCACCCTCTCCCGGTCAGACATTGCCACCCCCCCCCCAAAAAAGAAGGTTGCATAACTAAAAAGATAACTTGGTTTTAATCTGTTTGCAAGATTATTTCAGATTCACATGACGAGTCAAGTTCTATCGAAAGTACTTTCGTTGCAAAGTACTATTAGAATAAGAACATAACAAACTTAAAATATTCTTGCAATGTTACTATCATACCGGTTAGGAGTTATGACCTACAGGGGCACCAACAATTTAATAACGGGCACAATTTTCGTGTCTTATAGCTTGGTTCTGGTTTTGTTCACAGGTTTTGTTCACATGACGGTGACACAGATGAGGGGCCTGGTTTGAGGACAAACTAAAACGAATGACAGCGAATGACCGAATGACAATTGACTTTGTACAGTAAGGTTACCATATTTTCCTGACTGGAATCAGGGACATTTATTGCGTGACTGATATGGGGGAGGGGTCTAAGGGGAGGGGGTGTCCCCTTCCCCTTTGGAAAATGTTCAAGTTCCTAAGGTGCTTAGATGTAAAATGGTGATACTTAGAAGCACTTTTTAAATCAATTTTATTTCCAAAAATGTAGCTTTTTCTTAGATGAAATTCCCTTACTTTACGTGCCTCTTTAAGAGCTCGTGAGTCACTCATGCTAACACTATAAGTGTCGTTGTGTCGCCGTAGTTGCCAATTATATACGGTCGAAAGAGTGCTAGGCTAGATCGATCTAGCATATTTTAACAGTGTTTCCACTTTACACTGGCCCACCTGAAATACTGGTTATAAGTTCCGTTCTGCGACTGCACACTTGACTAAATTTTGATTTTACAATTATTTTACTAATAATGTGGGATATTTTCGAAATTCCTGAACATTTTGACGAGTCGGGGACATTTTCGGGGACACTTATTCATCGGGGACAGCACACTGTAATCGGGGACTGTCCCCGAAAATCGGGGACGTCTGGTCACCTTATTGTACAAGGTTAATTATCATTCGCGAATGACAGCGAATGACAGCGAATGACAACGAATGACAACGAAGGACGGTGGTGAGAAGAGAAAGAATGATTAAAGGAGTGGAGTAAATGCGCTGATTGGTTTTCTGCGCAGAAATGATTTGAGGAAAATCGCATGTTACGTGGTTGCAGGGTTTTGGTGTAATTTACGGATAGAAACCACAGGGAAAGTTTTTGCGCCCTTGTCCCCCTCTTTACGCCACTGTTACAGAGTAGCTCCATAACTGGCGCAAAGTTTCTCCTTTTCCAGTCCCTTCTGCACCCACCCCCTCTAAAAAAAGAATTAAAAATTTTTTTTTTTTTTCCATAGAAATGTCCAATATAATGGATCTTCCTGAAATTTTTAGCCATTTAAAGAATATAGTATTGTTAGTTTCTAACAATTAATATCGAAAAAATGACGTTAAATTTCCTTTCTAAAATCAGACTTACAATTTCGCTTACTATAGGCCTAAGGTGCGTTTGTACCTTGTCCGTACTTTACTAGATCTGTAAAGCACGCACTTCGCGTCCACTCGGTTTGCGTGGCTTTAATATACCCACGAAGTCTGAACTGTGATATCCGGTTGAAGCAAATGTCTGTGCTATCATTCACTGTCATTCGTTTTAGTCAACGCAAATTTTTATTGTGTACAACATAATTATTGTCATTCGTTATGTGTAACGCAATTGTCATTCATTTTAGTAACACCCCTGGTTTGGGCACAGTAATCTGCACGAAGGGGCACTACCTCCTGTGCATCGATCTGGGCCTACAAGTCGGAGCTTCTTTCAAAGGGAAGGCAAAGGCCGCCATGTCCCACATAATTAAATACATTGACCAATAGAGCTGCCCTCCTTTTGCCTGTAAGCAGTCACCATCAGCAACCCTGGGTTATGTCAATTCATCGATTTAACAAAGTGAAAAGATTACGAATACCAAAATCAGAAAGAAAAGCCAAAAAAAGGAAAATGGATTGGCATCCTTTAAACCCAACAGCAACGAAACTATGAATTGACACTTACGACTCTATCTCGAGTTTTCCCTTCTTCGGCGAGTTCGCCATTAATTGCAGGGGCCAAGCTCAAGAACATCATAAACACGCCGACTGTTCCTAGTAAACAGAGCGGTACTCCTGCCATGGTGTACCACTGATGGATTCGGCCTGTCTTCTATGTGATGAAAGTATAAATCTTGTTGACATAAACGATGACTTCACCCTCCGTATTTCGATGATGGGAAGTCTGACGAATGCTGCTTTACCATATATACTATAGAATATAGGCTTGTGCTCTAGTTTATGTCGACGGAACGAGTGGGTGAACATTGTTGACGCAGTGCGATATTTATATGACTATTATGCACCGATTTTGTAAATCTGTCCTATCCGGTATTAGTTGGCTGGTAAAAGGTTAGTGGGGTCGGGAAAATGTCGAGATGTTGATCATATTGCATTAAAGCTGCATTCTTAATTTATAAAGAGTGAAAAAAAATCAAATCTTTGATAGTGGCCAGGATGACTCACTCTTATTGTGAGGAGTGAATTTCACCCTTAACGAAGAGGTCGTTGGGTGTCATAGAAACGTCATCCGCTAAAAACAGAGGATGTTTTCGCTCTGTTTGGAGCTCAAGTTTTGTATAGGGGTACGTGCAACTCTTTGGTTGCCGGGAAATTTACGTCTCAAAACGGTAGTCATCATGTCAGGGAAATAACTCTCAGAGAATGAATTAAGAAGTTGCATTTTATATTGTGTTGTTATACTTGAAAACACATGTTGCAAAGTATGGTCCTCGAGCAAATTTATCTGCTCCCCGCGGAAAAGCATTCAAAACCCTATTAAAGGTTTGCTGTATTGACGCCAAATATGCCGGATTTTAGAAATATGGTCACCTTATGTCAAGTTCTATAACTGTTTTTATTACCAACCTGTAGGAAATTTACCACACCGGGACATCCAATAATATTGTGTGTTCATCTAGAGTGTATGAGAACAATTTGGAGAGTAAATACCTCCAGGAAAGTACTTTTTTTTAAAATATCTGGCAATTTTAGCACACTATAAGTTGGGGCCAATACAGACTACCTTTAAGGGACGGACTGTTACGAGTGTTGGGTACATTCCTAAGCGTTGCGGCACTTGGTTTGTGTACAAATGAAATTTCATCGTCGCGCCTGCCAAATCAAGTGCGTGCCTGGCCCTGCTTTAATATACGTTTCTGACTAAGTTTAGTAAGATTCACGAATTCCGCCACCATTTAGCCCCAGAGATTTATGTTGAAACGGTAAGCAAACTATTTGGTTTCTTCAAATATTGGTACTAGCCAATTGGCATAATTTGTATCCTATTAAGCTAAAGGACACTTTCGATTCTTTCATTCACAAACTTTCGAACTTTGACTAATTACAAGCGACGATATCATTTCAAGTACCAAAGTTATCCCCATCATCGTCCCAAACGGTCGAATGTTGTCAAACCAAATAGACCCCAGATTGCAGCTTTAAACGGTCTGCATAGCGAAAGAGGTGGAGAGAGGTATTTAAAGGTTCGTTTATCAGCGTCACATGTGCAGGAACTTGATCCAAAAGCTATTAACTGTTGACCTTCTCAGCATATGAGAAATCAGGGAGTTTCATGAAAAATTCCCTGTAGAAAACCAACATAGAACGATATAACAGGGCGATATAAAGATATTTGGCACGGTGTGCCACTTCCTTGTACCTCATGCACTAGGTGTTGACAACAATATTATTTGCAAAGAGTTGGGGGCTGGGTGGGGTAGCATGATAATCTTGAAGTTATGCAATTTACCAATGTGTATCATACATATGATCAGGAAAGAGAGATGGGCACGTTGTGTGGGTGAACCGGGCGGGGGGGGGGGCGGGGTGAGGGTTAGGACGGTATGAATTAGGATGATCCCGAAGGAGCAGATCTTGTTGTTATTCACTTTATTGGACCTCATTTGCATATAGCACAACCAGAAAAAGGCGAGTGGGAGTGCGATGGGGGTGACAGATTGTTAAATATGGTGTTAGTTCATAGCCACGTAGGCTTCATTGCTATTACCTTACTTCATACGGTGCAACTTGTCAAATGGAGGTAAGTGCACACCTGGGGGTGGAGTGGGTTCGTTGATATCATGGGCTTAGCAATGGTTGGGATTGATTGGTTCACCATCTCAAAATTGAAAAGCACGATTCCCTAATCAATGTACTCATTTAGATCGCATGGAATGTAGGCTACTCCTTTCAAACATTTCTTCTGAGAAAGAGAAAGAGGGTCAAGGATATGGGGGGGGGGGTCTTCAGCAGGGTGTTACTAAAACGAATGAAAACTGCGTTACACATAACGAATGACAATATGTTGTACACACTAAAAAAATGCCTTGACTAAAACGAATGACAGTAATGACAGCACAGACATTAGCTTCAACCGGATATCACAGTTCAGCCTTCGTGGGTATCTAGATCTAGTAAAGTACGGACAAGATAAAAACGCACCTTATAGTAAGCGAAATTGTAAGTCTGATTTTAAAAAGTAAACTTAACGTCATTTTTTCCGATATTAATTGTTAGAAACTAACAATACTATATAATCTTGAAACGGCTTCAGTTATCTTTTTTATATAAATCTACAGAGGTAAAAAGCACAGCACTCAAGCGCAATGTGGTTTCTATCCGTAAATTACACCAAAACCCTGCAACCACGTGATGCGATTTTCCTCAAATCATTTTTGCGCAGAAAATCAATAACCGCATTTACTCCACTCCGTTAATCGTTCATTCTCCACTCAACACTGTCCTTCGTTGTCATTCGTTGTCATTCGCTGTCATTCGCAAATGATAATTAACCCTGTACAAAGTCAATTGTCATTCGCTGTCATTCGTTTTAGTTTGTCCCCTTCAGCATCCACGGCCGACGACGTTTATTCGAAACCACTGGAAGATCACAGCAGTACCCCATAATTGACAGGATTACCAAATCCACGGAAGACTCCGTTCTACAATATTACATCAGATTGGCATATGTCCAGAGTTCCTGCAAGGATGTGGTGGTTTGACGACCATTCTAACTTCCTTCTTCTAAATACTGAGAAACAATAAAAAAAGCCCCAAGTTACTACTTATTCCATCACATAAATTCAGTCTCCTTTCTATCAACCTCAAAATCCTCTCATTATTTTGCTCGAAAGATTTTCCCTACTACTCAAATTAAGTCCGTTTTCTTGGAATACCGGACACAGACATCGAATAAGATATACGTCAAATTGGTTATCGATTCATCTGGTATTCAAATCTACCTTCACAAAAATAGAATATATCTAAGCACAGGAGGCAGGAATGAAGACAGTAGCAAGGTACAGACTCCACACAGGGTATGCATAAGTAAAGTAATGTTCTTTTCTCGATTCAAACTGTAACTAAATTTCTTTACATAACCATTCTGAGTTGATTGATCGAAACGTCAAAGGTGGTAAGAGGGGGAGGGAGGAGGGAAGTGGACTGGGGGGTGAGTGGGTGGGAGAGGTTAGGGAAGTGAGGAGGAGGAGGGAAGAGGATGGGAAGTGAAGTGAATTGGGGAGGAGAGGGTGAAAGGAGGATAGATGGCAGGAGAAAGGGGGAAAGGAACATTGGCTGGGGAGGAAAGTGGGTGGGAGGGAGGATGGGATGGGAATGAGAAGTGGGTGGGAGGAGTGAGGGGAAAGAGAAGTTGTCAGGGAGAGGGTAGGAATTATGGATCTAGTACTGCCCACAAAATCCGGGAGAAGGTGTTAAACGAAGATAAAATAACAGATGAAACTGTGCAGCATTTGAAATTATGTTCTGTGTTTATTTATTCTTTTTGTTACCGACGTAATTGGCCGTCAGGTGTAAATTCTTGGTTAAATAAATGCAAAGTCACTAGTAAGAGTTCTCTTTGTACATTTTGGGTTGCAAACTACAATCCACATAAATACAAGCCAATTACAAGACTTTCTTTCTTTCAAAATTATATCAGTATATCTTACTTTCATTTTTAAACAACTTTATAAAGACGTATTTTCAAGTGACATGCATAAATGTCTGTAGACATTACCTTGCTACTACATACCCATACATAACTTAAGTCACGTCATGAATAAACATGTTACTAAAGTCATGAATAATCACGTAAATTCCATAAATAAGTCCCGAAGAACAATTTGCCTCCGTTCCCCGTAGTAACATTACAACTGCAATCATGAATGCACAATGTCTCCATGCCACCTTTAAGGCGGAAATATACGAATGAATAAATATTGTCGGTCGAGATGTATCTCTTGCACTTTCAATTACTCATGAATAATCATTAGCTCCAATTATCATGAATAATCATTAGCTTTTATTCCCTTAATCCAGGAAGATATCAAGATGATTGTCTTACAGCTGTCCTTTTTTCTTTTCTGAATTTTATGCATTTCTGATTCTTTTTAATTTTTTTACTTTGTTTCTTTGTTCTTATTTTTGTATTTTTGTTGTTGTATTTCACAGCTTCCAAAATTGCACTTATAAGTATTCATCATTTTTTTAATTGCTGCAATCACAATAGAAACCTACAATATAATGTTTTATATACACCGATACTTCTAATTACCTGTAATTACGCACACAACTCCCATTTTCGACGATATCCTTTTCCGTATTATAATTCAAGAGTACTGAAATATTTCCCACCTGGAGGTCACAGTGATACAAATGGACCCCAAAAAAAAATTAACCAAAAATATATGAGAGAAAAGAAATCAATAAAATAAATATGAATGAAGGTGTTACAGAACAAGAAGCTATCCAGCTGTCTTAAACTTACGCACGAGTGACACATCATTCAAAGACTCTGCAACTTTAAAGTCAGATAAACTTGATCAAGCTATGGTAGAGTTGCTGGGCTAGGAAAGAGGGGGGGGGGGGGGAAGGAAGGGAGATTGTAGAATAGGTTTACATAGTGGAAATTAACACCCTTGCAGAAACACACAACCCAATTAACCATTTTTGGTTCTATCCAACTTCAGGGACTGAAAAACTCCTTTTTTTAAATCCCCCAAATGATCCTGCCATATTTTCAATTGCAGTGGGACGATTCCAGCAACACTAAGGCTTTTAACGTATATTATTATAATTGTAAAGCCAGTTGCATTAAGCACTACCATGGCCCTTTTTTAAGTCAGTTCAATTTGGATCGAGAAATAACCTTTACAAATCAAATCCCAAAACAATTCTCTCTTGAAGCAGATTTAAGATGGATATTAACTAATTTGGATGTAAGGGTCTCAGTAAGTTACCCGTGTAATATTTTTTCATTTATCTTCTCGCTCCAAACAGGTATTTTGTACCTCCTAATTAGCCTTGCAACCAAATGTTGATGAAATAATTGCACCAGATTCTTACAAAATAACTTAAGTTTCTTTTTGGTTCATTTTATTGAAAATGGCTTAAATTCAATGTTGGATTAGTTTAAATGTTAAATGTTTATACCTGTTTTGAACTCCACCCTTTCTCTGACTTTTGACATTTTTCAAACTTTCAGCATGACTTTTTCAGGCCTGTAAATTTCTTTTCTAGTCTCCATGACTTTTCCATGACTGTGGGAACTCTGTGTGGAACCCTTACCAGAGACATGCTATCATCTACACACCAGAATGTTGAAGAATTTGCCACTATGTAGATTATGCCAGACTCTTATTTCAATGTCCATAAGAAATCTTTTTGAAAGTTTTGAATGAAATTTAGGTTAAAAATATAAATCTAGAAAAATTCATCAAAGGCATTCGATTAAAGAAGAATATTTTTCCACCTTCTTTGAAAGGTCAGTAAATCTTTAATTGCACTCGGAGATGTACTTGGGCCCCAATATCACTCTGACCTGACATAAAGCCACAACTCAATAAAACTAATATTAGAAAGTGTCCCTTAACACACACCACACTTAACTCTAACATAAGCAGTGATTCATGAACATGTTCAGGTGCATACTTACAGTGTATTTTACCTCTCAATTAAAACAGCTAGAAAACTACCTCCAGTGATAATGCATCATCTCCAACATCGAAGAAAAAATCATGTGTCACTCACTCACTCTCTCTCTACTTTAGTTACAAATTATGCAAAATTTTGGGTCGCTAAAGTTACAAAATTGGTCATAAAGCTCATGATAAAGGCACGATAAAGTCTCTCTCGATTAATCGTTCGATGTAGTCCTTGTCCGTGAGGGCGAGGCCGCCTTCCTCCGATCTGAGCGAACTCTCCAGGAGCGACTTTTCCGTCTTGACGTTACTGTCCACAGCGGCGGCGGCAGAGGTCGTCCTGTACGAATGATCCTGAGAGCAGAGGCTGTTGAAGAACGGTAGGAGCTCGTCGATCGATTTGATCTGGGTCATGGAGAGGTACGGCCGGCCGATGTGACTCCGGTCCATGCTAGGCTGAAGTGGGCCGTTGTTCTGTTCGAGAAAAAGAGAAAAGAGATTCATGCCATATTTTTATCAAATATCAAACCAAGATTGAAAACAAAATAAATACAAATACATGTGTTGTAAACTTGTTTATCATTTCTACTCTCCCAACAAGATACAGGTTTTACCATTGACACACAACCATTGTATGATGTGCCCTGCCGTGACCTGATACTCCCAAATGTTTGAAAAATAGTAAAGACAACATTTTTTGACGAGACATTGTTTGAACCAGTGACCCTCATGATTACAAGTCCTGTGGTCTAACAACTGTGCTAGCTAATAGTTGGTGGTCATCCATATCAAGCTATTTCTTTCCTAGAGGGCATAGGGATGGGGGGGGGGAGGGGGTAGGGTGTACCAGTCAGAAGCCAGAGCACCTTGCATACTGTGGAACCAGGATCACATTTCAATCCATATAACCCAGAATGCAATAGGCAAGGGACTTCTAGAGAAATATGGCTTTCTATATATATATAAGAATAGTATATAGAAGAAGTAAATAACATTGGAAACCTGACTGAATTAATTTTCTCGTCAAGTTTTTCAATGTTCATTTACAGAAATAATCTATCAAATGTGCACGTTTGTTAAACTGCTAAATACTTTGGTCTCTTTCACTGGCATTTTCATGAGACAAGATACTATTGAATTTTCATTCTGATGTAGCAATAAGATGTCCCTCAAGAAGGTGGTACATCAATCTTAGAAATATGAAACTGCTATGATGACAAAAAACCATCTCTTATACATAAAAGGAATAATATGTCAGTAAGGTACACTGAGAGTGGTGTAACAAACAAATCACACGAATGACTGTGTTTACCTTTTTAGCTCGTAGTAGTTTGGCCACTCTTGCAACATGTGGTATAAACTGCGTTTCAGAGGCGCTTTGGGGATTTTCCCCGACAAAGGCCCATTTGTACCTGTTCATGACAGTAATAAGGAAGAAGGAAATAATTTTAGCATTCCCATAGCGACATAAATCATCGAGCAAACATCTGTCAATCTATAATATGAAAGTGAATAACACAATGTCGACCCATAACTCTTCCTTATATTTTATAATTGTCGAGGAACAGTATGAACTTAGCATGAATTTGTCTCTGCTGAAATAACTGAGTAAACTTAGTGGCTGTTGAACCAACTCTAAGCCTTCCTTAATATGCCTTCTTTAATGATCTATAACGTATATCGCATACTGTAACTTACATCGAATAAAAAAAACAAGTTAGAGCTAAATCTAGGGTGTGAACTGTGTGCTACTTTATGACTGTAGTTTCACTATCCAATTAAATTAGGATCATAAGAAACACACTGAATCTGTAAAATTATACCGACTGCAAGTTTTGAATTTGAACCTTTAGATATACTCCAAATGCAGAGTAAAAAGATGGGGAAAAATAACAAAACAATTTTGCAAGGAAAAATATTTTGAAGCTAACACTACTGCTGCTGCATAACTTACACTTGAAACTGCGGTAGGTCCTCTGAAGGAAGACAGAGGGCCAGGTCCAGTAATTTACAGGCCGACAGATAAAGGCCCAGCCAGGATTTATGACGGAGCAGGTCCCCGCCGTTGGGCCCAGAGCTACTGCTGGTAAAGAAGCTAGCGATGTCTGCCGTTGCCACACGGCGTAATGCAGATTTCTTGGTCGCGTCTTGAGACTGATTGGAGGCGGAGCTTAGTTGTTCCTCCAAGTGAAGGAAAACTTGTACCTGAAAGTAGATGGAGTGGAAATGATTTTCAGTGAGTTGCGGTTTTCTTTAATTTTTTTTTATAAATACAGGACTTCAAAATGGACGAGGAGGTGTTAAACTGGCCCATTTGGGTCGATTGTTGTCTGTTCGGGTGTGACATTTTATAATTGAGTAATTCCACCAAAATTCTAATTTGTAGCTGTAAAAAGTGCTTAGAAGTTGTGATATGGGTTTGTGACATTACTTTTCTTTAAAATAAAAATGAGAAATACATTATTCTTTGATATATATGCCCTTGCCCCTAAATTGACTCCAGGGTCCTGGTATGCATCCCCCTGACACAAGGGCGGCGGAACCGGGGGGGCACAGGGGGCACGTGCCCCCCCACTTTTCCTCAGGTTAAAAATGTGCCCTTTTTCTACCTAAAAATGGAGGTGTCTCAAGTTAGCAAGAGGCCAGTGAACCAGAATGAACACTCGGGAAGGGCCGTTTCCGGCCATCTGGGAGGGTTTGTAAAACCAAAAATTTTCTTGTACGCTCCGCGCCAACCAATGGTGGCGCTCCGCTCAGATAGTCGTGCATAAAACTTTGCAAATCCTGGCTACGCCCCTGACTTTTAGTGAATTCCTGTGGGTCAAACTCAAAGCTATTTCGAATGGAAAAAATTTGTTAAGATATTGACAAGAAATAAACTTTAATTCGGAAGATTCCTACATTAGCAACTAGCATGATTTCACCTCATTTTGTCTCAAAAGAAAACTTGTTCCTTGTTTCCCAATTTGCACATTGGATATTGCAGTGCTAGTATGAATATTTTCCTTGAGGGGGGGGGGGGATGGAGTGATGTGTATACGCATATAAGATAATACAATAAGAGTTATAAAGGGTACTAAATATAAGGCTGCATCAGTCCAATCGAATTTCTACAAAGTGCCCTTTGATATCGGTGCCCCCCCAAATTGAAAGTGTTTCCGCCGCCCTTGCCCTGACACCCCCCTTATTATCAGGCCTGTGTTTATGTTCACAATGTTCCTCAATAAGATATGAATACTTTCATCTCTTTTAACAACTTAAAGGGAAAAGGAACTTACGAGAAAACAAAGTTATATTTAAATACAACTGACTTAAAAATCAAATCAGAATAATAGAAATAATATTGACAAATACATACAAGAGTGAAAATAAGAACATTTGAAAAATGAAAAAAATAAAAATAGTTTGTCAACTCAAAAAAATAAAAAGGGTACCCCCAACCCCCGCCCCCTCCCCAAAAACAAGACAAGACAACATCAAACAAACAGGAAGTGATATCACCTACCAATTCTGAGATCATGGTTGGCCATAATCCCGTGAGATGATGCGGCGAAAACCTCAGGAGAAGAACTCGAAAACAGAGGAAGACCTAGGACAGAGAGAAAACAGGGCCAGATAAGAAATAAACAAGAAAGAGAGGGAAGGAGCAGGAACAGGCAATAATCCAGCCAGGACAAACCATAGAATCCACACAGTTAATGATTCTTTGGATTCACCTGAAGAACTTTGTGGCAGGTTGTCAAAACTTATCATTTGTTTCTCAAAAAAAAAAGAGAAAAAAAAAAGGAAGTACCACCATTTTAATTTTGTGAGTCATTCATGCATTCTACTTGTGTGAGTTCTACATTTGAAAATCACAGGTGAGAATAAATTGCAGCTTGTCTGTATTAAATGTCAGTGTCTAATACTGAGGTTGACACAAATCTCTCAGGAATTACAAAACGGTGGAAAATAATTTCAAACCAACCGATATCCTTGAAGACGACATTCTCTGATGTCACAGATGTGAACTGAATCTAGTTTTGAGAGATTTTAGGGAAACTATTCTACATTGCCATTGCTAGCTGGCTGTGTAAAGGTTATTGTCAAGTGATCTTTGACATTATATTCTCATTTCAGTTAATGAAAGGTGCTACAAGCTGACACTCCAAAAAGCAATACTTATGACTCTGAAATGAACTCAAACATAATCGTATTAATATTAATGCATATATGCAAATGACCTTAAAGTCTCTCACATAAGGAGAGACTGATGATAAAGGGATGCAGTAGCAGGAAGGTTCTAAGCTTGTCCAATAATGAAAGTAAAACATTTAACCAGAGGTGAAATTTGCAACACCCAAAACTGCTTGAATAAATTTCTTAAACAATTCTGTGGTAATTGTACAGATGAATGAAAAACAAAATACTAAAGAACAAGCAGTAAGACATGGAATATTGTATGTGGTATCAAAATATTAACCAAACTTCTATTCAAAGTGATTTCAAATTTCATGAGAAATGAAACTAATACACTTTGAACTGTGCAAAAGTCAACCACCTAATACTGATATCTGCAACGACCAAAGAACATACTTGCTCATGGACGACTGGGACTTGGGCAAGTCGAAGGCTTTCTGCCAGTCGTTCTTGAATATCGGGTAAAGACCTGGTGTATTGATCCATCTCGCTGCAGAAGATCGCAAAGTCTAGTCTCTTGAGAAACTGCGCCCTCTGCTCCATTTCTTGTTCCTTGCTCGCAAAGAGATTGAGGGAGGTGTTCTGAAAGGCAGCGACACGAGCTGGAACAGGGATGGAGAGGTCAGTGTATTAATGTATCAGTGTACTAGTGTATCAGTGTCTTAGTGTATCAGTGCATTAGGTAGAAAATACATATGTCTTGTCTTATCTCTCTCCATATGATTTATTTTTTAAGCACTTGGGTTACGACATTTGATATATCTAAATTTCCAAAGAGAATTTTAAAGGAAGATTCCAAGCACCTGATCAATCATCGATAATCGATTTTAAGCCTCAAACGAACATTTCAGAGAGCGGGCATAGTTTTTAGCTGATTATCTCGAAAAGCAGAATAGCTACAAGCACAATACTAGAATTCATTTTTTTTTGTGAAGACTAAAACTCTGCTAATGGTCATCCTGGACTGTTAAACAGCAATAACATTTACCTACTAGTTCAAGCCTTTTTATGAAAAAGGAAGGAAAAAAAAAGAAGAAATACTTGTATCCTAATTATATTCTGATCGGTTATCCAAATGTGAAATTAAATTATAGCAAAAACATTGAAGTTAAGTTTGTTTTTATCATTCAACAGTAACTTCCTCTGTGCCAAGCTTTTCACAGAGCAATATTCCTCTAAAGGGAAAAAAAGAAGAAATACTTGTATCCTAATTATTTTCTGATCAGTTATCCAAATGTGGAATTAAATTATAGCAAAAACATTGAAGTTAAGTTTGTTTTTATCATTCAACAGTAACTTCCTCTGTGCCAAGCTTTTCACAGAGCAATATTCCTCTAAAGGGAAAAAAGAAGAAATACTTGTATCCTAATTATTTTCTGATCAGTTATCCAAATGTGGAATTAAATTATAGCAAAAACATTGAAGTTAAGTTTGTTTTTATCATTCAACAGTAACTTCCTCTGTGCCAAGCTTTTCACAGAGCAATGCTCCTCTCAAATCTGTTGAGCATTAATGACAAACAGTTGTTACTTTCCCCCACTGCCCCAAAACCTGGAAATGAAAACACCAGCTCACCCATGAGATCTTTGAAAGTGGTCCGGTCGTGTGTCATCAGATTATCAATAATAACCTTCCATCTGTGAATGAGAGAAAACAGGAAACATGATCGTAGGTTTACAAGCAGGGATGTTAAACTAGAAATTCAGATGTTGGGGGTGGGGTGAAATGTGGGGGGCGGAGAGGGTTCTCTAGTGCTAATCTTTGCATAATAACTAGTTATCAAAGGTTACAAACAGGACTATCATCTTTACTGACAATAATGAATATTGTTTGGTGGGGGGGATGGGTAAGGGGATGCCTGCATTGTTAGCTTTATCAAACAGGACTGTAATGGGATACTAATGTGGCATTAGTTTTAAGATCAAGAATTTAATATTCACACTGACTTCGCTCGCAAAATGAAAATAATATATGAGTCACTTGTGACAAACTCACCCCCTAACGCATGATGCATCAATTTGAAAAAATGCCGGATCAAGGAACAGTTCAAAGGCATCCTTCTTCCAGGCCTTCCTTGTATACTGGTAACCGCTCAAACTTGAAAGAAGCGAGGTGCAAGCCCGGGAACTTGGGACATTTGGGGTGCTAGGTGATACAGGAAGGAAGAAAACGTGAAGAAAAGGTGACCACAGAGATGCGAGAAGTGGAAGAAAGATGGTATCAGTAGTGGTTAGCACAGGAAAACAATGAACAGACTTGCTTTACCAACAATAGGTCTATTGTCTTCACTATTGGTGACAAAAAGCCAAAAACTGAAATATCTTGTTTTGCTAACAATGAGCCTATTGTCTTCAACAATGAACAGTACCGGCTGAGCTCATAATAAATCCATTGTCTTCAATATTGGTTACAACAGTGAAATAAGTAACAGAATTGTGTTATGATGCCGCATGTTACTTTTAAGGTTTGCTACGCTAATTGCTGTTATGCACGTCTTAAATGGTTAGGTATTATTATGCTAATTTGTAAACGAAGAGGAAAATTTGTATTTCAAACAATATATTGCTAGTAATAGGTTTAGTGTCTTCAATATTGATGATAAAAAGTAAAAACATGAGCAGACTTGCTTTGCTAATACTAACTCTATTGTCTTCTATAATGAACAGACTTTACAGAAGACAAACCGTATAGACAGTTATAATGGAATTGATATATTTTGCTGAAAATAGGTCTATTGTCTGCACTATTGGTAAGGTCAGTGACACAATGATCACACTTTAATTGCAAACAATAGGTCTATTGTCTTCACAATTGGTGACAAAAGCAAAATACTGAAACATCCTATTTTTGCTAACATTAGGTATATTGTCTTCAATATTGGTGACAAAAGCAAACTACTGAAACATCTTATTTTGCCAACAATAGGTCTATTGTCTTCATTATTGGCCAGGACACTTTCACAATGATCACAATTGCTTTGCTAACAATAGGTCTATTGTCTTCAATATAGGTAAGGAGAGTGAAACAATGAACAGAATTGCTTGGCTAACAAGAAATCTACTGTCTTATATTGATTTATAACTGATTTGGTCACTAGCATCTGAATTCTGAAATTGGTTCACCAGTTTTTGTGGCATTTGTTACGCAGAGTTTGGATGTGGGTTTCTGTTTGTGATCAGAATAGTTCTAACGTACATTAGGCCTGAGTAAACCCCATTAATGTATTATGTAGAGGCAACAAACCTGTGGTTCCTGAGATAAGGGGTCACATTATGCATGATGGAGGTCAAGAGGGGAACCACCTTCTCCTTCTCGTCACTGAGATAGATCATGTCCAGGAAAGGTGCTAAGTACTGATGGACAAAAAAAAGGTGAAATAAAGGGAATTATTATAAACTAAGGCTTAAAGCAAATTTACAAAAACAGGTTAAAGTAGTCAATGGATTCGAGATAAGGAAGCAAGCTTATGTCATGTTGATGAATTTAACAGACAATTACCCACTACTTTTCAAAAGGTTCAGTATTTTCAATTTTTGTCTTAATGGCAGGATCCAGGACTTGAAAGTCAATGTCCAGTGACACAGCCATTTTATTTCTGCATTATTCATGAAATATAATGTAACAACCAAAATTTGTCTTTCCTAATTTCACTTTGAGACTTTTTTTGGTACAAAAACATATATGTTTTTGCTGCACTAAATAGTGTGTGAACAGTGATGTGTGTTGATTCATACACTAATGTCCTGGCAGTTACATTGTTTTACAACATTGACACAGAATGGACAGAATGCCAATAAGGGGGAGAGGTTCAACCAGTGATAATATAGAGTGCCTAAAGTTTATACAAGATCAAAATCTTTGCTTGAAAAATATCATCCTCAGCTACTTGTAAAAAATTAACAAATCAAATGTAACAGTACAACAAAATTTCATAGGTGTAAATTATATCATTGAAGAATTATTCAACATTATGTTAATTTTTTTAAATAAAAAAGGTCAGAATTATTCTTGCAAACTTAGATAAAAAGGGGAACCTAATGTTAACTCTACTAATGCCACCAGTCAAAACTTTTTTTAAGGAATTTTCATGAAACTAATATAGATAGCTTCAGAAAATTTTGATGAAATAACCAAAGTTACCTTCGCCAAGAGAGTGAGTGCCTGAACGCTATATTGGGAATAAACTTTGCTGTCGACATCGGATGGTGATTGAGGACTGGTTTGCTCCGGGTCAACATTTGTTACTTCCGATAAATTTGACTGTACGGCTAAAAATTAAAACAACAGGATGAAAGAAAAACATGATTACATATGGCTGCATAGTCCACTCTAGTAGTAAGAGTAAGTTATAAAACCATGGCTGTGATCATGAATTCATGACATCATTTTCACAGTGAGGTGAGAACTACGAGGTGAGGTCATGTAAATGAACATTACCATTGAGCCCTGCACTGTTTGTCTGTGTACTGATGTAGGTGCAGGAACCCCCCCCCCCAAAAAAAAAGAAAGATAATCCACAGTTGCAGGTAAGTTGATTATATGGCAAGGAACAATCCACAAAGCATGCATACTCAATAAACTGACTACAGGAAATGAATCTACTAAAAGAATGAATCTACTAAAAGAATGAATCTGCTCCTCATGGTAACTACACAACTCAAAGTTGACTGATAAGCCAAAAGAAAGCCTGGTTTCCAGCAGCGTGTCAAACTTGACATTTTAGCTTGAAAATGTTGACAGCTTTGCTGCTGCACCACTCTGACCTGCTACACCATGGTCACCAATTACACCATGGTTACATCACACTGTTACCTGCTACACCACTCTAACCTGCTACAACACACTGTCATTTGCCACACCAACACACATGAAACAAAACAAAAAAGTATTTCAATACTTACGATCCTCCCCTTCATCTACATTTTCCTGAGGGCTGAATTTGACGGTCATGTTCCGTCTCAGCCAGGTGGTCTGCTCTAGGGAGGAGCCAGCGATGACGTTACAAGCATCAACCAGCTTCTGACACATCTCTTGGAGATCTCGTTGGTCCTTCCGCTCTCCAAATGGATAAACCTTGTGGACAATCTCATGAAGGATTCTGTGGTGGGACAAACAATTAAATAAATAAAAAAAAATAAAATATGAGAATCTTGCACTTAAACAAGATTCCTCATGCAAGTGCCAAAAGGGTACTGCACATAATATGATCACAATTGTAACGCTAGTTTGGAGAATTTTTTGTGAGATTCTGATGTGATTTGGAGAGGTGCTTCACCCTCCCGCCCCCCCCCCCCCCCAAGCCAGCACTCATTGATGGGAAATGCCTTATCACCCACCAGCCTCAAACTTAAGATAACGTTTATCGAACTTACCCAAAGAGAAGAAATCTTCCCGGTGGACTGAGGTCAAGAGAGAGCGCATCTTTCAATAACAAGAGAAGAGACGGCCAAGCATCTCTCAGAGATGAAGACGTCGTCTTCTGAATGTAGGCAAAGAGAAATTGCAGCATACTGACTTCTAACCCTGGCTGGTTCTATAGAAAGAAGAGAAAAACATCGGAAATTATGCGAGTGAGACGAAATAAAATTAACTCGTTAAGGAAAAAATCTTAGAATTTGAAGATTCCTTCTAAATCATGGCACTGTTTGCTGGTATCCAGTTTCTTTCATTTCAAAAACAGCTATTTTGACTGATTTGAGAGTTCAAGGCAATTTTACCAAACCAAGATTTAAGAGCCTCTAGAGAGGTCTGATGAGAGAAGGGGAGGGGCGGGGGGGTCAAGGGGTGACAGCTCTGGGGTCAATGTAGTGGGCATGGGGAAGTATGAAACAAAGAATAATGTATTCATAACTAGTGGTAAAGGAACAATGAAGACTTACAAAATAAGGGATGGGGGGCGGGTGGAGGTGACATAATTATTGTCCTCTGGCTCATGTCATGCCTAGTCACAGATTCAATACATGAATGTTATGAATAGCAACAAACTTTCTCAAAGAATAATCAACTGAGACATGAATACAACAGATTGATGGATATAGTTTCCTTTAAAGATAAAGTAACGGCAACACAATCAAACAACCAACTGCTTCGTGTAAAAATATCTATTGTAAACCAAAAAATGCATTATAAAAGCAACGTCGTACCTTATCCCTGATGGTAAATGGTGGAGCCTTCAGGACCTGTTTAATGGTCTGTACCAATGTGTCAGTAGGGAGAGCTCTGATTGCTCCTACCAACTCAACGAGAACCATCTGTTCATCAGAGGGTTTAATGATCACCTAAGATAAAAAATACAAAAAGGTTTTGAAAAAGCCAAAAACAAATGATTATGATTGATGCACAATGGTAAAGGGATATTGCAAGCTGTCTTGAATTTTGGGTTGTAAACATGGATTGTTTTGATACAGTAAAATCATAAAATAAGAGATAAGCTTAGATCTACAAAAGACTTTCAGGATCGTTAAAAACAACCAGGTTGCTCCTAGAATCAGTTAAATACTCAAGGTCACTGTCATTGGTGTCATTTTGGTGGACTTCTTTGTTTCAAGAAACATATTCTGAGTTTGAGGTATTTTTATACTAACTTGAACAAGTCGAACGTGGGCATTGAATGCCAGGATGTGATAAATTTGATGGAAAATTAAGCTCCATGTGCAGCCTAACATGAGCAAAGATAGAAAAAAAGGGAAAGGGACAAGGAGAGGGGTGGGACAATGTCTTGAAACAGAAAGATAAATATCAAGGGACAGGGACAAGGAGAGGGATGGGACAATGTCTTGAAATAGAAAGATAAATACAAAAAGACAAGGACAAGGAGAGGGGTTAGACAATGTCTTGAAATAGAAAGATAAATACAAAGGGACAAGGAGAGGGGTGGGACAAAGTCTTGGAATAGAAAGATAAATACAAAGGGACAAAGGCAAGGAGAAGGGTGGGACAATGTCTTGAAATAGAAAGATAGATACAAAGGGACAAAGGCAAGGAGAGGGGTGGGACAATGTCTTGAAAATAGAAAGATAATTACAAAGGGACAAGGAGAGGGGTGGGACGATGTCTTGGAATAGAAAGATAAATACAAAGGGACAAGGAGAGGGGTGGGACAAAGTCTTGGAATAGAAAGATAAATACAAAGGGACAAAGGCAAGGAGAGGGGTGGGACAATGTCTTGAAATAGAAAGATAATTACAAAGGGACAAGGACAAGGAGAGGGGTGTGACAATGTCTTGAAATAGAAAGATAAATACAAAGGGACAAGGAGAGGGGTGGGACAATGTCTTGAAATAGAAAGATAAATACAAAGGGACAAGGGCAAGGAGAGGGGTGGGACGATGTCTTGAAATTCTAGTCTTTTAAACCTTCTTCATACCTGTCTTTTGTTGTCTTTATCTTTGTGTCTATTGTCATTCCAGACGACACCAATGGCTGCCAGTAGACTAGTCGAATGTTGAAGAGCAATCGGTGACAACAGCTCCAGGATTTGTTGACGGACAGCCTTTAAAAAGCAAGAAGGAGGAAAAAATTACAAGAAAAAAATAATTAAAAAGAATTTTTTATTCTAATAGAGACAAGTTTTTCTAGTCATTTTTTCTGTAAAGACGGTTATGTTTTGTAATAAACAACTATGAACCCCCCTCCCCACCTTCCCCACCCTCCCTCAATCATCACGCCCATTTTGGAATTTTGTTTAATGCCTGATGTTGCACAATCAGCTACATACAAAATAAAAGTCTGTTTTCTATTCTTAAAAAAATTACCTATTCTTCAGATATTACCGTAACTGTCGGCAGTATAAACAGTAATTTTACCTTAGGTGAACCGATGCTCCATCTGGGAGGGTCTTTGGGTCTAATCTCACTGTCCCTCTGCTTCTCACAAAGTTGAACAGCGCCCCACATCTTAGAGATACTGGAGACGATACGAGGGAACATCTTCAAGATGCCGCGACGGGCATCAGATTTTGGGGTGTTCGTCTGGTTGCTTGTTGGTGCTACCAAACTCTAAAAATAAAGAAAAAGAAATACTTCTGTCATTTCAACTTGACATTAATGTTTTAATAACAAATGGGTTTCATATTTGATTTGGATTCCACCTTTTTATACAGTTTCACGAAATTCTAAAACCACCTGGGATCTAGATCAACAATTACCAGTAATTTTGATAAATACTTTAATCAAGTAACATTTAAAAATCAATAAATCATAATAACCAAATGAATGTCAATAAGTGGAGAACTTACTAGTTTCATCCCACCCTGAATATTTTGTCGCTCAGACATGTTTCCATATTAGCATTATTAATAATGTACAAAGGCAAGTTATCAGAAATTTTGTAAAACAATGTTTGTTACTTTTCCCTAATTAACTGCAGTTAACTTTGACAATGTGAATGAACTGGACATTATGTTAGTGGTATATTCACAACCACATAGCAAACTGAAATCATATATTAACATGGCAAAATTTTGCAGTCATATATTAATATTGTGCTCGATCAATGCACAAACTCAAAATGATGAAAACAAAGAGAGGAAAAAATTCCGAATTACCTTCGTTTTATCCCGAGTCAAGACACCGAAGAAAGTACTAATGGATAGTGAAGCAGCAGATGACTCTGTCTCTCCCACTCCTCCTCCGGCATGGCGACCACTCATCGCTGAGACGTTACTGGTGCTCTCGAGGAGACAGAAGTGACAGACGGCTGTGAGACCTTTTAACATGGACACCACATGGTCTGGAGGTATGTTGTCCATACTTTGATCTGGTCTGGAAACAATCAAATAAGGCAGAATGACAATCTGTTGACTATGAATATACATCCCACTACTGACACCACTTTGTTGGTGCTCTCAAGGAGGTAGAAGTAGTGACCAATTTGTGAAATGGTTTAACATAGGCACATCATGGTATGAAGGGATGTTGTAGTTACCATCATCTTCCGTGATTAAAACATATGATACAACGACAAAATGTTTACAATAACACATCCCACTACAAACACCATTTGTAAGCAACTCTCGAGTAATGACAGCAAGAAGGAAGGGATACTAATGGAACACGACATGGACATGACAAGGCGAATCTTCCAAACTAGGATAATACCCATGATAATGAATTCCACAGCCAACAACAGTAGTGTTAGTCAATTAGCTTAAAGTGGTTATGCACACTGATAATATACTTCAAAGTTCACATCACACAAGCAAAGAAACAATTACAAATTCAAATTAGAATTCGAATCAGTTTAATTATAGAAAAATCAAATCATTTGTTCTCATTGGCTGCAATTGGTTAATCGATCCTGACTGACGACACACTTACCCTCTTTTTGAATCTTCTTCGTTATACAACGACGACAGCATTTCCAAGTTACGGCAGACTTGACTGATCAAGGGATTAGCCAGGTGAGGCAGACCCTGGTCTAGATAAGACAGGCTAGAAGTAATGAGGTTTATCCAATGGCGGTGCATGTGACAGTTATGGTACTGCTTCAGGGAACTCAGCAGAGCCGTCAGGAGCAACCCTTGACAAGAGAAACGATCCTTGGGCGAGAAACCCAACGGTTTGTTCTGGGAGTGGAATTTCAATTGCAGAAACTCCCATTCCCCTGGTTCATTCTTGTTGTTGCTGCTCTCCTCTCGTAAAGAAAACAGCTGATCCTCCAGAATGATGATGGTCTGGGCAAGTTTTAACAGCTGTAACTGGAAAGCCTGCGCACCGCGGTTGCTCAGTTCTACGGGAGCATCTAGGCTTATCTCCAGCAGTAATTTACCGCTTTTCGATGTTTCCTTCCTAGCGTTGCACACTGTGGCCAGGAGACAATAGAGGACAGCCTTCTGAACCTTGCACCTCATCAAGAGGTCGCTGATGAATGTCGCCGACCCTCTGCCACTCTCCCTCACCACTCCCACTAACTCCTTCAGGATCAACTCCAAGACTTCCATGCTGGATATCTGCACGTCCCGATTGCTGACCGCCTCAGAGCTCTCCGCTTTCCCCTCGATGGGGTAGAAGCTTCGGACGTAGTACACGCAGGTCTGCAGCAGGATCTCCAGGTAAGTTTGACTTCGGAAGCTCGCGGGTGCCTCGGCGTCCAGCTCCACGTAGAAGTCTTTACCTGTCATGCACCGCTTGTGTCTGGCCAGCAGTTGTTGCAATTTGATCAGCTGTGGGGTGTTGGTGCTACTGACGCTGGTGGAGGACATGGCGCAGACAAAGTCCCGGGAGCAAGTGTGCAAGATGAATCTCAGTCGAGAGAGAACATAGAGGATTCGCTGGGTGTCGTAGACCTGGACGTAGAGTAGGATGTGCTGCTGTAATGGGTGAAGCATTTCCAAGTTGATGTTTGGAAGCATCTTTATCAGCCCTTGTTCCTCCTCATCGCCATCCTCTTCCGTTTCTTCCTCCTCGTTCCTCGCCTCGTCCGTCTTCCTCTCCTGGGCCAGGACCAATCGGTCTCTCAACCCGGGAACCACTCCTTCTAACTCTTCCAGCAGGAACTCTTCCTGTGCCTTGCCGTGGTGTCGGCTTGACCCGTACAGACTCCTTGATCCTGGACTCTGGATCCTGTGAGGCGATGTGGTCTTGTCTGGAACCTTTGCTTTGTCCTGATTCGTCTCTACACCCATCTCCAGCGATCCATCGATTTCCATGGCGATGTGATTGACGATGTCGTTGAGGATGCCCTCCACGATTTCTTCCACAGTCTCCTCCACCTCCTCGTTGAACACGTAAGAGAGTTCGTCCGTGACGTCGCTCCCCGAGAGGTCTTCCGTACTCACCGTCTTTGACGACCCAGAATCCAGCGCCGGTGTCATCGATGACTTCCGTTGCGTCCGTCTCTGTTTCTGGGACGCCACGGATCGCTCCTTGGGACTGGAGGAAAGGGACCTCTGCCTCTGCAGGGTGCCAGGAGCACTGGCAGGTAAGGCTGGTAATCCGTGCTCACTGTCAGAATCGCTCTGATAGCCGTGACTGAATGGATTGATCGTAACGTTCAACGGTTTGCTCAGGGCTTTGGCAGGTTGGCTATAATTCAGACCCAAGTTAGATTTGGTCACCACCTTCTTCTTGTCGTTGACAGAAGTGAGAGCAAAGATGGGATCTTGTTTGGGTATCACTCCGGTCCTGAGCTTCTGTCCCTGCTTCAGAGAGTAATACGTGACCTCTCCGTTAACGCTGCTGATGCTGTAGATCTTCTTCTCCGACTCGGACAGTTCTTTCTCGCTCTCCTCCAGTTCCTTCTCCCTCTTCCTCTTCTCCAAGAGCCTCCTTCCGAGATACTGGACGGAGACTCGAGCCGTGGTCGGATGGAGCAGGACCAACAAGATCGGTTCCAAGAGACGAGCGATGTCGCCGCGGTCGATGGCGTGCATTAGCCAGGTCTGCGTTACGCATCTAGCCATGCTATCGGCATGATCCAAACTGTCCAGCATAACTAGTAAAGATCTATGAAAAGAGTGAAGAGAGTAAACAGTGTCAATCAAAAATGATATACTATAACGAGGATTAATTACTGGAATCATGTGTCACACATCAGTTGCCATTATGGCCTTTTGCTATTTGCATATATAAAACCGTCAACTATTTCCCTGTTTCTTTATACATACCCTGGCCAAAGTTGGGTGGAAGGCTCCTACAAACAATGTCATGAAGGTTAAGGGTGGGGGGGGGGAAGGGGGGAGGGGAATTTGCCTCTCAAGATCACAGATAGTTCTATAATATGCTAATATCTTGGTAGTGAACGGCACTTGACCATTTCATGAGACAACCCCATCCCTCTCCGGTTTCCCATTTCCACTTCATGACCTTCCCTTTGTCACAATAACTCCAGCAGCATACATAGCAAACTACCTACATACAAGTTCCTCAGTGACAGAAGAGAACTGCGAAGACATGATCCTACATACTGAAAGGAAATTGCTCTTTGAGATGTTTTTCTTTTTCCTAATTTTTTCCCACACAGTAGCCTCGTGTATTGGAAATCTTGGAAAACAATGACAACTTTTTGCCAAAATGATACTAAAGAAAATGTTGTTAAAATGATTTTGTTCCTGAACAAGGGTGTTGTTGGTAATCAATTTGACACTAGAATACATTACCTGTCAAAAGTCCTGACTCGACTGGCGGGACTTGACATAAGAATCTGTGGTCGGATCAAATGCCAGAGGAGGGAAAACTTGATGTGAGCTGAAAGTGATGCACCCTAGGAGAAGTAAAAGAATCAAATAAATAACATATGTGAATTCAAGTACCTTATAAGCATTTTTTTATTTTTGGAGTTGCAAATTTGTGTCTTTTTGAACATGTAATGAAGCCACACTTAACTGGATACCCCATCCATTAAAACTAATACATGTATCTACTTACAACAAGTTGAATATACCTAATTATCAAGTGATTAACTGTATAATCCAATACAGAAAACATTGCCTCCCTCAAAATGAATGTAATTTAAGAAGGAAAAATCGTTTATAAGCCATAGAGGTAAGTTAATGCCAAATTTAACTGAGAGTGCTCACTTGAAATCAGATGTAAGTGTTCACTTGAAATCAGGCATGAGTGTATACTTGAAATCAGGCATGAGTGTATACTTGAAATCAGGCATGAGTGTATACTTGAAATCAGGCATGAGTGTGTACTTGAAATCAGGCTTGAGTGCTAACTTAAAGTCAGGGGTGATGTGTTCACTTGAAATCAGTCACGAGTGTTCATTTCTTTTTCCATGTATTAATGTTTTGGGGAAATTTAGATAACTTTGATTACCAGTATTAGTTATGAACATGTTGTTACAAAGCTAAAACAGTAACATGACATGCCCCCCCCCCCCCCCATAAATTGTCTCATTTTTGCATAAAGGCCAGATTATTGTCAACTATTTTCTGATTGAGCTAGAAAGGATTCTTTCACAAACTTGGAAAACATATGGACACTAAAAGTTACAGAATAACAGTGATGATTGGATATCATAGAAATCATTTAAATTGATTCAAATCTGTACCTTTTCCTGATAGATGAGAGAGTTTCCAATCACGTTCTCGCAGATGAAGACATCGGGGGTAAGGTTGTGAAGTTGATGGAGTAAATCAGCACTCTTAGTATGATATTGAGGGGTGGCTTGGCCCAGACAGTCCCATAAATAGACTGCCACTCTCTGCAAAGAAAGAGAATAGTGATGGGGTTTAAGGAGAGGTTTAAAGAGTCCTTGCTAATAAGGTGAAAGAAAAAAGTTCCAAGTTTTAGTTTAATAAAATAATACTACTTACAAATCTCAGATATCTTTCTAGATTCTGCCACCAATTGAAAGGTTAATGAGCAAGTTATTTATGAGTAAGATTTTATTTCCAACATTGTATTACCTGGACCCTTTTTCATATTGGTGTTATTAAAAATGCAAAAGGATGGTATGTTTTTTTTCTTACATCTTTAAGAGATTCTAATACTTTTTTTCCAGATCATGCAGGTTGTTCTATCATAATTAATGCCCACAACTTTTTTACCAGAAATTTTCCTAACCTCAGGAAGACCGAGAAAATCTTGCGAGATGAAGAAAGAAAAAGTGTCTTTTACTCACTTGAAAGAAAGTTGATCCATTGTTCAGGCTTTCAAGATGCATGGAAGAGATTGCTGGTATGAGCACCACAGATATTTTGCCAGATGTCGACTTTGGCGAGTTTGGGGGGTTGGGCAAGACCAACTGGTTGTTTTTGGAGCTTGATACGACAGACTTGGTCATTGCAATCAACTCCAGGATGGTGTTGGCTGCCGTAGTTTGGAAGGTGAAATTCTTCACGAAGCAGCTCACAGTTAAGAGAACTTGAAGCCACTCAGGAATAGCTAGTAGATTGCCTGAAAAAGTTTTCAAAGAGGATTTTGTTTAAAAAGGAATTTGTAACTAACTCACTTACTGCTTCATACCAAAAGTGGTGGGGATGGGAGGGGGAGGGGGAAGCAGAGGTGGAAAAAACATGATCATTAGCAAACGTTAATGTCAAGAAAAAGCAGCTTTTCTGACTTCAACCATGCTTGCCTCGAGTTGGTAAGATAAAGTAATGGTAGGTAGTTGCAGTAAGCATTAACAAGAGTGGAAATTTGTAACTTCTCTGTCAGTTCAAAAGAAAATTTCCAACTTTATCAAAAAGAATTGATTGAAGGAATTTTACATTAATTTTTTAAAAATTTTTTACATTTACATTTTACATATACATGTTTTAGCTCAGTGGTTAACGCTGGTGCCTTCCAATCATAAGGTCCCCCAATTTGAGTCACTCCAAGATTAATGTATGTCGTCCAGTTACAGAGTTGTTGACAATTAATAATCATGGACGTCGAATATGATTCTGACTTCGGTCAGCTTGCGGCTTTGATAAGCCAATGAGGCTTCTTTGCGAGTTCCTGCTTGCAGGAGGATCTAAAATACATACATACATACATCTGTTTATATAATAATACCTTTGTTTTTAGGAGGCCTGAGTAATGCTGCAGATATACTCTCGTTGCAATACATCGGGAAGCAAGCAAATTCCACGAGGAGATTACAAGCAGTAGAGAAAGTCCTGATGGCGACATTTGAGGTATTGCACTCTATGGAAACATCACCTGAAAGAAAAAGAAAATACAGTATGAGTAATAATTATATATGAACAATTCTTTCATAGACACTGGGTAAAATAACTCTTTGATGCAAACACGACCACTGCCACTACCATGATCCGAAATATACAGAAGTTTCAATATATATTTTAATGTATTTAAAAAAAAAAAAAAAAAAATCGGCTGAAACTTACGAAGGTAAGTTGCAGAGGCTGAATCGCTGGTCAAGTCTGAATTTGTTCTGATCATGCAACTCTCGAAACCGCTACGTTCCTCTACCCCCTCCAGACAATCAAGGTACGAAGATATTTTGGAATGTTTCTGTTTCTCCTCCTCCGATCCCGTGCCCCCAAAGAGGCTCCGGGGCACCTGGATCTTCTTCATGCACGACTTGGTGGTATCGCTACCTGGCAAGATCTTCTTGTTAACGAATTTGGAAAAGAAATTTTGATAGCATTGCACGCAGGCTTGCATTAGAAACAGAGGCGGAGTCTCCGACTCTGGCAGGGTCAAGCTAGCCGAGCTCAAACTCCTGCTGTGACTGAGTTTTTCGGAGAGCTTCGATTCCCGCGGAGAGAAAGGTTCGTCCGTATCGACGATGCTCTGAAGGCTGGGAGAATCTGTTGGTTCGGCCAGGCTCGTCGGTCTGCTAAGGAGCTGACGCTTGGAAGAACTTGAAGTGACCGACGGATTGGAAGCCAGCCGATCCAGAGATTGATGACCGGTTTCATCTTCTTCGTCGTTAGTTGAATTAAACGTTTCGGTAGACTCGCTAGAGGACTCGGAGATTTGAGATGTCTCCTCCGTGGTGCTACTTTGGATTGAGACCTTCCTCTCCTGAGCTGAGGAATCTTCGTCTTTATCTGGGGGGACAAAAAATTAGTTGAGAAAGTCTCTTCAAAATAAACTTATAAAGTAGACAAGTTGCTTTAAATACATGGCGATGTATATTTGAGGGGGGGGGGGTGGGGGAGGATGTGAACTGTGAGGTCAAAGGTTACGTGGCAGAGAATTTTTTGTTTGTAAGATTAATCCATGCAAACTAATACCTTGGGAAGATAACTTTACTGACATACAATGTAAGGTGACGTATACATTAGGGTAGCATGTAACTGTAAGGTCAAAGGTTATGTGGCAGAAATGTTTTCCTTCATAAATATATATGTCATGCCTTATAAAAAACAATAAATAAATGCTAATGCAAGGTATTACGGGATGTACATGTTTGGGTGAACATGAATTGTGAGGTCAAAGGTTTAGGGGTACTTCATGCTCATCTATAAATTGAAAAAATTAATTGATACAAATTCAAACTATAACACATAGGATGACTTCAATGTGGCAGTTTGAATAAGAGGTCACAGGTCATGTGGCCAAGTGTTGTGTTTGAATATGCAATAAGGTCACCATGAGCTGTCGAACTGCGCAGATCAGCAATGTCAGTTTCACACCCGGATTTGTATCAACGAACAACTCATTCAAATTAACAAATTGACTGGTAGTCACAGAACTACTATATTAGCACCATCGCACACTTCTTAAGGAAAGAGCAAAAGTTTGGGGGTGGGAGGGGGCAGGTTAGTGGTGGTGGTGGTTGTAGGTTGCAAGGTGACAAATAGGACTTGATACGCCTTCACAAAACACACAATTCAAATGCAATATCTTAAGGGTATGCAAAACTGATCAATATCCTGCCCTTCAGAAAAATTCAAATCTTACCCAACTCCCCCCACTCCCCTCCCCCCTCCACAGAGACTCCCCCTCCCCTCCCCCCTCCACATTTTTAACTTCTTCTTCTACATAAGGGCTTTATCAAGTCAACATTACTACCATCATCCATCTGTACACAGCAGAATAGAACTCCTCAAACAGGAGTACACACACACACCTTTATCTACGCTGTCATCTCTGTGTGGTACAGTCTGACTTTCCACCATGTCATAGTCGTTCTCGATCCCCTCTAGATGTCTCAAGAGTTCTTTGGGGAGCTCATCTTCCTGCTCTGTCACCATAACTGGAGCGACGTCTAGCGGGTGAGGGCTTAGCACCATGGATGGTTGTACCTAGATGGTGGAATGGAGGATAAACAAGAGCCCAATGGGGCATTAGCACCATGGATGGCTGTACCTAGATGGTGGAATGGAGGATAAACAAGAGCCCAATGGGGCATTAGCACCATGGATGGCTGTACCTAGATGGTGGAATTGAAATACAAGAGCTCAATGGGGCAATAAGGTACCTGGCTTAGTGAAGTATTAAGTGTTGGATGTCATCACCCTATCGTAGTTGATAAAATGAATGCATAGTATCAACTTCACACAAATGGGCAGGTTCTAAGGCTGTCACTCAATAAAAATGTTTATTTTAGGCCCACATGTACAAGCTATTAATCAACAACTGTATTTCAAGTTTGGATACAATCCGATTAAAGGTTGTGGAGTTATTGCCATATTAAAATTTGGGGCCTGATAAAATTTTGCACCTAAATGGTCCCAAAAATATTTGGCCCAAACAAACTGGCTCAAAAATATATTTGCCGCCCCCCCAAAAAAATTGTGGGCCCAAATGGAATATTGGGCTCCACAAATTGCGGCTCAAAGAAAGTGTTCCAAAATGCATTTGGGGTGGAAATAAAATTTAGGCCCACCAGGTCCAAATATGGGCCCAGAATTTGTTGAGGCTCAGATAGTCCCAAAGGCTAACATGTTCCAGCTATTAACCAACAACAGTATTCCAAGTTTGGCTACAATTAACCCCATAACTTCATTAATATTCATAAGTTCTGCAGCTAAAACAATAGGGCACACCAACCCACTATACTACATCTACACAGCAAGTACGACAAATATCCATCACTCCATTGTTGAGTTATCACAGACCCGAGCAAGTGTCACAGACGCACACACATAAGCCTGAAAGCATAGGTCCCTTTGCTCCCAGCAAGGAACATAAAGATACCCAAAATATCAAATTTGCATTTATTTTAGCTATAATACCGATAGTGTTTAAAAATGTAAAAGAGATCCTTCTTATCTGTTTTTGCTTTATCGTTTGTTGTCGAAAATATTCTCAATCTGAAGTGAAATTTTTTACAACTTTCAACGTTTTGACTGATGTACAGTTTAATCTCTTAGATCTTTATCAAGTCAGGATGAACCTAAAGAAAGTTGCTATCGATCAAATATTCATCTTTTAATTAGTCCATGTATTTGATGTCAACCTTAGATGAATCATCTATTTAAACTTGCAAGTCATTTCTGAACACTCTTCTTTACTATAATAAAAGAAATCCTCAAAATTTTACAATGTACGTGATATTGTTAACCTAGCCGAACGAATCAACGATGCTGTGCATCTCTTCTGCTTGCCCCAATAGCTAGTTATGAAAAAACAACGAATCTTTGACAATTTACGAGATGCTCGCTGCTGATTGGAAATACTTATCAAAAATCATTCTCACGTCATCTGATGTTAAACAGACCGTACTCATGACTAACAGCTAGTTAGTAAAACATATGGACCAAGCAAGGCTTTACCTTGGTCATCAGTTTAAGACACAGCTGTAAGGAATCGTGAATTTCAACCAAGGCTAAATGACTGCAGTTGTTGGTCAAAGACATCGTAATCTTACACAGAAGCTGGGGCAAGTATTCCGTTGGAGTCTCCACGTAGGATTCCTGTTGGTGAAAAGAGAGAGAAACGTAAGGTCACATGTCCGTAGCTGTATATCATCACAATGTCTGTCGTAACTGGTATTAAGAGGAGAGACGTATCAAGAGTCTTGTGCCTTTTGGACTGGCAGACAAAAAAAATGCTACTGATAACGAGACGCCTGAATTTACAACAAGAATGCCATTGAAAACAAAATTTTGAAAGGGCATCGTAAAAATGGGCACTGTTGAAAACTAATGATTAGGTTATTTTTCAAAATGGCGCTGGACATTGGTCGGGAAAGTCAGCATTTGTTTCTCCCCCGTTTTCTCTTCTTTCCCAGATGGGGGAGTGTGGGTGGGGGAGAGGGGTGGGGGAGTGGGGTGGGGAGTGGGGTCTGGGGTGGGGGAGTGGGGATGGAAAAGGCAAGAATGAATACATGAAGGTCACTAAAGGCCCTGGAAAATTGTTAGGACATTATCATCAATCACTGAATTGTCAGTTAGGAAAAGGAATAAAATTGAAGAAATAGCCGCAGGTGACGTTGACTAATTAAAACTTATTCATAAATACAAACAATTTTGGGGGGAAATACAAATAAATATACGGTGAATAATCCTGCCAATGTAATTTTATAAATTTAAACTGTGCAAGTTAAAGGAATCTTACCAACGAGACGATGTCCAGCAGGAAATCTACCAGTACGCAGAGTTCGGAACAGGTCAGGGCATTCCGGTCTATCGGCTCCATCATTCTGACCCCCGATTTACGACAACACATCTCAAACTTCTTCCCGACGTACTCCCAGATGAAATACTGCTCCAGACTATTGAAGAGCTGATTCGCGATTTTGATGAGATCGGCTGGTTTCGAGCTGCCAGACTTCAGCCTCCTCCTGACGACACCGCAGAACGTGTCTGACGTCGATCCCTTACAAGGTTCCAGGGTGCACTTCTGGTACAGGGCGCGGAAGACCTCGATGAGAATATCGTCCAAGATTGCTTGACCGACTTCCGGTTTATCCAAAAGGCTGTTTAACAGCCTATACGGCTTTAGGAGGTGAACCTTTTGGTCGGTCGTCCCCGGCGATGTGTCTTCTGGGGTGTCGTGTAGCCAAGTCTTCAATCCCTCGATTAGTAAGTTTCTGGAATGCGTTTCAAAGTAAACGGTTTGATCTTCTATGCTGACATAGCTGGAAGTGGACACTGCACTATCCGAGCGTTTATGCTTCTTGAGGTCGTGTGGGGTCAGTTTGGGGGCAGCAGCTTTGTAGCCGCCAGCGTCATGATCTCCTAGCAACCATGTGAAGAGTCTACGGTTCAGAGACATGTCCCTACGGAGGAGTGTATTTAATGTCGCCGTGACGAGTTCGGTAAGTTGATCGTGGCTGAGAGTTATAGACGCACTGCACAGAGGGAAGCACACAAGGACAAGATCCAAGGTGCTTCGTTGTACTAGGACGACTGTATCAAAGAGGGCGGCACACACAGATTTAACCTGCGCAGGAAGAGTCAACCATAACAAGTGAAAAACTTCAATATGTGGTAGAAATAATCATAGATATTGAAGAAAATATTCACAAATTGGGTATGGTTCGGGACATACAGTACACCGTTTGTTCATACAGTATTTACCGGTAGGGGTATGGCTTTAATGGTAACAATAAAATGCAAGTTTTCCTATCAAACCAAGCACAAAAGATCTAAATCCCAAACTTATCAAATGTGTTAATTTACTAAGAAAGAGACCTCGTGGATAAAATGTTCTGGGTGTCCACAAGGTGGGCTAAAAAGAGATGAATATATAAATTTAGGGAAAGAAAACAATATTTAACATTTTATAAAGAAAAGGATGAAACGCTATTAACCCGACCAGTATGATCTTTCAAACTGTAACGGATTGTATGAATCAGGAACTTCCAATCAAGCTTTTTGTATCTTCAAAAATATTTGTTTAATTTTTTTATACGGAGATGAGAAATGTTTGAGCAATATTTCAGACAGAAAAGTTTTACTTTTTCTTCCAATATGCTAGGGAAATTAAAAAAAAAATGCAAGAAAAATGAATCAGGAATTTCTCATTCAGTTTTCAAAATTAATAAGTTTAAAATATCATCAGGGATTAAGACAATGTTTGAGTAATATTTCAGTCAGCAAGCTTCTTGTTTTCTTTTTGAAACAGTATGTAAAACAGTTTTTTAGTAGTAATTTCATAAACCATTCTGCATCGCATCTTAACCACATGAACTTCAAATTGTCTGTATGCTGGCCAAATTACAAACAGTAAAAATATGAAAAAATGGTTTCTTCTTCTAGTAACAACAACAACATCAACATTAAATCTCTACAAAACAGCTTGATTTCATCTAGTTTCCTTCTGTGGTATCGTTATCAAAGGACCTTGTCTTCAGGACAGAGTTTCATGTGAGTAATATCAATATTAGAACAACACCCATTATATAGAACTTAATCTACAGAATTCTCTGCGTCATATCATCGATTATCACATTGCTGCTATTTATAGTGACATCGTCACAGAGTAAGTCGTAGGTCAAATACTTTCTTTCCCTTTCTGTTTATATTATTTCACGGATCAAAGGGAAATAACTAATATATCATAGTTAGCATGTGATGACATTTCTATAAATACATGTGACGTTATTACGAACAGACTTGCTCAAGTCCTCCATGGACTCTCTTTTGAGCGACGGATAATAAGAACCCTCACGCCAGGAAATGGAAGAATATTCTAGCATCCTGTGTACGGAACTTTTGCACCTTAAGTTTGTACTTGCATCTGTGAAATATGTTAACGACATAATTATGATAGTTATCATTGTATTTCTATCTCTTTCCAATCAACTGAACATCCTATGTTCTGTTTTGATAGCTGAAAACCAATGTTGTCTACTCGTCCATTCCCCTTCCCACCCCCCCCCCCCAAGCACCACCTCTAAATGGCAACGATGGTCTTATTCCTAGTGACTTACCAACAGCTGAGTGTCTGATCCAAACAAGTATTTCTGTTCGCTCATGGGTGTCTTGTTGTCAATTTGTGACAGGACAAAGTTAATGGCCGGAAGACGGACAGTGGGACTTGTCAAGACGCTCTCCCATAATGCACTGTAAAAGTTGGACTTCACCATTCCTGCACACAGCTGGACAAGAAGGTTGTTTGTTCTGGAAGATGAGAGAACATGAAAAGATGATCAAATACAGATACCAAAACATGCCAAATGAGGACTTAGTTACTTTGTTCAAGTCTTTTGAGGGAAGGGATAGGAGACAAAGAGGAGGGCGGGGGTGGGGGGGTGGTGGGAAGAGATGGCAAAAAGATTCATTATGTATCTTAGATACTATGTTTGGGGTCTATGTATTACTGTACTTCTGTCTGTGCTTGCAAATATTATTCTACAACCTCTCTCTCTTTCCTCTCCCCCTTTCATTTCATTGTAGACTACTCGTTGACGAGGTCCAAAAATCAACTTTTCCATAGTTGGACCTGACAGACTATGAATTTAGCTATAATTCTGCATTTAGGCAAAGGCTTATCAAAATTGGGACAATAAGGGATGGGAGGGGGGGGGGGGTAGGTGCAGCATCCTGCAGCCAGGCTACAGTCAGGCTGACATCTGCTAAGACCTGCAGTTCAATGCAATAGTCACTGCAGCTTCACACAGTATACACTGCCTGTCTGCCGGGTTAATCTTTATTCCTTGATTCCGATTCAGCTTTGCTGCAGGGGATGCTTGCAGCTGCTGCAGCCAAGCAGACGCTTTGAGTGAGCCCTCTTTGATCTTACTGGAGCTGGTGGGATCCCGATCAAATGCAGTGGAACGGAAAACTGTCATCTGAATCTTTAACCATCTGCTTATGGAATGTGATGAAAAGCATTCTCTTTTTTCCTGAATGACACTATTTTGTAACATGAAGTGGAACACATTATGACGGTACTGGCTAATAGCCATTTCATCAGAGAGTGATCTCCAGAGGATTATAATGCCATTGTTTGACCAATTCCAATTTTATTTTGAGGAATAATCAGAAGATTTTTTTGGCAATTGGCAACTTGTAGTACTTTTAGAAGCCATCAGTTACTCAGCAATAAAATTATCCCTCAATCCTATCAACTTTTGACAGAGCGATATCATGCTCTTTCTAAACTATATACTACTGTAAGTCACTTTTCCTTTCTTCATTTCCCTTCTTTACATCACTTCACAGCCTGTACGTGGCATTTCCTCTTTCTGTAAAACTAGCGACTTAAATAACTATTGTGTAGGAAAGCAAACAGTACAGTACAGTACGCCTGTCCACTTATCTGCACAATTTGGTTATCTGATGAAACCAGAGTGCAAAATGCATTCAGGTTTCGATGACTTTGTTACACTACATTTCTGATTGTTCACAGAATTAGTTCTTAAATAATATTAATGTAGTGAAATGCTATTTTGATGAACTGTGGCATAATAAACACCGGTTAGTGTACTGTACAGAGCAATACACACCCCCACCAAACACAATGGAGGTCTTGTACTCAATGTGATGCATCCACATCAATTATGACAAAAAATATCCATGATTCCTGTCTTGAGATATCATGCTTAAAGGTTTCCATAATTCGGCCTCTGGTGACCTCAAATGAACTTTGACCTACACCAACAACAATAGGATTCTTGCACTCAATTTTGGCAATTCCATATACCATGTATGAGAAGTATCCATGACTTCTACCATGAGCTATCATGTCTAAAAGGTTTTCAGTTTGACTGCTGGTGACAAATATGACCTCCACCAAAACAATTGGGTTCTTCTATTCAATATAATGCATCCACATGATAAGTATGAGAAGTATCCACGTCTCCTATCCTGAGACGTTCTCTTTATAAGGTTTTTCAGTATTTGACGTCTGGTGGCCTCAGATGACCTTTGACCTCCACCAAAAACATTAGGGTCTTTCTACTTGATATGGGGTATCTCCAAGCCAAGTATGAAAACTATCTATCATTCCTATCTTGAGACATTGTGTTTACAAGCTGGGCGTCACACACGCACATACACTCGAACACGACATCGTGACTGCGTAGGTTTCTGTTGTCATCGAAACCAAAACTCACTCAAGTGTATATCTATTGTGTATGTGTTCTTGTTTGTTAAATAAGACTTAACATTAGAGAACAGTAACAATAAAAGGCTGTGTTGCATATTGAAAGAGCATAGTGAAAGAGAGAAACAACTAAACACAGAACTGCTCATCTACTGTGAAAAGTTGTGTAGTTAATTGATTAAAGGTCAGGAGGGCCTGAAGTTTTAATCCCAGAGGGAACTTCAAACCTAGACTGTCAATTGTTTCTCAGGATGAAAAGTAGGAATTTGCAGAAGTTTGATTAGCAATAAAAGCCCTTGAAAAAGTTGACAAGGAGACAACTGAATACACACCCATTACCTAAAAGGGTGCAATGACCCCCCCCCCCCCCCCAATCAGTACTTTTGCAGTCAATAAGCCCAACAAATAAGAAATATGAACATCAATTACAGCTATTTGATATTGGGTTTGCTTTACATATTTCTTATGTACTGTACCTGTTCTTACCCTTGGGACGAACATACACAGCTGCAACTGCGAAGGCAGCACACTACTGAGAAAAGAAGCACAAAACTGTGCAGCATCAATAAAAAACTTTATCAAAGTGGTTTTCAAAAGCAGATCATTACATACCCATAAAACCACTTTTTATCATCAATGTGTTGCACTAAACCTCACAAAATGTGATTAAAGATCTGCTTTATTGGCTCCAATTATAGCACGCTATGGCTAGGAAAGTTTTGTGATTACGTAATCGACCTGCCAAGGTCGTAACTCGACCTCAGGCTCCACGATTAGCCTGCATAGCTTCTTAACACTATTAGGCTCTTTGTGGAAATATGCTCATGTCTACAGTGTAGTTAATCATACAGCATTCACACAAAGACCCTCAACCAAGAAAATAATATGTGGCAGGCATTTTAGACTAATTGGTAAGAAGAGGTCATTTTACGACCAAGGAAGGTCGATTGCGTAATCTCAAGAACCTTTTCCATGATAGCGTGCTATAGTTGGGGTCTATACAGCAGACCTTTAAACCTCTGTAGTGTAAGGCTGTTATTACCTCTCGGAATGTTCAGAGCCCTCTTCCAGCCCAGGTAATATACCCTGAAGTAATCCAGTCAAGGCTGGTCTGAGATGCTCCCCTAGCGGTAGATAATGTTCTTCATAGAGCCCCAACAGTTTGGGTTTAACAGGCATAGCAGCATAGCTCAACAAGGGGAAGATCCCTGCGCTGTATATAAACATGTCATGGCACAGCTGTTTGGGGCCGATGGTGCGAAATATCAGTGCGTAGGTCTCGAGAGCCTTCAGGTGTACCCCGCTAGGGAGAGCCGGATGAGTACACTGGGCCAGACGCTTGCCTATCACAAGCCTCTTGGGAATACATGAGTATTTAGAGTTGGCTTGTAAAACCTGGAAAAGCAACAACAATAAAACATGATCAAATACTAGTATGATAATACCAGGGAGCTGCTACTCTAACGGTAGCAGCTCCCTGATAATACAAATTGCAGTAATAGACTGAATTTTGCATCTTTCTTTGTTTCTTGCAAAGTTACACTGTATTATAAATGTGTTGCACAAAATATTGCGAGGATATCACAGAAGATTGTGGGCACATTGTGCTCTTTTCTAATACTTAAGTCTAACGCCAGCCGCAAACTGCTCGACTGAACGAGACTCAACTGAACGAGACTCGACTGAACTCAACCCGTACTTACAATCTTGGATAGTCGGACAATGTGCGGGCTTAAGACCTGCACGACTGATCGAGAAGTTGCTAGATTTCAGTCGCAACCATTTCAGTCGTGGAAACTTGCTTTATTGCTATTTCCCAACTTGTAGTAGATAGACAGACAGTGTGCGGTTGTTCAAAACTGAAGTTGCCATTCCTTTTCAGTACTTTTCGTTACCCATTCGGCCATCTCAATTTTGATCTGCTCACAATGGGCGCTTAATTCCCCTTCCCGAAAGTAATTTGTTTGCATAAAAATTCAGACAGCCTTAGGCAGCATGTGAATGAATTATTAGTTGCAAATTCTTGTGCGTGCGTTCGTGCAACTAGCTGAGTTGAATGACATGGCCTATGTCTGATTCATGAAGAAAGTACGACACATTTACCAGCGATAAAAGTTTCATAAAGTATGTGCTGTATTAAACAAACTTTGTTTAAATTGATTGATAACATAAATTTGCCATGATTTACATCTAGACTATTACAGTATGTGAAAGTCCTAGACATAATTTTGAAAGGCTGCATACTGTATATATGCTGCCATTTGTCTGTCAATATTATGAATGTTGTTTTTAAAAGTTATACATTTTGGGCACAACTACATGATAGGCTACAGTACAAACTAACCCTACTGCACTTACCCTATACCGAAAGATGGTATTAAATGTTATAAAACACAAGTTTTGATATAATGACCTTTGCAAGTAAAGGCATAATTCTCTTTCTTATAAAAAAAAACTCCCAAAACACAGGGCATTAAAAGCGATGTACTTGGCAAAGTACCTGGCTAAGTTTACAGGGTATGTACAGTAGACATCCCCTACTGACATTTAATTAACATTGTCACATGTCAAATCAGTTGAATAACAAAAAAAAAAACAAAAAAAAACAAGGCCATGTAGTCTAACATCAAGACAAGACCTAGACGAAAGGATATCACCTCTTGCTTCCCCAAGGCATGCTTAGTTGAGTTCAGCTGAGTTTTTATTTTACATGCTGTTTGCAATGTAATTCAATTCTACTGTACCATTAGTCTTGTTTAAAGGGTGTGAAGACTCGCTCAGAAAGAAACGTCTAATGCCGGTAATCTGACCTAGTTTCGAATGAGGTTTAACAGAAGTGTTAGACACCACCATCGATCCCAGAAAATACACACACAGCTTGCTACCGTCGGTAATTAGACACTAGTGTACAGTCAGTACATACAGCTGCGGTCAATACCCACAGCACAGTGAACAAAAAAGTATAGCGATGGACACCTCAGGTCCAGCTAAAGATAACAAGGTATCATGTTTCGTTAATGTCTGCATTTTGTAGCGACACGAACAAAATGTCACTTGAGAGCAACAGAAAGTTAACTTTTTCAGATGGCCGCATGCGGTTTGGGGCGAGTCTTCAATGCCTTTAATCAATCTATTGGAGTCGATAACTGATAACTGATCAAATTTCCACCATGATATATACAAGAAAAGGGATATGACCAAAAAGGCAAAAACATCCAGCAGAATGGAGAATTAGTCATTAGAAAAGGAACAGAGTAAACAAGGAACAGCTGCTAAAAGAGGTAATAGGGTTTTAGGTATGATCAAGAGGAACTTCAGTTTTCTGAAAGAGGACATCGTAGTTAGGCTTTATAAGCAGTTGGTTAGGCCTCATCTGGAGTATACTGTGCAGGCTTGGAACCCTTATTTTGCTAAGGATAAGGAAGTACTTGAAAAGGTCCAGAGGAGGGCTACTAGGATGATTAGTTCCTTAAAGAGGGTTCCTTATTATAGGCGGTTACAACTGTTGAATCTCACCACACTGGAGCTTAGGAGGTTATGTGGGGATTTGATCCAGTTTTTCAAGATTGTGTATGGTTTCGATAATTTATCCTTTACCGACTTTTTCATGTTTGCAAACAGTAGTTGTACTAGAGGTCATTGTCTTAAACTTCAAAAGTCGCATAGTAGGATTAATATTTGGCATAACTTTTTTCTAATAGGGTTGTGAATGAATGAGTGGAATGGTTTGCCTGAGAAAGTTGTACGTGCTAGTAGTGTCAATGGGTTTAAGAATGCTTTGGACAAGCACTTTAAGCATTGTAATCGGGTCTGAGTGTTTGTGTCTTCAGTTTTTTCCCTCTCTTTATAGGGTCCTTGATGGGGACTTAAGTGTCCCTCCTGATCCTTTTTTCTACTAAACTAAACTAAACTAACAAAATTGAAGTCATGAGGTTCTTTCTAACGGAGCATTATTTCGTGGCTTGTAAACATTAACAGCGTTGATGATGAATGTCAGCAAAATACAATCATTAACTCCTCAGTGATTAGAGTAATGTTATCTTGACGAAAAACAAAAGCAAAACAATGTGCAGGCAATCCATTATGGTGTCATTCAATTAGAACTTTGAACAGAAATTAGTAGGTCAAAGGTTTAGGGCCATTCCACGTCACGTAAGTCACAAATCAGAGAGACATTTTACACTTGTTTACAATCTCTAGTTCAGTGCAAGTCTAGAATTAAGTCATATGCCTATCATTCCTGAACTTTGAATACCCACAATAAATTCTGTCACCACTGCAAAACGTTAACGCTTTCCCATTGCGAATAATAGCGCCCTCAACTTGTGTCACGTAAGTCACGCAGAGAAATGAAGAATTTCAACTTTTTGAAGGAAATCAATAAATCCTGTGAAGTATTGAGAGAAATCTGCTAAGTTGCCTATTATATCTGAAAAGGACACATTGAGGAATAACTTCAAGGTAAAATTTAATTGATATGCATTTTATACCGGTATTCGTATGCAAATTAGCGACGTCACGTAAGTCACAAAGAATTGTCACGTAAGTCACACGTGTGAAACTGCTCAGTTTCCTCTCACAGTTTCCAAAGATACAAAGTAACACAGGCTAAGGACATGTTTACAAGTTCATTATATTGAGATTGGGGGAAGGAGAGGGGTCTATTCCACATAAAAATAGAATCTAGAAGTTCACTTGTACATAAAAAGTCCTATAAACTAGTTTTGCAAAATATCTTAGTTTAAGTGCTACAGTAGCTAAATAGATTCTTAATTAGGAGTAAACAAGTTTTTCTAGACTAGTTAATACAGAATACTTCTAATTTATTTGCATTTCTACATTTTTGGTTATAATTTAAAGCTTTTTGGTAACATTTTAGTCACTTTTGGGAATTTGGATTAAAAATAATTAATCTATATAAATCCATGTGGTAAAGGCAGAAGGTGGCAAGAGGTGTATGTGGAAAACCGCATTAGGTACTGAGAAGATCCACTAATGTCAGTTACAGTATGTTGTACTTCCAGCTCTGACCTCTCATATTAAGGTAGATGACTGGGTTGTTGTAAAATATGATGATGTACTGTACCCAGGAGAGGTTACAAATATGGTGCCTGCCACCACCACAACGTGGAAATGGCCTCTTACGGTAGATAAAATCTCCTACTAGCCCGAAAACATTATTAAAACAAATTTTACCCCCTGAAGCACCTTGTGCAGTTCAGGGGTAGACTGCAATTCACATTTAAAGAAATTAAAGTCTCAATATGTGTTTGCTGATAAAATTTGGAAAGAGTTCCGAAGCAGATTCAATGTTTCTTAACTTCTAAATGCACTCTAACCAGGGGGGTTTAATGGAGAAAAACTGTCGCAATCAAACAAAAGAAATTTATTTTCTGTTGCCTATATGGCGCGAACGATTTACTGTAAAATCACTGCAACCGCCTATATCAGCACGTTCATTACACAAATGTAACCTACTTTACTTATACTCTTATCGTCCACTTTTTTTACCCAATTAACGGAGGAAACTCTTGAAAATACCTGTTTATTCATTGCAATGGAAGGAAATGATACAATTTTGCAAGCTTCATCAGTAAGACTGACAGAAAGATACTATTCAAAAGAACGAACCTACCACCGGAGAGCCATGAATGTGAAAGTAGTGCTAGGCAAAACCATTGTAATCAACAAAACAGAGATTTGATTGGCGCATGATCTGTCGGCCGGGTTTGCACATTTTGATTGAATTTTGTAGAATCAGCTATGGACTTGTTAAGAAATCTGTTGTTTATCGACATATAAACAAATAAAAATAATGAATATTGATATGGAAACTGCATAGAAGGGTGTCATTTTCACTGAGCTCTCAGTGCAGTAAGCTGGAAAAGTTGAAGTATAAATTTGGCAAACACGTCATGAGACTTTAAGGTAACAAGTAATATTGTTCTAAGTTTGAGCTGTTTGAGCCATTTTTTGCAATTCACTTATGTAACCTTTCAATTTTACTTCACATTATCAATGTTGTTCCTAAATTTTATAACTGAGTAGGTATATTTGATAAATAGGAAGGTGTTATAAACCTGTTATAGTATAGAAGACATCAAAACTGTGTGAAAGGGTTGAGAATGAACGTGTCACGTAAGTCACACTTCCCCTTGTGACTTACGTGACGTCACGTAAGTCACACACTTCCGAAGTCCCTAAATTTGTTAAAGCTTGTTATATAGATCAAAAGTGGTGGTATTACAGATCAACCTTTATAGCTACCTTTACAATTGTAGCTCACTTTGCTCTCACACACTATATATTATTGGAGGAAAACATTCCCTTCTAATTTTGTCACGTAAGTCACAGCCAGAGTGTGGCATTTTTAACATAATCTGTGTTACCAGTAATAAAGGAAATTTGTTAAATTGTGTTATTAGATAAATTAGCAGACTGCATTTAACTGCCACATTGAAAGAAAGCTTGGACTTTCCTTTCATTTAAGGATTTTTTCTACTTTCAATTATTATTTGATAATGCACCATGATTGTGCCTACAGTTTGAGATGGATACGCATTGCTATAACCCAAGATTGAGAAATCAGAAGAAGAAAACTTTAATTGTTTATGAAAGTCTAACCTACTTACTTTACATCATACACAAAGAGAGACAACTTATAACCCTTTTTAATTTTGCTATGTTGGGACCACTTGGTGTGGAATGGCCCTTTAACTATAACCAAATTACAGGCCAAACTCAATACAATGCCTTATAATAGCAGGGGTGGGCGGGAGATCGATCTTTCAGGCTGCAACCAGTCTTTTTACCCAGTCCCTGGGCCAGAATACTTATATATTTTACTGTCAATTAAATTATCAGAAAGTTTGACATGCGTATGTCCATCTGTTACCCTTGAAATATCTAATTCAAATTTTCCCTAAAAAGATACATATTTCATGCCTTCCCTTTTCATTTATGAGGTATTAACTTGCAAACCTTGCAAGCTAAAGGAAAATTGACTTCAAAGGCTGGCTGCATGTATCTAGATCCAGGTAGGGAATACCTTTTACATTAATGTGACTTCACATTCCAAATGTTGCTTTTTTTGGTAGGCGATTTGATAAAATAAAGGAATGTGAATAATTTTACCGTCCAACGCTTTTTCGCGACCTGCTTCATTGTGAATGCAACATGATTTTCTTTCCAATACTGTACCTGGCAATAACTCTACATCACCATTTCTTTACCGCCACTACCTGAGGTGTCCTGAGGTGTCCTGACATTATAATATTCTAATAGCATTCTTTATAAAAGATCATGGCAGATGTTACTGTATGCAGGGATGTGCTCACACTGGGCGGCACCGGGCAGCTGCGCCCAGCAGTTCTGAATGCCACCCAGCACAAACAGTATTTTAAGCATTTCTGCCGGGCACTTTTTTGATGATAATTTAACAAATGTTACCATAACCAAAATTTGGGAGAATAAATGGCACAGAATAGGAAAAAAAAGCACCACCTAAGCTACTTCATGTGCAAAATTTATCCAGTGGGGAGGGGGTACCCCACCCATGAGATCCCTCTCCCAGGGTGCGGATCACACTACAGCACAATCTGCCTGGCACTCAAATATTCCTGAGCACATCCCTGTGTATGTATACGTATTTATAGTTTACCTTGATTAACTTTCCCAAAGCGGAAATGAGATCGGCCCATTCACTGGAATACTCGAACCCTCGGAGGGCCTTATCGACGTTGGCGGTATAGTTCCTGTACTTCGGGTCCGTCTGGAGTTCTGCTTCATCGAGATTCATTTTGGGAAACTCTACATCGGTCTGTGTCAGGTCATATTTGACGACTACTTCTTTTGAGAACGAATTACGTCTATTCGTCAGGGTGGAAGGGGAGAGCTTCTTCCTACGGGAATTGAAGAAGAAAAAAAAACACGGCATGAGACGTTTAACGTCACAACAGTTTTGATGTTTCGAACCTTTTGGAGTGAGAAATGGTAAAATAACCTATGAACCAGCATTTGTCATATGCCATCACACATTCAATTCATTTATTTTTAATTAATGCTTGTTTGCATTTCATAACAAATAACAAAGTACACTTGTGGTACCCTATTAAGGTTGCAACACTTTCATATCACATGCGCCAAGGCCAAGCGACCTGCCTGCCTGTTTGCATGTGTGCAACCGTCGATAAAGAAGTTGTTCTTATTATACCCCAAACTTTGTTTTATGATGAAATTGTCCACTTTACTTGATTGATCTGGTTATTAGTGGCGAATAACAATGTGTACTTAATGAACTACTTATCACTACGACAAAATATTAATGAACAAGTCAACTAAAAGACGAAACTCGATGGAAATTGTTGGTCATTGTTTATTATAATCTTCTTAATTTTAAATTGTTCCAAGAAATGAATTCTCATCTACTTCCAATAACCAATGGCTCCAACAAAATATCTGACTTGAATTTGCCAAAATAAAATACGAGAACCACTACTCACATAGAAGATACTTTTTTTCTCCCCCCCCCCCCTTGTTCCTCCGATTTTCTTCTGCCTATTTTGAAGTTGCACAAATTACGTTCAATGATTCAACTATTGCAGGAATTATTTCTTACAATTATATTATAAGTACTTAAATCTAGCACTACTAAACAATTTTTATATGATAATTATACAAATTTATTGTTATTTCCATTTTTAGTATATAATTAGCCTACCTACTCTACTGTACCATGCCATTGAAAACACTCCTTATGTATATCAAGTCTGGCTGTTTGGTACTGTTGATCAGCTGTATAGCCAACCAAACTTCATGAGAGTGACTGACTACACATAATAACTGTACTGCACACATACACCATTGAAAGCCTAATACTGTACAGTATATGTGTACGGCAGTAATAGTACTACAGTGTGACACTAGTAGTAATACAGTCGAGTGTTACATACACAGTGATGTGTGTGCACTACTGTGGTAATACACTGCTACAGTACTTTGTACTCTGCATAATAATACAGTAGTACATACAGTATATAGTATGTCTATCCACATGTTACTGTGACTGACACAAATATATATAAGGCATGGAAACATGAGTCACCTCAATATGATACATGTGGTAATTCAGAACTGTATAGACATGTTATTTACAGAAAGTAGGATATTGATGAAGAACATCCTGTTAATGATATTGCATAAATAACAAAGTCAAAATTTACAGCCAAAAGATTCATTACTCGATTTATACAAAGTTAATGAAGGTATGTTTCTGTATGTATACTACATGTATGTACATTATGTATTTATAATGGGTTCAGGGAATAAATTAAGTATATTCAAATTACCTTTACCATCACAATTTTGATTGTTAATTAATTATCTCAGAGTACTGATAATAAGGCTCTATGTGAGAAAGAAAGAAAAAACAAAACTTTTACACAGAGAGCTGTTTAATTTACGTAGTAATTTTGCCTAGATAAATTTGCTTATCTTTGTGTTGTTTTATATACTAGATAAACTATTACATATTGGTTGAAATTACTCTTACTGCATTCGTTGTCTTTACACAACAACCAAGAAACTACAGTGATCTGGACTCGGCCAAAAATGGTAATTCAACCCCCACCCTCCCCCACAGGACAAACAGTCACAATTAAGGTTTGATGATTTTAGCCCACTTTTGGATACAACCTAGCTTGCATGGGTATAGAGCCCACTATATACAGTGTATCAGATTTGAGTAACATCTACATGTCCAGTGGGCCCCCCCCTACCAAGTGGAGTCTACTGATCATTTGGGCCTTGGGACACCGCCTGATTGATGGGCTGATCTTTCTTCCCTGCAAGAAAATGTTAAATATATACTGGATAATATATGTAGTGTTAAGTAGTGGATAATATACATAGTGTTAAGTAGAACTTGATAATATACATAGTGTTAAGTAGTACTGGATAATATACATAGTGTTAAGTACTGGATAGTATACATCAAGTACAATGTGATACATACACAGAATCTTGTGTTAGTTAATACTCCATTTTGCATGTCCATTTCGGGCACATTTTCAATCTTCTGGTCAAAATTTATTATTTAACCAATGCAGTTCATAAGCGTGACAGTACCACTAATTGCAATGAAGTTTCAATTGCTTGTAATGAGCAACAATGGCCAAAGAGCCTTGTGGCATGGAAAATCATAAAAAAAACACTGTACATATACTTTGGGAAACATTAATACAGGCAAATAGGACCTACTCGTGATAAAATAATGTTTCAACATACAGTAACACTGAGATGGACAATTATGAAGATGTAGAACGTTCTTTAACATGACCGCGTCATATGAAATTAATTAATTAAATAACACTTCACAGGAGTGCATCATGGGTACATGATCCTTGGGTGTTGTGACATGTAGACATGCCCACTGCTGATGTACACAATACTTACCTTTGTGTAATGCCACTCTACCCACTCAAATTTGTTAATGGGGCCTGCAGCAGGACATGGTGATATTATGCACTTCTCCAAGTTCGAGACACAGCATATATATATTCAAGGTAAGTCCCATGTGTAGGATAGCTAATTATTTGAACCATCTTTTACAACCAGGCTACAATTCTTGACAGGTACTGTACTTGTGTGTGCAGTGGTTGTAGATGACGTACAGGGCAGATAGAGTATGACACAAGTTAAAACTTTCACCAGTGCTACAGAACTACAAAATGTTCAATCTCCCTTCAATAATCCCCCCTCCTTAGCAACATCCTAATTAACACAGCTCATAAGGATTAAGATTATTTAACCTTTCAACTACTACTATAAAGAATACATGCACGCAAATTATATCACTTAAAACCATAGCTGCTAGCTAGCCTCTGTATAAATTTCCTGTCGATTGAATCCTGAGATGAAAAGGCCTTGGATTTTTTCCACCTGCTCAGAGTGGGTATAATTTTGGCATTCTCTGAAAAGGTCATCATTTATAAGATGGTTTGAACATCATTATGCTCCAAAACGGAACACAGAGTTATCAATTATGCGCTTTTTACTACATAGCTAACAAGTATTTACTTTACGAGTGGAGAGAATATTAACACTGTGGGCTTCGTACCTTCAAATAACCGTTCAATCGATCTTCTTTCGCGATAAAACTGATCGATATACAGTAAATTATCTGAAATCTACCATTCAATGGATAATAGTCCAGACTCCCATCTGGCGGGAAAATGTTTTACGACTGATGAAATGAGGAACAAACAGTATTTAGATCTAAGAGCAAATCCTGGTGAACTTTGCATTATAAGATTTCTTGTTGTTGTGGTTGTTTTCAGTGATATACTGTATTGGTAGATGAAGTTGGCACATTCTATAGTCAAAGGTGGACGTGAAGCAAACAGGTGTGATATCATATAGTATGTGCATTGACAACAACATCCTTGTTTTTGTGGGTTTTCTTTTGTTTTGTTTTTTCTTGGAAGGAGGGGAGGGGGGGTAAGTGTGTTATTTATCACTCTCTTATTACGACCTTGAACTGTGGGAAGGTTTCCAACTTTGACTTTATACAGGGAGTGTGAAGTTAACAAAAACCAAATGATCATATACAGTGTCTGATATATTCATATTCATGATGCATCCAATTTTGAAGTGGCAAATTTAACACTACATTTACAGAAAAAACACTTTGTCAACAATTTCCACATTTTTTACAGTGAAGTACAATTAGTCCTATCGCATTCCTGTACCACTCTGCTTACTTGTGTATTGATAGTGTTCATTAAAAGCATAAAGAATTTTACTAGAAATATTGTATTGTGATCCACTCCTCACAGTAGAGTTGAACAGTTCAGGACACGTCGGTCCGGGATCTATTTTGCCGTGAACAATTCGTCCACATGATAATTTTGTTAAAATTAACAAAATCGATCATGGAAATTTGTAAATTATTTTTCCCCTATCTGTAAAAAGGACACTCATGGAGTACTCATTGACACATCATTGTGAGAAAGGGGAAAGCTTATGATAGCCAGGCATATTTTATAGAAAATACACACGAAGCTTGCTACCATCGGTAATTACTATAGACACTAGTGTACAGTCAGTACATACTGTACATAGCTGCGGTCAGTACCCACAGAACAGTATACAAACGATACAGTGATGGACACCTCAGGTCCAGCTAAAGATAACAATTAAGGTATCACGTTTCATTACTGTCTTCATTTTGTAGCGATACAAACAAAACGTCACTTGCAAGCAACAGAAAGTTAACTTTTTCAGATGGCCGCACACGGTTTGGGGCGAGTCTTCAATGCCTTTAAAGAAATACATATATGTTTTCAGGGTAGACTTGTAATTCTGTTGGTTTGAGCTTGATACAGTACATGACACAAATGCTACATAAAAGTATGCTGTATTGGCCCCAAATATGCTACTGTAGATATTCAAATATGGTCACACTTGGTCAACATTCTTAAACTGTTTTTATTACAACCCTACGAGAAGATTTTCCTCCCTGGGACATTCAGTCATCTGGTGTGTTCCTTGAAAATGTCTGAGAACAATTTGGAGAGTAAAGACCTCCAGGAAAGTACTTTTTGAAAACTTCTAGAAATTATAGCGTGCATATATATATATATATATATATATATATATATATATAGATGACACAGCAGAATTCCTCATTGTATCATTACATGATCTTTCAGATCAAAATTGTGTTTGCAATACCAAGAGATTTGATTTGTAGTAATTACTGAAATGTCACGTTTTCAAACAGTTCGGAGTTTCCTGGCGGTGGCTCCGAATAATACTAAGAGTAAACTGAACCCGATACGATTCGCATAAAGATGTTCTTAAAACGAAAACTTACAAAGAATTGAGCGTGGTCGATTGAAGTGCAACGTCTACAAACTCCAGACTCCACCTCCCCGTTCTCGACGACTTCTTCTTCTCGTCCATGCTACTTTCGACTTGCTTCAAGTTGCTGCACTAATACTGTAGCTCTGTCACTGTATTGCATGATATTCCATGAAATTGTATGGTAATTATGCTAATAAGGAATCTCACCTATTACTGCATCTCTCTCTCTCTCTCTATACTGATTGTCGGATTACCTTTACTGCATAACTTCATGCGACGTCTCTGTTCTTCAAACGGATAAATGAAAACGATGTCTGGCGCTTTTTAAAAACACAGATCTACCATGATGATGTTTAATTTATTAAGTGAAAATCTCTTCCCTGAGTCATATATTGCTTTATTCCATGTATCATCGCTGAGCAATTGCTTCAACGTCCCATGGTAACTGATTATATATTACCATGGCAACTTGGTATAGTTATTAAGTACTTTATGTATACTCCCTTACTGTCGATGGAAGGAACACTGATAACATTTTGTCACGGCTGTATTTAGTTTGCGATAAATGTTCCAGACTCGAGAAGAATGCCGTATCCGGGAACTTTGATCCGAAATTAACAGCATTCGTTACAACAAATTGGCTGTTTGTGGAAAAAGGGGAATAACTCGATCAAGTCAAGAGAGTAGCACTTTCTACTTGACTCTAAAATAATAAAAATCAGGGGTGAAGGTAGGTTACACAACCAGGATGAACTACTAGTACTATAAAATGATATGTACAACACAATAGAGGAACAGACCTTTAATATACTAATAACAGCAAATATAAAGATGTAATGTACTGCAGCATATGGTAGTACTGTTACTGTACAGATATCAACAAACTGACACGGAACAATTTCCACGGTCTGTACGTTGAATCATTTTACCCGAGAAAACCTTTCTCAACATTTTCTTTCTTACAATAAACATGACAGAGCTGTATATATATAAATGCCTAGGAAGCTTCCTGAATTTGGTGATGGGACTATGTATCATGTTCAAGACTATCAATATAAAAATGTCGCTATATAATATCAAAAATATTGCTCCAGATGGTAAAAAGTAAAAAAAATCCGATACAGTTTTTCCAAGAAGATCCAGATGAATTTTCACAATCGGTATCAGACACACAGACATTCACTCAGTGTTGATTCCAATGCCCACCTACTGTACAAGTAGTAATACACTTTATCACATGGAATAGTTTATCTGGTATATACAGTATATGTATACCTTTAGTAAACAGAATTGTAAAAATTACTACACAAGTGCAAAGTTCAATAATAGGCTTTGTAACAATGAACCTTGGATATCTTTTCTTTCTTTATTATGAAAATGATGAAATGATTAAATTCCAGAAAACTGCACAGAAGGTAAACAAAATTGAACCACTAAATTATTTCCCTGCACTTCAACAGTACTGCCATACACACGTCCTCCAAATTCATGCAAAAAGCGCTCGAGGTGAGTACAGTAGTTGCCTCTTGCCAAGAAAAATGCTATCTATCAGGGGTCAAAAATTGGTTTTGAAGAAAACAGGAAATGAAATGTGAAAACAGAGTAGCCAAAAGTGAAGACAGAGATTTGAAGACAAAAAGGAGAACTTTGCATATATGTGTAGTCAACAACGGGACTGAAGGTCAAAGGTCGTCACTATCCGCTCCAAATTTTTTAACTGCTGATCTAGATGATTTAATTTTGCAAGAGTTACAGTAAGTGTAGGTTCTAGATGATTTCCAAGAATGTTTATTCGTCAAAATTGGAACAAAGAGGTACAAAAACCACTTCCATCAAGGATCCTACCAAGGAACACTTTCACACCCTCAAGAATCAATACGAAGAAATCGTGACAATGCCAGTGTTCTACTAAACAATAACCAGTTTAAAGTTACAAGCTCATAAAATAGGTACTGGTTAATAAGCTACATAGATGGGAAAGCACAGCAGCATATCAAATCAAGACAGGTATGAGAGGAGAGACAGTGAATAATGTATTCCAATTACAAAAAGTTTGCAAAGTACATGGAAAAATGGGAAAAAATAAAGTTAAGACTAAACAATATGTCACTATCACTCACTGCACTGACATTGATTTGTGCTGCATGGGCCACTGAAAGTCAACTTCCGGAAACATGTTTTTAAATTTTTTTTTTAATTCTCTCTTCACAAAACACGACCCCGGTGAAATGAAAGGAAAACCACCTTGACTGCATCAATACATTTAGATGTTACCATGAATGCAGAAGAACATTAAATTATATCACTGCATGGGAACTGGCGACAAACAATTTAAACTCAGTGATCACACACTTGCGAACTGAAAGTCCATTTCTGAAGAGATGTCATTCAATGATTTTAAGCCAAGTATTGCTTGCTCTTTTCCTCGTCTAAAAGCAAAATAAAATAACTTGATTTTGTTCCAAGTCCCTGCTAAATTTTGATCCCAGTTCTAAATGAAGGTACCATAAATATGATGCTAATAACACACATTATAAGACAATGGAAAGTTCTAATTCTTCAGGCACCAAGCAACATGTCCACCAGAGTGAGAGAGAGAAAAACAGAATGGAAAGTCTTATGTAATTCACAGTAACTGAAATACCTAACCGAATGATAAATAAGTGCAAATTCGGAAAACTAAGGACTGGAAGGATATCCTTATTGTTCCAAAATGTTTACAATTTGGGTCAACGAGCTGAAGATGACGATCCACCATGTGCAGCAAATACTATTAGTTAAACCATGTAACTGTTTTACATTTCGTAAGGGGACACAACACTGGATTTCTTACCAGTATATTGCATATAAATGAAGCCTAGTCTTGACATATTAGCTGGGAAAAGACACCACAAGCCCAACGTGTTTACATTTGTTGATCAAAAGCTTATTAACGAAGACGCAATGAGGTCAACATGTACAGTGTGGTGTTTGCTAACCGCCTTGTAATTGTGGCTGTTTTAATTTCTTAAAATAGACTTTAACTACCAATAAAATACTGTAAGTAGCTCCATAAAATCTATTGACCTATGAAAACCAATCCATCAATGGCTTACTAAAGTGTTGTTATGTGCATGACACATTAATAATCCAGACCTATAATGCTGCATTTTGCTAGATGGTTGTAACGAAGGATGATTTTTGGGCACAAAACTTTTTTTCTTTTTTTTTCGATATTTCGTAGACTGTCAAAAAAATTGCTATCAGTCTGGATTACAAATTTCTAGATGACTTACAAATTATTGAGATATAACAATTAAAGTGGCTGAACTACTAAGTCTAACACAAAGGTCATTAGGTCAGTTCCTCAGATTCAATTCTTTAGGAAAATGTGCGACTATTAATGCCTATGTTCCTTCCTGGTGGGTTAATTTTGGTGGAGAAAAGGTATCAGATTTAAGGATACTAAAAATTGCTAAAAAATTACTACAGGGCATAGTAAAGAATGCTTAAAGAAAAATACCTAAAAGCATATTAAAAATTTGCAAACGTTTCCAAAAGTAAGTTTCCTGGAGTTTATGATTCTGTTACATTTTCACAAACATTCAGGCATTCTAAGATATATAGAAAATTAAATGTCTCACTGTGCATGGCAACTTTTCTAGTGGCAGTTAAAAATGCTTCTTGAAATTTGATCATTTGGGTACAAACATTGACTTCCACAATATATATGGCACTAGTTAAGTGTATATAATCCTTGTAAATAAATCCTTAATTTATTGCATACTTGCAAAGGATCATGAACTGAGAAAACAACATTGCTACTACTGCTTAACAGCTGCTTAGATAGTTTGAGCAGTTGCTAACATATAGCTTACTGTTTAATAAACATGGCAAAAACAACTTGGTAGAATTCCAGTTGCCACAGGCGGCTCACAAATGATCAATTCAAACGATGGATATTTCTTCTGCTTGATCCAACACACAGAATAAACAGCAAACACATGGGTACTAATAACATAACCTGAGCTACAGGTGCAACCTTCCTCGCATAACACTGCACAAGTGTTAAAACAGATTACTGACAAATCTTTGTAAATAGTACACAACTGTTGCCGCAGCAAACTCTAAGAATAATGAACTATCCAAGCTCTGTCCATTTGTAATCTAGATATATGTATCGCAGGTCTCTCTCTCTCTTATAATAATAAAAAAAAAAATCAATTTCTGTACAATGAGAAGATTTAAGCGACTCTGTCTGGTAACCAGGAGCTTAATTATCTGCGAGACACATTCAAGTCACCTCCAATGCAATAATTGATCACATGTTGCAAAGTCACGAACTGATTGTTGAACAGTACTATAGTGGGTTTAGACTATATATATATAGCTTTCTATTGTACTGCAGTGGATATAGAGTCAAGGCCCTGTTACCACTCACCTAAAGACCATGTGCACTGAACCGAATCGACCAGTCCTTTTTTTCTTTCAGGATAAACTGTACTTCACACAGTAAGGAATAGGCAATCCCCTATAGATAGATATTGTTATATACCTGTACTTGTCCAGTACACCCACCAGCATAATGAATATTCATGAAGCTACTTTACAATGTTTGAGGATCTTCTACAAGGTACTCCAAAGCAGTGAACAAGATCTGTAACAAACATCAATCAATTCCTTTTCAGTGGCGAGTGTTTTTGTCACAGACCACTGCACTATAAAACAATTTACACTGTACTTTATAGCAATATGCTGTACAGTGAAAATTTGTAATGGGGCATTCCCTTCTTAAGTTGTCCCTATGGTAGCTGAGCACTGTGATACATCCAATGCACCTTGCTAGTATGACCTATTTTAAGCAGAAACAGAAAATAATGAGATCTATGGAAGCATTAAGACACCAACGAAAAGTTTATTTGAATGTGTCTGTTTACAATCACTTTAGAGGGACTGATGTTTACATTTTAGCAGGGTCTTCCTCTGAGGAGAATTGAAACCATAACAGAATAGGGACGCTTTTAAAATAACCAGATGGAGTGACAACCAGAGGAAAACCCCCTCACAGCAGTTACTTGCTTTTAAATACATTACATATGCTGCACAAGAGTAGTTTGCAAGCTAAACCCTGGCTGAAGTTCGCATTGCAGATGGAGAGCAGTATAAATCTAAACTGAGTCAGTGCTTGCATGTGTTTGATGACAGGGAATTTGAACATAATTCCACAACGATGAAAGAAAGACAGAGAGGCATTGTTTGTTGTTGGTAATTTATTTTGCATGTTATCTCTAACAACAAAAGAGCTGAATTTGCATTTGTAATAGCTAACCTGATGAGATCCATTTGGTATTTTGACATTTGGGCCTCTACTGACCCCATATTACCTTTGACCTCAACACATAATAAAAGGGGTTCTTGTATTCACTATAAGAAAGACACATGGCAAATACAAGCTATGTGAGATAACCTATCAGATTCGGATATCGTGTTTACAAGGTTTGTGCTGATAAGGCTTTACAGAGTGTGACCTCTGATGACACCAAATTACTTTTGACCGCCACCAAGAACATTAGGGTTGTTGCACTCATTATAGGGAAGCCACATGTAAAATATTAGAGCCAATCTGGAGATATCCAGATATATATTGTTCACACAAAGACCCTCATACAAGAAAAAAATTTGCGGCAGGCTTTGCAGACTAATTGGTAAAAAGAGGACGCAGGTCGATTACGTAATCTCAAGAAACTTTCCCATGATAGCGTGCTATAGTTGGGGTCTATACAGCAGACCTGTAAAGCTGCATTGCATTCCGTTACACTGTACACAAACCTATGCTCTACTGTATTACAACAAGTCTATAGAATCCCTACGGCAACATGATTAAACCAATAGGACATCATTGGAATTCCTTCCTTCTGCTCGACAAACGTGTAATGGGATCTAAATTTCCCTAGCATATGAGAGGTGCTGTTAAATAGCACTGTATTTCAGTCGTAACAGGAAAAATACTGGTTTAACGATATAACACAGACTTCTTGTACATGATCATGAATCTAACAGCCACATTCTGCATTACAATACAAACAATATTTCGATAGGTTTCTCTACAATCACCTTATTTAGATGCGGGCACTTCTCTTTCATAAGAATTGACCCTTTTGCAAAGAATGAGAAAACGTCAAGTTTGTTTGTCGACATGAAGCACGAAGGACACCACTTGTTTCGTACGCACCCACTGACCCACACATTTTTCAGGTCCGTACACTTGAATCTGTACAACTCAGCCAGTCTGTACAGTAACCAGCATTCCCTTCACTATATGCACACACTGACTGATAGATAAATTTACTTAGACTACTAGGTGACTATTACTAGCCTATACTAGCCTTGTATACTGTAGTATGTTTTAAATTATAGTCTCAGACTGTTCAGGACATGTCAATTCATCTCTCAAGATCTGATGGACAGAAAATCAATCAAGCCAATCTGTAGCCAACCGGTGATCAACACCACAAGCATGTTTTCAGGGTTTTTGTTCATCTAGTATTTATTAACGACCACATTTAATACAAACTTACCGATATATAGCTGTACCTGTAGGGGATAACGTTCATTTAAATAATGCGAAACAGATCTCATGTCGGACAGAAAGGCTAGTGTTGTCGTCGTGTATGAGGAAATGATATATTACGGTTAATGCATGATATTAAAAATATCGAAAATTTATAGTTTTATTGATTTAAAAGACCAGCGTCACACACCATATATTCCTTTCAATTTTTTTAGTTCTTTTTATACCAATTGCTCTTCCTAATTTTAGAGGGGAAAAAAAAAAACCTGATCAAGTTTACTGTACCATGGATATGGTAGAAGAGTATTTGATAGACAACCCACCCCGCTGCACTCTCTCCCTCCTCCCACCCTCCCCACCCACTTCAAAAGGTAAATAAAAAATATCATTCAGTACAAAAAGATATCATTTTTCTAAAATGAGGTCAACTTTTTCAAGTTTCTTTGGATATTTTCACAGAAAATGTAAACAGTGCTGAGACTAGAAACAATGTAATACTGTACTTGAGAAGTTAATTTCAGTGAAGACTGAATTTTGCCTTGCTTTGAATATTCAGGCTAATTCAGCCTTGCACTTTTTTTAGTTAATACATACTGGTATCTGAAACTCAATATTTCTTTCCCTATTCCCATTCTCCACACCCCCCTCCCCAACCCCCCCCCAACAACAACAGTAATCATAATAATAATTAATGTCTTCTTAGTTGTTTGGGAAAGTTGTTGACCATATATACACATGGTTTGTCATTGACCAAACGCTTAGAGATACTTTAAAAAAACTCAAGGCCATTACATCGACTACTGCAGCAATCTAGTCATGATAACATTGACATACATACATTTAAACACTTTCTACATACCTGTGTGACATTGTGTCTTGCGGCAAAGTAACGGTCCTCATTTATATTAACAAGCAAATTCCAAGCAACGGTTACAGTATCTTCCGGATGATAAAGTAAAGATACATGAATAGTATGGCCTTACAGTTTGATACTTTGTCTTTTCACTGACTCACTGGAGATCCCTTCATAGATCTAAACTGATCAGAAATGAAGACTGCCAGAGTCCAAGTTTTTCTTGTTTTCTTGAAGTTTATTAATCAATTGTCTTCTTTCTCAAAAACATGGGAGCACATGTAGTTCAAACTTTCACAGCTGGTAAGAGTGCTGAGGCTACGAGGAGACAGGTCAGCAAGGACACCAAGTAAAATAACCCATTAGTTATATAATCCATCGATCGATCAATCAATTAATCAATCAACTCACCGGTTAATCAATCAATACAGTGCTAGTTGTTTGATACAAGGCAAGGCAGCTTATATTATCAATCACTGCTATTAAATACTTCCATGTTGTACTTTACTAGCAGCAAGTAGTTTGGGAAGTTTCTGCTTGACCTCAGTTTCTGCTTGACCCAGTCTCTGCTTGACCGTTGAATAAAATCCACAAACATGTATCGGTCATTTCTCCTACAAAACTTATGATATACAGTATGTTTGCCACAAAGTTGCTTTTCACATCAATTCCATTTCAGCTGGTCTTTCCAGTTGGCATCACAAGGTCACCTGACATTTGCTGGTTTTGTTTTTTTTCCCCTCAAAGCTCACAAAAGTTCAAACGGTGAACTGAGTATTGTTTTCATTCAATAAAGGGTGTCATCTCTCCATTTCTGGTTTAAGAAGTTGATGATTTATCCAAGAGTTTATTATTGCTATTAGTAATGTCAGGTCACATGCCAGTGACAGTGTGCTGAGATTTGAACTGACAATTGCCAACTTTACTGGCAACAACATGAAAACATGAAACATTTTATCAAAGATTTGATCATCAAACGAAACTAATGCAGCAGGCACAGCCAAATGAAGTAGTCTGATCAATACATACACTGGTATGTACACCTACACACAATTTGCAAAACTGTTGCAGACAGAATTCACAATAAACCTTAACCAGGAAAGATTTGTTTCTGATAAAAGAAAGTGATTATAAGGTCATGTTGGTCCATTTAACCATTTAACTGTAGTAGTGGAAATTGCTGTATATACAGTATATATATATGCATACATACTTTACCAACATATTGTACACTGTCATTTGGATAAAGTCTACCATAGGTGACAAAAATGGAAAACAGCTGCAGAGGTTTACACTGAAACTAGAAATGATACTGGTTGGATCTGAAAAACAAATTTTCCTCCAAAAACAGAAAGAAAAGAAGTATAGAACTTCATCAGTCACCTGTGCATTAAAAGTCACAGTAAATATAAACTGCTATATTCAGGTATCCAAACACTATATGTAAGGGATGTTTACATCACACAAGATCTGAGAAATCCCAGGTCACTATTAAAACAAAGAATGAAAATTCATCTTTGAGTATCAACAACACAAACTTTAACTTGTACACACTTTCATGAAAGAAAGAAAGAAACAAACAGAGATCAAAAATTTTCCAAATTTAACTGTCCATAAACTATAAACTGTAAACAAGGGCTTCATTTTTATTGCCTTTGAATTTTCCAAACAATTATCCAGCCAAACACAACGCAGAATCTGTCACCAAACATCCCGATTAGTGCAATTTTACTTCCAGTCCACGAAATGACAAATTGTGTAAAAGGTCGCCCAGCTCTCTGCATGACCTCACACACAGCAGTTCTATCTCTTCCTCTCTCAATCTTCCCCTGGAATATGAAAACTAAAAGAAAATTTCACAGGCCCTCCAGCTGAACATTCCGCTGAAATTCAGCGAAAAATTCTCCGAATCTTAACTAAGATGGGGAATTCTTGACAGTCCAAAAGTTCAAGTCCAGCTAGAGAAGCATACAGACTCTGTCGTACGAGAAAATGAGGCACAAATTTGTGAAATGTCAAACCATCTGTTGAGATAGACTGTACAGGCTGCCAACAGGTAGAACTAAAATCCTGCACAAGTTGTAGAATACAAATTGATATAAGCATACTGTACAAGCTTTCCCATGTAACGTAGACAGATATAGTACTGATTTCCCATTTAGTCTAGTTTTAACATTAAAGCAGAAGTCAGTGTTTTGAGCAAAATATCTTTGTTTAAATTTTTTTTTTTTTATGTCTTTTGTGTTAATTTAGTTTATTCATTCGTTATTATGTTTTATTTTCTTTCTGGGAGATATACAAGTAAGGTCATTTACCATTCCATGTCGAGTGTTAGCCCAGGGCCTTCCAATCGTAATGTCCCCGGTTCAAGTCACACCAAGATTAATGTATGTCGTCCAGTTACAGAGTTGTTAACAATTGACAATTCATAATCATGGACGTTAAATATGAATGTAAGAGACTGACTTCAGTCAGCTTGTGGCTTTGATAAGCCAATGAGGCTTCTTGGAGAAATCCCGATTGCAGGAGGATCTAAAATACATCCATGTCTCATTTTGTGATAAAAATAATACATGTATGTAAAACGCTTTCAATGCTTTATTATCAACCCATTACAACTGAACAAGCTCTCGACCGTGACATCCCTACAGTAAGTGGCATACTTTGCTTTTTCACTTTAATCTTCTGTTGTTTTTATTATAGCGAAGTAACTTTTAAACAGGCTAGGTTCTCCTCTGATATGTACACTATACACAGTATACAAAGCAGTGCCTAAGCTGTGTATCGCTCTGAACAATTATGAATTTTCAAAAATGCGAATAAATCTGTCGACATTCCTTTAAAGGTTAATTTCCAAAACCTGTTCTTAAGGTAACAGCTTTGTTTGAAGAGAGAAATTAGAACACACAGAACTGGCATAGTCAATGACATTTACTTAGAACACACCCTCGTTGCAAACAGACCATACTGCGAGAGAGGGATAGAGCAAATATGAAGCCAGGGAGTTTTGATGAAAATAAACTCTTTACAAACTGAGTTCAGCATACAACGAGCCAGGGTTAGGGTTTATATAAAAACTCTACAATATCGTTTCCCTATCCTTGAATAAATGCAATGAAGCAAACCAAATGTGTTTCAATTAATTTAAAACATCCTCTTCGATTGTAATTAACATGGAACCTTATGATGATTAAACAATCTGCATACAGTACACTCCCAGCATGGTCATGGGAATTGCCCAAATTGGCTCCCTACAGTATAAGCACCAGAATATATATATATTCACTTAGAGTAGGGAATATTTCATACCTATCCAAATATTATTTCGAGACAGCGTTGCAGTATACGAGTCAGTTCTTGACAGAGAAAATAAAACAGGGTGGGTTGCAAAATATTGACAAAAGTTTATCCTCCTTTAGGAAATTTATACAAAGATTACTAAATTATACATTATTTAAATAGGTAGGTTCTCATGTCGTTTTGGATTAAAAAAAAAAAAAAAAATCAAATTTCACATTAAATGATGCCTACAAAACAATTCCTACATATATCCAGGGTGTAATATTTGAACACGAATAAAAAATAAATCACTACACAAAGGCAAACATATGTACATGATTCAATTTCCAACAGAAAATGCACATTGTCTCTATTAAGAATATATGGTTGCTACACAAATGTCAACTGATAAGGGTCAGAACAGTATTGGCTCCAAATTTTATCAAGCTAAATAATTACACCCTTCCGTGCAATTTCCATCTATATTCATTATGTTTACTGAGTTATCTGTCGTTAAACATTTTGAGCTGAATAAACTTCGCCAGATTTATTAACGAGTCTGTAGATGCTACGAAATTTCAAACAAAATTTGCAAGCCTGCCCAACAGATCATGCGCCAATCAAATCTCTCTGTTCTGTTTACGACTGTTAGGCCTACGACTTCTTTCACTTTCATGGCTATCCTGTTAGGTCCCTTCTCTTGAATAGTATCTTTCTTTCAGTCTTGCCAATGTAGCTTTCGAAATTGTGTCATTTCCTTCCATTGCAAGGAGTAGACAGGTGTTTTCAGACGTTTCCTCCCGGAATTGGGTCAAAACGGTGGACAATACGAGTATATGGTTACATTTGTGTAATGTTTGCTGATATGGGCAGTCGCAGTGACTTTACGGTAAATCGTTCGCGCCATAGGAGCAACAGAAAATAAATTTCTTTTTTCGATTGCAACAGCTTTTCTCCATCAAACCCACCTGGTCAGTGTGCATTTTAATATAAGAAACATTGAATCTGCTTCGAATTTTTCTTTGTCGAAATACATCAGCAAACACGTATTGAGACTGTACTTTCTTACATAGGCTCCTATGATTCCTAGATGTATGTCCTAAAATACAGTCCTACTGTATATCCCAATCTGAATATTAAAGTAGACAACTTAATACAGATCTTTGTGTAGTGTGATAGAGTGGTCCCAGTAAAATGCTCTTTTGAAAGCTATAATGGATCATATAATCATTTGATTCATTTTCTAACTTTTCTATTAGATTTTTGGGGAAAACCTGGGTGACACTGATGACCTTAACTGTACGTCTAAATACAGCAATGATTGAACACTAAACATTTTACCTAGAACAGCAGAACTATGTACTATTTTAAGCCATGATGAAATCTGTACTGCACTGTACATACTGCAAGCATCTACAATAACTACCCTCACATGTGACAAGGTCTTGTGACAATTGCTAATGCAATACTTAAATTAAGATAATTTACAGATAGTCTGCTTTCAAGTGGTAGAAAATTTTTCATTACACTTAATAACTTAGTATAAACACCACCATATAGGCACTGAACAATACAAATGATTTGAATTACTTGTAAATGTACACTGATGATGTTGTCAGCTATACAGTAATAGCAACAGTGGTAGACTATAGGGAGGTGGGGTGGGGGGGATTAACTGGTAGACTAATGGGGGGTAGGATTAACTGGTAGACTATTGGGGGGGGTAGGATTAATTGCTGTCTGGCTAAATACTGTACTGTACTTCTGAATCATGTTAATTCTGCAGCATTTGGTCAATGATAAAATCATTCAAGTATTACACTAACTGGTAGACTAATGGGGGGTAGGATTAACTGGTAGACTAGTGGGGGGGGGTAGGATTAATTGCTGTCTGGCTAAATACTCTACTGTACTTCTGAATCATGTTTATACTGCAGCACTTGGTCAATGATAAAATCATACAAGTATTACACTAACTGGTAGACTATTGGGGGGTAGGATTAACTGGTAGACTATTGCGGGGGGGGGGGGGGGTAGGATTAATTGCTGTCTGGCTAAATACTCTACTGTACTTCTGAATCATGTTAATACTGCAGCACTTGGTCAATGATAAAATCATACAAGTATTACACTGACTGGTAGACTATTGGGGGGTAGGATTAACTGGTAGACTAGTGGGGGGGTAGGATTAATTGCTGTCTGGCTAAATACTGTGCTGTACTTCTGAATCCTGTTAATACTGCAGCACTTGGTCAATGATAAAATCATACAAGTATTACACTAACTGGTAGACTAATGGGGGGTAGGATTAACTGGTAGACTAGTGGGGGGGGTAGGATTAATTGCTGTCTGGCTAAATACTCTACTGTACTTCTGAATCATGTTTATACTGCAGCACTTGGTCAATGATAAAATCATACAAGTATTACACTAACTGGTAGACTATTGGGGGGTAGGATTAACTGGTAGACTATTGCGGGGGGGGGGTAGGATTAATTGCTGTCTGGCTAAATACTGTACTGTTGAATCATGTTAATACTGCAGCACTTAGTCAATGATAAAATCATACAAGTATTACAATAACTGGTAGACTAGTGCCCAGGGGGAAGGGTAGGATTAACTGGTAGACTATTGGGGGGTAGGATTAATTGCTGTCTGGCTAAATACTGTACTGTACTTTTGAATCCTGTTAATACTGCAGCACTTGGTCAATAGATAAAATCATGCAAGTATTACACTGAATTCAATCAGAAACACTCTGATTTTATCAGCGAAGTTAGATGTTGTCAGTTTTGACTCCAAATATGTTAGAAATTCTAATATAATGGTCTTTCATACTTGTCTAAAATTCAAGGAGTATGTAAATTTCATGACTGCAATACTGTATCATGCAATACTAAACCATTTTATCACCCAAGTTATCGTTGAGTGCCCTTTTTTAGTTTGATCTTTTGCCCTTAAAGTTTACTCATGTGAACCATTGGACAACCTCCCTCCCCCACCCCTCCCCCCCAAACCCATCTACCCCTAATTACACACCATCATAATTAGCATGTATCGATTCAAACCATGAAAAGCATCATCTTATTTTATAAAGTCAAATCCGATAGGTCTACAAGACTACAACAACACTTTCATAGCTGGATACATTGTTCAGAGTTCACAACAGGCCCAGCGTAGTAGACTACTGAAATAAAAGACTTAGTAGCAGGAGTTGCCATTGTCCTACTGTATGTAATTGATAGACTGGAGAGGTTAATTAAGACAGAATTGTTTGTTCTTGAAGCGGAGAAGAGTATGTAATTCCATGACAACGCAAATATCACACTCTAGTTTACAATCTGAGTCAAGTGAATCCGGTAAATAGTGATTTTGAGAATAAACCATTCAGGACCTGAGTACTGCACATAAATATATACATTGTAAAATTAAAGAGTAGGGTGGCATTTACAAAATTTCAAAAATGAAACCAATTGCATTTCCTTCCTCTTTAGTTCTTAAATAAACACTTTGTGAGACAACAAAACCACGGAAATAATAAACAAGTTTCCGGTATTGCAGATGATCACAGGATGTGTTTCTGATTATCAATACAGGATCCTGGATGAGGGCTAGTATTAAATAAAACTTCGCTCTTGAATGAATCTGGTATTTGACTTTTTTTTTATACTCAATGTCAACCCGAAGGCAACCGATTTCAATTCTCTATTCATTTAAAGAACAAGGAAAACAGGTAGGCGAGTTCCCCCCCCCCCCCAAAAAAAAAACGTTGGTCTCAAAATCAATATACTAGCTGTTCCATGAATTGTTAAATATTTTAAGGGGATCTGATATTTTGAGGCTCCAAGAGAATTTTTGCAACTGTAAGTGAATAGAAAGGACACCTACAACACAGGCAAAAAGGCATGCAGCTAGCTTATCATGCCATCTGTAGGATCACTTTTGAGGGGCAGCTCAGCATTTTTGGAACAAAACGAGGCTATGAACCTTTGAATATTCATCAGCTAATTTCCCGTAATTTACAAATTAACCTTCAATTCAAAACAAGACTGTAATTAATCAAAGCAAATCAAGACACCTGACTTGATTTTCCTTTTCGCCAAATGAACTTTAGTTAGTGAGCAATTGTTGATGCCTCTTCATTCTACTTCCTCCAAGAAATCTTTTCGTTGTAAGTTTTTATACATCAATGACCGCATACAAACTGAAATATGTGCGCACAGTTTATTTGTTATCTACGAACTATTTTTCTCTTTCTTCGTTTCATGAAAGTGAAAGTTCAAGGCGTTTAAACAATCGCTATGGGATGGTCATGGTGAGGAGATTTCCGAAACCTATCAAAGTCAAGCCACTTTGTTATTATTAAAAAGTCATGCTGTTTCTGCACTGTTATCTTTAGTCACAATATCCATGCGTAGTTAAACATGTCTGAGTTGAGAGTTTGATCAAACGTTTGGACGTTATGCTTCAACAACAGTAATACATCACATCTGTTGAGTCATTTCTAATATTGTTGAAAAGTCTCAAAATTAATGTTTTAATTAATGTTAAAATTAATGAGTTTCTTAAAAATTTAGAAATATTTGGGGTGTACATGTGATAAATATAGATAAGATCAGGATGACAAAGTGTTGAGAACTGAATGATTTCATTAATTATGAGCTCTAATAACCTTCTGTTTTTACCTCTATGGTTTGACCAACTGCAAAATCTGGAAACATGTCAGTGCAATTGGTTTGGTAAAATTAAAAGTGAATTTTTTTGACAGAAATCGGCTTTAATACTCAAGATGCCTTGGTATACTAAACTGTTTCCAATATCCTAGACTTGAAGTTGTGGGTGTTATGCTCTAAGTGAGAGTACTTAATCTTCCACTAGCACGTATATATACAAAGTAGCAGGGGCATGCATGGGATGTCCGGGGAGGGGGGGGGGAGAGGGGCCAATTTCTAAAATCCCATGACTGACTAAGTAAGGGACCGGAGTTGACTGAAGGACTTAAGGCAGCATTTCCCTGGGGTCTTTAACAAACCCGTTCCCTCCCACCCTCCCTGCCCCTGCCTAGATAGAAATTTAATAATGATCTGAAGGGTGCATTCTGAGGCATATACTGTAGACTAACAGTATTTATTGTACTGTACTCTTGATTTTTTTTGTGTGAGGTTGAAAAGGGTGTGTACAAAATGACTTCACTCCTGCAATTTATCCTACCTATTTAATAGCTCCTCAGATACCAGATTGGAAAATAAATTAGTACCCATTATTCTGTTACTTCTTTCTCCTAACATGCTGGTACGCATGGGTAGATTTGTACTCAAACTTGTATTAATTAGAGCATAGTTGCCTCAACTGTATACTTGCGTCATATTCATGCTTGGAGCATTTCCAATTTGATCTACTAGACAGGACTTAGATCATACTAAAGCAAGATTTGTATTAAAGTACTCAGAACTACATGTTACTGAACTAGTACAAGTACTCATGCTAGGGAGAATTCTACTTGTACTCATGGTGTCTTTCACTCGGGCACGTAGCCACGGGTTGGGGGGGTGGGTGCTAGATATGTACCTAACAGTTAAGATGTACAGTATAAAGCTAATGGATGTTCGGACTGCAAAATTGACACCACATTATTAAGTTCCATGTCGTAAATTTGCAGGTATTGTTGACAATAAGCATTCAACAGACAGTAATAGCTCGCTTCCATAATGGCCTCATGTTTCGAGTAAATTTGCATCAAATTACAGTTGATTCAGTACAGATGAGATGGTTTGCTTCAAATGATATCAGCAGAAATTATGTACAACTTGAATGTATGTATGTATGTATTTTAGATCCTTAGATTAGATTTTAGATTAGGAACTCGCGAAGAAGCCATCATTGGCTTATCAAAGCTGCAAGCTGACCTAAGTCAGTCTCTTTGATTCAAATTTAACGTCCATGATTATGTATTGTCAACAACTCTGTAACTGGACGACATACATTAATTTTGGACTGACTCGAACTCGGGACCTTATGATTGAAAGGCCCCGGCGTTAACCACTGAGCTAACACTCTAACTTGCTTTGACTGTTCCTTTCAAATGACCAATGTAACTTAATATTTTGTATTATTCAACATTAAATTAAAAAATATATATATATACTGTCCAATAAATTCAAGTTTGCTTCTGATATTGTTTACTTGGCGGTTTGAAAAAATTTGTGAAAGAAGTGGATGAGTTTTTGTCCCCATGGTTACATACTCTGTATAATTTCTATCTTCTTCATTACATTCAATTTAAGCCTCCAGTACTCATCTTGTTTCTTATATAGCGATATATATACTGACTTGAGGATAATAACGTGACTTACGGTACAGGTAGTACCGTGAAAAAATAACTCTGTTCAAGTACATATATACAGTAGAAGAAAGTACTGTAAGACTGCTCATTAAACGCGACAAAGACCCGACCATCATCTGGCCAGAGTTAAAAACAAAATATAACAGATATCATCTATCTTTTGGGAAGAACAACTACTCCCCTACAAAGCTCTAATTAAAATCTTACTCTGATTGGGAGATATCCTGGTTTTAAAAATTATGTCTGATCGCTGTCATTCTGTAATTTATCTGTGATGTCATAATGTCACAAAGTAGAATCACTTTAAATCTCTGATACAGTATCTCCCAAAATGGAATACGATATTCCGTAGCTGTATGAGGCAGATGCATGATCATGACTGTTTTCTCCATTACTCCATCATACTGTATATCTTCAATGGTGATGGGTGGGGTTGTGGCTCCATTAATAGGTGCTCTGGTACAGGCCAAGACAACCAGGATTTTTACCCAACAACCAAATTTATCCTTGACAGTTGTCCGAGGACAACATGTTTGTTTAGATCGTCAGCATTGAGTACCACACTCCCTTATGCAGTATAATTAATAATACAGGTATAAATTAATTATATATCAACCAACTAGCTCTGCTGGTTTAAACAACCTTGGAATACACGGCTAGAAACTGCCATACGGACTACCAGCAACAATATAACAATCAGCTCAAGTGGTCTACCCGTTGAGCTCCGTCTGAAAATTGATATTGATGTATTGCTCTGATCCTGAGACGACTTGATAACTAACCAGGTTTGTTGAATATAAAACAGATTGTCAGACTCTGCTCCCCAAATAAACATAGTAAGTACTGCAGATTTTTAAAACACTTTAAAATATCTTTCATTTATGATGAACAGTACTGTACATGTAGTTCTAGAAGATATGGAATAAATTGTAATCATTTGAAACTTTTACCTACATCGCCAAAAATATAAAAAAATAAGCCAGGTTTCTCTGAAATCCAATCCCACTCTGGATGATGTCAACTGAAACTGGGATAAGATCTCTGGTTACAGGATATATCATGTACAGTATTGAGAGATTCTGACAGGCGCCCCAACCAAGAAATAGAGATTGCAACCAACTGCCTGTTGGTAGAATACTAGCAATCCTGACATAAATGCCTGGTTCAAATCACCCTGTTCTAGCTGATACTGATGATATTCTTGTTCTTTCAAATAGTGGAATTTTTTAAACAAATATTAAATAAATTATAACACACTTAAATTTCTTAGCCCTCATTATATCTTAAGTTGACACTGACTGTTTACATGTCCCCATCTACTTCTGCACAGAGACTAGCTTTTATGTCAATGCATTACAAGTATGTACATTGTACACACATGTTTTGGATTTTGAACGAGTACAAGATATATGCAAGATTCTTTGTAAAACTTTCACAAACTCTACGAAAACAGCAATTTCTCTAGAGTTTAGGAAATTACCACAAAAAAAAATGCTCAAAGGATAGCAACTTGGGTTTTGCCAGTGCTAAATGTCAAAGGGCATAGAATCTACAAGCAGTAATGAAACATACAGTTTAAAATCTTACTTGTGTTTGGCTACCATAAACACTACTAAAATGGTTTTGTTTGAATGACCGTAAAGGCATTGAACACTCGCCCCAAACCGCGTGCGGCCATCTGAAAAAGTTAACTTTCCCTTGCTTGCGTGAGTGACATTTTGTTTGTGTCGCTAAAAAATGCAGACAGTACAGTAATGAAACCTGATACCTTGTTATCTTTAGCTGAAACTGAGATGTCCATCGCTGTATTGTTTGTACACTGTACGCTGTGGGTATTGACCGCAGCTGTATGTACTGAGTGTACACTAGTGTCTAATTACCGATGGTAGCAGGCTGTGTGTGTGTATTTTCTGGAATCGATGGTGGTGTCTAACACTTCTGTTATGTACCTCATTCGAGACTAGGACAGATTACCGGCATTAGACGTTTCTTTTTGCGCGAGTCTTCACACCCTTTAAATAAAGTCAACTTTATATTGAATATCATAAACTTTATAATGCCTAAGTTTACTCTCATAAAATATCTCTGGTAAGATTTCTGAGCTTTGCTGGCATCTGACAAACCCCAAACAGTAAATTTGAAGATAGAATGCACATGTATGTTCCATGCTGTAATTTCATCAGATTGCTTGTGAATATATCCATTTTGGGGGGCATAATCTTCAATTTGAAATCAGTGGGGGTTGGTAGATCTGGGATATCAACAGTACAGGAAGACTTAGCCTAGGTCCCAGTAATGCCTAGTAAGTACTAGTAATCAATGTTAGTTGTAGTCAATGTGAAATCACTTGATAAGGCCAAAGTTAGACTAACAAGTAAGTTGAAGTAACAGGGCGATTCCATGGTAACTCGCATTACACTTTTTGCTGTTTTTTTGTAATCCAAGTGCTGTGGCTCGAATATGGGTTAGTGTAACTCCTCAATTTTCTGTGGTGTTGTACCCAACATTCATAGCTACAATATTAAATTATCAAGAATTATAATTGTGTTCGCCTTAATGTATGGTGCGCTTCCAAATATCGGTAACTCGCATTACGGAAAAAGGACACCTGAAAAATTGACACCGGTACAAAATAGCACTGTGCTCAAACAAAGAATGATTTCTTCAATTGCATACATGTACAAGATATCTACCCTACTGATGGTTATATATCAGCAGTAGAAAATATGAAACAACTTCAGATGTGGTATGGAGGGGGAAAAGTCTGGTAACTCGCATTACGGTAACTCGCATTACACTTTTTCCAGTCATCGATTTTGCTCTTTATTCATCAAATTCTTTGAAAGAGATATGCTCCAAAGCCATTTTTGAAACTCTTGGAATCTCTTAGAAACTGTAAAACTCTTTCCAAACTTTTAACAACATTTTAACAACAATTTGCAAAACATCCTGACAATTATATCAATAATAATCGAAGTTGATTGAACCAGAAAATCAACTGAAGAATTGTTGACTAACAAGATTGCAATGTACACTATTGAATTATCAATCCATATTTCCAATCAAGCTAATCCAAAATTGTTGACTTACAAGATTGCAATGTACACTCTTGAATTATCAATCCAAATTTCCAATGAAGCTAATCCAAGCAAACTGGTAGCTCTCCTCTTCCATTTTAATGTCTCAAAACATCTACTGAAAGTTAAACAGGTTCACAACTTATATAGTGAATTACAAGAAAAGTATCTTTGGCATGTTAATAAGTGATTGGTCCTTTGGAAATTTGTATTTAGGGTTCTTAGGAAAAGCATGAAACTAATAAAACAATCCTTGTTCCTAATTCTATCAGTATAATAACATTATCAACAATAACACAATAGATGTTTCATCATGCGGTATGAGGGCATGGTGGTAGCTATATATGGCCATTCTAGATAACCTTGAATGGATGGTGTTTTGTATCAAATTAGAATTTTGATGCAAACTTGAATTGGGCACAACTATTAGCAATCAAAGGCGTTCCCAATTTCTTTATCATCTGGCTTCGTCGATAGAAAGTTTTGTCATCCCTGGGGTTCGGCCATTTCCAGTTATCAATTCCCGTGAAATCCGGTGGCCTGCCTTATTTTGTGTAATTTGGGGATTTGAAATGCTTTGGAGTAAAGGTTGATTTTCACATTGTAGTGATAATCATATTGGGGATACTCAATTGGGGATACTCATATTGGGGAAAGGGGTTTGCACATCATCATATTTGGGAAACACACATTTGAATTGGTAAACCACACCAATCTATTCCAACTGACCAAGCCTCCGCAATCCTGCCCAATTCCCCCCAGCAGCCCCAATCATCCCCTATGCAAACTCCCTGTCCGTCCCATCCCCTCTGCCCACCCCACTAATTCTGAGGTGCCCACACACTTGGCAGCATCAGCTTTCACATCAAGACTTATTTCCATCAAGATGTTAGACACATTATAGTGGTCATGATTTACAATATTTGCCCATCCTTGAACATATAGATTACTATGTGATCTGGCTACAGACTAATATAGCCTAAGCTCTCACAATTTGTCCTAAATATTGTACTAAGCAATTAATATCCCATGAAAATGCTAATGTTAAAATGGAGAAAGAATAGGCTAACTTTACTCATTTGATGATGTCACAGTTGAATGCAACTTGGAAGGTCCGTGATTCCACAAAGGTCAGGTGATAAAATCATCAATGTCTGTTGAAACTGTCTTAAGGGTCACATGTGATGTAATGGAGGTTGCAGTGCATTCTGGGTACAGGAAGTAACTACTGTGCACACCTTATATAAGTATTTAGTGCGCTGTATTGTTTTGTTGATCAGTAGTACTGCAAGTGAGATTGGAATAATATATGGTAACTCGCATTACAGCGGTAACTCGCATTCCTGGTAACTCGCATTACAGTTTTCAATGGCTATTTATTTCTATATACTAGGTACATTTCTAATTCTTTCAACTATTTTTATACTCTTTACTTTGACTAGAAGCATAATATGAAATGGCAGGAAATTATCTGCTCCAGTAAAAAAAAAAAGTTAAAAACTTGGTCTTTCGGTAACTCGCATTACGCTCTCAAATCAGCTATGTGTCGTTACAGCCATATATGCCTACAAACCAAAACTGTTTGGAGGAATTGTGATTAATATTTTAATATATCACTTATGGCACTACCAATACATATATAACAAATTTATTTAGGGTGCTTTCAAATATGGAAATCTGAGACTTTGAAATATCCAATCTATTTCCTCAAATATTCCCTCAAAAATCAACATTAGTCAGGTATTCACATTTTTTGGTAGAAGAAAGTGATATAGTTGGAAAAAAAAAGTACATAACCCAGACCCTAAATGTGTTTATAGTATATTAGAAGCCGAAAATGGCTGCAGAAATGATTTTGAAAATTTGGGGTCATGTCCCTGTTTTCACGGAATCGCCCATCATTATGATTTCTGAGGTGGGCTAAGCTAATAAAATTAAGCTTGTTTATTCACACTAATTCGCGATTAGCCCAAGCTTACTCCTAACGTTAGTAGATGTATTCCTACTATTGTATAGCCTAGTATTACTATTAGTAATACTTGTACTAGCTCTAACATCGTACTACAGTAGTCTAATGCCTAACGTTACAACTACTGTAAGGCTTAGGGCTATACGTGCTATTCATACTAGTAAATATCCTAGGCCTAGTCCGTGCTGAGCCTAACCGTATAATGTAACTGTTACTAACGTTGGTGCAAATACTCCACCTGAATGCACAAAGTAAATAAATAACCTACCTTTATCAAGTCAATACGGATCGGTGTGAAATACGGTGTCCGATGCAAGTTAAACTGTTTATCGATGTAGAAGGCAGCTTTGTCGTGCCTAAGTTAATTCTTCACGTTATGAGGACTTTATAATTTATATTATCGGTATTCGGTGAATCCAATACAAAGTTAGATTCGCATATGTTTTTCATACGTATTGTAGTTAGTTGTTAGCAGCAGAGAACTGTATTTATCTTCAACATAACGACTATAGAGCGAGGGATTTCCCCGAACAATGGAATGCATACCCCTTGCTCATTGCCGTCCGTATGAAAAAGCGAATTTTATCCTCAGAGACTCAAAGTGAAATATACCGAGATGATGCTTTATGATTTTTATTTGTCTGCGTGTGTGATCTTTTTTTGTCTATGTTTTTTATGTGTTAGTTTTTGTCTGTTTTCTCGATCATCATTTCACTTTCATTTGTTAGGCATCAGACAACAGCATTAGAAATACACAAAACGTGTTTATGTCGATAACGAAAGCATGATGTTGGGCGAGGATACGAAAACACCACAACAAAATGGGTGATTGGAACGTCGAATGGACTGGGATCAAAGAAATTGAAATAGGACTGGGATCGAGTGTCGGAAGCGGTAGCGACGTGGTCGGGAAGTAATTAGTCTATGTTAAAGGTCATCAGTGTAGGGCCCAATATGCTAGTAAGTTATAAATATATGGTCACTTATGCCCCAACTTCAACAAGAACTGCTATATCACATAGCTCAAATATTTCTCCTCACTGAATCATAATTGTCTACTTTAGAACTTCTTAATGACTGGATGTAACTTGGAGATGCAGTTGTTAGCATGCTAAAATACGGGGCTTAAACCGATGATGCATTCTGGCGGTTGACAGAAATGTGGATTGTGTCAGGAGAGGGAAAGTATGAATGTGAGGGAAGTTCTTATATAGTCCTTTTCCAAATATCAAAGTAATAAGCAAACTTATATAAATGGTAGGGATATTCTGATGGCAGGCAATGTGACACTTATACGAAAGACAAAACATTGATAGTTGAGAGCTGCCATTCTACGTTTTAACGCTATAAATCATTCTAGAAAATGTATCACAATAGGTGGTTTGTGATGTCATCATGGTGCATGTTCCATAAGGTTTACTTTCCTGTTATCATAATGTTGTATATTGGTAGACTTCATTAAAAGAAATAAAACATTTCACCAAGGTTTTATACTTTTTATCTCCACGATTCACACTGCTTTAAGGATGTGTTTACGGCCTAAATATGTAATAATGAAATTCTTCCTGGGAAAATTAATAATTATTTTTTACAAAATAAACTGTGAATCACATTGATGATTGCAAATGATCACCGTATAGATGAAGTCAGATCCATATGTATCGCTCTGGATGAAGTGATGAAATAAAATAGATGGCGCTATCACACTTTTACAGAAAGATCTGTTTTTAAAGGCCATCTGCTTTTAGAGCTGGTGTCATATTTGATACCCGAAGAATATATTATATAACCGGCCGAAACTTTGACTTGAGTCAGCAACCTCGAGGGACTTGACTTGACTGGAACGTCACTGGACACTACTGAAGTCTACCCGAAATTCTAAGACTCAAGAAAAGCCTGAGATAACATATGAGTTCGATGCTGAACTAATCGAACACCCTGTAGGCTTTAATAAAATGGTTAGCAAAGATATTGAGCCATCCCTACCGGAGAATATAAGATAAGTATCCCAAACTATAACTGAACATGATGTAAAAGGATTTTTTTCAGAAAGGTTAAAAAAAAGGGAGTATCCTCAGACCATCACACAATCCCATGGTGGGTTTTTAAGTATTGTTCAAATGAACTGTCAAGTATTTTTACTGAAATATTTAATGAAAGTATTGATCAGAGTATAATTCCTTCCTTTTGGAAGCACGCAATAACTGCACCCATAAACAATTAAGGTTTCTAACCACACTGCTGTACTTAACTACAAACCGATTGATTGATCTAGATATAGTATTGGATGTAATTGTATGCAAAAGAAATTGTTACCATTTTATTACCAAAGCTATTGGCCTAAATGGGGATAATTGTCAGTTTGCGTATAAAGGGATGCTATTTTAACACGGTGTAGTTGCCTGTGTCTTCGCAAACTCAATTGTTGGGCTTTATGATCATCAGCTGGTGTATTTACAGAATCAGAAGTTGGAGGAAATAGAGGGCGTCTGACATTAATTGCTTGGCTGGATTCATTGTTTGGCCCCTTTAATGATATGGTCACAGTACGATTACATTGCACAATGACCAGTATTGTCATAGAAAGAAGTTGCTGTTCCCTGTAAGCTTCAATTGCCCCGACCTAAAGCCTTGATGGGTTTCATTAACATGACGTGTATAAAACAGGCTAGAATGTCTCTGAAGAGCTTTTAAATGTCTTAGATAAGAAACGAAAGATATCCTGTTTCAATAAAACTCAACTATGAGATGTATGATACGTTAACTGAATAGAGATTTGAAACTAAAAGTCCTGGTTAGTAGTATGCATTGAACAACCATAGCAAATGACTGGCCATCTCAGGATCGTTCTAGTAGACCCTTCAGCTGTATGGAATAACCTGTTAAAAATATTTAAATACATTAAGATGTAGACATAAATTACACATGCAACAAAGAATTAAAATATATTTGTGTATAAAACATTATCAGATATTTTGACTTTAAAGTGGTACAATGAAGTGAACATATATGCATTGTGTTTCCCTTCATTTAACTTTTTTGTTTTCCTAGTCATTTTATATATAGTGACACAAGTTCAGAATTGTCATTTAGCCTTTGAAGAAGATCCTGCTAGGATCGAAACGTCAGGCCAACCTACTTTTACCATGGAGGTAAAAACAGACTTCTATGCTTTTACACATTTTCCTACACAGGCTCTCTAGTGGATAAGCAGTTTGCTAACAGTATTATTTTATTTTAAGTTCAGAATTGTTAGATTAGATTTTAACTTTGGTTTCAAAACTTCCTAATAACAGTCACTGAAATGAAGGGGATGGACTTGAGAGATTTAAATATCATCTGTCATTTCTGTACTTTATAATAATGATAATAACTAATTTGTCTAACGCTCTTACCAGTCAAGACACACTCTAACGCGCCTTACCAAAAAAAAAAAAAAAACATTAGGCGGGCAGCTGTGTTTTGTACGCGCTGGAGGCGACCAATGAGCGACGGTGGCACAGACTGCAGAATGGAATTACAGTAATCTAATTGGAGGTTACAAGTGTGTGGACAAGCAATGCGCATGCGTCTTCAGTAATATAATGATGTATGCGACCAATGTTCCAAATAGAGAGATAACAGCCTTTTAGATAATATTTATCTGTTTTACATATTGAGGTTATGGTCAAAAATAACTCATAACTTTCTAACACAACTTTCAGCCGGTTCAACCATAGTATCGCCAACCTTAAGAGGAACAAATGTATAGCAGGACCAGCGGATCTGTCTTTGGGTGAGAAAGTGATTAACTCTGTCTCTTCCAGATCTAGTGTTAACTTGAATGAATATCAAGATGATAAAAACGTACATTGATTATTGATAAAAAGTTTGAAATCCACCCTATCTGCCCTTATAGAGTTATCTATAAACACCTGTTGATATTAAATGACATTTGACCTCTAAAGAGAGAAAGAAAACAATAGTGTTCCTATGCTGCTTTAATTAGACTTGAAACATCACTTATACTAAAGGTCCCGTTTATGTTATAGCCATAGTTTAACATGTTTACTCAAGTATATCTTACTGTCAAGTTTACAAATACAAATGGCAGTGACCCATACATGCTGTGTAGTGTCTGTGACTTACTGTCAGAACTCTCATCTTGAAGCCTACATTAATTGATTAATTATGCAGTGCACTCACAAACGCAACCACTGTTAGTGAGAAGAAGCATTCTGTCCTATCAGTAATGCGTTCATTGTATGAGCTCAACCAAAGCCATGCTACTGTTGGACCATGGAGCTATATAGCTCCATGGTTGGACACACTTATTTTGCTATTTTGGTAACCGCTCCAAAAAAACAAATACATGGATGTGCACATACAGGAACATATCACAGATTTATTTACCTTTTTATGGAAACAAAAGGGTATTCCAAATAGTGATGTAGCTCTACGCGAAATCAATGATCATCTGTAAGTGAACTCTCGCTATATTGGCCCATTTTCATGCTCTCTGTGTTATTGCCATTTAAGTCCTGTATCTGTAACCATTGTAGGAGATTTGGAGAAAAGAATAAGTGCGATGTTTACAATTAGGCCTACATATATTAACTAACGAGAACTGAAACTACTCCCTTTCTGCTCAGGAGACACATATATGTAAGTCTGCAAGGTATCATTAAAGAGAGTTTTAAATATAAAACTCATTAAAACAAAATATCCATGAACTCACCAAATATACAATTTCTACCCATTTATTCCCACTTTCATTTTCTGATATCCTGTTACATCTAACTTACGTGGGCCAATTCAAAGGTTAAGTAGAGTCGAGGTTCAGTTCCGCCCAATTGTCAAGCTTTCTATTTTTGTACTCCTCTATATGACCGGATATATACCATAGTATCCAGTATAAAGTAATATATCCAGTATTTGGATCTAACGGTTGACCCGACAGCGAGCATCGATGGAGTGAAATAGTGACCAATACAACCTCGCAGGTATATTTCAAAGAAGGAGGTTAAGAAATAGTATATATAATCTTCACAGGAGGGTGTGGGGTGTTGTGGGTATGGGGGTGTGGGGTGGGGGCACGCTTTCCATCATCAATCGGTGGAAAGGGTTCAGTCTGGGGAATTTCTAAACTCAACATGTAAGATTTACACTTATGTGTGCTACGGGTGAACTCCTGGACCTCTTTAACCCCACAAAAAATAATCAAGAGTATTATTTGCACGATCTTCAGTGCATTTAGAGGTAAATATAGACCTAAATATGTCTTAGAATATCCCATATATGGAATTCGGCTTCAACGACCCGAGGGCCACATCCCCTCCTTTGATAAAATCCTTCATTCGCCGCAGGTCCATCCATGTAGGTAATTCAGCAGCTATCTAAATCAGTCGAGTGGAACACCACTGACTGCAGATTCTACTAACACACTGCAGTACGTATGTTCTCTCACCTGGCATTTTACTGTGTAATCAGCGCAGAGTAGCTTCTTCCATTGTCAAATTTAACTCTGTTGAACTCGAGGGAATAATGCAGAATTGCAGCTCCTTGAAGAGTGGATTTAGAAAACTGAAAATCAACTTTTAGTTCTGGTAAAATTCGTAGACAGTGATGATGATAATGATCTTCAAGGTTCAGCTTTCCTGACATGGAAGTGTTACATGTAATGAGAACTTTGAAACGACTGTGTCAACCCTGTCTATAATTTTCAAGGTTACATTACAGAACTTACAATACGTATCACATGCGAATAACTTCTGTTGGCTCCGTATTGACATGCACGAAGCCTAGTGCACACTGCAGTTAGAACAGGGAGAGCATGAATAAGTGCATGTATTTCTTGACAGTACCTAACACCTACAGCAATGATCACGCAATGATTACAATTTATGTCAATAGATATATACACCTGTCAGTAAGACCGTGAACATTCTTTCACTTATCAGCGCTTGGGAGTATTTCGCGAAAGCAGTCCACACGTACTATTAACGTGCAGTATGGATTCCCAAGAGGTATGACCATTTGTAAAATTGTATACCCTAAGTATTGCTTTCTTTTGGTAACTTTGTCAGTTGGAGGGTCGGGGAAGCCCGGAGGGGATGGGAAGCACCCACCGGTTGACCTGCATTTCAATATGTGAGACAAGATATGGCCCTATCCGTAGCGGACAAAACTTCGTTGTTCGGTGTTATCCAGCGGATTCGTGTTTGTTTTGGTGTAGCACTACGGTATTTAGTTACTCAAAGGCGTATGGTTTGTTTCCGAAACATAGTCGTAGAGGCTTGAAGGGGCTGTAGTGTTTAGACTAAGAGTTTGACCATTTGTTCTGGTTAATAGGCCTCCCGATGTACTGATAGAATTGTTACTTCTAACTGACTGTGTTGACCTTTACAACTGGGCTAAATAAGCCTGCCTATCAGTACTCCCGACTCATAAGCTATAGACTACCTCGAAGTATGGGCCTATGATAAACGGTTTGGACCGAGTGATAGATCCAGTTATACTATACTATTTAAGAGGGGAGTAGTGGGGGGGGGGGGTGGAGGGGTGAAGGTCCCCCAGGAAAAAGTTAGTTTAGACATCAAATGGTGTAGTCGGAGGCATAAGTAGGTCTTTTATTAAGTTTAGGCGTAAGGATATGAGTGATACCTGAGATTGAAAGGATTGTGGGCATCCCCATATCCCCTGGACTTTCTTACAAGATTCTTCCAACTGAACCTTTTTGTCCCAACTAAACGTTTTTCCACCCATTGACGACGGAGGTAGAGGGCCATATCCGCAAATTACTCTGTGCAGATCTCTCTCATTGTAGCTTTAATATTTGCATGAGAACAGAGAATTGCTTACGTTTGTTACTTATTTGAGGTCATCCAAGCAAATTTCAGGCGCATTTCGATCACGTTACAGAGTAAACTTCGCCACAACCCGCCGTACCTCAACGACATGATTTAGCGAATATACAGTATGACTACGGTAATTTCTAATTTAGATTTTCATTCAATATTTTTTTATATTTTTATTATACGTAAAATTGTGAAGTCCATTTGCAATGTTTTATGCACAGTCTGTAATAACTATTATGTAAGAATTTATTTTGACAAGGAGTAAAATTTCCCAGATATTATCATTACCGTAATCGTGCCCGTCATCGCTGACGTCACTCATCGATACTGTGGCTATATTCACACACGGAGCTTTAACAACTGTACATGTCAAGCAAATTCCGCATCCCACGTTTCATTTTTGTCCGCAAAAATCTGCATTTTTCATCACACAACGATAGTTACTATATGTGTCTCACGCAATGTTTTCATTCGCTCTTTGCAAAATGCCACAAAATGCCCCGTAATTTTTTTTAGTAAAAATCGTATAGAAGTATACTATAAGTCACAGTTCACATAATATTGGGGTTTGCTTAAGTTCACAGTTATAATTCGTTTCGATCTTTCTCTTATGTAGCTTTCTGTGTCTTTTTACGCAGTTACGTCTGGTAAAAGACGGTATCAGAATCCCTGGTTGTTTCATGTTCTGTAGTCTGCCGCCCCATAATTCCTTTCACAAACATAACGTGTGGGTCAAAGGTCATTTAGAACTAATCGTTAATGAAAAGTACATGAACCTTTTGTTGGTATTGATTAGTAATATAAACTGTGAACAACGTTTTGCTCGGATAGACACGTTTTATTTATCAAGATCCACCAAAAGGGGACAGTGGGAGGGGAAGGGACGACAAATGGACATGATATTGTCAGTGAAAAAAGGCGCGTTTTGTAAGGAATATTGGTGTGTAAATTTCCAAAATAACTCCCTCATTATAATATACACTTACTGTATACAGCACCCCGATTTGAGTTGGCAAACAATGATTTCGTCCATAATCCGAAGTGGCTCGTTACGATGCTGCTGTCCGCTGTTTTAGTATGCGTTATGAAATTAATTTTTGACGAAATGTAGTGAATCGAAGCAAATTCAATAAACACTCGTTTATGAACATACGCTTGTTGAATATATGTTGATACTAGATGAGACTAGTGGAACACTAGTAGTTGTTACTCGGAGTTTCACGCGTTATAGCGATCTTCAGACAACTCTGACAACTTGTCTGAAGATCGCTATAACGCGTGAAACTCCGAGTAACAACTACTAGTGTTCCACTAGTCTCATCTAGTATCAACATATATTACGCTCTGTCCAATGGACATAGAGCACTCTGCGCCAAGATAGACGCCAACCTACTCTCTCTCTATATATATATATATATATATATATATATATATATATATATATATATATATATATATATATATATTTATATTAGATCTATAGAAATTGGACGTTAGAGTTTGAACATTTTGCAATCTTGTAAGTTGTAAAATTCGGAACATTTGGTTAAAATGTTGATCATGCGCACTGATACATCAGCTTCGAATAGGAATCAGTTCCACATATACATTCACACAGACAGGCACCCACATACATGTTAATAAAATCAATTTTGTAGGCGGTAAATGACATCAAGTCTATACAGAATAATACGACGTTCAAATTGCCTATAGGTTATTAAGGGGTTAATCAACGGTCATTCATACACAACCATTTGTGTGGGGGAAAAATCATAAAACAAAACATTTTTGGTTACATATAACCAAAGATTTATAAAAGTGATGCCCCGTAATTTTACCGTGCGTTACTCACAGGATTAACCACGGTCAGCTGACCTGAATGGACCAATAGGATTTAGGAATCTTTACTAAGTATGAATGAATGAACAATTAAATATTGACCTTCGTACAAAAGGTCATGCCCTTTCGTGTCGTATTAGGTGCCTTTACTAATTGAAATGAAAATTTGATATCAAGTTCGTTTTCAATTTTGAATCAAAACGTGGACCAACTATTACGTTCTTTCCTTGTATTCTTTGAGAAATGTTTACGATTTACATTACACCCTTCTTTGAAATACGACAGCTGGTCTGAGAAAAAGCAAAATACCGTTTTTTCATTATAACTGTTCATTCATTGTATTACAGTATGTTGGCTAAATGAGTTCATATTTGTTTACTAGGCCTGCCTATGTTGTCTAGGGGTGTACAAGGGATCGGGTTCAGGCAATCTATCGGGGCTTTTTTTCATTTTTATTCCTTCTCTCCCTTTTTCTTCCCATGTTTTTTACCTTTTCCCAAACGATTTTTGATCAGCAGATGGATTTCATGCTTGGATAGCCGTTAGGCAAATGCGCCCGGTAATCTCGTGCTAGAGTTTTCCCAAAGTTTCCTTCCTCTAACCAAAGCAGCTGGCTTTGCGCATAAATCAATGTTTTCTCCATCAATGGCCTCAATCTATCCCTCACGGAATCAATAAACGGTGCCTCTACTTTCGAATTGGTGGCGTTACATCTCGCAGCGAACAAGGTCTGCGCGGCGACGCATCGTTGTTATACTAAAAAAAAAAACCCGCTACCTAACTTACATCAAATTTCTACTTCTTTTTTTTTTGTCTTTCTCTCATTTTGTTTCGTAATATCTTTGGGCGATCAAACTATGACGTTTTCTCTACGCCTTGATATAACATCCATGCAACGTAGCTCATTAGATAGAGTTTTCACTTACATAAAATTCGGCCTGGAAAACTCCAGGGGAGCTTGTAACCTGAAGCATCCATGGGATAACAGGGATTCATTTTCTCGTGCATATACGAATTAAACCGAAGAAAGCCGGCTGTGGAATTAGTATTCCCCTTGAGGATGCTCATTAGCGAGAGAATCCTTGCAGGACGTTTTACAATTTGTCAAATTTCTCGCGATTGTCAAATACAGAACAACATATAGTCAATCGGAAAGAAAAAAGGTTATACTATCTGTTGCGGAAAGGAATCACTTTTTAGGACAGCGAAGGTTTTTTTTTCTTCTTTGAAATGAGCTTTAATTGCTTATTTTTTATTTAATCAACGACGGGTTTGTTTCACTGTAACCAACATAAAACGAAGAGAATTTCAACGTTTGGTAAGTACTCGATGTGTCATCGTATATGGTTATATATTACGTTCAAGTTGTCGAACATTCTTTGCTTTTAAAAAAAAAAAAAAAAAAAAAAAATAATATATAGTTTTGATCGATCTAGGTCGATTTGCCAAAATATCCAGCGATGAATGGAATGGTGTTCCGTATATATTGACTTTTTTTCAAATCATGAATGGTTGAAATATGTATTAATTCATGGAATTTGTGAAGAAATTGATTTTTTTTTATTACATATACTTTTCTATTATAGGGCGGTACATAATGTGTTCTGCGACTTGGATAGCTGCAGGTGTTTCATATACTCTTTAATTACTCTTTAATGCTACATCAGAGTCCCAGTCGAGTGATGTATACTGTTTTACGGTAACAATCGAGGGACCCTTGTCAAGAATCAGTTTCAACCTATATAGAAATGAAGTACAATTCATTCTTATTCATCGCAAAAGAATCAATTTCAGTTAGCGCATGCTAAGAGTGTTAATATAGTGCTTGGTCTGCAAAACGAGGAAAGTCAATTCTTAAAGTTCAGATTTGAAGAACATGTCATGCATGGTATTGGTGTATTGAAAAGAGTGAATTTCGTTCTTATTGCATAGAGTGGCTAATCTACTCTTTTATAGCAAACTAAATTTAATTTCACTCTTATTATACAAAGAAGGAATTCGAGCAAAATCTATGGGCAAGGATAAACGAATATTATTAGTATTTTTAGGACATTATTTTCACTTTAATAATCTATGCGGTTTATCGCGTTAAAACAAGAGGAGAATTCATGTAGCCTTGAGAAACCGATTACAAACTAACAACAAGATAACCATTTAAAACAGCCGTATAATTTCAACAACAAAAAAAATTGAGAAATCTTATTTCAGCAGACATGACATACTTTATCGCCTAATTAACTTAAGCAGGCAGGTATACCCTTTAGAACTCAATGCACTCTCAGCAATAGTTTACCTAAATATTTCCAACAACCCAAAATTGCGTTCTTTCCATGTATATAGGAATGGATTCAGGTAATTTTGTAGCACTCTCGTCAATGGATTTATAGCCATATATCATTTACACTATTTTATTTTATGTTTTATATTTTGTTTTATAACTATACCAGTATATATTTTTTTTTATCGAAAAAAAAGATAGTATCTCACTACCAGCTTATATGAATTATGTGGAACTCAAAGACTATCAAAATTTTAAAATTAAATGACATGGTACAGTATACTTAGCCATGCATTGCCCGTACTTAATTCGACTTTCGATGGGATTTTATGTCTATATGTCTATCCCCAAGCATGATGGTGAACAGAGAACACCATATATCAAGAATGATGTACGAAAATGAGCTAGGACGAAGTTAGTAGGGGGGGGGGGGGGTCAGAGGGATACAGCCCCACCGTCAATAAGGGGTCTCAGGAAGAAATTGGATAAAATAATTATTAGATAAATAATGTATTCTGATATTCTAAGTATACTGAAGGAAACAAGATTGCCACTAAGAGGGGGCCCGGTGACTTGATTGATATTTAATGGTGGACGAACCCTCCCCCAACCCCCACCCCATCTCCACCATGCCTATATAACGAAATTCGTCTCAATAATGTGATTGTGTAGTTAATAATCATCTTTATTCTGTCATGCATTCTGATGTAGTTTTGGTTTTGAAAATTAAGTAAAATTCTCACATTTTCTTACAGTTGGTAAGATTTGTTCAGAAAAGGGCAATTTTTTTGCACGCCAAAAAACGTTTAGCATATTGATATCAGCATTATCATAAGAAACTGCAATACGCAATAGCGACGTCGTAATTGCACAGCAACGACAACGGCCCTCGCTTATTATTTCTCCACAACGAACATATATATTTACGAATGTTTAAACTTTCTGTGTGTGTATTGGCGGGGGCGGGAGAGGGGGGTTAGGTGGGGTTAGGTGGGACGTGTCCTTATGTTTGTTTGTCACATGTAGATCTAGTACAACAGCATGAGTATAGTCTTACGAAATACGGACTCGTTAAAAGTCTACTTCATATTTGAGATGACAAATACACAAGGGTCACCCCTTCCTCCCCCTCACGTGGTATGGTAAGCATATGTTCTCATTGCATCGGACTATACGATCCTGTGCTCTCACCCTGTTGTTGTTGCTTGCAGGGGTGAAATGTCTCGTTATATACACAACCAGTACATATATGCGACATACAGACATTTACCTGCATGTGAATAAAGTCTTTCAAAAGAATGGAAGGATTAAATAAACATAAATATTCTGGTAGAAACATGTGGTACACACGTAAATGCAACTATTTGTATATACATATAATATGGCGTTTTTTTCTTTCTTTTTTTTTCTTCAAACGACCTTACTTGGCAACATAATTAAAAGCCTGGGAGTTTATTTTTTAATCATCAACTTTAGCTATATACGTGTTCAAGGTTTTAACTTGCCAACGGCAACACATTGTAATTAACGAAGGGAATCAAAATGCGTCGTATACAGGAAATTAAACACCGTAAGTAACAAACTCCACAATAAAGGCACAGACAGACAGACAGACGAGACCACGTGTGTCAGTTCAGACCGTAATTTAAATGAGGCATGTTAGTAGGTCTTTCAGCTTATCAATATTTGCCCTGCCTTCGAGCTGAACACTGTCACATGTGACGTCAGAACCGCATAGGTGTGTTTGTTGAACCAATGATTGATGGACACAGTTTATGACGTCAGAGTTGCGTGTCAAAATATGTTCAATCAGTGATTGATTTTGAATGTTGGTTTATACAAGCTAAACCCTGACTTTGCAAAGAAAATATGTATTTTCAACAATGAACAATTGATTTAAATGTGTTCATTCTAAATTTAATTGGACATTTATGTTAATTAACTGGAATAAAACTGACTTTTGACAAGATGTAACATTTTGGTGGCTGATATGCCCAAGATCCTAGCAATAAAAGGGTGGGCGGGGGGGGGGGTGGGGGTGGGCTGGGGGACGAGAGGAGGGTCATCTATCTATATCTACTTTGACTTTTCTGATATTCACATCTACATGGAGTGTGCCAATATCACAACCTTGATGATGACGTCAGATCCTATGTTCAGATCTAATTCTTTGCTAGGCTGCAATTTGAAACTATAGTTGCGACCTTTTTTCTTTGGAAAACACAGGATACTATATCAGCGCTTCTGTATCACAACAAATATTTCCATAGGAAATGATGAGACGTGTTCTTTTTAATGTAGCTGTATTATTTACATTGCATAACAAATTTGCCATGGATTGTCAGGGGCGCGGGATTTCATCATGTGACACAATTATAATTCTAGGAATAACTTAACTGATCGCCCCCCCCCCCAAAAAATAAACCAATTAGAATGGATTTTCACTCCATTGTCCGCTGCTTTACCACTCTTTACCAACTACGTTGACCAACATCATATGGGGCTGAGGTGGGCACGTACATGGGTACCACATTCGGGACCCCACAAGTAGACCACAACCTGGTTGTCACTGGCCATCAAACGTGACTCCGTTTGGTTTTGTTCTTTTGCCTTTTCAGATTGAGAACGACCTTGTGGAAATTGACATGGATATAAAGAAAGTGATCGCGTTGATTGAAACGAGCAATATAGAATTTGTGAGGATCGAACTGTGTGATATGTACGGCATAAGCAGATCGAAGATCGTTCCCGCACGACACTTCCCCAGGACGATAACTGCCGGGACGGCTTTCTCTCTGGGGGCATTTGCTTGGGATCCTGTGTGCAGCTTGATACCCGGTACGGGGCTCTTAGAAGAAGTCGGCTACTGCGACATGACGATACATCCCGACCTTGACACATTTCGTGTCATTCCCTGGCTGGAAAATACAGCTCGTGTTCTAGTAGACAGTACATTTCAAGGGGCACCAGTCGTCCAAGATCCCCGTCATATTGCCAGAACGCAACTCGATAAACTTGAACGTATGGGCCTCTCGTTGTTTTCTGCGCATGAGTATGAGTTCTACGTGAGAGAAAAAAGCGGCAAAATGCTGTCTGATTTCGGTGGGGAGAGCCTGACCATAACGTCATCGGAACACAGTACCCTCGTTTACAAACTGATGAGGGAGCTCACACGCGTCGGTATCGACATCGAGACGTTCCATTCCGAGGATGGGGCCGGTCAACTCGAGGTCACCTTTCGACCTTCGTTCGGGCTGAAAGCCGCCGACAACGCTCATACATTCAGGACATCGGTCAAGGAGATCTGTCAGAGCCAGGGCTACACTGCCAGTTTCATGTCCAAGCCCTTCGAAGGTGTAGTGGGGTCGTCCTGCCATTTCTGCCATTCCCTGTGGGATCTCGAGGGTCGGCAGACTCAATTATACGACGAAGAGTCAAAGTGGCAACTGTCAGAGGTGGGCCAATATTGGATCGCGGGGTTACTAGAGCATGCGCCCTCTATAGCTCTTCTCTGCGCACCGACGATCAACTGCTTGAAACGGTTCCAACCGGAGACGTTCGCACCGGTCAATGCGACGTGGGGTGTCGATAACCGTACCGCGGCGATACGACTTAAAGTAGATGGGTCCGGCGGTACTTACATCGAGAACCGTATGGGCGCCAGCGCAAGTAATCCGTACCTTCTGCTTGCCGCAACGGTGGCTGCTGGTATCGATGGGATTGAACGAAAGTTGAAGTTGCCCGAACCGATGGCAAATTCTGCGTATAACCCAAAACTTGTCCCTAACAACGTGAAGAAATTACCGACCACTTTGCCAGAAGCGATTCAAAATTTTGTTGCCGACGATCTGATGTTCGAGACTTTTGGCGCCGATTTCATCAAGACGTTTGTCGCATTAAAGCAGCATGAAATGAAACGAGAATTAGAGGCAAAAGGGAAAGGAAAATCCAAGGATTGGGAAATGGACTTCTTTTTTAAGATACTTTGATCGGTTTTTGGATCAATTGTATTCTATATATGCCGAGAAGAGGCTGACATCTTAACCAGACCCAAGGGTATTGTAATGCAACTTGAAATTGCAAATTTTTGTTTTTATACTTTTGTACAGATTTGTTTACACATGTTATATTGATTTAGTCACTTAATGTAGTGTGCATCACTTTTATGTTAAGGTATGTTTCAGAAGATAATGAATATATCGATTGATTGAGTGACTGATTCATCGATAACTTGTTCGATGACAGTCAATTTTCCCGGGGACTATCACGGGTTCGTTTTATCAAAGAAGTTATCTCGTGTAATGCGAAAGCATATATAGGAAGTTACGTGGTGACTTGATTTCAGGATTTCAAGATTGTGTATGGTTTTGACAATTTATCCTGACTTTTACATGTTTGCTAATAGTAGCTGCACCAGAGGTCATTGTCTTAAAACTCCAGAAGTTACAAAGTAGGAATAATATTCAACGTAACTTTTTTTCTAATAGGGTTGTGAATGAGTGGAACGGTTTGCTTGAGAAAGTTCTACTTGCAAGTAGTGTGAATGGGTTTAAGAATGCTTTGGACAGCACTTTAATCATTGTAATTGGGTCTGAGCTTTTGTGTCTTCAGTTTTTTTCCTCTCCTATAGAGTCCCTGTTGGGGACTTGAGTGTCCCTCCTGATCCTTTTTTTCTACCAAACTAAGCTAAACTATATGTCACCTTTAATTACTATCGACTATAGGTATATTCTAAGCTTTATGTTAATGTTGAAATCATCGAGGGAAGTTCGACTTGTGAAACAAGTGACCAGTTTTCAATCTAGCATATTACTTAATTAAAGGTATTAAAAACAAAGGACGACCGTGATTTAAGTATCGTAAAAACAATAGTCGTTCCATTGACTTAATCATTAAATGTGTCACTTTCAAGGCCACCTATTGCGTAGATAGAAGTTTTCAACTGGCATATACAAACCATCACATGATAGCTAAGGGCTTAGCCTGTCAGGAACTTGCAAGTTGGTTATTGCAACTTTCTGTTGTTTTTACACGAAATTGAATCATTATAAGTATCTGTGTTAACTATCAGTGATTGGACACATGCATGCAGTGCATAATCCGTGCTTTAAAAATATCGCCAGTCATTGTGTTTAAGATATGCTACACTGTATTGTATAATTGAAATAGCAATTTTTTTTACTGCCCTTCTCTTATATTTCCTAGTTATTTCAAGTGTTTAATTTCCATTCTTAAGGGGAGGGGGGGGGGGGCGGTGGCTGAAATTCAGTTTTGAGCAAAACTGCTGACTTTCTTCATTTTTAGGTCAAAACCGTATCCAATAGACATTTTGTATCGTGGAGAGTTATACAGTTTATTTTTGTCAAGTTTGTGAAACATTTTCAAATAACACCTATACGTCCCCTGTCTATTATGATGACTCCACAGACTATCGACTGCGATATCGGAGCAAGAGTTTATCTGGTAAAACTAGTTTCTCCTTGGAACATCTACATCCAGAGTAAAGACAGACACGCTCCGCAACTCACCCCAACTACTCGTCGGAGACGGGTTGGAGACAGCTGTGGTCACTAAGTCGGGTCGCATTCCGGTCGTAAGTTAACCGTTCACTAGACCGACGCAACAGTTTAATATCCTGCTCATCAGTCGACATGGGGGACGCGATTTCGACTTTAACCGTCACCTGATTTCACAACGCTTCTTCATTAGCTTTCCATATGAATCGGAGTCGGGTCGTTGACAGCCGCATACCATCACGACCCGACCCAACTGCGATGCAACAGCTCTCGACGCCACGCTAAATATCAAACATGTGTGATATGCCCGATTTGGTCACGAAGAGGACCGACTGTCGGATAGTGGTCGGGTCGTAAGTAACAATTTCCGCAAACTAGACCGATCCGACTGATTTTTCGTCGCAGTTGCGTCGGGTCGCAGTCGGGTGGATGTAGTGTGCGACTGCCTTAAGCAACAAGATATTCAATTAACAATTCGTTACATTTTTTTTATCGAACTAAGGGAGTTCTTACAGGGTCCTACGCATTTGTAGATACATAAGTACGTATGAGAGACCTTTTGTTTGGTGATGCAAAATAAGTTAGCACTGAAAATAGCATTGTCACCATCCGAGGTGGACTAAATTTCCAGTTTCTATACAATTGAAAGTAAAAAGGCATAAGGGCAGATTTTTTTGAAAGTTGAGGTGGGCGGGGGGGGGGGGCGAGGAGGGGTTGGAGATTGTGTCCAGTAAAATATTACTGGTTAACTGAAGGTACAACAGGGTATGTAAACATGAACAGGTTGTTATGGTACGGGTGTAGCGGAGGTGTGAGTGTGGGGGAGGGGAGGGGTGATCTTCATGTTTGAATAAAGAGAATAAAAGGAAATACATTTTCACATTTGGAGCGAAACATGGAGCATAAAGTATTATAAAATATATTTCCAGTCAAGAAAAACGGAGTAAATCAAATTGCGTTTAATTTGGTAGTATTTGTTTACAAATTTAAATACTGATTCACTCAGCTTTGCGTGACTGCAACATATCCATGCTACAGTTTTTAGTGATTACCATAAAAAGGAATCTATGCCTTGGTGATGGCGTGTGTGTGTTGGTGTGTGCGTGTGTGTGCGTGAACACACCCGCGTGACTAAAGTGAAATTAGCTCCAGCCGAATGTCATCACGTCGCTTTTCTGCGCAATATTTTCTTTCTGCGAAAAAAAGCATTATGCGTTTTTCCTTTTTGGGGTCCTGAAAGTTCGATGGTCTGGAGTAAATAGGCCTGAACTCGTTCCTGTATTGGAGTGTCTAAATGACGGTGACATCCTTGGGGATGCTCATGAGGGCAACATTTGCCCCGCTGGCAGGTTACCTGCTGCGTCCGCCAGAAGGCTTTCCAAGTAAGAGAGGCTTAGTCTAGTTTGTGAGTCTAGTATTTGTTTATATGTATGCAGGTAATTAATAAATCATTCAAGTTAGCAAACAGAGACCGGTAACGTTCCATTCTCAATGTACCCAGCTCTAGTCAGGGCTCATTATTATTAGCTGTATATGCATTTAACCTCTATTTACCTTTCTCTTTGCTATCTATATTTCCTACAATCTTAATCTTTGATTTGATCTGAGATCATATCATTTCATCAACTCATTTCATATATATTCTGTGTCTCTACTGGATGTTATCTGGTACAATTATTACCTTAAAAGTATAATTAAAGAGACATCAAATTGAATACAGCACATGTAAGTGTATAATCATGTAGTATCGCAAATGAATAAATTAAACGAGATGAAAATAATTAAAATATTAAGAAATATCCGGATGACATTTTGTCAGTCATTTTTTATTGCTTCAATGTATTTCTAAACTACAACTTGCACGTGAGTTCAGACTGATGTCTGATATATGATCTCGTGATGTCTTCAATCTTGTTGCAACCTGCAAGAAAGAAAGAAAGAAAAGATTGTGAAATGAACAAGCAAGGGCGTAGGAACCGGGGGGGGCTGGGGGGCGCCAGCCCCCAGTGAAAAATATGGAGGGGCGGAAGTATCATTCCGCCCTCCCCCCCCCGCTTCGCAAGTCTGAAAACCCCTCTTTCATTTCCAAATAAGAAAAAAATCTCATTTGGAGCACCAAATTGCATTTAAGGCCAGGTGAAAATGCAAAATTATTTACAAAATGGAGTGGGTGTTGAAGTGTGCTGTATTGCACCAAATTGCATCTGAGTCCACCTGGAAATGCAAAAAAATTTCCAAAGGGGAGGGGGACACCCCCTCCCCCAGGCCGGCCATCAGTCTTCAGCCCCCCACTCAAAAGTAACTTCCTACGCCACTGTGAACAAGTGAAAGACTTATGGACGGTTAAATGCATGGATTAGTTATTAATATGATGTAATATCGGCTACAAAAGATTGAGAAACCAGTCTACAGTTTTGCCCCCCCCCCCAAAAAAAAAAATCGGAATTTTTAATTAACTCTTAAGTTTGAAAAGGGTTAACTGTCGTTAAGAGTCTGGTCATCAACCTCACCTGTTACAACATAAATCTTCCAAAAATTTTGGTATTTCAACTTTTTAAGAATTTATATATTACACGAAATTGATCTTATTAGTGAAATATTAGTTAATTTCATAAAATTCGTCATCTTAGCAACAACTGCTTATGCGCTTCTATCAAATAAACTGAACAAAAGTATTGAATAAAAAAACAATTAAGACATAAAGGTGGCAGTCGTAGGAAGGAGAGGAGGTGGTGTTGGGATGAGAGAGGGTTGATTCGTCTTATAATAGGTAATAGTTGTCCCATCTACAGGGGCGTATCCAGGATTTTCCAATAGGGGGGGGGGCGCCAGGCATGAATGATCGCCGTCCTGGGGGATGGGTCTAAGGGGAGGGGTGTACAATTTTTGCTTTCAAAGAAGGGCTGAAATGCAAAATGGTGTCATATGCATGGGCGGCGATCCGTACTTCCGAGTGGGGGGGGGGCGATATGACCTTGTTGACTATCTAAGCGTAGCGCCACCATGGGTTGGCGCGAAGCGTACAAGAAAATTTTGGGATTAACAAACCCTCTAGATGGCCGGAAACGGCACTTCCCGAGGTTTCCAAGCGGCATATACCCAACTTTAAAATAGGGATGTCATGTCCGAAATATCTCATAATCAGGATCCAAAATACTTTTTTTTTTAATTTCGGGTGTTATTTTGGGAAAATTGCCCCTGTCAATCTTGTTTCAGGCGCAACGTTAGAATGTTCGAGAGCTCTGTTATATTATCCGATGAAGAAAATGGCCTCATGCAGGCTATTATAGGCCTATACACATGCAATACACAATTACACATAGTTACATTCCTAGGTACCGATTGCTAGGGCATCCAGGTGAAACGTGTATTAAGCATTACCCTGGTTACATGAGATTCTCAGCTGTTCGAGGGAACATGTACGTGTGTAGGCCTACTATAGGGCCTATATGAATACTATGAGGGTGCATATATGTACTATATCAATACCGTGGGCGCAATAATACATTTTGTTGTTATAGGGCCAATGAAGCCTATAGTCAACTATTTTTGCTTTATAAAGACGCTTTATTTGAAAAGATCGCACTGCGTTTATGGTAGGCGAGAAATGAAGCTAAAAAAAAAGAGCCGTACATTAACGAAGATGCATAAATGTAGGCATGAAAATATTCTTATCCCTGGCATTTGGTGGGAGGGGGGGGATATGGTGCATTACATCCCCTCCACCCATTTTCATGGGGGGATATATCCCCTCCACCCAGGATCGCCGCCCATGGCCATATGTGATCCATTTTTCGACCTTAATAATAAGCAACATTTCCAGTAAATATGGACACAAAATGCACAATTTAGTATGGCTGGCATGTCATTTAGTGTTTATAGTGATAATACAAACACAATTACCATCTATGTTTCTAAAACTATTATGCCGCCGAACTTCGCCAGAACCTTTTTTTGGCAAACAAAGAATAAAGCATACGGGAGGGGGGGGGGGGGGGGTTGAGCGATCACCGACATCTCACATAAAGGTCGTCATCAATTTTTTTTTTTTTGCCAAACTTTTTTTTTTTGGTGACGGCCAATAGGGGGGGGCGCGCGCCTGTTTCGCCCCCCCTGGATACGCCCCTGCATCTAGCTAATTCGAGAATATACGTAAAGGGGATACCAACTGTTGATCGAGAAAACTTGAACATATACATATACGGTTTTATGATTTGGATACTCAGCCTCCTCCTCATCTTCCTCCTCCTCCTCCTCCTCCTCCCCCTCTCCTCCTCCTCCTCCTCCTCCTCCTCCTCCCCCTCCTCTATATACCGCTTTTCGATATTACCTGACACCACAACAAACGAAAAAAGAAATATCACCTAATGACTCGATGGTATTATATCATCATAAACGACACATATTTCTAAGATGGATGGGTCAAATTAATAACCTGCATGAACGGTCTGGCAATATCGGTAATGCGAGAGACTTACCACAAAGTGCCATAGTATTCACCAACTCCTTTCTAACCATGTCCAAGATTTCTGTTACACCGTTTTCACCCTATTTAGGAAATAACAAAAGAGTCATTCTTCTGGATGTTAGTAATACCTGTCATGATCATTTGCATCAAAACCAATCAATTTTATACACACGTTTCTCTTAATTACTTAAAACGTGTGGCTTTCATGATTTCTTCAGGCACTCACAACTATTTAAATTCATTCAGGTACAACATATATTGTAACTAACATCTACTTAAATACTATCGCCAGCAAAAACATAGGTCTATTCACAAGATGCAATGTATAAGCTACGTACAGGATACTGTAAAAGTTGTAAAATGTACTTATGTAATCCAAACCAATATACACCGCTATTTGTGCACACGGTGGGTTAAAACGTCAGTAAGGCCTCCTTGATCGGGATAGCGATTACATACATGCCTGCCACTTCAAAGTCACTCATGATGTTAATAACACATATTTATGTGGTAGTTAATTAAATAATAAATAATTAATACGCTTACGTCATGAGCCAGCCCCCATATAATTGGTCGTCCGATGAAAACTGCTTTGGCGCCAATTGCGAGAGCCTTGAAAACATCTCTCCCACTTCTGACACCACCGTCCATGTAAACTTCGACTTTTGACCCCCGTACAGCATCAACGATTTCTGGAAGGGCCTCAATCTAATAGCAAAGTAAAGGTTAATATATGGAAAGTAGTCCGGACAGGAAAGATGGTTTAATTATTCTTTAAGTAGTAAGCAATGATTTATTTCGGTGTTTATCATTGATCATATTTCCTCTACCGGGCGGAACCAACATGAAGTTGATGACGCTTTTTCGTTTACTGTTCTCAGTGTAAACGATCTCATTTATTTTGACTTACACTTGTGTGAAGGATGCGGTGTCCTTCATCTAACTTAGACAGAAATGTTACACATCCCATCACAACATCTCAATCAACTGCTCTATTAAAAATCAAAACTATCACACTCTTCTTTCTGAAAAAAACACGTATCCAAACTTGTATCATGCATTTTTGGCCGAAAAAGACTCATTTTGAATGTCATCTTCAATAAAGGATTTAAATTTAGAACTTAAAATATATACATATCTGCAAGTTGATTCCAGCCATTCTGAACATTAATAACAACATGGTTTATAATTCACGAACATTATAGCTAGTGCGTTACCGGTGCTTGTACGCCATCCAATTGTCTTCCTCCGTGAGCTGATACAATGATGCCGTGGACACCAACAGCAACCGCCTCTCTAGCACTCTCCGCTAATGAAGAGACAACGAACAGTTTTACTGGAAATGTTTACTCTCGGGGGAAAACAGGATTGTATGATATAACATCTATAGCATTGCGATGACATGCAGCGATTGAACTCGTTTGTTTTCTAACTTTTTCCCTCTCTTTACAAGACACACATGTTTTTTCCTTGTTGTTTTGCCTCTCAAAACAATGACGCTATTCTGTTTCTTTAAAATGATCCTCATGCGTGGAGAATTTGGCAAAGAGCGAAGCAAAGACTAGCTCAACAGGATCTGAACCAGTTACCTGAGGAATTCAAGTTCCGAATGAGTCCGTATATAGACTCATTCAGGGTGATATACTTCCATGTGTATAGTAAGCATGTTTTTCCAATCAGTGTACCACTTATAACAGGCGCGTATCCAGGATTTTCAAACCCGGGGGGCGCGAATTACTATCTTAGCGGAGCGCCACCATCGGTTGGCGCGCAGCGTACAAGAAAATTTCTTGTTTTGAAACCCCCCAGATCACCGGAAACGGCACTTCTCGGGCTTGAAATGACCAACCAGATGTACACATTTTGCCTGAGAACCAAGTATTTCCTAATAGTTTTTTTTTCCATCCATAACCTTTTTGAAGATTGTCAACCCGGCACACATCATGTTCGACCTGATCGCATCTCCTGTGGGTCTTTGCTTTTGTAGGTGATTCTACGTCGCGGCCCACAATACCCGTCAGCCCCACTTTTCAAGGTTTTAAGCCCCGTATTTGTTCAGAATTTGAAAATTCACATTTCTCGTGAATAAACTCACTTCAAAACATACCCATAATGTTGTACAAAATTTCATCTATGGACAACCAATATAGAAAAAACTTCCTTCCACCCCTAACAGACCGGTCAAAATTGCACGAGTAGAGGGAAGTGTGATGTAGAATGTTGGTCAGAAATTTTCGAAAATTCAGACACAGTTAATTTATTGGTGTACAAATATTAAAACCCGTTATAACGGCTATTATAAAACTTGGTTGAAGGAAATAAAAAAATAGCAGATATTTCCGAAACCGAACACTACACACATAGGCGTGGGAGGCGCGGTGGCAGTGGCGGAGCTAGGGGTATTGGTCAGGAGTGGCGAGAATGGTCTGAAGGGGCGCTTTCGACACTATCAGAGCCGTATATAGAGATATCTATATACGGCTCTGGACACTATCTAAGCGGAGCGCCACCACTGGTTGGCGCGTAGCGTACAGAAAATTTTTGAGTAAAGATACTCCCTAGATCGCCGGAAATGACCCTTTCCGGGCCTGGCTAATTTGCAGATAAACGAAGAATAAGGTGTCATCGCCAAATTACACCAACAAAATGTGACAAATGTCAATAAGTAGATGAGAGCGCAATAAAAAAGTCAATAATCTAGAATAAGTAAAAAGTGGTAAAGAGCTGAAAAAGGCGCCAGCAGTCCATTTGAGTCCGTCAGGGGGGCATCCGCCCCCCTGACCATATGGACGCTCCGCCACTGCGCGGCGGGGGTGCAGGCCCTAATTCGCCATTACTAATGTAAAAGAGAGTTTTGACATAATTGGACCTCCATGCTTTTAATACATGTGACATGTCGTTGTTTACATTAGCATCCCGCGGTATACTGCGCAATTTTAACGAACCGTACGGTACATGATGGCATGCGATGTAATACCCGATGCTTGCTTATATGATATTGACATGAACACGTTGAACGCGCGCTTCGCGCGCGAAAATTTGTGGTTATTTTTTCAGGCAAGTCGGACAGTTTTGAGGCTTTTCATCCTGGAACGCCATTTTCATGCTCACTGATATGATGTGATATCTGCTGTTTGCGTTACAAATTCGAACGGGCGCGTAGCGAGGAATTTGCCAAGGGAGGGGCGAAGCCTGTAGGCAAATTATCTAAGCTTAGCGCCACCATAGGTTGGCGCGAGGCGTACAAGCAAATTTTGGCCGAAAATGTCTCCCAGATCGCTAGAAATGACACTTCCCAGGCGTTGTAAGTTGCCTCTAGGCACTTTCTATTTTTAAATTACTTAGCGATATCATTTAATAAAATGCTGAATGGGGGGGGGGGCGGGCGGTCGCCCCCATCCCAAAATGCGTCATGTTCCCCGACGACACGGTCGAGTTCGAGACCAGCCACAGTTGGTTTCATAGCACAATTCTACACACGCGTTATGATAGACCATATATAGTATATATATATAGATCATTAGTGAGAGAGGAAAATGGAAACGTCAAAAAATGGAGTTGTCGGTGTAAGGGGTAGGGTGAGTCACACTTTTACGAAATCATTGATCCGTCACTGGCTACCCTTCAGCGCTGTAATGATGCCACTGTTCTTCTTTCTCTTCCCGGTGTCTTCGCGTTTTGCTTTTCCTCCCTCTTTTTCTCCTTTTTCTCTCTTTCTTCTTTTTCTTTTCCCTTCCTTCCTCTCCTCCTCCTCTTTTTTCCTTTTTTCTTCTCTTTTTTTCTCTTCTCTTTTTCTTACCCGGGGGGCGCGCGCCCCCAACGCCCCCCCCCTGGATACGCACCTGTATAAGTGCAAATTCATTGCTGGTTTCGTTTGAGAAGAACTCAGACACTGATACTTTAATAGATGCCAATAAGCAGGAAAGGAAACTTGGAGAGAGAATTTCCGCTTTTTGTCATTCGACAAAACAATTTGTCCCAACTGGGTTGCCAAGCCATATTATTATGGAACGCGAAGAGGACCACAACATATGATGGTGTTAATGTTGATCTAATTTTATACGATCATGTACTGAAAACTTACGATCATGTACTAGAAATACACGATCATGTACTAAAAATTTACGATCATGTACCAAACATATACAATCATGTACTAAAAGTATACAATCATGTTCTGAACATATACGATCATTACTAAAAACGTACGGTGTACATCAAAACAAATACGATCATGTACTAATAATGTTATGTTCAAAGAAAGTGGCGCCTGCATACGCGTATGTATATTCATATGTGACGTATGCATACGAGTATGAATATTCAGTGTAAACTCATTAAGAACATTAGGGGCGGGGCTTCGGTATCAACTTTGATATTCCTAGGGACACTTATATATGGATATCCATACGCGTATTCAAACGACAATAATGGATATTCATACGCCACTTTTTTGTAACTTGCGCTTTTTCATCATCATCACAAGTTTTCAGGACATGATCGTATATGTTTAGTACATGATCGTAAGTTTGTTAGTACATGAACGTATAAAATTAGATCATCATTAACATCATCAGATGTTGTGGTCCTTTTCGCGTTCCATATATTATCGATATACTTGGGAAGACTCGTAGTAATATTAAAGCTTTGACCTTACCGGTTAAAATGCCTTTTAAGATAATTGGTAATTTAGTCTGTGACTTCATCCAGGCTATATAGTTCCAGTCAGCAGCGGCAGAGGATATTTGTTGTTTTAGATATTGAAACAGATATTTATCGCCGGACGCTTTTGCCTTTTCGGTTTCTTCGGGAGCAGCCTCCAAATTGAGCAAACTTTCGAACAGAAAGAAAATCAGTAAATTTAATATCCCTGCATAAAGTCACAAAAGAGAGCAAAAGAGAGAGGTCAAGTGGTTAAGGCAGTGGACTTGTGATCTAAGGATTGCAGGTTCGAGTCCTGGCCAGATCATTGCGTTGTGTCCTTGGGCAAGGCACTTTATCTCCATTGCCTCTCTTCACCCAGGTGTATAAATGGGGACCTGTGAGATAAAACTGTCAGCTGGGCGGTGTTTAACTGCTGCCATGTGGAGGGATTGTCTCTATGTTTGACAGGTAATCGTTGACCGGGGTAAAAATTGTAGATCGCTTCGAGCCTTTGGGAAAGGCGCTTTATAAAAATGTAAATTTAAATATTAATTAAAATTAAGCGATTATACAGTTAGTTGAAAGGTCAGATTTCTTCTCACGCCCAGACGGCTTTCTTTCCCCTTCAATTTTCACACTGAGTATGTCGGACACGACCACTTTTAAAATATCGAAATTTCATCGTCATGGTTATAAAAAAAAAGTATATAAAAAAATTAAAGAGATGTAGATTGTAATTATCTCTTTCTGTAACAAATTAAAATAGATATACATTACTTTTCAGCTTGTAAGTTGTTCATAACCATGTTTTAAGTTTCTGATTGGGTCAATAAAATACAGTTACATATATTTCGTACGTACGAACACGAGGATGTTTTCTATTCATTCTGTTAAAAATGATATGATAATTATAGTCTTTAATATCTAATGAAAAGACCAACTCTTATTTCATTGTTTCGAATATACATGACAAATTAAACCAGGTGAATAGTTACATCTATAAAAATGACATGGCTCTTGGGAAAGTTCGACTTTGCAAAGGTCTCTTTGCAGTGAAATTTGTATGTAACCCTGTCAATAACGTGACCGGGAATTTCTCCCCACGCACTAACTGTTCCCTCTCCTCTGTGTGTTTTTACAGAGGAAGGGAAAGCGGTACCCTAATGAACCGGGACAGGGTCTCCGGGTACAGGAAAACCTCAGAAGCATGGCAATAACAGCATCGACCGAATCTAAGGCCAAGTGAGTGATTGATAAACACACCTGCTCCTCACAGAAAAAGCATTGGGGCCCCTAAGGTGGCATACTCCTATTAGAGTCTATATCAATCCGCCAGGTTGTTTCTACTATTTCAGGTAAAGTGCCAAAATGCAGTAGGAAAACATCTTTTTCGATACGTTATCAATCAGGATCTGGTTTGTTTTGGCTTGCATGTTAAAGAGCATGAATGGAAGTACATGTGGTGCAAAATTGGGTCAATTGATGCAATTTAGACCCCTTTAGGCCTCCAAGGAGCGGCGTACGAAAATTGTTTACTACTGAGTGAAGGGGATTGTTTACAAGTGACGAAAACTTCCGGCTCGGATAGCAAAAACATCTGCACGGTCATGATACGCAAAAATTGATGGTGCCTTGAAAGGCCAACTTGTCAGCTATCCGGTTATGGGTAGCGTTTAGCTAGTGAGAACTTCTATCTAGACTTAGAGACCACATTTCTTTTGTGATTTAGTATGTAAGTCAATGGGGATTTTAATGGGCGTATGCTACCCTAAGCACAGGCACATCTACGCCCATGATACTAAAATAAACTTCAACGTGCGGGAGTGAGTTATGCCTCACTGGTTTTATGGTGGCGCTATATAGGTACATGAGCGATTACCTTTCATCAAGATGACCTTATATGAACGTGTAGCTACATTTATTGTACAGAGGCAGATTAATGTGTCGCGAATGTGAATATTACAGTGCTACGTTATCTGATCCATATAGGTTTTTTACATTCAGTTCCACTATAGACGACAACGGGTTTAAAACTTACTCACCCGTTTGGCAGTACACTATCAAACTGATCTTGGGCCTCGTAACCAGACCGGATGCTTCTTGCAAAGATCCCAATCTGCGGTGAGTCTACGGTCACGACCAAAGCTTGGAATCCGCTCCGCTCAGCTCGACGGATAAAGTTAAGTGTATGCCGTCGGTCAGCATAAGGGTACAGCTGCATCCAGAGGACAGCACTAGGAGCAGAGGACGCGATAGTTTCAAAGCGAAGACATGTCCAACTACTAACGATCATGATAACTCCAGCTTTCTCGGCGGCTTTTTGTATAGATGAGGACAGAAAAATGGAGAGATGCAATGATACATTTTTAAAGAGCTTAGAAATACTAAAGCACGTCATAAATGGAATTTAAATATATGAAATATTAATACTCACTCATATTCACATTTCAATAGGCGTTTTAAGGTCATTCCCAGTGTGCTATCCTTAAATCACTGAGATATCTAATACGTAGTAAATAAGTTAAAATACTTCCCAATACATGGAATAAGGGAGGTAAGAAACCAAAGCAAAGGAGCTTTGGGATGTTTCAATGTAAAGGAGTAGTCTGAACAATTACCTGGAAAGCACGTTTCCTTTTTAATCTCTGTTCAAATTATTATCTAATATGTACAAAAGCACCTCACAATATGTTTTCACGAAGAAGGTTTCATCAGCTGCATTGTGGGTTTTATACTACTCCGACCATAACTTTAGGCTAAAATGAAGCTTTCTAACTTTCAATGGTTATGAATTGTATACCTTTCGCTGTAGCTACATCTCCTTGTGGGTGAGCTAAGGATTGAAATCCAGTTGGAGCTATTCCAAAAGGCGAGCAGATAGATTGACCCTGAGTTTTCGTCTCTATGTTGGTTTCACTTTTAGACTGTAAGACCCTTGGCTTCAGTCGAAATCTGAAAAATGTTTACAAGTGTAGAAGCAAAAAAGACGCGGTGAAGTAGGACAGTATCAAAAACAGAAAACACACACAAGGCAGAACATAGTGATGTTGGAAACCGTGAGCACTTGTTAGTGATTGGAGGTTGATTAGGTTGACCTTGGGGAGTGGGGGGGGGGGTAAAGGGAGATGCGATATGGTATTACCTATGGAATATACCCATAACATATATACGGAGAAATTGGGATTCATTGGGTGGGGGGGGGGGCATATTGCATGAATGTAAAATACTGCTCAACATTCACGAACGTTTCTACTTTGTATATAGCCTAAGCGATACATATTCATATTTTTATTGAAAGTTCCGGTAAGCGTGGAATGGGGTAGGATTATTATTATTCTTTCTTATTATTAAATGAATATATATATATATATATATATATATATATATATATATCCTTTAAAAAAAAAAAAAACTCGAATCCAGTATCCTAACAAGAATAAGTATGTGTTCCCTAACACCCCCTCCCCCTCCCCTATCAAACTATATCACTTCCAATCACAGTTACAACACTCGCTGAACATGATTGTTGATTGGTGTGTCTCTGAAGACCACTATAGCGTTCGAGACCTAAATTGATTCCTCGACAGATATTTTACATAATTCATGTAGTACATTATGCCATGTTTTCCAAGTTACAAAACAAATTTATTCCATTGTCATTATTTCCGTTCAAGCTAGATGTGCGGTACCTTTTAAAGGCGTTGACGCTGTCTACAAGGGTCTGTTCGTCGCCTCCACCGGTTGCAAAATAATCTATCAAAAAGTAAGGAAGTTTGTCTCCGACGAACTTCTCCAGATCAACCACGCGTGATATACCGCTGGTAGGCATAATTTCTGCTCAATAGTAAAGCCTACACTATTTTTTCAGATGGATTTCGGACAATTTAGTTTGCTTCTGTTACTGTATCTGCAAGATACATGCAGAGATAATAAGTTTGTTTCATCATGATAGAACAGGAAATGTGAAGAGATATGTTATTGAAACTTACGAAGAATCCATAGGAAAGTTACGTAATGACATAACTGACCAATAATTAACCTCAGCCTAACATAACATAACAACACCACACACAACTTCAGTACGATATATATCTATCTATCTATATATATATATATATATATATATATATATATATATATATATATATATATATATATATTATATATATATATATATATATATATATATATATATATATATATATATATATATATATATATATATATATATATATATATATATAAATATGAATTCGATCATCAGACAACTGGACGCAAATGATCTTGTGACCTTATTTCCTCCTTTCACGGCTGGGGTCTGTTACTTTTTGAGATGAGCTCATATTGCTGTAAATTACCATTTACGTGTGTATCATTATACTTAAATATATGCCATATCAAGATTGCCGCCTGTTAAAGTAGTCCTTTAACTGTAAGGTTACCAAACCCTCCATGAATGGTCATTTCTATACGTAAGCGAAGAAGGCACATGCACATTGACCACTGTAACACATTGTAATTGATAATATTCTGATTTTTGGAGTTTTGACAAGATGGAAGCAAGTATGAAAAATGTTCATTTTCATATTTTTGACGTTTGAAATGTGTATGTCATCAACGTGCATGTCCCTTCAACCCTTCTGTACTTTCGAATTTGAGTAACCCCTGGACCCTTATATCAGTATGATATGATATGCTTTCCTGTACTGTACACTAACTCTTGAGTACAGACAGCAACGAAGACAGTTTAACTTAGAGAAACTTACCATGGATCACGTCAATACGTACCACACAAGAGAACGGTTCATGTGACTATTTTCTGTACTGTTTGAAATGATTGTTCCTTTCGGCGTGTCAGAATTTTAAAAACTCGGTAACTCCACAAAAATAGTCCAGATAGATAAGTCCTACACTGTGATGCGAGTATTTGCTGTCTAATTGCAGATAGCCTGTGTCCAATTATGGTGTCATTTGGCTTCGCAGTACAAAGTATAAGGGTGTATTCTACCGTGCATTTAAGAAATGTGGAAAAGCTAGGGCCGGTTGCCGTCGAAATGGTAACATATGTCTAAGCATTTTGTGTGCTTGAAATATGGATGCCTGTACGTGCGTGCGTGTGTGGGTATTTGGTCGACGATAGCATCTCCAAAATGACTGCATGGATCCGGACATGTGTTAAGTATGTACTTGTATTTGTATGTTCCGCTATATTCTTTAGATGTTGCAAGAAAATGTTGGGTGATAGTTGGGTGTAAGGTCATAGAAATTAAAGAGGTAATAAATTTTCTCAACTTTTATTGTTTTGTGTTATTATATCTGTATATGTGAATATTGGAGTTGTATCAAACGGACAGAAAAGTTAAAGTTCAATGCAAACTGGTTTCAAAGAGAATAGGTTTCCTATAAAATCGGCTGAGCCGCCATCTTTATCCATAGAAAATTAAAAAAACCCATAGGCAGTGGTTATAGATTCTGAAAGTAAAATATTTTTCAATACCTCGAAAAAGAAGCAAAGAATTTTCTACTACAAAATGATCTAGCCAGTAACACATCATCGTTGCTGTTCAAATTCAGTTCAATAAAACCACGGCCTTCCATTAATCTAATCAGATTGTTCAAACTACAATCGTAAATATGCACAATCATTGAAAATGGTTTCGTTTTTACAGACAAATACTTTTTTTTTGTGGCTTCGATGATGTAACTTATGGAACACTGGTTTGCCCCTTTGGTGTAGGGGAGGGGAGATACATGTATACTATTGGTAATATAAAGGAAGTAATATTGACTTATTTAACTTAATTCAGTTAGACCAAAAAAGTGACACAAGAGTACTCCTCCCCCCCCCCCTCCATTTCCCGCAGCACAATATGTTTAGTTTATCTTTAAAAGGTATTGAAACAAGAGTATACTTCCCCTCCATTTCCCACAACACAATATATTCAGTTCATCATTAAAAGTTATTGAAACAAGAGTACTCTCTCCCCCTTCCCACCAACACAATATGTTCAGTTTGTCAATAAAAGTTTCAGTTCTTACCGCAGCCGTCCGTTCCAGGTATCATACTAACAACAAGGATTTGATGATATCAACAAATGATCTGCTGATATCATTAAATGCGCATAATTGCAGATATCACCAATTCATTTGCTGATATCAGCAATTCATTAGTTGATATCACCAATTCAATTCCTGATATCATCAAATTGATTTGCTGATATCTTCAAATAGTTGATGATATCATCAAATATTTGAGGAAATCAGCAATGATTGCTGATATCACCAAATAATTGCTGATATCAGCAACTGAATTGCTGATATCATCAAATGATTTGCTGATATCATCAAATCGATTATTGATATGTTTATATCACTAGTTCAATTGCTGATATCATCAAATGATTAGCTGATATCATCAAATAATTGGTGATATCAGCAATTGATTTGCTGATATCAACAAATCATTTATTGATATGTTTATATCACTAGTTCAATTGCTGATATCATCAAATAATCTGTGATATCAGCAATTGAATTGCCGGTATCAACAAACTATTTATTGATATGTCCATATCACTAATTCAATTGCTGATATCATCAATTGATTTGCTGATATCATCAAATAATTGGTGATATCATCAAATGCAGGAAAAACATTAAAACGGCTTGCCATACGCCCGGCGAGTTAATCACAAGAGATTCATACCAGCTGGATATGAAACAATGTATCAGCTGGTTTATGAGTCCGTCTGTCGGCTTAGTCCGGGCAAGGTTTGAGAGAATGAAGTGATGGACGGATCAGGGATCCTATGAGTTGTGAGATGATTGTTATTAATAGTTCAGGTATGTGTACCAAGTTCAATATGTGCCAAAAGAGAATAAAGGAAAGAAAAAACTGAACATGACAGGTTCTTCAGAGAGAGAGAGAGAGAGAGAGAGAGAGAGGTGGAGAGAGGTGGAGAGAGACAAGAATGACAGTTCATATTTTATCTTTTCTGAATTATGTTATGTTATTTCAGGAACATTCTGTTAACAGGTCAATACCATAATCATATGGACAGATAGACAGGCAATGAGTGACGGAGACGTTAGAGGAAGTAATTGGAATCGAGGATCCCTCCCTCCTCCTCACCCCCCCCCCCTCCTCCCCAATATATATTTCTCTGTCAGCTAACATTATTCACAATATTTCTTACCTTGGTTATTACGTATAAGGAAGGGAAATATTTCAACAACAACAAAGTTATTAATTTTTTTTATGAAATTATCCCGCTAATTAAAACGGAATTCTGCAATTTTTACTAACACATCCTGGTCGGTCATTGTTTTCCAACTTTATAATATTCCTCTGGGCTACTAAAGAAAGAACCAAAATTAATTATCGCGGAAAAAGAATTCCAATCTCAAATATAATGTGATTTGCTTATCAGGAACCTTATTCTCATATTTCTTGTACTTATATGCAACAAGGCGTGTATATACAAGCCAATATTATATATCATGTTTGGAACGAGAACAAGAATTTTTTTTACCGTGGTGTAGTATTTATTATGCACCGCTATTTTTATTGTAATTTCGGTATCTACTGATATTTGTCTCCCTAAAATCCTGGATCCGCTACTCTATTATAAATAACAAAAAGATATGATTTCTGCACGTTGCTTTTCCTAACAAACGATAGCACAAAATTAAAATTAAGGAAATATCAAAAAAATATATATATAAATGATATTGCGGGACGGAATTTTTTAAACTACAACTTGCACGTGAGCTCAGATTGGTGTCTGACAAATGACCTCGTAATTTCATCAATCTTGTTACAACCTGCAAAAAAAGAAAGAAAATATTTCAAAATGAACCGAACTGAAAAACGTATGGGTGGGTATGGTGGTAGGGTGTAGGGTTGGGTAGTAGTGTAGTCTAGCGGCATTCGCTTCTGCTTCGCCCCCCCCCCCTCCACATCCTAGAATTTGTATTCTATACTACTCGTGCAGAGAAAATCCTCGAGTGTAATATCCAAATGAAAGCGCGCCCTCTTTACTTTATTTAAAGAGGCATACTCTTATTAGAGTCTACATCAGTCCGCCCGAATGTTTCCTTCAATAAAAGTTTTGTAAGAACGCCACCCATTACTATCAGTTTTTCAGTAGATGATAATAGACCACTTTTCAGTAGTTATATGTTTTATATCATTTATCTTGAATTCCAATCCATCAATAATCTTTAACATTGCCTCTTTGTATGGATTTGCTTTTACCTTTCTTCGCTTCCTCTTTATTTTTTTCTCTGTATTTCCTTATCTCTTTACTCTCTCTGTACTTATGTGATTTTTGAAATTCTCTTTGCTTGTTAATTAAGGGACCAGACTCGAAAAGTCTCTACTTACTTCTGGTTCCTCCACTTCCATTATAGCATATTTTGAACTTTGTTTATTGTTATTTCATCATAATGTGAGTAAACCACTCATTGACTCTGTTACTGTTTATATTTATGGAAAGTGGAAAATAAACTTGAAACTACTATTAACAGCCATCCCCATCCGCCCACAGTGCGGGCCTCAAGTGAAGCAATTTTCCCCTGCCCCCGTCCTACAGTCAGGTCCTCCGAGATAAGGATCGGTATTTATGAAATTTAAAATGATCATATCTGATTTATTCGACAAACTATGTCATTTTATATTGTTCGTTTTTACACGATTTTTTTTGCTGTGGCTGTGAAAAATTCAAAATACAAAAAACAAGCGATTTGAGAGGGTAACGAATAAACTTCAATTCTAAATCAAGTCTATTGAATAATTTACTATAAAAGCACATAATTATGCGATCATCGTTAAACAGTTACTTTACAGTATGTGTTATCATGAATGTTTTAAACCACCCGATCATCATGGCTTTATCAGTTAAAACTGGTGAAGATGAGTAGCCGTTCATCAGTTAATAACTGGTGTGCATAGGCTTTAAATTCTTAACCTGTGTTACTGACTTACTACCAGTTCCGACTGAGAAGTAATTACAGACATATAGTACAAACACATAACGACTGGACTAACCAGACTACTCTATACAGCTTCCGTCCATCTTATCGCGCACGTTTTAACAGATTGTGGATGACACTTTACTGCAAAACGCTTAAAATTTGCGAATTGAACACTCCTTAATGAGGTATACACACAAGTAAAACATTCGGACAGTTGCATGTTTAACATTATGTTACCGTGTAACTAACATTGGTCGGTGTTAGCTGATTAACGGAGTACATAAACTTTAAAATGTTTTAACCGATAAAGCCACGAGAAACGGTTGTATAAACACATGTTTAGTGTTGGTAATTTATGTTAACGGTTATATAGGATGTTGTATGAGTCATTTCCGATATCAACATTTGTTTGATTTATCTGTACAGCACAATACCTGTCATCATTACAAACTTTATGATCTAGTACAGGGGATTCTTAATAGGCCAATTAATAGGCCAATGTTGGCCCTCGAAAAATTCAATCCCGATACAAAAAAAAAAAATCTCCTGATCGAAATTCAAACACCTTAGTTGACTATCTTGCTGCCGTATGGTCAATATAGGTACAGACTTTGGGTCAGGTCCAACCAATGCCACTCAGTCCTGGTCCTCGTAAAAGCCCTGGTCTAGTCTACTGGTCTACTCGCATAGCAAAATTTCCTTAGGAGAGACCGAAAGATATACTTTCTTGTTAAAGAAAAGTCACCCAAGCAAGAGTCCGGGCAAGAAAACGGATCACGTTGACCCACTCTCAACTTCCCAGTCCTCTTACATCAAGAGTGTAACCACGTGATCATTGACAGTGTCACGTGATCAGTGGAGGCCTACATACCGCAGAGGGACATTGTGTTCACTAACTCTTCATTCATCATAGTCAGTATTTCCGATACGCCATCTTGTCCCTGTAAAGATAAAAAGGGAAACACGAATCAAGTCTCTGATTCTATCCATCCTTTATAATCTACTACGTCATGAATTGTTTATATTTACTCGGCTCGATAAACAAATAAACATAAAGAGGCCATTGTAAGTCGATATTTTATTGCAATGTATATCATTTGAGCCGTTTTGTAATTATTCGAGGTTAGCGACAGAATTCCGAATGTATTCTGCTGTCGTGTTGTAATGATGGATCTTCAACTATCCGCCCATATTTCATCTCATTGTTGTTTAAACAAATGGAGTACTTTATTGTTCTAAAAACTGGCAAATTAAAAGCCCAGTTTGTCTCCTTACGTCATAGGTCAACCCCCATATGACTGGCCGTCCGATGAATACTGCTTTGGCGCCAATAGCGAGGGCCTTGAAAACATCCCTTCCACTTCTGACACCGCCATCCATATAAACTTCGACACTTGACCCTCTCAGAGCGTCTACGATTTCAGGTAAAGCCTCGATCTAAGAGCAATGAAAGAACACAACACGATTTCAAAATAGGATGATTTTATTTGCTTGAATTTCATAAATCAATTGACAAAGGTCTTATGTAAACCTTGTGAAAATGGATTGTTATTTATCTAATGAGAGAGGAAATACCGGTGCTTGCACTCCATCCAATTGTCTTCCTCCGTGAGCTGATACGATGATGCCCTGAACACCAGCAGCAACCGCCTCTCTGGCACTCTCCACTGGTGACAAGATTTGAAGAGAAAAAATGCTTTGAAGAGAAAGTAATATTTGACAGCATCAGATACTGTAACTTAAGGTGCGCCTACATGTTAGCGAATATGTGCCGATGGGGAGGGCAGTGGGGTGCAAACATTGATCTTAGCCAAAAACGGAATATAGACATACCCTGGCTCACTCGTGCCAAGGGCGTCTGATGGTGGTGGTGATCGGACGAAACCACTGATTTTTCTTCATATCCAGAGTTTGACCAACCTTAGCCCCAAGATGAAACGTCTGCATGTACATGGTTCTAACACATGCAGGGTTTCCAGTCCCCTAACAGACCCCTCCCACCCCCACCCCCCATGGAAAACTTTATACATTAGTTTGAGCAACGTGAAAACATACGTGAGTATAAATTGATATTGATTAGAATTCTATACATGATCTTGGTTAAATGTTGGTTGGTGGACTTTATAGCACTACATAACCTCAAATTGATAATTATCCTATTGTTAATGAAGTGCATGTAGAGATGATATCCGGCCGTTACCTGACAGGATCCCTTTCAGGATAATTGGTCACTTTGTTTGTGATATAATCCAGGCTACTTCTTCCCAGTTCAAGTTCGACGTGAACTCTGTCTGTGCTCGAGCATAAGCGAAGAGATTGTGATCTCCGGAACTTTTGGCTTTGTCGATATCAGCTGTGACTGCTTCGAAGTTTACTAATCTTCAGACAAAACAAGAAGATGATACAAGTGGAAACAAATGATTGGTTAGAAGGAGTATGTATAGAATCGTAGAAAATTTAAAACTGTTGATTAAACCGCGTGCCGCGCTCTGAAAAAGTTAACATTTCGTTGCTTGCAAATGCCGTTTTGTTCTTGTCGGTTCAAAATGCAGACAGTAATGAAACGTGATACCTTGTGTTATATTTTATCTAGGCCTGAGATGTCCACGCTGCTCTGTACACTGTGTTGTGGGTATTGACCGTAGCTGTATGTATTGACTGTACACTAGTGTCTAATTACCGACGGTAGCAAGCTGTGTGTGTATTTTCTGGGATCGATGGTGGTGTCTCCACTTCTGTTACACCTCATTCGAAACTAGGTCAGATTACCGGCATGAGACGTTTCTTTCTGCGCGAGTCTTCTCACCCTTTAACTACGGTGATCATCTCTATAAGAGCATTGTGCAAAACGGGATGTATTTCGATCGAGGTTTAGTTCTCAACTACCCCTTTATACTCCTCCGCAGGGGCGTCGATCTCAACTGAAAAATGTGCGCGTTCGGGTGGGGTGGAGCGGGAGGGGCGTGGGGGATACATAAATGACTGAACATAAATGACTGACAACTAAAAGAGTGTACGCGTAACGCACACCGCTACCGCCTGTGCCTTACTATTATAGCAAACAGCAATAATATGGTAAATTATCTTATAAATTTGTTGCAACATGTTTCTGCTCACCCTGGCTTGAGGCTGGCGAATTGCTGTTTTATTTCGTCCCCGCTGCGAAAGCTTCTTTTGAATATTCCGATACTTGGCGAGTCTACAGTTATGACGATGGCTTTGTAACCGTTATGCTCCGCTCTTCGAATCATATTCAAAGAGTTCCTCCTGTCGCCAAACGGATATATCTGCATCCATAGTTTGGCTTTGGGGGCAGAGGCAGCTATTTCCTCGAATTTTACCATCGCCCAGCAACTAACGATCATAATCATACCAGCTTGCTCAGCAGCTGAAAATAAAAGATAAAAAAAAATACTATAAATAACATATTCTGAGTTCAAAATCAATGGAAACAAGCTACGACTTCTCCACACTTTCAGCAAAAAAACCTTGTTTTTGAAAAAGTTATTAAATACCTCTAGCAGTCGCCTTTTCTCCATCGGGATGGGCTGCCTTCTGACAAGCGGTAGGAGCGATTCCCAGAGGTGAGCTTACATCTTGGCCTTGAACAATGCTTCTCTTATCTATGTACGGTTTGGATTGTAATACTCGCGGCTTGAGACGAAATCTGAAGTAAAGACGTGATTACGTATAACATTGAACTAGTGAAGAATCCATCACAGAGACGGCACACATTGGGCCAGGCAGGGGCGAACTGGGTCTTAAACCAGCCCGGGCATTTGTTAACCTAGACCGGGCCATCATTGATTAAATATATATTTCTACACAGTCCGTCTGTATTCTATTAACTACTGTGAAAATTGGCTGTAATTTTTGCTAGGCTCCCAAGCCCATCGGCCCACCTGGCATTGCCCAAATGCCCGTGTGGCCAGTCCGCCACTGGGGCCAGGCCCGACGAGAATGGTAATAATATCCTTAAGAAAGAATGAAAGGAGTATCAATGGGTCCCCGTGGCCCGATATATAGGCATCGACATCTTTTCCAAGCTCTCTACAGAATCAGTCTGTTCGGGAATTCTTTCGGTCTGCAACTTTCAGAGCTAACAGTTGGTAATGTATTATTTATGTCCATGAGTCAGTTATATGTTACTCGAGTTCTGTGTCGTGACTTAATTGATGATGACGTCATCATTTATGCACGTTGCTCAACTTCTCTGAATATGTAGATCATTTCCAGCTATTAATTCCTACTTCTTTCAGACAAAGAGGTTACCGTTTTGACATTACAGTGGCATATATTTGGATTATATTGAATTGCATAATTCTAGAATTTATATTCATATTTAAGCTTCAAAAACGTCGTGAAACTAACACATGTATACAATTGAAGCCCAAACAAACCAAACCAGTGTGGAATATCAGTCGCCACTGACATACAGAAGTCCAGGGGCTTAATTTGAAGCCACCAATTGACAATTTTGAAATGTCACCTTAAAGGTACAAACTGTGTAATTTTCTTTTCAACTTATGAGTCTCTGAAAGGACTGTCTTTAATTATAAAAGGTTATGTCTCGGCATGCCAATATGACAGTATAACCCCCCTCCCCCACCACACCCTCCGCCCTTATTTATTATTCAGGATAGGGGAATTATTGGAATTAAGTGGGTGTCATGCGGTCCTGCCTGAAGTCAATCCCATGTTCGCTTATGCAGGGTTCTGTCAAGATAGAGGGACAATAATATCAACCTCACTCGATCCCTCCCCTTGGCGACAAAGATTGGATGTAGTTTCATTGTGACCAGGCAGCGTTTATGAAACTTAGCAGTTCGTCTAGTTAGATTTTTACTATGACCATTCTCAATGCGAAATAATTGTGTAAAACGGTCTTAGTTTTGCAATGAGTTCAATGGCTTTTGTCTCGATCGGCTGTTGATCTCAATTTGTGTAGTCTCTTCCACCAGTTTCAGCATAACTAGGCCTTAAAGCGTAACGTTCGACTTTCGTCACGTTTATGATTATGGGACAACTTAAACAAACCTGGCTAGGGTCGTGAGCAATTTTATGTTGTCTATGCCAGCAACGGTTGGGTAGAATAGGGTTCGTTAACACAACAACGTGAAGAATACCAGTCAGAATACCAATACAACAAGTCTCCTTAATTATTTCTTAAGGCATATTCCTACTGGCTATCAGTAATAATTCACAAAGTATAGAACAGTTTAATCTATCATTTGTTCTATCACACGATTATGTGCTTGGCATGACTTCTAGGTTTAATTGTTTGTCTTAGGAAAGGTAAAATCGGGTATCTTTGGGGTGACGGGGATATTGTTCGTACACCTAGGAAATTCTAAGAAAACTATCGTTGCGCTACGTGCGTTTAAGTTACAAGAAACGAAGGTGTATTTTTAAGAGACATATTTGTTGTCACTTTCTATAGGGGTTCGATAATTGTAATTTCGACTTCACTAGGGGGCTCACAAACGCTAGACCACGTGTTTCATGTGGGCGTATGTCTTGTATATATCTTTTATGTTTTCTTAATCAAAGCAAGTAGTGAGAAAGAGTAGTGTCAACAAACGCTAGTATTATCCTTCATCTGTACATACATTTACCCACGTACTGGTTTGGTTGTGATTCGAAAAGAGATGTTTTATTTAGTAATCTAAAATGTTTAAGTCTTTAAGCCTGTTGTTGAGTGAGTCCCAACAAAATATCTTGTATGCCTCCACGATTTAGTGCGTAACTGCGTAAGTGCGTAACTGCGTAATTGCGTAAGCGCGTAACTGCGTAATTGCGTAGCTGCGTAAGTGCGTAGTTGCGTAACTACCTAGCTGCGTAAGTTCGTAACTGCGTAAGTGCGTAACTGCGTAGCTACCTAACTGCGTAAGTACATAAGTGCGTAACTGCGTAATTGCGTAACTTCCTAAGTGCGTAACTGTGTTACCGCTTACGTGTGCAGACAATTCCTGTACCATTTCTATTAACTGTTTATCAAAGTCTCTGTAAGGTCTGTCAATGCCGTAATTTGTGGTAATTCATATGCCAGTGAATCAAAGATCGACTTAATAAATCAATAAATAATAGATCAACCAGTCATCAACCTCTTCTCTGATTTTTGTCTTGATATGTGTTAAAGATTTTTATTAGTTCAAGCAGCTGGACTTCGGGAGACACTGGTCAACGTTACACTATCTACGATGGAAATCGTGGATACCTCTTATACTTGGTGTGTGGATTCATAGCATTGAGTACAATACCCCTATTGCTTTGGATGGAGGTGTGTATAACCACGCACAGTAGACTGACCTGTGTTTATCATGCCATAATGTCATTGTAACAGCTAGTTCTGGTTATACTAACAAGCAGAAGTCTAGTGCATAGAAGTCATCGAAACCTCAATGCATTGTGCATTCTAGTTCTTTTTAGTTAACTGTTTACTGTTTTATGCGAGCATTCAATTACCCTTTGTATGGTTTGTAAAAGTTAATCTTATCTTATCTTGTCAGTTCATTTGTTGTCCATATCTTTTATATTGTCTAGACAGCCTACAGAATCAACTCCCGCTGTAGCTATGCAGCTGTATTATTCACTTGTTTATTCAAAGATTACTAATACGGTGTGGAAATTTATGGCATGGTTAAAGCTTCCGTACTTAACGCTTTACAAGTCCGCCAAAATAGAATTTTAGAAACTGCTACGTTCAACCATCGTTCATATCCCACCAACACTCTGCACAGAAACCTTGGTATCCTGAAGGTCGGCGATATCCATGTTTTCATGTTGTATTCCCCTATCTATAAGCATGTGAACGGTGCTCTTCCACGTGTTTTCAATGATATTTTTAATCCTGGTAATGCCTTACAAGAAAAGTCCAGGTCAAAATTTATCTTTGAAATATTAAAGAGGAACATAATCTAAGCATTGTGGTGAAATTTGCATTGGGTTTATTAAGCCCGCTCCGTCATCTACATGGCTGGCTGGTGAATGCCAGCTGAACATACACTCTTACATAGCAATCTCAAATTCACAGGTTGGTTACGCAGGAAAAAATCCATGATCAGCTTTGCAAAGAATTGTGGCGGCATTTAAACAGTTTGCAGAAAATTGTTCAGTTGCTCAGTTGGAATGAAGTGAACAATTAAACATTTTGCAAAAAAATGTTGAATTGACGAGATACGATAAGTTGTCAAATAAACATTTTGCAGAAAATTGTTCAATTGCTCAATTAAAGCAACTGAGCAATCGAACATTTTTCTGATTTTTGATAAGATGTAGTGTTGTTATCTAAACAATTTACTGAAAAATGTCAACTAATGGGGCAAAGTTTTTCTTATGTTGGTGGCACTTTTAGGCTTCCGTAACAAAGACCCTCCATTGAATATGAACAACTTTAAGTTTGACCTCAACCACGCATTATAATGACAAGTGTTTGTATAGAAGCACAGGTGTTCTTGTTGCTCTCTGGGATCTACAACACAGATATACACATACATTAGAACGGTTATTTACTGATTTGTTGGTAATTTGTGACGCGGGATTCTGTTGCTGTGATTCTGTATGCTGGTATATGTTCAACGGTAAGCAATTATCTTTAACTTGCACACTTTTGGTCCAGTAAAACTACTTTGTTTGTTTTGCGGTTTTTAAACGGAATTTGGCATGAAGTTATACAGTATCATATTAATAGCTTCTATATACAAAATGCATGCTGATTGTCAAGTTGTCACAAAGACTACCAGCATACAATAAGCAAGAGAGAATCATCCCAATCGTGTTATGAAAAAGTGTATAGCACGTAAATGGAGTTATTAAAGGTGTATACGAGGGGCAGTGTTGGTGTTAACAGGTTATTATGCTGGATCCCTTACAACGTCCATGCGACCATGCATGTAGGTATCATGAATGAACCACTGTTTAATTGTAAAGGAATTTCTTTATTAATCTGGCAATGAAGCGGCATGTTTAGCCTACATATCTTTTATAACGGCGATCGTCCACAATGTTAAGGCGTGGATATAAGGGAGTGGAGGGTGTACAACTCCCCCCCCCCCTCCACCATTAAAGGGTGTGAAGACTCGCGCAAAAGAAACGTCTAATGCCGTTAATCTGACCTAGTTTCGAATGAGGTGTAACAGAAGTGTTAGACACAACCATCGATCCCAGAAAATACACACACAGCTTGCTACCGTCGGTAATTAGACACTAGTGTACAGTCAGTATGTATATAGCTGCGGTCAATACCCACAGCACAGTTTAAAAACGATACAGCGATGGACATCTCAGGTCCAGCTAATGATAACAAGGTATATGTTTCATTACTGTCTGCATTTTGTAGTGACACGAAGAAAACTTCACTTGCAAGCAACAGAAAGTTAACTTTTTCGGATGGCTGCACGCGGTGTGGAGCGAGTCTTCAATGCCTTTAATCCCCATACAGGAATATCATTCTAGTTCCTTGCCTCTTATCTAACCTGTAGCTTCTTTCTATCATAGCGAGGGGTGGGATGACAGATGTTACTTCAAGAAGGCTACACTTGATTTCTTGTTTGGTTGGACTGAGGATGGTGGGCGTAATTGGAAAGGAGAATAACAACGTTTCTCAACCCTCCCTGATTATCTGCGCCATTGCCATGGGCGTAGATCAGTCTTGGATAATGGTGGTGACGCGGTATGTTCTCTGATACTATCTAAGCGGAGCGCGACCATGGGTTCGCGCGTAGCGTACAAGAAATTTGTTGGCAATATACCTCCCATCAGATCGCCGGAAATAACACTTCACAGACCCAATGATGCTCCTAAACCTCCTAAAATTTTAGATCTCATGGCTTAGAAATTTAGTTTGGGGGAAATGCATGAGCGTCTGCAGAAAAAAAATCATGGGGCAAATAATCCAAGTAGAATTTTGTATACGATGGGTCTGGGGTCCTCTCCCAGGAAACGATTATAGACTGCCGCAAATGCGATTTCCGTCCAATATTTAACAACTGTGGATAAATAGGCCTATATTAAAATGTGAAATGGTGCATGTCATTTTCAAAATGCTGGATCAAACTGCGCCAAAGTGCAATACAGGGGAATTTGAAATGCAGCGTTTGGTCAAGACAAATTGGATGGGGACACGGTATATCATGTCCCCACCACTGAAAAAGTTGGTGGGGACGCGTCCCGCTGTCCCCACCAGGATCTGCCCCCATGGCCTTTGCAAAGACGTAAAATGATCGTATTATGTGTGCACACATATACAAAAATGTTGTTCATGGAAAACGAGAAATTATCGATTTTCTTTTCTTTTAAAATGGTTCTTATTTTTCAGTCGGCTTTAATTCACGATTAGCATCATGCCAGATCCGGAAATCACAAACCTCTATGATATCCGGGATCGTGCTTTGCAGAAAGCACACAAGGAGATTTTCAATTATTACGCAACCGGCGCCGGTGTTGAACAAACTCTGGAGGATAGTGTGGCTGCCTTTAAGAGGTACTTAATCGTAACCAACTTACAAACATTGTAATTCTTTAGAAGTAAATTTCAATGTGGAAAAGAATATACCTACATATCATATCATATCAGACACACGCATATACATATATATATATGTATATATATATATATATATATATATATATATATATATATATATATATATATATATATATATATATATATATATATATATATATTCGTTTTGGTAGATTTCGTTTGCAACCGCGAATATTTCGATCTGACCTTAACCCTGACCTGAGTGTGTCCATCCAGGGACATCGAATCAGGGTACCGTTCGGTATCGCCCCTACAGCCGCCCACGCCACCGCTCATCCCGATGGTGAATCAGCTACTGCCAAAGGTAATGAACATGCAAGTACTTCACGTTTGAAACATTTCAATCATTAATATTCGCCAAAGAGCCCGGTATACCGTGAATTTTATTTACTATCTTTCTTGAAATCATCTTTGCATATCATTTTGTACATCTAAGTGAAGTCTTTTCAAACTTGCAAGCAGGAAAGTAAAACTCAAATGAAAAGCCTTTGTTGAATAAGAACAAGCAAGAACTTATATTATACACTCATACTATGCAAGTTAGAGGAAATTTATTTTCCACTTGTAAAAGAAATTTGAACTTGTGCAAAAACTCGTTGCATATTAAAGCCGCTTCTCTAAGTTTTATTTTATATGTAATATTTCAGGTGGAGGATCAAAAAGTTGATCTTTTGGAGGAAAGAAATTGAAGACCAAACATCGTCTGTTCGACAGCCAAAATGAACTATAGCGCTGAGTTCGCATTCCCAAACCAAAATGAGTTATTGTTCCATCATGCAAATTACAAACGGAACATAAACGCATTATCGCTCTTCTTAATACGAGCAACAAAACTATTTGTGCCAAAAAATGCAGTGAATTAAACCAAACTGAAAGTACTATATTTGACTATCTTTTACTGAAACTGATGGTGACTGAAAAATGTTTTTCCAATCTTGTTCATTAATATGAAAATCTAGAACCTGATTATATTTCTCAATGGCATCTAGAGGAGTATGTATAAGACCCCTTAAACTCTTATAAATATATTGAGAAAGATGGGTGTGGCATGTATATGTTTGAAATATATCATACTTGGCAAACCAGATTTCAGCTTCAGTAATGCATGCTTTCCATTCCCTATAGGAATAGCCGGCAATTTGTCCATAAATACAGATAAAAGGATAGTTATGGATATTATATATTATCATAGGCGTACGGGACCATTTCAGTTTGGGGGGGGGCAGAAACTTTTGTGCCCGAAAGTTCCTGTGACACTATCTAAGCGGAGCGCGACCATCGGTTGGCGCGTAGCGTACAAGAATTTTTTTGGGTAAAAAATGCCTCTCAGATTGCCGGAAATGGCACTTCTGAGAGGCCTTGCCAGATGAGCTGCGCTTACGGTGGTGTTACACGGAAATATTCGGGCATCATGATGCTAAATAAAGAAAATCCTTAGGCCTATATTAATATTAATGTCACAAAACAAATAACACGAAACGCTCTCCACGGAATTGTCGGGCAAAAATTTGAAAAGATTCGGGCAAGCTACTGCATATTTATATATATATATATATTTTTTCTCCCCTTAGGCTGCCCGAATTTTTCAGGACTTTTGCCCGAATTTCTTGTCCTCTGGAAATTTGGGGGGCAGTCTGTATCTGGTTATCTATAACACTGAAATGCTTTTAATGAGATGGCACTGATTAATTATAATTAAAAAATATATATTAATAAATAAAAAGATACGGACTGGGAGAAGAACCCTGACGTTCCCCCCACACCCCCACCTCTACACCCCCACCCCACCCCATCGTGATATTGAAATCACTACCGGAATACCCGTTGTTTATTATTCTAAATCTACTATTGGAATATAGAGAGCTTATTCAGTGACGACAAACCTTCAGAAAAGAGCCACTTAATGATGGTTCATATATGTAAATGGTATAAATCAAATTACTTCAATTTAATCATTAAGTTTTGCCAACACAAACCGGTATAACGCCCATATTTATTTATTTTTTAAAAAACATCCTCGTGAAGATCTATTCCCTCTCCTCAATTTTTCTCCCTGCGCCCAACTTCTCTCTAACATTTTTTTTTTAAATTTTGTTTTATCGTGTGTGTCCTTCCTGGTTAGTGCAAAGGTCGAAAATGCCTCTGAAGTAACATATTTATATATGCGCATGATCAGAGTTACTTTGTAGTGGAGAATGACGATGATGAAGTTAACGAGGAGCATAACGATCATATTCTTTTTATCTTTCTTTCTTTCTTTTTCTTCTAAAGCTGCCCAGGGATTCGGAACTATTATGATACAAAGCTCCATGTCTCAGACGACCATTGAAGACGTTAGAAGAGCAGCCCCGAATGCTCTTTTATGGATGCAAACATATTTCTTTAAAGACAGACGGCACACATTGGACATAGTCAGACGTGCTGAGAGACAGGGCTTTAAAGCGATAGTAGTCACCGTCGATTCTCCTGTCCTAGGATTGTTCAGTCGGGCAAGCCATTATGAAGACTACATCGTATCGGAAGAGGCGAAAATGAGGGAATCACCTCTTCAATTAAAAGGGTAAACATATACAGGTGTTTGTCAAAGGCTAACTCAGAAGAGTCGACGAGGTCGTCTTCAAAGTACTTCACAAAATATTAATCCGAAAGCTATTTTTTAAGAAGAAAAATATCTTATATCTTGTAATCTACATGTGCTTAAATGTTCACTCCAATCGCCTTATCATGATGAGATACTATTTTGGTTCCACAGATTTCAGCCCTTCCGAAGAGTGTGAGAAAATTAGAGTGTAGACATTGAGAAAGGCATAACGGAGATTCGTTAGATTCGAAATATCGACTCTAAACCTATAAGTCTTCATTCTGTGTTTCCAAATGAATATGCATAGACTGATACATATGTCACAACTTGGATGTTGTAATAGGAAAATATGGCAGTATATAGGCTAATATTTTTCTCTGTGTTCAATGTTCCATCTCGAATTTTGTTTTTGCACAGCCTTGCGAATTTAAACATTTCAACACCTGATGTTGCCAAAGCTAAGGCTAGTGGTGATGAAGGCCTCCTTCAGTATTCACGTGACCAAATTGACCAATCACAGCCCAAGTGGAAGGATGTAGCTTGGCTGAAAACTATCACTCACCTACCAATCATTTTGAAAGGAATTATAACAGGTTTTCAAACGTTCGTTCACAAATTGCGAATATTTCTTGTTCTTTTGATTTACTTTCAAAACTGTTGTATATATATATATAAATGAAAATCGTAATGATTATATATATATATATATACATATATATATATATATATATATATATATATATATATATATATATATATATATATATATATATATATATATATATATATATAATATAGGTGACAAACGCCTACAGTGGAATTACGACCTTCCTTACCGGTTTCGAACCTCTGGACATACAGTCAGCGTTCATGGCCTAGTGGTTAGGGTGTCCTCGTACAGAGCGGGAGGCCCGGGCTCGAGTCCCGGTGGAGGCTGGAAGTTTTTTCACTGTTCTTGATTTTCCAACTCATTACGATTTCAAATGTATATATTCATTTGCCTTTTTGATCCTAAAGCCGGGTCTCGAAAGAGATACTTTGAACATACTTTATGTTTATGAAATGGAGGTAAACGACAAAGGCAAATAAATATATATATATAATTGAAGTGAGGCTTAGTTGTGATTATGTAGAAAGATAGCCATTACGAGTTGTTGGCTTATTTTAAGTCAGTACGCAAAATTGCAGAATCGTACTCATATTATATGATGTTAAGCTAATTTCGGCGAATTGCATTCAAACCAGATATTCATATTTTACTTCATGTCTTCATCAGCGGAGAGTGCCAGGGAGGCGGTTGCTGCTGGTGTTCAGGGTATCATTGTATCAGCTCACGGAGGAAGACAATTGGATGGATTACAAGCACCGGTAAGTCAGTCAGACCAATGTTTAGTGGCGTTGGAATTGCCGCCTGTAGTAGCGTCGCCACTCCCGAATTAGAAATTCATTCTCATTACTCAGTATCATATAAATGTGCTAACAAATTATTCATATGATGCAACTGTTACAGATCGAGGCCTTACCAGCAATATTAGACGCCGTCCGCGGTTCAAAGGTCGAAGTGTACATGGATGGCGGTATTAGAAGTGGACGTGACGTTTTCAAAGCAATCGCTCTTGGCGCCAAAGCAGTATTCATGGGACGACCAATTATATGGGGGCTTATACATGACGTAAGAAATATTTTGAAAGTTTGTAAGATTTTGCTTTAGTTTAAGTGATTCATCTGAAAATAGATTTCCTAATGGATATTAAAACCTGTTGTCCTTTTAGAGGTTATGATGTTCGAAGCAGAGGTTTTGCCAGCTCCTGAGGGGACATCTGAGTGTTCGGAACTGTTATCATGCAGAGGCTGGTGAACGAACTCATATGTGTTATATTTCCTTTCCGTTTTGTGAAGTGGTAGAAGAGTTTGGTTTCAAATCATTTATCGGTTTAGAAATATCTTCAGAGCCAATTGTTGCACTGTAAGGTGGGTTGTAGAGATTGGACAACGATAAAGCAAACTTAGGGAGGAAAAAATCTTTCGTGGGGTTAGTGAGACATGTGACTTTGATGTGAGGGGTAAACCACAAACTCACTTCAAAACGTCCGGACAGATTTAAACATCCGTATAGATATCGTACCACAAATTCCTGTATTTGAAAGTTTTCAACACAGCGGCCCTTTAAATTGCACAAGTATTCATTTTGTAACAAAGGTGTGCTTGTTTTCTTCAAATAACTAAACGGGGATTATTTAGTGACATAAAACACAACAAAATGACACTTTTAAAGTAGAAAATGGAAAAGGGTCATCTTTTATTACTAAAAAAAAACTTTTACAAATATATCTGTGTTTGAGGGAGGAGGGGGTTGGTTGTGGTTTTAAAGTTTGTCTCCGGATTTTTCACTTTTTTCTCCATCAAAAGGGAGGGCTGTAAATGACAATCAGTTGGATGAACATTGTGATTGTGTTATACTCAGCTTTATATACCATTTTGTTTGGTTAGCGAGGTGCTAGCCAATAAACTCCCAACTCGAATCTGAATAAACCACATTTCAAAAGAGCACGAAATGAGACCACATTTATGAATCAATGGAACAAAGCAGGAGACTAATCATATTTACTAATTATGTTTAATTCGATGGTAGTATATAAAGGCCTAAGCATTCCTATTTTGGTTTTAATTTCATGTTTAATTTCCATTTCAGGGTGCGACGGGGGTGAGGGACGTTTTACAGTTGGTTGAGAAGGAACTGAGCAATACTATGTCTCTATGTGGTAGGTCAAAGGCATCAACCGGTTGCATAGGTGCAAATAAGCACGTGATCAATGTTTTCTTATATTCTGTTACTCAAAGCGTAGGGTAATTATAGTCATGAAAGATTGTAATCAAATAATTTACGAAAAAAAAACATTGTTTCTTTAAGTTTCTGTGTAATATGAAAAATGGAGATCTTAAGTGAATATTAGTATTAAATCTTGGCGACCATTTGAAGAGCGCAAGAAATGATGGAATGGGGTGGTGGGTTAGTTGGTGCCAATGAGAGATGTCGGATTAGGATTATGGATTTATGTTGTGGAGATGCAGGATGGGTGCAGGTATTAAATCGTGCGGTACCTCGCGTCATAATGATCTGGTGATGTCGTGGTCACCATTTTGTGTGAGGGGCACTTGTGGCAACACGGGGTTGCATGTCAAGGGCAAGGTAACCTAATGTGCGTGCGACTGTGCAAAGTCATGTCAAATATGTTGATGATATGAGACCATGTGAGGGACAAACTAGACTAAAGGAGAAACATTGCAAGATCGGTTAGGGAGGCATTGAACATGTGAATCACATTGTCGACGGCAGGTGTAAACCTCTATACAGATAGAGGTCTTGTTGAAACGATGAAACCAGATGGTGTCCTAAGAAAAGACGTAAATATAAACATGTATAATGATCACATTATTTTCATTTTGTCCACAGGTTGCAACAAAATGAGTGAGGTAACACGGCAATTAGTCGCACATGAGTCAAAGTTGATCAGCAAATTGTAAAGTGACACACCTTCAGCGAAAAAAAAACTGCAGGACCAGAATTCCAGCATGAAAGAACATGACGTGCGTGTGTTACAAGACTAATTAATGTTCTATACTCGTCTCTTTCGTAGTATTTGATATATATTGTAAAAGATCAGTTTTGTGTGATAATTACAACAATGCATGCAGATGATACAGAACCCAGAGCAATCTGTGACCGGTAGAACAGGTCCAGCTGGAAGGCAGCAGGTTCATCTGTGGCAGTCAAGATTTAACTATGAACGAGTAGATTTATCTGTGAGGATAGCAGGTTTAAAGTACTTGCAACTGTTAAAACTCTATGTGTATCTGTGAAAGTCCAGGTTTATCTGTGATAATCCAGATTTATCTGTGATAGTCCATGTGGTTTGATCTGGTATACCGTAAGTTTATCTGTACTAGTCCAGGTTTATGATATGTGACAGTCCATGTTTATCTGTGATATAACAGGTTTATCTGTGATAGGCCATGTGGTTTGATCTGTTATACCGTATGTTTATCTGTACTAGTCCAGGTTCATGATTTGTGACAGTCAAAGGTTTATCTGGGATATGACAGGTTTATCTGTGATAGGCCATGTGGTTCGATCTGTTATACCGTATGTTTATCTGTACTAGTCCAGGTTTATGATATGTGACAGTCCATGTTTATCTGTGATATGACAGGTATATCTGTGATAGGCCATGTGGTGTGATCTGTTATACCGTATGTTTATCTGTACTAGTCCAGGTTTATGATATGTGGCAGTCCATGTTTATCTGTGATATGACAGGTATATCTGTGATAGGCCATGGGAGTTCATCTGTTATACTATAAGTGTATGTGTATTAGTCCAGGTTTATCTGTATGAGTCCAGGTTTATCTGTGATTGTTCAGGTGAGGTTGCATGATATCATATGTTTATCTGTGTTAGTTTATACTCTAGCGTATAATCCTACTGGGAACATGACTTTTTGCGAATCAAGGAATACACATAAACGTAAATATGTGACAGTTTTGTATGTATGTATGTATGTATGTATGTATGTATGTATGTATGTATGTATGTATGTATGTATGTATGTATGTATGTATGTATGTATGTATGTATGTATGTATGTATGTATGTATGTATGTATGTATGTATGTATGTATGTATGCATGCATGCATGCATGCATGCATGCATGCATGCATGCATGTATGTATGTATGTATGTATGTATGTATGTATGTATGTATGTATGTATGTATGTATGTATGTATGTATGTATGTATGTATGTATGTATGTATGTATGTATGTATGTATGTATGTATGTATGTATGTATGTATGTATGTATGTATGTATGTATGTATGTATGTATGTATGTATGCGTGTATGTATGTATGTATGTATGTATGTATGTATGTATGTATGTATGTATGTATGTATGTATGTATGTATGTATGTATGTATGTATGTATGTATGTATGTATGTATATATGATCTTCCCGCAAGCAGGAACTCGCGAAAGAAGCCATGGAGGCTTTTTTAGACTCGCAAGCTGACCGAAGCCAATCTCTCGGCACACATCCATTTAACGTCCATGTCGGGAAGTTGTTATTGCACAACACCCTTGCCAGACGACACACATTGCTGTCGGCGGGGAATCGAACCGGCCCTTTGTCCTGATATATGTCCTGTCACGGCTAGCTTCTTTCCCTTCACGTGACCCTCCCCTCTTGGGAAAACAAACATTTGTAGTATTTACTTCACAAAATATTCGAACGAGGTAAATATTTTTGATTTGATTTGATTTATTTGATTTTCCACAGATAATAAATAATACATGTGGAGGGAAGTCCTCTAAAAAGCCAAAGTCTTTAGGCTAGGTCTATACCTTTCATCTTTTTTCTCAAATTGTATGGGAAATTCATTGTTCATTCAATGTTGAACTCGTATGACCTTTGACCTCCACACAAAACTGCCATTCGTCAAGAAGTCACTAAAATGGACTGACATAATGTGTCACATTCAGGCGGTATGATGCTTCCAAAAAGTGTGGGGGGGGGGGGCAACAACATCATAGGGGCACTTTCTCATTCCACAACCACACTCGTTATCCTATAAACCGTTACACACCAGCCATATCACTAAAATAGATATGATGTGTTAGTATGCTAATTGCTATCAATACTATTTATTGAGATTATTTATTGTTAACCATGCTACAATAAGATATGGGATGCCATTTAAAAAAAAGCATGTACAGACTAAAAAAAAAAAATTCATATAAAATATTAAAATTAACAAAGGCTTAAGATATCCAAAAGACAGTTCTTCATCAAAGGGGCACATTTGTGTAGTAGGGCACATTTGCTGTTTTGGAAAAAGTGGGGGGGGGGCAAGTGCCCCCGGCTCCTACCCCCTGATCACATTGAAATGACGTTTACTTTCGGATGGATCGGTCTATAGCTTTAATCATTTGTATATCTTTTAAGTTCAATTGGCCGTTACATCGGCATCGTTGTTAATGCAATGTCATCACGTGGTGAAGCAAGAGTCTTGGATGTACGTATCATATTTTCCTATGCCGACACATTTCGGAATGTGTTCGGTCACCGTGACAACGTGGTGGCCTGTACACCGTATGGCCAAGTATAAAAAGGCATCGTTAAAAAATAAACGGACAGTTTTGGAAATTGTCGAAATTCGTAACAATTTGTGACCTATATTAGTATTTTACATACCGGAGTACACGGCTTATCTTCATTTAATTTGATTATAGTGCAGAGTCGTTTCAATCCTCCCACCCCCTCCCCATTCAACTTTTGCAACCAACACAAATGACCCCCTCCCCTTCTTACACCCCCTACACCTGTGCAGGATCGTAGGTAAGTGAATCTATATCGTTCACAGTAAGAACTAACGTCTGAAATGGCCTGTTGAGGCCACGGTATTGAATCGCACCACCCGCATGGTTGCATTGGGATATACTCTCTATATATGCAAAATCTTATTAGTATACACTGTACAGTCTGTTGAATTATTTGACCTTAGGTTATAGCTAAGGTGGGACTTATTCGCAGGGCAGCCCTGCGAATAGCCAGACACATACACCTTATTCACAGGGCAGCCCTGTGAATAGCCAGACACAAGCATCTTATTTGCAGGGCTGCCCTGCGAATAGCCAGACACATACACCTTATTCACAGGGCAGCCTTAGACTGGGTTATCGGGCTCAGTAATTTTTGGGGCTATTCGAGTTTGCTTTTGGGCACCAGCTATCTTTTTGAGAGTCTTAATTGGGAGCCTCTATATTTTGAGGAATTTATTGGCCTTTGGGATTCCTATCTTAATGCTGTAAGGATTGGTTTTGGCCCGGGAGCCTAGGGCCTTAAGATTGAACCAGTCTAGCATTAGTACCGCCAACATAAAAATGTCATCCCTCGATCATTTTCACCTTTGTTTTTGCAGAGTGACTGCTCATTTGCATGTAAAGGTGTGGGAGGGGAGGGGTGTCACACCTTTAACCATATTGGCTTTCAGGCAATATCGGCTTTTGGGGAATCCCAAGATAAGCTCCCTTAAAATAAGCTTTTAAACTTGAACTGCTGGGGCTCCAAAAATTAGCTTATGAAGTGGCTAAGACTATTTGGGCCCAATAGGTTGGCTTTTTCAAGGCCCCTAAACTGACTGGTATCAATAGCAAAACCTAATAATAAACCTATTTTCAAAATCGTCACAGCCCTGCGAATAAGGTGTCTGTGTACGTTATTCGCCGGGCTGCCCTGCGAATAATCACTTCGTATAGCTAAACCATATAGAGACTGGTAGTACGTGTATACTTGTGTTTATGTAATATTAAAGCCACGTACCAATTCACTGCACGATATTTTGTTCAAACAAACATTAACTTGTACAGTAAACTGAGTTTTATTATGATGCAATCCATTTAACCGGAAGCAACATTGTAGGCACGATAACAATAATCACGCTCGATATATGGCAGAAGTAGCGTTACAACAAAGCTCATGACAGTACGCTTGGGCTGAGCAAGCACTCATACAGTTTTATTCAAGTGAGTAAGCCTATGTATAATTTCTAATATTTCTATACCAGTAGATTAATTCCTATAATTTACAGGCCAGTGGAGTATCGTTGGTTATGTGCATATACATGATATGATACAGCAGCAATGAGTGTCTAATTATATGATATAACATTATAGTGTATGGTAATCGCCATTTACTCGTTCTTATATTCTTCTTGCGATATTCAGTCAACAACAGTCATAGTGATAAAGAGTAAACCATAGTTTAATATAGATATCAAACAATTCTCTCGATATAAACGCTAACTAATGGAACTGTATAGGTCTATGCATGCCTGTACATCAAACTGGGTATCTCTCGATCTCAGTGGCAAGAGTTGTATACCGTGGATAATCTTGGGACAATACAAATAAATACCACAAGCTGCAGGCTACTCCACTGACAAGCCGGTCAAGAATCAAAGGTATAGCTCATGCAACATTTCTTCGAGATGGAGAGGGGGGGGGGGGGGGAGGAGCTATAGCCTGTTTTCGTCGCAATCTTTGCACGTTTTGTTTTGCTTTCAAATGTTGCCTTTTGTAAACCAGATAGTATTGTCAGATAATAAATCTACACGGTTGCAAGTTATGCTTATACATTCGAAAAGACTTTTAACTCACTGAACATTTTAATGGGCTAAGCCTTTTTGTCTGATTCGGTATTCTACTATATTTCACACTACACTTCAATATCACATGGCCCGAGTAACCAGGGAGTTGTTTAAAGTTACAAAGAAATGTCCATTGTACTCGTTTCCTCTCCTGGGATTGTGCGTGGGGGGGGGGGGGAGGGGTGCTAGGTTGTAGGGAGATGACTGCGAGATCAGGGTTGTGTGCTTATTTGAATAACAACTCCCTGGAGTAACAGTCTGACCGCTTCATTGTACAGTTGGATCTCGAGGTGAGGGACGTCTCAGACAATCCTTTCCCTTCTGGCGGTACACGTAGAGCGTTGGCATTTGAATGCTATGCACCCGTAGTATTGTGCTTTATCCGTCGGAAAAGATCACAAGTCGTTTATTGTCATGCTAATGATAGTCTTATCGATTCTTTCGTAATCTCTGTTCATATCACCTAGAGAAAGAATATGTAATCCCTCCGTTTCGTGTGATGTATAGGTAGAATCACTATCAAACTTCAACCCTAAGGTCTCTCGTTTAATTTGAGATTTTCACAGGAGACTGCGACTCGTTAGCAACCCCGTGAAGTTGCGTTTCTGTGTAGTCTACTAAACATCGAGTGACGTCATGTCTCATACGGACATCAAGAGTCTTGACGAATTCAAGATTCTCGCAAGAAAGAAAACGCATCGTGTGCTATTTAATTATTTTTCAACTGGTGCTGGAGATGATCAAACTCTCGAGGACAGTAAAGCCGCCTTTAAGAGGTATGTAGGTCATATATTTATGTGTTAATTATGAAACAACGAGTAACATCCTCACGATGACAGTGAGACTGGGGCACCGGAAGAGATGGGGATTGGTCTAGACCAGGGGTGGGCAAACTACCGCCCGAGGGGCCATATGCGGCCCGCCAGTGATTTTTGATTGCGGCCCGTGTGATGTCTCAAGAAAAATTTAAAAAATAAATCTATTTTACATCATCACAAAGAACGAGCTAGCTGCTTAGAATTTATCGGCACTAATGATGCTGTCAGGTATAGGCTTATTATCCCCATTAATTATCAACTGTACTGTATTTGCATTATGTTTTTGTGAATACAGATTAAGTACACACACCTATTGCTTGAAAGGTTTGAAATCAACAGCAGGTCGTTGGTTAGGTGCGTCAATTGGTTAGGTGCAGTCAATTTTTCACTCCTTATATCTGGCCCATTCACCCAAAAAGGTTCCCACCCCTGGTATAGACTCATGTGTCCCCCCCCCCATTTGTGCAAACCACCATGTATTTCAAAGTATTTCAAAAGTTACAAGACACGAATATCCCCTCGTTCAATTGTTGCTGAATATCTTAAAGAAGTGCCACTAGAACCATGCACCCACCCCTTTTGTTTTTCTTGGGCTACGACACATGGCGTAGCTGGATTTCTGTTGAAGGGGCCCCACAGCATTTCCAAGGGGCAAGCAGTACATATTTTCTAAAACGGAATTCTGACCACTTGCGGGGGTTGTGGGCAGTCACATTCTTGGGTGCCCAGCCCCCCTCCCCACACCCACGTATTAGTCATTTACTGTTCATGTCCACTTCTGGTGTAGTTCATTTGAGTGTGTAATTGCTTTTATTTGCTCATGACACTTAAAGGCTTCCATAGTCTGAAATATTGTTCGTATTCACTCTAAAGAAGAGCGTAATCTTTCATATTTCAAAGGTATTTGTTTATCAGACAATGTATGCTATGTATTGGTAGTCTAAACTAATAGAGGATTCTCATATAGTTTCAGAGAACATGTGAATTTCAGTGTTAACATTTCCGTAGGTGATGCATGCTAGGCTTTATTCTTGATGCAACGCAAATTTATAACATTAGGTTCAATTCCCCAAATGTGGAACATCATCTAGCGAGGGGAATGCCAAATTAACCAGTAGTCGCGGTCAATTTGTTGTCGAGAACGGCAAATATACCTACGGAAGCCTCTGTGGGTTATTATAGCTGAATGGTTCCGGTTCTCCATGGAGAGGGTTAAATTATTTTTGCAGAAATTGCTTCATATGTAATCAAACGTTTTAACTACTAAACCTATTATTATTATTATTTTGCTGCTCCAAGACCCCAGGGCACCAAACTACTTTTTTTTCCAGTTCCCACAGCCATTTCCTCGCCGCACCCACAGGAGAGTAGGGGAAAGTGGGGTAAGACGGAACCCTTAACTTTAACGTACAAAAAAGTCTATAGTTAGAATATATTAATTGACTCTCTTTTTGCATTCTGATAATTCCCGTGTCATGAGTTTTGCAATCTTAAGTTGGTTTGATGATTATGAACTTGTAATTGGAGATATATCCAAAAAATTAAAGGCCTCCTGTGACCGTCTTGCCCCATGGGGTGGGTAAGACGGACCACAATTGCGGGGAAAGACGGACCCGGGGTCCGTTTTAACCCCGAAAAAGACAACGTAACATATCATTAGATCTACTCTCGAGTTATCACTTTCTTTTCAAACTACCGAAACAAACTATTTGATATATATATATATATATATATATATATATATATATATATATATATATATATATATATATATATATATATATGCATGCACACTACTCACTAAAGTTTGTACGCTATGCAATATTTATACCGCAGATGGCCTTTATAGTCAAAGAGTTAAACAAACCATGACGGGCGAAGTTCATCAGTCATCAAACAGAACAGTTTCTTATCGATAACATGTCAACTTATCCCAATATTTTTTAAACAGTTTATTATATCATCTCCCTACATGTATAGGGAGATAAGATATTGTACCCAACGCCACATCAGCAATGTGAGGATATGAGTGAAGGAGTGAGTGGGTGTGTGTGTGTGTGTGTAAGTGTGTGTGTAAGTGAGCCCGCAAAAAAGATAGTTCAAAGGTCGAAAAACCTAGATATTGGTGTTTAGCCATTTTCTGCTAGTTAGCATGCATGCGGAGGGAAAAGCTATTAAACCACACGAAATGTAGTGAATGTTGAGACAAATACTGGAATATTCCTTTTTGGATGTTGAGGGTTAGGTTGAAAGGTCATTGTAGGTCAGAGGTGAAATTGGCCCAACTATACTTGATGCCTTGCATGAAACTACAGTTTTGGTTAGATGCTATCGTATTCTTCTAAACTTTAAGCTAACCTTTACCTTAAAAAAGCTAGATTCTAGCCTATTAACAATGATGGTAACCCAGATGATTTCAGACGTAACCCAACACCACTTACGTCATGAAGGAGATGAGATCTGCAACTCTATGGATTCGGCCCTCTTATTAACTACATCAGTTACCAACCAGCCCGGGACCATAAATGACAAACACGGCTTATACATACAGATATGTTATATACAACATTACATTGTATCGTATGTACTTAAACAATGTAGTCAGTTCTATCGATTATTATGACATGACATGCAGTGTCCAAATAAATTATTTTCGTTTGTATACTGTATCTATTTAAGAGATTAAATGTAAAGCAAATAATACATGACATCATACAATACTTCACCCCACTCCCCAACACCTGCCTGCTCTTGGTTCCCTCTCCACATTTCTTGTCCCTATCAAATTTCTTTTTCGGACATAACAAAATTGCCAATTCTGGATGATGCTAAGATGATTTGCTTTTTCTAGCCTAGTTTTTTGCCAGCCTTTCCCAACATTCCACCCCAACCTCCCCTCGACCAATCCTCCTATGAGTAGGGTGTATATTGTATACTAACTATGACACCAAGAGAACACACTTTGATCAGTAAACGCGTGAATCCTCAAAGTACTTGATTCAGACGAATGGCCAATGTTACATGGCGGACAAAAGTTGTGCCAGTCTTGTTGATACCCTAGTATGTACAGCCTAGTGTACCTTTCTTTTTCACAAAGCTACTTTCCTTTAAATATTTGCTGTACTGCCCAGAGAACGCCCGCGGCAACGCTTTGGATCAAGGGTTCCCTAACTGGGGTGCATGAACCCCCAGGGGGTGCGTGAGTCCATCCCAGGGGGTTCATGAGACGTTTCTGAAAGTCAAAACTAGAGTACTTTTTGTTGAACTAAAATCTGATATATCATATAATTTAGTAATGTACAAATGTCGTACCTATCGACAAACTCTACAATATTATGGTGCACTATGAACTTGATCTTTTACGAAGCACTATTATGCCTATAATAATGACTCAGATCGTGTCTCGAAATGTTGGGGGTTCGTTGACAACTCTGACATCCACAGGGGGGTCGTTGGGGGATGAAGTTAGGTAAACCCTGCTTTAGATTGTATCTGTATCGGACAGATCCCGGGCATGTAATTTACAGTGGGCAAGCACATTCGTGGTAGGCAGAAATGGACTCTGAGGCATGTACAGTTTGCACTCGAGAAAGAGACTATTACAAACGACTTGGCCAAGACTAAAGTTGTGTCAGTTGGAACTCGTTCTCGTGGTATCAAGAACAATTTAATATACACTAGCATGGATACCACTGACCTCTAACAGTTAGAGGTCAGTGATGGATACGCATTAGTTGGTGCATGTGAGTACGAGGAACAGGACACTATAGTCTTATAATCTTGTACTTAATCTTACACTGGTATCCGAAACTAGATTCCCACTTGCAATGACTGTGATACGAACACGAGAACGAGTACAATTATGTACTAGAATACAAGTACCACTAGCAGCAGAGTCACTTCAAGTTTGCTACATGTTCGTTAAATGTAACATACCAGCCCATAAGGATCATGTAATTTCACTGCCAGAAGTCAGATGTAGACATCTTTACTGTTTGAAACTTTGTCTTTTCACTATAGATTTCGCTTGAAACCTCGAATATTTCGATCTGATCCTAACCCTGACTTGGGCGTGTCAATTCAGGGGCATCCGATTAGAGTACCGTTCGGTATCGCGCCTACGGCCATCCAAGCCTCCGCTCATCCCGATGGCGAATCAGCGACGGCCAAAGGTAATGAATATTCATTTACTTCATGTTTTAATCACTGTTCATTCATCAATATTCGCCAAAACATAACTATTTAACGAGATTTTTATTGAAAAAAATCACCCTTCTGAGGATTTATGCCCTCGCCTCAATTTCTCATGTCGCACCCAACTTTACCCTGACACAGGCTAGCATACACTCATACGCGCGCACACATATGCGCGCACGAGGTGGGGTGGGTTGGGAAGTCACATGTTGCAAAACATATAGCTTGTCTGTGTGTGTGTGGGGGGAGGGGGGCGTGGGGGGGGGGGGCGGGTGGTATGCCTGTAGGAATTTGGTGTACATCCCAAATGTCAGGTTTTCCTAACTTCCTTTTCATCTTGTCCCTTTCTGAACATAAAGCGGCCGAGGGATTTGGAACTATCATGATTCTAAGCTCAGTCTCTCAGACGACCATCGAAGATGTCAGAAAATCAGCGCCGAACGCTCATCTCTGGATGCAAACATATGTCTTTAAAGACAGACGCAATACGATTGACATTGTAAGAAGGGCTGAGAAAGAGGGTTTTGAAGCGATAGTAGTCACCGTCGATTCTCCTGTAATGGGCAGGTTCTCCCAAATTAGGGTGAAATATGAAGAGTTTAAAGAAGACGAGTCCGAAGAACAAGAGAAGCAGAATATCCCGATGAAGAGGTAAAGTGACAAAACGGCACAGGGGTGATCGCAAACTTCGAGGGGCAGTGGGGTCGCAAACTTCGAGGGGCAGTGGGGTCATATGACTTTCATTTACAGGGGAGGGGGGGGGGCGGTACAAAGTTACCTTAAAACAATCCAGCGAAATGTAAGTTATATGCATGAGTGCCGTACCACAACTTGCACTATTAGAATTTTTGGTTTTATTTCAACAAAAAGGCACTATTAATTTACACTTTTTTTTCTTAAGTTTCTAACAGCAAGACGATTTTTAAGCTTAATTAAATTTTTTACTTCATTTGCAACAAAAAGAAAGAACAAAATAAGGTCGCAGTAAGGAGAGTGTCGAACTCTTAGATATATTATACTAAAAAATGTTATTTTCATTCCTGTAGCCTGGTTAATGTACGTGGTTGTCCATCAGATATAGAAAGGGCTAAGGCAGCTGGGGATGTTAATATAACACAGTACGTGCGTAACCAGATTGGAGAATCATACCCCAAATGGGAGGATCTGGCATCGCTGAGGAAATTAACAAATTTACCAATCATTTTGAAAGGAATAATTTCAGGTGAGATTAAAAATTGATGTACATTTTAAACGGCTTTTGCTTGTGCGTGTGTGTGGGTGCGCGCGTGTGTGTTACGCAAATGACTGCTTACCGCGTAGAACAGATTTAGCTAAACTAGGCACATTATCAAACTAAAATTATATGGAAACAAACAATGATCGGATGTCTTAATAATCAAAGCCTTTCTATTAATCCAAGAAATTTACACATTTGATAACTGTAAACACGTCAACTCCGTTTTAGCCTAACGTTTCCCCAATTTTGCTTTTAAATGTCCTTTCTGTTTCAGCGGAGAGTGCCAGAGAGGCGGTTGCTGCTGGTGTTCAGGGCATCATTGTATCAGCGCATGGAGGAAGACAATTGGATGGAGTACAAGCACCGGTAAACGAAAGAATTAAAACATTAGGGAGAAAGCTCAAAACTACATTTCCACCATTTTCTAACAACCTCCTTCCAAAATGAATCAACATAATTGCAAAACCAAAATAAATGCTCCAGAGTCTCATCAAAATTGTTTCAAAAACTACACGTTGGGGTGTTAGCAATTCCGATTCTATGCATGTACTGATTAACACCAAGAATTCGATGCAAGAATCGGAACTGAAAATACCGAATTTTGGGATCCCTGACAGCCGTATATATTAAAGAAAATATTCGTTGCCAATTCCAGTCGACTGTGCGATATTTTTCTTCCCATTTTAGTTTTGCCCTAGGGGTAGTAACCTTATCTTTAACTAAGTTCTCGTATACACATCTATTGCTTTTCGGTGCGAATATGAACTTTGTCATACGTTGACAATTAATATTTAAATTAGCATCATCACCCAAATTATTTCTCCAATACCTAGGGATTGCCGAAACAATACTAAAATAATTAAGATAGGAAAAATGTTCAATGTCGTGCTTTTCCATGAAGTCCCTATACTGTAGTATGGTACCATCCTCATTAAAAAAAATTACTAACATAGTACGCACCGGCTCTAAAAAGTCTTTCATTGTAAATGATCTGTTTATCAATCTTGATAAAAGAATTATTTAGGATTATTTGATTGCCATAATTACCTACAGGAATATTGTAATTATAATGAGCCCAAGCTTGACAGACCTCTTTTACAAATACATTTGAAATATCATTAACATCTGTGTTCTGAAAATTACAATTAAACAAGAACCTACAGCCATGGACCTTCAAGCAGTAATCAAACAGATCCTTCCACGGTCTATGATTATCATCTAGATACATTTTAACCCAAGATGTTTTTAAACTTGTAGCAAACAAGGCGACGTCAATCATACGTAGCTCACCATCTTGTTTATTATTTAAGAGAACGCTTCTCCGTATTTTGTCTGGCTTATTATCCCAGATCAATTTATGAAACAACCTATTTATCTCTTGAAGAAAATTCACAGGAGGAGACGGCAACACTGTAAGGATATACACCAATTGGGACACTGCGAAAGTTTTAATAATAATAATTTTGTCTATAGGAGTTAAATCTCGCTTCGACCATTGGTGAATAAGATTCTTTATACGAGATAGCTTTGGCAAGTAATTTAACTTGAAGAAATCTTCCGCGTGATGCGTGAAATTAATACCAAGATAGTTGACCGGACCATGTGTAATACGAAAATTAAATTCATTAAAATGACCCGGGTAATTGGGGACTAGGGACCCCATTGGAAAGATGTATGACTTACTCATATTAACCTGCAATCCTCAGCACTTGGAAAAAGTTGATAATACTGTGATGACTTCATTAAAAGTGTTTCTGCTACCATCAGTTTATCAGTTAATAATAATAATAAAAATAGTACTTATAGAGCGCGTTCATCAGCAACGCTGCTCGAAGCGTTTTACAGGAATTGAACAATTAATATACAGGAAACATTAAAAATACAGGAAAAAATCAAAAGCAAATAGTACAAAAATATCGCCTAAAAAATAACCCTGAGACATTAACTATGTACAAAGTGGGTTATGCATATGGATTGAAGTTTTCCTAGATAGTGGGGATATCTTACATATGTACGTCCAAGGCCTCTACTAAAAGTATTTATAAGACTCTTTAACTTTAGTAGACATTTTGATATGGTTGGTGTAACCCAATGATGGTTATGTAACAATGTACTAGATTTAGAGTATATATATAAATATATATATATATATATATATATATATATATATATATATATATATATATATATATATATATATATATATATATATATATATATATATATATATATATATAAATATATATATATATATGTATATATACATATATATATATATATATATATGTATATATATATATATAAATATATGTATATGTATATATATATATATATATGTATATATATATGTATATATGTATGTATATGTATGTATGTATATGTATATATGTATATATATATATATATACATATATATATATGTATATATATATATATATATATATATATATATATCGTAAAGATATGTTCTATTTTATCGCTGATTTATACAGATCGAGGCTTTACCTGAAATCGTAGACGCTCTGACAGGGTCAAATGTCGAGGTTTATTTGGATGGCGGTGTCAGAAGTGGGAGAGATGTTTTCAAGGCTCTCGCTATTGGCGCCAAAGCAGTTTTCATCGGACGACCAATTATATGGGGTCTTATATGTGACGTACGTTTACATAAATAAATCTCAACTCGCTGCTGTCTTGTTACAGACCGCTTTGAACCAGATCAAAGAAAACAAGTAGATTTATGGTACGAATACAACACGAGGAGTACGAGTACAACATGATGTGTACAAGCCTACACGTAAGCCTACACTGGTATCTGTACATATAGACTTCCAAAATACCATGAGCGCCAGTATAGGCTACAAACAGAAATCCATTGGGACGAAAACAAACAGATGCGAGTATAGGCCTACCAATGCACACTCACTACAAGACTAAGTTTACTAACAAAGATATGACATTTCTTCTCGCTGAAATTAGCATTAAGTCCTGGCGAATCATTTAGCCGCCAAATGACCCAGTTAATTGGCATCGATTGGAGGTTAGCGGGATGGGCAGGGTGTATTTCTAAGGTTTACACATCACTCAAGGGGAAGAGGACTGATCGATCGGGCTGTGCACGAAGGGCCAGAGCAATAGATGGCCCATTAGTCTCATAGTCTCATTAGCTCATAATCACATCCGATATCTAGCACGATTGCGTACAAGTATTGATACTATGTCTAATGAGGGAAGGGGCGGTGGGTGACACCAACTTACTTTTGTATTGCTTGCTATACCGCTGGAGGAGGGAGGCTCAATGACCGTTTATGCCGTGCGTCGCTGTTACTCCCTAACATCAACTTACAGTGTTAAAGTACTTTTTAATATATCTATGCGCTTATATTCTATAGATATAACGTGAAATTAGTAGCCCCCCCCCCCTCCATAAAAATGTCTTAATTCAGCATTTTTGACCAGTGAAAGGAAAAACTGCGTGGCACTGACCAATATTTATTTGTTGCATCTTGTTTCAGGGTACAAGTGGCGTGAAACAAGTTTTGCAACATGTGGAGGATGAATTGGTTAATACGATGTCTCTATGTGGTAAGTTATTATTCTTCATTTTCCTTTCTCTTTTAACCAATTACACTTCAACTATTTTGGAAAGCACTAGCTTTTATTTTGCTGTTCATTACAATCGGTAAGCTGAATGATAATTTATGAATTAAATAATTTGTTAGATATGCTATTAAGTGAACCGGATGTTCCAGATGCCTGTTTAACTCAGTGTTTTGTTATCCACACTACACTATACAAACGTGGTAGGCTTGACACCAACCATCGAACTACCCCCCCCCCTCCCTTTCCCTCCCAAACTCTTTTCTGCTACCACAAGTGTTTCCCTTTGCTTTGTCCTTGCTTCCACATTTCTGATCCAATCCAATCCAAAATGCAGTCAAGGTACCGTCACTTCGACGTAACTTAATCATGGAGTAATCGATACTATTGTTGTCATTCTAAATTGTATATAAGGCATACCTGGATAGCATTAGCCTATACCTGTAGCCTATCGTATATACGTTATACACTCCTTCATATAACCTGTATTTAATAGAGTGACCTATTTCATATTTTTTCGTACAGGTTGTAATCGAGTGGCTGAAATAACTCCATCTTTGGTCATGCATGAGTCACAAGTTTTATCCAAACTGTGAATGAGGTCACAATAAGAAGATGTGACGTCACCCCTGGTTTCTCTTTTTACCTCACTTGCTCTCTATCTCGTTCTCTATCTCTCTTGCCTTGATTTGTAGTGTAAAATATCAAATAAAATATAGTTAAGTTATGCTTTGCAACAATCTATTTAATGCATTTTAGGTATGATACATCATAAAGACATTTTAAATATTATCAAAAGACAATTGCGACGAGGCTAATCAATCATTAAAGCTATACAGATGCCTCCACTGGTCATTCTCTGGATGATTGCCTCCACGATTTTGTCCCTGATTGCGAAACATTCCCAAGGTCCTTAGACCCCTCCGTAGTTTCGTCATTTCCGATTGAATCTTTTGCGCCCGTAGACGGGCTCGTTCTAAATCGAAGACTGCCTTCATGGTCTCTTCTCTTAAATCCTTTAAGACTCCGTAGATTCCGATCTCTTCACATCTCGGATTGTCGTGATCTATTTGATCAAATGTCGTCTGGAACACCTTTAAAGCCTATACATGCATATGGCGGGAAAAGATATGAATGATAGTGTGAATTTAAACAGCCAAATAACATGGTACAGCCATATGTCTATTTAAACGCCATGTTCTGAATGAAATTTATTATTCACACATGCAGTGGGCCAATTTTACCTAATATTTGATTGAATATCGTGTGGAACACTGAATGAGCCTATGGAGTATAAAAGGGTGTGGGAGGTGTAGGTGGGTGAGGTGTAAACAAGTATCACAGACCAAATGAAGTAATTTATTTACTTGTAAACGCATTGTTAGGCACGAAATGTATTTTATAAGGTACAAACTCATCACGATGCAAATAAGGTCAATACACAAAGAAGCCGACACCATTGCCATGCGGGTTTGCCGCATAGCTATATTCCTGACATTTTACATATGTCAATATCAGATTATGAATATTTTGGAAAAGGGAAACATTTGTAGAAAGACTAAGTCTATGCTAAATAGTATTGTACAAAGTTGTGTACACACTACCGATACTTCAACTCAAGCCCAGTCGCGCTATATATGTAGATATGAAATCTCATAAATCCTAATAAGAGAATGAAATTGAATAAAATACTGCGATGAAATAACAATAAAGGTTTACCCTGTTTGTGACTCCTTGCCGATTTTGGCAATTTTACAAACTAATTCTATTCACACTTCAATTGGTTCAGTCAATGACCTTGAATAAATCTTGCTGATGTATGCATGAACGCTTAGAGTCTTTGTTCATACATGGAATCTCTATCTTTGAATGATTAAAATGTAATCTCATAGAGTTCTTCAATTCATGTGTGACCCACTTGGTGTCGCTACTATTTCATGTCCCGATTCCACCACCCCTACAGTCCTACTCTCTCTGCTGATGCCCGTAGCAAACAATGGACGGAACAACCAGTGGTGAGGGGTGAAGGTACAGTATATATGCTCATGTTACACAGGTCTATGTCAATATCGAAAAACTTCCCTGTAAAGTGACTTTGCAAACTCTTGTATGCAACGTCCGTCGCATATATACAAACCTGTTCTGCACTTGTAAACGACTGATCTGCAGCGTCTAATATCGTAGTTAGGTCCTCTGATATACTACTGAAAAGTTCGTCTGGTGTTTGAGTATAGTAAGGAGGGAGGATGTTGGTATTGGTGGAGACTGGTGGGTAGGTTGGGGACATATTACGACATCTTCTCAGTGAGAACCGATCAGCCTCGTCTTCGTTTTCCTTCTTCACGACATGAACTCTCTGTAAATGAGAGAACCAATTTCTGACAACGTGCAAATCACACCGTGAGAAAACACTCTACCCACACAGGCTGAGTAGTATAGAACACAGTATATAAATTGGAGTGCCTTTCCCATACTTAAGGTTTTGCATCTATTATGATGGTGAAATTGTAAATGAAGTCCGACGTCAGTAAACTTACTTAGCTCAATTTGTACAAGGCTAGGCCCACAACTGTGTTAACATATTTTCTTTTCATGTACGTAAGTCAATTGCGATAATTGTCTTCTAATATGGTTGTTACACTTCCTTGGAGGATGAAGAAAGTAAAAAAAAAATGAAACTGATATGAAACATACACTCAGAGAATGACGTTGTTTCCTTTTAGAAAACGTCCTATAAACATGGTAAGACAGAGTGACTGTACTAATATTTTAATAGATTCCACTGGCACAAAGATCTCAGTTACTCACCTCTTTGGGTCGTACGGCCCTGTTTTCGCTCCGTAATGAAGTCATAATTACCTTATGTATGTTGCTGATAGGCTGCTTAAGCATGTCAACAAACTGTTCTCTCTCAGCCCAGTCATAAACAGTAAGTTAAATATCTGTACTTTATTCATTCCATTCAATTTCATTCTCTGTGACATCACATGATAAACCTTGTCATCAGACGCGCTTATTGAATATGAATACTTGAATCATTTGTAGGCCCTTATGATGTAGATCAATGACTTACATGCGAACAGAACATATGATTGATATACGCGCAAAATAAACTAACGCAGTTATCAGACGACGGCGAGTTTTGGGCGCGCATTCCACATAGACTACTATGACAACTGGTTGCGCGGTTGCTGTGCAACAATATTGGACCGAAACAACGCTTTGTTAAACCATGTGAATGCAAACGAACGGCCAATACTAATGGTTAATTCTTAACAGACCTAATTGTGCGTAACGATCTATACTTAGTCTTTAATCCATAAAGCATAATATAAGAACTAGAGGGCGGACTGCCCAAAGTGACTGTGCCAGCAGGTGGCATACTCCTATTAGAGTCTATATCAATCCGCTCGATTGTTCTCCTGTTTCAGGAAAAGTGCCAAAAAGCAGCAGGAGAACATCTTTTGTGACCTGTTATCAATCATGATCTAGTTTTTTGTGGCTTGCATGTTGGAGAGCATGAATGGAAGTACATGTGGTGAAAAAATTGGGTCAATTGAGACAATTTTAGACCCCTTTAGGCTTCCCAGGAGCAGCGTAGGAAATTTGTTTACCACTGAGTGAAGAGGTTTGTTTACAAGTGACGAAAACTTCCGGCTCGGACAGCAAAAAATTTTCACAGTCATGGTACGGAAAATTGATGGTGCCATGAAAGGCCAACTTGTCAGCTATCCGGTGATGGGTAGCGTTAAGCTAGTGAAAACTTCTATCTAGACTTAGAGACCACATTACTTTTGTGATTTAGTGTGTAAGTCAATGGGGCTTTTAATGGGCGTATGCTACCAGCATGGAGACCCCGCCGCCATTACCAAACCGGGCAAGTTGTGAGCGTCGTCTGCTCACTGTTTACGTTCAGCACACAGTCATGTACTAACAACTGACCAAACTGCCGATAGTTGTTCCCAGAAAAATGCCCGAATCCTGCATTGCATTCGGTTGCACCAAACGGAGAAAGAAAGGAAGTGGTATTTCCTTTCATAAGGAAGGATCTTAGCAAAATGTCATATGTGTGAAGTCTTGTTAAAGTTTGAAAAACATTGTTAATGAGTTTCGGCCAAGGGCTTCGGCTATATACCCTAACTTCAGTGCTAGTATTCGCGATCGACCAGGCCAAGTTGTTATACATCGCCGATCCTCAATACATGCCTCATGCTGTCATACTCATAGAGTCATATGTCCAGTTCAAAATTGTAGGCTAGACGTTCCTTTCCAGAGTTCCTCCCTCACAGGGGACGCCTATTCCCAAACTCACTTTGTTAATGAAATGGAGTTAAACGACAAAGGGAAATGATATATATATAATTGAAATCGTAGTAAGTTGGAATAATCCAGAACAGTGAAAAAACTTCCGGCCTCCACCGGGATTCGAACCTGGGGCTCCCGCTTTATATTCGGACACCCTAACCACTAGGCTATGTCCAGAGGTTCGAAACTGGTAAGGAAGGTCGTAATTCCACTATATAAAAATATATATATATATATATATATATATATATATATATATATATATATATATATATATATATATATATATATATATATATATATATATATATATATATATATAAATATATATATATATATATATACACACATAACCACCCTCATTACGTTTTGATCCCCACTTCAAATGTAGGTCCACCTTATGTAATTGTGGCAGTCCATCGAGTTTCAGTACTGTACCTCTATGGGTGTGAGGTGCGAAGTAGAAAAAAAATGGCAAAACATGTTCAATAAAGTACATTATCTTTATACCCTGTACAAGGCTATGGGCAGGGATAAGACTTTTTTTTAAACTTTAAAAGAAGAAAAGGGAAAATAAGTTGCACAGTTAGACTTTAGAAAGTAGTTCAATTGAATGTGGTTGCAATCACATACCAAGGACAGTCCTTACCAAATCAACTACGGTACGGGTCCTAGCTTACTCTCTCTGACTTTATGGAAAGTCTGTTCTGAAAACTGTTCTGAGTTTGATCTAAATATGAGAAGGACACGTTAACTATTTCCTTTCTAGTTTAGATATTGTTTAGTTCCAAAAGATGACACACAAGCCTGATGATCCTTACAAACAGCAGTGCATTTCTTCACAAATCGTTAAAGCATCACACAGTTGTATTAACAGTATCAATAATTAAATTGTGTAAATTTTACCTCGCAGAACTCCTGACCGTCAACACAAACTTATACATAACGCAAGGTATCGGCCGAGCAATGACATAATTATTAGACCCTGACATATTATTAGTCAAAACAAATAGATAAAAGCATTATGTTGTTCATTAGTTCCCTTCACATAGTCCTACGGAAAGTAGATAGGATATTAGATTTATTAGACTTATTGAAGCCACGATGTGGGCCAATTCATTGGGGGGGGGGGGGCTTAGTTCATAACTAAGAACCCAGAAGAGGAATGTTATTTTTTAAATATGTTTTCGGTTTTCTCTCATGTAGGCAACTTTTCGTTCCCATATAATGTACTATTTATATAGTTTTATGCCTTGCATTGAGTCTTAATTTAACATTTGATTACTTGATTTGTGACCAAAAGAAGCAACTGTCATCAGCAAACGGTTGACACTTCCAAATCGCTTCTGAAACAACCCCATCATTCTCACCGGAGATTAACATACGCCAAAGGAGTGTGGGCCATATCACGCAAAGATTCAAGCCATATTATCGTGGCAGGCGGCAGGAGACACTTCATTAAATGGGAGAGAGTTTGTTTAGTCCATCTCAATATCATGTTTCTTTACTCAAGACAGTGCTGTCTGAATGTAAACTGTATAAACTTCTTGACTCGATCAATTGTAGGTTGTCTGTTATGTCATCATGATCGATGTTCTTTTACGTGAACCTTACTTTTCTGTGTAATATCTGTTCCTTTTCGAGGGGAATGGTGATGCACACCTGACGATGACCACACAGTCACAGTCCAGTTGCAAGGTGACTGGGGTTGAGAGCGGATCAGTCGTTCGGTAGTTTGGGTTTCGTGCCCACGTGCTTTCCTGGGCGACTTTTTCTTTAAAAGTATCTTACCCTACTAGTGCAGTGTTCGTGATTTGTTTCTGAAATACGACGCAAAATAATTGTTGCTAATCTTCTCTTCATTTAAAAAAAAACTACTATAGTAAACCCCGGACTGCACCTTATAACTTGTACTAAATGTATCATTGCTGTTTATGTCTCCTTATTTATCCCTATGTATTTGGTAAAGAAACGTATACCTTCATGCTGTTAATTAGTGTTAATAATAAACAATACACGCAATGCACTAGATCAATTCGTAGTGACACGTGACAATTGAACGGATACACATGTTATAGTGTTGATAGGCTGAGACTTCGAGATCTGTCAGGTCGGGGTGCAGGGGTTGCGGGGGTGAGGGAGTGGTGAGGAGGGTAAGGGGGGTGGTGGCAGAAACGATGCAAAGCATTGGATTCTTTATGCGGGCATGTTAGGTGTATTATCAAAATGAGAATCCCCATCCACATTATCCCTAGCGCTGGTCTCGGGGATGTATCTTCCAGACCCCTGATACGCTCAGGCTTGGGGTGTTGAGAATATAAGGATCTGACCGTTCGTTTCTGCGTCCAGATGTACAAGTTACGGACATACTTGTTTGTCGAGCAGCTCCATTCATAGCTAATTTAACGGGCCCTCTCATCTAAATAAACATATCACTAAATGATGACAACACTTGATTGTGGTAAACATCTCCCTATAGTCACCACGCGTCTCACATTAATTTAAAGAGGAATTATACAGTTAATACTCGTTGGCATAAGTACTACCGTTGTGATCATCAGGACTACACATTTTATGGGTCAGTAACCTTTGTGATTACACTACAAATTTTTGGGGTCAGGAACTAACTTGTTCAAATATAACTCAAACCTCGATGGACAAAGCGCCCTCTAATTGTCCGTGTATTTGAAAAAAATCCCGGCTAATCTACATTGCTTCTCATGCTTTGGATCTGTTACCAACCTTATAAGCGTTCATCTCGCCCTGAGGATCAAACGAGTCCATCAGATCCGACCAAAGACGTCGGCATCCTCTGGCTTTCCCTCTCTGATATAATTGTTTCATGGTCGCCAAGAATTCCTTCCATAGGGTGAGTTGAAGAAGGGATTGACTGCATCTCTAACCTTGATTGTTTCCCCATCCCCTGTGGTAATGGAGGCATTGAAGTATATTGCCGAAACCCAAAGACCAGTTATGCAAGATCCTGTTCATCAAAACGTAAAATGTAACATATTACGTTTAAAAGAAAAAACGCAAGTATCAAACATTAACTTTACTTTAAAGTGAAAGTTAACTTTGAGCACTGGGATATTCTCTTTTCATCTTTGCTTTTCCAGGAAAATGTTTAGGTTCCTCCCGAGACCAGATTTGGCTGAGCATCCAAAAATTTGGATCCTGTGCATCCCTATATACTACAGATGATTAATCAATTTACATGTAATACATGCCCTGTATGGTACATCTATACTAAAGTATGCCCACAAGCTAAATACCAGTCTTGAATTTAAGTATTCTTCAGCATGACAAATAAAAATGTCAGTGTTTTCACCTAAGTCCTTCAACTCTTGACTGGGGCCTGACCTTTGTCATATTGTTCACATGGGACAGTCCAGAGAAAAATATGCCTCTGCATATTGCCATAGTATCCCAATATCTTGTTATCGCAAATCAGTATTAGAAATAACGTAATAAAATCAGTTAACAGTAAATTTGCAAATGTTAGTGATTCAGATATTTCCAAGCATAATCCATTTTATTCTGAATCATGTTGCAATCGTTGATAACACAAGACCTGCATTTATACTAAACCAGCAAATATTATTATTTTCTTTGTTCAATTTAGAAAACACAGTCCAGCTGGGAGCAATACCATTTTAGTGATAACATCAAACGTACCTGCAATGAAAAGAACGAAAAGCCTCCTATACATATACTTTGAATCATCCAAGCTTCCGGAGCCTTCCTGAATCTTCTGAAATAAGAAGGGACTTAAAATGGCTTGGTATGCTACACCGCTGGGTAAGGTAAACAATGGGCTAAGCATGTATGATCCAAATGCAACGCTGGCTTTAGCGCACCCTGTTGTTCCCTACCGGTGTTACCCACTAGGCCTATGTGAACACCTACATCTATTGCAAATGGTACTACGAGAGAAAGTACCAATAACTAACTTGGCGCAAAATCTAGAAAAGATGGTTTGGGATTCTTCATCATCTGTTGGATGAACTAACTTCCTTTTTATACTCTGGTGTATATCATTGGCAGAGTCTACATATTTTGGAATTCTCCAGAGGTCTCTGCAAACTCCAACACCAAAAAATCCACCTGTGCACCACCATACAAATGCTTGTCTGTCACGTCCAAGATAGAAATGGTGCAAACCGTATACACCACCTATAAGCCACAAAAAAATATGAAATCCACTTGTTCTTGGCCATGGTGATTTATTTTGATATAAATTGACTCCACGCTGGGTGATCGGTGATTCATGGATTCAATGTCAAATTGGTTTTCAAACAGAAAATCTGTAGGTTCCACATCGTCATTGTGTACTAACTTAATGACAGGTGCAGTAACTGTAACTGGAAAGTGGTAAGAACCTTAAAACAAGGAAAGGAAATGGACCCTACAAATGCCGCATGTTTGTACCTTAGAAGTTGGCTTATTAACCCATGGGATAGTTAGTGTTATCCTCGTACCAATGGGTCTAGGCTAGCCTAAGTTAGACCTGTACTCCACATACTGCCAGGACCTGTGTGAGGTTTAGGCTACCACTGGTTTATCCTTCTTCGAATAAGGAGTTGTAGGGACAAATTATTCCCAGGCCGTTCACCAGATTTAAGTATTGTGTCAAAATAATTATCCTCTTGCAGTTTTTTCTTCTTAATGCCTTCTGTGAATATATAACGATGTATCCGTCTTCGTGTAAGCAGGCTAGGAGTAATAATGGTGCTATCTAGACCGTAAGTTGGTGATACGGACACAAGGTAAATGAAGATTTAGTAAAGGTCTCGCACCACAATTAATTGTTCCATTGACTTACAAACTAAACTCGTCATTTTCAAGACCTGCCAAAGCAAAGATAGTTTTCAACTGGTATATCCTACCCACCACATGATAGCTGAGATCTTGGCCTATCATGGCACTTCCATTTTCCATATCATGACCGTTTAGATTTTGAGCTAGAAGAGGAGCAAGTTTAGCATAGTAACCCCCACCCTTCCGTCTGCTCGCTCGGAGTAATATCAACATGTAACCCTTCGATCCTCCATATTTCCACACCATCTGTACTTTAAATTATGCTCTTTCATATAAAGGCAGAACAAACGATGACATTAACTGATAACATGCTTAAAACATGCTTTACCTTAGGTACTTTTACCTCTTTTCTCTGAAAATGGTTAACCTTTCGAGCGGATGAACACTACTCTAATTGTGGTGCGGTACCTAAAACGAAGACCCTGGTTTTGACAGATTTTCGAAGGAGGATGTGAGGGCGCACTCATATTAATTGTAACAGGCAAAGTAACCGCAGAATGTCAGGGTCTTGAACAAGACTAGTTTGAGTCCCGCTTCTGACCAAGAAATTCTTTGCCGCTCCTTTCCATATTATTTATTATAATTTCTCAGTCAGTTTTCAGGCTTCTTTTATATTATACTTTATATACATAAAAACTTTCTCTCGCAATTAAATGTAACAACTTGCATTTTGTTTACACACTGTGATTTAATGAAGGTGCGGTCATGTAGTGCGTGTTTTGTGCTGTGTTGGACATATAGGATAAGACTTCCAATAATAGACTATTCGGAAATTAAATTTGAATTTCATTGAAAATTAAACATATCCTGTACAATAAACTTGAAAAAAACTTGGACGTGTTATGCCCTAAAAGGTAAAGATTGCATCGTATCCCAGTATAAGCATTCCTCTTCGCCTGTGCATGCTTACGTTTGAAACTTGAAACTAAAGAATTTCGAAAGGATGTGTAGGCGGTGTTTGGAAATTTCCGTCAGGAGTAACTTTTCCTATACATTGCCCTTATATTTTGATCTATTGTGTGGGTGTACCAGTGTTGTCTACATATAGATCAACGGATACATTACAATGAGCCTGATCTTGCTAGACCAGGGTTGTCCAACCTACGGCCCGCGGGGCACAGTCCGGCCTGCCGCAGGGTTGCGTCCGGCCCGCCAGAGATGCTCTACGGTGCGAAATTTTAGTGAGCAGATTTATTGATAACAATTTGAAGCTATATAATCAATCATTCGAACCTTCTGGGTCCAAAAAAACTGCATACAGGTCAGTTTGTGTGACACTCTCAGCGGAGGGGGGGGGGGCGGCTGGACTTTATTCATCTGTTTTTTCAGGAAGGAAAATAAATCGAAAAATCGAGCGTAGGGTTCATGCGGCCCCTTCCTTCATCATAATCATTCCACGTGGCCCTCCTCTGCAAAAGGTTGGACAACCCTGTGCTAGACCATCATATAACTGTCGTAAAGAACTCCCCAATAAACAACAAAGATTTAACTTAGTTATAGAACTAAGTAATATCATACTTTCCACGAAGATAATTTACAGAAACATTCCAGTGGTATTAGAAACTGGTATTAGAAAGTAATCACGCAAAGAAAATTTCGATCTTTTTCACTTGAAAACTGAATCAAGCAAACAAAGCCAACACTTTCAAAGGTGTCAGAACAGGCCAGAATTAAGTGCACGTAAGTTTGCGGAAGTACCTTCGGAGACTCCGAGTATCTGCACCCAAAATTTGTTCTGAAATGTTGAGGAATGTTAAATTTTGCAATAAGAGCCTTTGGCTATGGACTGTGATGTGGTTTCAATTATACTGACATCTCTTGAGATCTACTTGGGCCTTCTGGCGTATCATATGGTCCAATTATGCCTTCCGAGTCTTCTGATGTATTCTAGTGTCATCTAAGGTCTTCCTCTTTTGTGGTCTTGTGATGGTCTTGCGATGTATTGTACTGCCATCTAGAGTCAGTCCTTCCTTACTTAACTAACAAAGTGAGTTTGATAACTTTATGCGATGCAGGCTCAACTCTTTAATCCTATTGAAAAAGTATCTGATGTTAACCTCGGGTTGTAACACTGCTGTACTACAAAAAGAGAAGCCAACTAGAAGGGTTTATTTTCAAAAGAGTCCAACGGGCATTATGGTTCCTTGCTTAGTGGAATGTCAAAGTATTGTATGTCATTACGCAATTTCATGGAATGGACTTGACAAATTATTAAAAGTATTGGGCCCCAAAAATTGGGGACCAAAGAATGTGTCCCTTAATGCATTTGAGTTAGAAATAAAATATGGGTCAACCCGGCCAAAAAACGGGCCGGGAATTTTGGGGCCCAGATGTTCCCAATGCATTTAGGCCTACATGTACAAGGTATTGGTCAACAACTGAATACCAAGTTTGTAAAGATTTTTACGTTTGACCCCATAACCTCATTATTATTGATAAGATCATGGCGAAAAACAATAGGGCTCACCTACCATAATACATCTACACGGCCAGTATGTCAAATATCCATCACTCCGTTGGTGAATTGTCGCGGACCAAAGCAAGTGCTACAGACGTACACGTAAACACAAACCCACACACACCCGTAGCTGCAACCCCAGCAAAGACCAGAATCGGATGGAATCTGGAAGAGGAAGGAGGGGGAAGGGTGGATTGGTAAGTGCATATACTTTACGGCCTAAGTAGGGGAGCACTGTCCTACGTGAGTTGAAAACGCAACATGGCCAAATAATATTGAACCCACAATCATCTCCCTTCCTGGGTGATGGCTTTAGTAACAGAACATAAAGCAGTATTTAAAACGAAGAAAAAACATTGTTCTATTATACTATAATAGAAGGACTCGCACCATCATTTCTTAAACACAGTCGTATGCTTGCTGAAATACTGACTTAGCTCTATAGACTAGCTCGTCAAAAACGATATAGAAACAAATCCTATGAAACTATGTGCCAGCCCTACATGTATGCTGTATCTCAAGAAGGAAATGAACAACAGTTGTCGCCGTGTGTAGGTTAGCTCGTATATTGTCAGCCACTTCCTGAAATCTGAATACGGTTCAAATAAAGCAATATATGCTTCCTTGAAAGGATATAATTATAATAAAATATATAAAAAACCATAACATTTTATGTTAGCTCTAAACTTATTTTCCAAGGAGATCTTCAAATGGGAATAAAAAACCGAGTCTTATATAGGTCGAGCTTTGCGTGAAGCAATATACCAGCAAATATGATATAAAATTAAATAAAAAAAGAAAAGAAAAAGGAAAACGGATATTTGATCACAACTTCAATACGTCTACCTTGATTAAGTTAATAATAATGTAAGGTTAATAGATTCTCCCTTTTTTTTTAATATATATATATTTCCATTTCCGCTAGACCCACATTGCTATGGTACCATAACGTTCTAGTTGTGTGTATGCGGTGCCTATCAAATGTAACATATGTCAAATTTGCTTTTTGTTTATTCCATAGCTGTAAATATTTGCATATATTATATAATTTCATATGATGTAACATAACGTTTAGCTTTTCTACTTATTTCCACTACGATATATATATATATATATATATTTATTTATATATATATAATATATATATATATATATATATATATAGTAAATAAATACAGAATAACACACCAGAAAAAGCTTTTCTATTTATTTCCACTACGATATATATATATATATATATATATATATATATATATATAGATATATATATATATATTTATTTATATATATATGATATATATATATATATATATATATATATATATATATATATATAGTAAATAAATACAGAATAACACACCAGAAAAATTCCACTTCACGACCGGTTTCGTCCTTTGGGACTCATCAGGCGAAGGTAGGAATCGAACCCCGGATCTTGTGTCACGAACCGAAGTCCGTACCACTCGACCACAGTGATTCTACTGGTGTGAATGCGTATACATTGGCTTTTTATAATTGTCATTGAGGACGTATTACCCAAGTGTTATGATTGTTTTAGAATTGCCCTTGATGTTTGAACTGTTACAGTATTTTTTGTATGCACCATAGCTTTAATGTATTTTTCTATCCTTTTAAAGTTTTATGGTATATACCTTTTAGGCGATATTTTTGTACTATTTGCATTTGAATGTTTCCTGTATTTTAAATGTTCACTGTATATTAATTGTTTCAATTCATGTAAAGTATTTTTTGTATCACTAAAGCTTTAATGTATTTTTTCTATCCTTTTATAAGTTTTATTGTGTGTACCTTTTAGGCGATATTTTTGTACTATTTGCTTTTGGATGTTTCCTGTATTTTAAATGTTTACTGTGTATTAATTGTTTCAATTTCTGTAAAGCGCTTTGAGCAGCGTTGCTGATGAACGCGCTATATAAGTACTACTTTATTATTATTATATTATTGCCAAACGTCATATTTATTATTATTTATTATTATTTGTAGTGAATTCAGTGAAATGGTACCCGAATATCTCTTCTCCCTACCTTCGGAAAATCATTTACTTGGCGGATTAAAATCATCGTAGTATAGACTTAAATTAAAACACTGTGTCAAGTGTGCCCTCCTATCGATGTTTTGCCCATGAAAGATTATCATCTAAACATGTCGAAACTTCAATGCATTTTGCTTTCCGGTTTTAAATTAATTCGTAAGCTGTAAACTATCTGACATTCTACATGGTTGCGAGGGTTGCAGCCATTTGTCAATGCACGGAGGCAATACATACAATGTGCTGATACATATCCACCAAGTTTGAATAATAAACGTTATGCCCAAATCATCTTTTTCTGAATTTAACTTGAGGGATTCAGCCATTTTGGTATGCGAATAATTACAGCACTAAAGTATTGCCTTTTGGGTTATTTGACCTATGACGTCATTCATCACGTAGGCGCTACATACTATTCCTTTCCACAGACCTGGCATGCGAATTTGAAGTAGTTTTAAAATATGTTTTTGTTGGGGGGGGGGGGGGGGGAAGTGTCGTTTCGCGAAATACTACCATCGGTAAACTTGTGACGCACAGCCCAAATACCAAAGATCAAAAATAGAAGCACCACCTAACTATGCCATTGATACTGACAAACAGTCAAAACAGTACAAAAAGCATGTAGTCAAACTAAAGCTACTCCAGCAGGAACTGACGAAGAGGTTGACGAAAGTAGGCGACATCAAATGAGGCTGTGACATCACACCAATATGTCGATTACAATCAATTTGATAATGAGGCTAATAACAGAGCAGAGCACGACAAACTAAATGTGAACTCAGAGAGCAATTCATATGATTCACTAAACAGGAGTTTCTCAACATGTTATCATCGATGCTAATAAATATTCACAACTCAGTAAAACAATAGGCTGAGGGGCTACGATAAGCTGAACCAACAAGTTTAAATCAGTGAGAGTGGTGAAGTTAACAAGAATAACTACAACATATTGAATCGCCCATGTACAATATGAATCTGCATCATTAACGTATAAAGACTGCCAAAGTAACAACTCTTCAAGAGATTTGTAAATATATCTTTTGTCCCAGCGAATCGATTTACATACTAATGTTTACATACTAATGATTGCATTGCATTGACATCAGAGCGGAAACATCTCTTCAACGGCTCTCGATTATTTACTTATTTTCTGTCTTTCGTGCATTTTTCTGGCCTCATTCTGAGGCATTTAACATTATCCTGTGAAACAGGAGGATTTTATTACGAATTTGGCATAACATTGATATAATTTGTACAAGTTTTTTTCAAACGATACAAGTGCCAAGGCGCCACTTGGCGCCAGGCTTTATCTCAGAAAATGAGTACCGGATCCGCGAAAATGCCGCCAAATAGTTTCGTGTTGAAAACCAACAGTGTGAAGCTTGTTGATGTCAATTTTAAATCTACGGACATATTGAAGTCTTTGGCCAACGACATTGGAAAGAAAAATATTCTCGGGTGTGTTAAGACTCAAGGACAGTGGATCTTAACGGTAAAAAAACAAAGAAGATGCAGAACTTATTCAAGAAACTGGATTAAAAATAGGGAATGAGGTATGTGACATCATGGGAGTGACCAAGACCATAATAACCGTAAGTGTTTTCGGAGTCCCAATGTACATTACCGATGATGAAATCTCCGGAAAACTGGAAGAATACGGATGTAGACTAAGATCCCCATGGGTACGTAAATATTACGAAGACTACCCCAACATAGAAAATGGCATCAGATACGTAAGGCTCGAATTACCAAACAGTGTAAAGTCTCTACCGTACGCAATCACTATAGAGGGAACTCACTTAAGATTAAAGCACAATGGACAATCACGGGTGTGTAATCTCTGCTTATCAGATGATCACATAATGCGAGAGTGCCCACAATACACGTGTAGAGAGTGCGGTCAACAAGGGCATTCAAGGAACCGCTGCCCTGAAATCCTCTGTTACAAATGCAACAAGCTGGGCCACACGAGTTACCACTGCGATGAAAAGGACGACACGGAAACAATGGATGAGGACACAGAAATCGAGAACCCAATTGACAAGCCAACGACTTATGAGGACACAGAGAAACCAACGACTTATGAAGCACAGGAAAGTGAATCGAGACCTGCGAATACTGGGGTATTAACAAAAGATAAAGATGAGGAATGTATTAGTGACCTGAAAGAGAGAAGTCGGCAGTCTTCTAACCTGACTAAAGTTCAGCCGATAACGGAGAGCGAATTAAATCAACAAGTCGGCGCAAAGATAAAGCGAACCCTATCATCGAATGACGGAGCAGACTGGATAGTCGTAAAAAAGAATAGCACAAACCAGCAACAGAGGAAGAACATCCCCAGGCCCAACGTCACAACCACCAGGCGATATCACACAAGGGAAAGGGAACGAACAGAACCAAAATAAGATTTATATTCTCTTACTTACCAATTTTAATGTTATCACTAATGGCGTCACCTATACTCCACGATATTAACGGCCTCAGAGAAAATAATGTCTCGTGTAAGTACCATAACATAGACTCTTATAACAATCTGCCCCTCATCACGGTATATCACTGTACCACGACTGTTGTTCATAGCCTAAACAATAAGTTTGACGATATTAACACTTTCATTTCTGTATTAAATAATGACTTTACGGTAATTGGATTCACAGAAACCTGGTTCAATGATAATTTTTCTCCCCTCATAAAATTGGATAATTACAAACTTGTTGAAAAACATCGTAACAATAAACGGGGCGGTGGAGTCTGTCTATTTGTACATAAAGATGTAAGTTTTATTTGTAGACCCGACCTATCAATTTTTAATAATTCTATTGAATCTCTCTTTATAGAGGCTACTAACATAAATTCAAAAGATAAATTTCTTATCGGCATAGTCTACAGACCACCTAATGGTTCTTTAGATGAGTTTAATGTTAATCTGGAAAATATTTTCAATATTATTTCGAATAAAAACTGTAAAACCTACATAATGGGAGATTATAATATTGATTTAACGAATGCAATCAAATCAACTACGTTTTTAAATATTCTCTATTCGAACGGATTCATCCCTACAATAACTGTCCCAACTCGTATTAGTAGTATTACTACAAGCCTGATAGATAACATCATTACAAACGATGATTCTACGATTACTTCAGGGGTTCTCATCACTGATATAAGTGACCATTTTCCGATATTTCTAAAAGTGGTAGGGAAGAAAATCAGATCTAACAACACCATCTATAGACGTAATTACAATACTAACAACATAAAGCGGTTTACTTCTGAAGTAAGGGACACATATTGGGATAATGTTTTAAACGAAAATGATGTCAATTCTGCTTATAATACCTTTTTTAATTATCTCAGTTCAACTTATAATAATTGTTTTCCCATTCGCCAAATCAATCATAAACAGCGTCGTAGAAAGAAACACCCATGGATTACGAATGGTATTTTGACTTCCATTAAAAGGAAGCACAAACTTTACAGACGTCAGTTAAAGTCTCCTACAGTTATGTACAAGTCTATGTATACAACGTATCGTAATAAGCTTAATCAAGTAATCAGACTTTCGAAAAAGCTCTATTTTGACAATAAATTTAATGAGAGCAGAAATAACACAAACCATACATGGCGTACTATTAATGAAATGTTGCACAGTAACCGTAAAGAATCATCATATCCTGCTGTTTTCAAAGATGGTGACCAAGAAACCAGTGATGAAAATATCATTGCGAATAACTTCAACAATTTCTATGTAAATCTTGGACCATCGCTTGCTAGTAAAATAAAAAACAAAGGTAAATCACATAAAACCATCTATGATAACAATAGTCATTCAACATTCACATTCCCAGTCACTGAAGAAGAACTAATTAAAATTGCAACTTCCAACTTGAAACCCAATAAAGCAGCAGGATATGATGATTTCATACCTGGTATTATAAAAAATGTTATTCCTTTTATTGCTAAGCCTTTGACCCATATATGTAATTTATCATTTAACACTGGCGTATTCCCAGATAAACTTAAAACGGCAAAGGTTATACCAATCTATAAAAAGGGAGATTCAAATGTATATGAGAATTATCGACCGATTTCATTGCTTTCCTGTTTTTCTAAAATCATAGAACGACTTATGTTCAATCGCATATTTAATTTTCTTAACCAATATAATATTCTCTGTAAAGAACAGTACGGCTTTCGACCCGAACATTCTACTGAACTGGCTTTGGCAGATGCACTTAACAGTTTACATACTAGTCTTAATAATGGCAAAAATTGCATTGGTGTATTCCTCGACCTTTCGAAGGCATTTGACACGATCGATCATACCATCCTTATCAATAAATTATTTTCATACGGCATCAGAGGAACTACTCTCAACTGGCTTGAAAGCTATTTCGAACAGATATCAGTATACCTTGTATAAAAACTCTAGATCCGATCTTGCTAAAATTCGTTGCGGCGTTCCACAGGGTTCAGTCTTAGGTCCTTTGTTATTTATTCTATATATTAACGATATTTGTCATGTCTCCAAACTAGCCAAAATTATTCTCTTCGCTGATGACACCAGTATTTTCTTCGAGAGCGACGACATAATCACATTATCTTCCAACGTGTCAAATGAATTAAATAAATTCTGTAATTGGTTTTCAGCCAACAAATTATCACTAAATGTACAAAAAAGTAATTACATTGTCTTTAATACTCGTAATACACTTATTTGGAATAAAGATATATGTATGGATGGGAAAATAATTAAGCAAGTTTATACTACTAAATTTTTAGGTGTAAATATTGATTGTAAACTTAGCTGGCGCAACCATATTTCAACTTTGCAGTATAATTGCACGGAATGTTGGCATATTATCTAAGTTGAAATATTATCTATCGGAAAACATACTCAGAACACTATACCAGACCCTGGTTGTCCCGCATCTCACTTATTGTTCCATTATTTGGTCTGGTACATACAACACCAACCTTAACAATCTTATAATACTCCAAAAGGCATGCCATTCGCCACATAACACACTCAGCCCCACGTGAGCACACCAGTCCCCTATTTAAGAAACTCATCTTACTAAAATTGCACGATCTCATTAAAGTTAAGCTTCCATTATTTACCTACAAGACCTGGAATGGATTACTACCAGCTGCCTTTGACAATTTTTTAACCAGTAACAGAGATGTACATAATCATAACACGAGGCATGCTAATCATGCCCACTATAATCTCTACAATACCACCATTGGAACTTTAAGCCTACAAAACCGTGCAACAAAAACATGGAATCTTCTAATGAACGATTTAAAGAGTAAAAAGTCAGTCACATCCTTTAAGAAGTGGTTTTGTAAGGAAATAATAGCTAGTTACTGACTAAAACTAAATTATACCTGTATGTAATTACTATATATATATATTGAACATTTAATTTGTATTTATATCTATGTATGTATTCATACACATATATATATTTGGTTTTTTCCTTTTCTTTTCTTCTTTTCTTTTCTTTTCTTTCTTCAGGGAGTCTTCCACATTGTTAAGCTTTTAAGCTTTATGGAAGACTTCCTCCACTTTGTACTTTTGTGGCAAACAAATAAATAAATAAATAATCGTATAAAAGTACAAAGTACATTGTGTTTAGCTGTCCAATAAGGCAGTGCTCACTTATTTTAACAGGAATAGTAGCGTTCATATATCTTTATATACATGCATACATATATATATATATATATATATATATATATATATATATATATATATACATACATATATATATATATATATATATATACATACATATATATATATATAAGCGGGATAAATTATCCCTGACATTTAAAAAGCGAACAGTGCATCCCGAGTCGTTATTAGGCTTTAAAGTCGGTCTATAATTAGGTCTAAGAAGAAGGATGTGCTCATAAATACTCTGGTTTTCTTTTTAATGAGGCTGAAAAGGGAAAGAGACCTGGAGTATTGGTCCAATTCTTCCTACACTGATTGTTAAAGCTGAACCATGTCCCACACCCAATTTAAATATCGTTATTATTAGTATCCCATTTTCTATAGAATAGCTCTATTTGAAAACACCATGATGCTGAAGTTGTATTCTGAATTGCATCATGCGCTTTTCTTAAGGAATTTAAATTTTCTCTTGGCATATATGACAAATATTTATGGAAAAACCCTTTGGTAAAGTATAATTTTTACCTTTAACCTAATCCATAGTTAGACCATACTGGGTACTAGCTTTTGCTCTAAAACACAAAGGTTGCATGCCTATAAATTATGTGCAAGCTGATACTTCATTTTCAGATATCTGGAATTAATTTAAAGATATGTGGACTTTAGTTCAGATATTTTGAATAATTATTTCAGATATCGCCAAGCTTCTAATAAGCTCAGAGATCTCAACTAATGACAATTCAAGTAGTAATGATCTTAATTGCTTAATTTAAAAATATATATAAATTAAATTTTCGAATAGTTTCTATTGAGGTGCATCGCCTACATTAATTCTATGTATTCATTTTATCATTGTTATATAAACGTGTAGCTTTTTATAAGTGATATTAATCCAACTTGTGCATTAATAATATTCACTCAAGGCTGCGTAACATAAATGTTCACCTCAGTTTTTTATCCTAAATTTTGCCCATCCTGCATATCAATTAATATTTACAGTCAATATTTCTCCAATATTTACTTAGGTAAAAGTTGCATAACTTTTTACCTTGGACTTTATAACTAATATTTTCCCTAGTCCGTTTTTCATCAATATTTACACCATACTGAAGCGATAATGTTTACTCTAGCCTATGTATCATCAATTATTACAGGAAATGTGTCTTTCATTGATACCTCTGTATGAGTATCTTTAATGTTTACCCCAGACTACATCATTAATATCTACCCTGTTCTGCAGATCATTCATAATTACCATAGCCTCCTGCCCTAAAACGTAAGTTAATTTCTTCCGGTTTGTTGACTTTTCACTATCATAAGCTACAAAAAATCCATAATTACAGAATTATGAAGAGAAGAAAGGAGAACATGTATACTGATATTTTACAAGCTAACATAATATAAATAAGTTGATGTACACTCTAACAGTAAAAAAACTTAATTTGTACTTACCCATGTACCATGTCACAGAACGACGGAACACGAATCCTTCTTGCGACTTAAAGAAGAGTGTGTATCATTAATATTTAACAATCTTGCGTATCATTAATAGCTCTTCGGCTCTTCAGTTTCGCGATGCTTGGAGTCCGCATTTTGAAGGAATATATCCACTTATGCTATATGCTATAGACACATTTCACATTGTCTGGTGGAAACTATTACGCCGACGGATGCTCCCCTCCTCTAGTAAAACTCGTTCCCCCCTACCGCAAGTTTATAATGTGACTTACTCAGCCTGTGTCAGACGTTTGGAATACCAAGTTTGTGCAATTTCTTGTATCCAAAAGAAACGTTCAAAAGAAGACATTAATTGTTATTTATGATGCCTAGTTTATTAGGCTAAAGAAATAACACAAATAACTACGGTAAAAATTAAAAAAATCATTAATCATTAACCAATAACCATTAATCATTAATCATTAATCATTCATCATTAATCATTAAACATTAATCATAAATCATTAATCATTAATCATTAATCATTTATCATTAATCATTAATTATTAACCATTAATCATTAATCATTAATCATCAATCATTAATCATTAATCATTAATCATTTATCATTAATCATTAATCATAAACATTGATCATTAATCATTATTTATTAATCATTAATCATTAATCATTTATCATTAATCATTAATCATTAAACATTAATCATAAATCATTATTCATTAATCATTAATCATTAATCATTAATCATTAATCATTTATCATTAATCATTAATCATTAACCATTAACCATTAATCATTAATCTTTAATCATTAATCATCAATCATCAATCATCAATCATTAATCATTTATCATTAATCATTAATCATAAACATTGATCATTAATCAGTAATCAGTAATCATTAATCATTAATAATCAATCATCAACCATTAAGCATAAACCAGTAACCAGTAATCAGTAATCAGTAACCATTAACCATTAACCATTTACCATTAACTATGAACCATTAAGCATTCTCAATCTCATTCTCAATCTCAATCTCAATCTCAATCTCAATCTCAATCTCAATCTTAATCTTAATCTCAATCTCAATCTCAATCTTAATCTTAATCTCAATCTCAATCTTAATCTCAATCTCAATCTCAATCTCAATCTCAATCTCAATCTCAATCTCAATCTCAATCTCAATCTCAATCTCAATCTTAATCTTAATCTCAATCTCAATCTTAATCTTAATCTTAATCACAATTACACCCGTTTCATATTTACATTTAACCCTATAACCATCACTATCTCCTGCTCCATCCCACCCTTACCCTTATCTCATTTAATTCACGATAACTCGGCCATGTGCTATTTCCATACTAAATAACTATATTATAATAATGTCGATAATTGAAAGTTAAATCCAAGTTCCGATTCGATGCTGCATACACTAGTAATTGTAATTCAGAGTCAAGCAGGCTGTATGGTCAGTCACATCTAACCTAAAGTGAAAGGTATAAAACAAAAGTTGCACTGATTACGAAAATTTATGCTCAACTAACACTAAAAGAGAGTGCGATGTCGGAGGGTCAGAATGAGTGGGGAAGGCAAAACAAAATAAGTCAGTAGATGTTTCACTTTGTTGAAAACAGTAATTCTACTAATTAGAAAAAAAAAGTTTAAGCATAGATAGTCACAAATATAACCAAACAAAAATCAGAGTATATTATTCGCTTGCAAATTCGTATATTCCTTCTATGTTACCCTGCTAACCTCCGTCTGTTAGTCCTCGTATACAACTTACATTCATTCCTTGTGCCCATCTCCCCCAAAATAATAACAATAATAATAAAAACAAAGATAATAATAACACCCATTGCAGCTCGAATCCTCATCCAATCAAATTTGACTTAAAGGTATGCTGTATAGACCCCAACTACAGCAAGCTATCATACGTATTCACACAACTTTCCTAGCTATAGCGTACCAATAAAACAGATCTTTAAGCAAAGTAACTTTGGCAAAAATAAGGCATGGAAACTGCCCATGTGGAGGCAAAATGTTTTGTAGACGTTCCAACGGGCTGGAGGTTTTATTGACCAAATTTCCGCAACAACAGCCAGATGGAGAGTAAACATATTAACTAAGTAGAAAATAGATCAGATTTGGCATAATTGTTCCCCAAAACGAGTCATTAAAACACTGTTACAAGGTCTGATATACAATAGGATGGGTGGGATCAGATTTATGTTTGCATGCTCTAAAGAAATCATCTTACAACCGGTGACAGTGTCTGTGAATGTATTGTGACGGAAATGTGGCAAATGCCCTACCGATATGACTTTTATTTTAACAATATCCTGCTAGATCTAATCTAATTTGGCTTTTATAAAATAAATATCAGTGATCGAAGCTCCCGCAAAGAGCTTTGTGAATAAAGAATACAGAATATGGTAAACTTACCGTAGAAGGTACGGGTAAGCACTACGGAATACGTTAAAGAAAGCAAAACAAAGACTTATAAAAGTAAGATGAATTGATATAACCGAGTTAACTGAAGCGTTTTCCAACTGTAATTTTGAAAATATTATTTAACAGTCAGTCTCCAAAATAAAGGAGGAGAAAATTTATTAACGTTAAAGAACTTTCCTGAAGTGTATATTTCGTTATGTTACAACCATTTTTTTGTTAGAATACTCGGGACTACTGCGGGATCAGAGTATGCTGTTTTGAATACAGTCACATCAAGCATTCTCTCTCCATTTTTCAAAGCAGTTAGTGACATCGGTGGATATACGCCGTTGTTGTGAACCCACAGATTATGTTATATCCGTCATTGCAATCAGATGTGTGTACATTTTTGTATTGAACCTGATTTTGTCTGTTGTCAGCTATTTGCTCACCAATCTTATCCATTAGCCAACCATTACCGATTTGCCCAACATTATGTTACAGCTGTAACGTTAAAAAGCAATTCTTTCTTGCTTAACATATTAAAAATCTTTCATCTCATGAAAAGTTTTTTCAGCGTTAGAATGTTTATTAAATTGATGTATAACTATTGTGGTGGTATCACGAACTCCACGGACGATGTCTTCGCTTCATGTACGAGTCCGTATATGTAGCTACTGCTACAATTTGTATCTTGGTATCTTACTTTCTTTTATGAGGAGCAAACATAGGAAAATAGGATAACGTAATATAAGAACATCACCGTGTACTTCAAACAACAAATCTCTTTTATAACGTAATCAACATGCGAGATCAGGGTAGACTGTTACGATTACAGCTACATCAATTATCCCTTCATTGAACAGCCATTTATTCAATACAGAGCATTGCGTGACGTTGATGCATATCCGTCGTCGCAGTGAACTCACGTGATAACATCAGCAATTATCAGAGATGAATGCATCATTGCTTGGGAACCCATAATTCATTGACCCTCTTTTTGCTATTTACACCATTCTTATTCAATTGTAAGTTTTAAGAGAATTCCTTTGTTTACAATTTTTCTCACTCGCTACAGTTGCGAGAAGTTGATTTTGTGTTTAACGGCGATTGAAACACATCAGTGGAGTGTATCACAACAAAACATTGGATTTGGACTAAAGTTTCATTTTCGTCTGTCCACTTGACACAAGAGACATTCCAATTTAATTACTCTTTTACTATATTGATATTAAAGTGAATACGTTACCAAACGCAGTCTGATTATGTTACGAGGCGAAGCCTGTTCAATCTCATAAGAGAGTATGCTGACTCATGCATCTGTCGTTAAGCACCAATTTGTTACACTAATTTCAAAGATGCGCCTGATTTAGTATTGTACTGTTAATTATTCATTAAATAAATAGAAACAATTTACTCATTACTTCGCAATTTTGATATTCAAAAGACGGGCATCTCTTCATTTCATGAAGAGTTTTTCACCGTTTTTCTATACATTGATTTAGTTTGACGTTTTCTTTTCTGAAGCATCAATTAAACTCCATCAAGTGTGCCTCTTCATGTACTATAGTCTGTTTATTTACTTATTGCTTAAATTTAACTGTAGGTATTCTAGTTAAAATGAACCATCAAACACTGTGTTCATATGGGATAACGCGCTCGTCATTAAAAAAAACCTGCAAGGTTACATTGCACACGGCACTTTAACATGTATTGTGCATCTCGTGATATCTCGTACTATTAACGATTGATGCCTCTCTTTTCCTTCAAAATGAGATGGTATATATATTATCCTTCTCGGAATCCCTGATGTACTTTACTATGTAGCCTAACAGGAGCAGGGGGAGCAGGTGGAACTTTCCCAGTCCGATTTTTTTAAATCGGTTTGTACTAAACAATAAAAAACCTTGAACCAAGAATGACGTAGTTAGACTATCAAAGATGATAGCACTCTTTTGAATCTAATCCCTCCTACCCAAGGATCGCTCCCGTTAGGCCCCTCCCCAGGATGGACACCATATGTGCCATTACCTCTCCCGCAACCTAATGACTCCAAACTCATCCTTTTAATTTGAGAAAGCGCAGAACTAAGTTAAGAGAGAAATTAATTATATTTTCAACATTAACATGTCCAAAATAACGATTCAGACTGTGATAATTTGCTTCAATCAAAAATTCTTTTTCACTCCGTCAGTTTTCTAATTGGTCAAATTATTGAAGATTATGGACAAAGCGAAAAGAGTGCAATTGTATCAAACACTGGTACTATATTGTCCGAGTTATCTAAAATGTTATACAATAGAGTCACAAAAGAGTGTCTTAGCACGACTTAAAATATAGTACAAAACTACGATACTTGCTTGTACATTACATTTGGAACTAAGAGGCATTAAGGAACTAAGCTCTCAACTGTGATTAACTATGGTGTTCTAAAACTTATATGTTACTAATTAAACATCCGTGAAGAACCCGGTCTATAGTTTGGCTAAGAACTACACTTAAAATGCTGATCCTTTATTGTTCAACAAAAAAAACTTTATTTGCTTGACCATGGAGGACCAAAGTGCATAGTCTAAAACCGGCAAACAACCTACTCCTTTTGTATTATCAACATTTAACTAATCTAACTAAACTATATATAGCGTAGACTTAGTGCACAGTAATGGGGAAAAAACAGGTTGGTACGGACGCTTAGAAGTGACATGTAACTGAATCGACGTTTTAATGAGATGCATCAAACATGAAATCCACAACATTTTAGCAGAAGTAGCAGAGGAACATTTTTAAGTTTTCGTTCTATTATTACAAAAAAAATAAAACAACGAAGTGTATATACTGTTGGTTCTTTGCTTTTGAAATAAGGCATAGCTTATCCCTAGTAATAAGTACAACGATCTATTGTATATAATAAATTTATGACAGTATAGAATCAATGACAATCCAAACCGTTGAACTCATGATAGCATGTGTGAGTGTGTACCGTATTTGCTGAGCCGTATATACACGGCTCTGTGCATATCTTTGGTATGTGTGTGGGCACTGCCTTCTTGTAACACCCATATCTCTAAAAGTGTGTCCGATTGGCAACCCTTATACTTGGCATGTTGGTTTCCCATTATAGACAGGGACTTTTTTTGGTTTTATTGGTGTTCAATAGGTAGTCATCTGAATTCAACAGGATAAATCAGTGAAAACATTGTGCCTACCTTATTTCAAGAACGAAAACATGTATGTAACCCATTCTGAGTTGGACAAACCACTTGATATTATTGTGACCACTATAGCTAAGGAAATGTAACATCGACAAGTCTCCCGTTCCATTAGCAGGTATTACTTTGATGATTAATGTACTGATATTTGTGAAGGTCAAAATTCATCAAAGGGTCAACAGTATCTGCAGACTCATATAAATAAACTGTTTACATGATATCTTACATTTATAACAGGCAGCTCTGCATTTTATTTAGTGGTAATTACAGACTGTTGACTGTCAATATTTTATCATTGCTCAGTTCAATGAAATACATTTATCTTTATGTCTTTTTCTTCTAAAATAAATGTTTACAACTTTCTAACATTGTAACAAACTATGTCTGCTAAGAAGGGGCATACGGCAAGGGGAAAATGAGATGGGAGGAACAGAACTGACACCGTTATCTAGCGTATTTCTTATTCAATTAGCACAAATAATTTATAAGCTGCTCAGAAATATTGCCTATCAAAACAAATGTCTCAAATAGAAGCTTAGCTGAGTTTCTGCAAATGCGTTGCCGCTCTTGTTTACCCGTTTGCTGATGACGCGTTCGTTGATCTAATATAGGGCGCGCTATCCCATGTGAACACAGTGTTACCCGAGGCTTTTATAGAACCAACAGAAGAATATAAAATAACGTAATCTGACGTTACAGAAGTGTACTTTATACAACTATACTCTCAATTTGCGACACCAGAGTATGTATATTCATTCAATACATGTCATTTGGGAAACGTGAGTGCATATCCGACGTTGCAGATTACTCACGTGACATCAATTCCGTCTCTAGTTTTATTACCATTCTTTTGTTTACTATTTTTCACCCATTACAGTTATAAGAAGTTCATTTCTCACATTACTGGTTATTAATGTCACTCGGAACCAATTTTAATTCGCAACAAACAAATTGAAAATGTATTCGAATGAATTAAAATATATTTCGAATGGCACTTATGGGCTTTCGTAGACACATGGGTTATCACCTGTTTGTCTGTTCATTGACTTAATTTAAAATTGTCATTTTTGCAGCATTTACTTGACCACTTCATGTAAATATCTGTATATACATTGCTACTTATGAAATTTAAGTGTACGTCTTCAACTTGAGATAAAATGTCTTACTCCGTTCTTTATGTTGATGGAGAATACAGAAAAAAGAAGAGAAAATAACGTTAACTAACCTTACAGAAGTGTACTTCATTGAACCGTTTGGTACTTATAACTTACTGACCTACTTGCATTTAAGATTTGACAAGGGAGTTTACGTCTGGTGTCAATACAAATGTCATTGTTATTTTACCATCAGCCATTGAGGTTGGACTCAAACATGTGTAAGTAATATATAGATTTCCTACAATGGTTTGATAAAGGAGTAATGTGGAGGGATTAATGAGGTTGATAAGGACTGGGATATGATCATGGTGTATTTTATGGACAGTTCACTACAATGGTACTATACTTTAATCCGTCTTGCAGAGTGCATCCTTCACATTCGAAGGTACCACATGTGCATTTAAACAGGAAAGTCATCCCTCTGTCATATAAATCAGAAGCTTTGCAATGCCAATCAAACATTGCATTGTTGAACAGTTTGAAACTAATGCTGAAGTAAAGGAAATGGGATGGACAAGGACACAGCGATGGTTCCAGGATTAACATGGTTTACGTGGTCAACATTCTAGTAAAGCTATACTGAAAACCAACAGCTTATTATTAACAATGTAAACAATTAGTTGAGTAAAATGTTTGATGTGACTTCTTTAAATAATTTTCCTTTAATTCTTTAATAAGAAGCTGGCTGTAGCCAGCGCAAGGTCGCCAAATCTGTTACACGGAGTTCTGCACGCACCGGTACCAGATGTGGATATATATGGAATAGAGCATCAACATAATGGCTGAAATAGCTTTGCGTGTATCTACTGAATATAGTATTACCGTAAGTGTTAAAAAAGTAAAATACACTTTCTTACCTTCACACAGGTCTAAGTGTATTGTAAGCAAAAGTAGAAAAGGAAGAACTTGGATGAGGTGAAGAAGGATGAACAAAGGGTAGACGGGGGGGGGGGGGGGGGGAATGGACTTGTAGTAATGTTACTCAAGTCTACATCTCTTTGTTAAAGTATTATTTATCGTATGTATTCTTTTATCATCACAGTCAAAACAATCCTTATAAGAAATTATGTATATTGATGAATAGTGCTTAAACCATATATATACATAGATATCATTTGATTTAACATCATGTTTTATTTGCATCAAACAAGAACAAAAAAGCTTCTCAATCCCGAAATGCCGTTCTCGAAATATATTAGTGCAAATTGCACTAACAGTGGAATTTGAAAAAGCAGGTGTCCACAGATGCGTAACTACGTAAACAGTTTTTCTTTATGTTTCTTATCATGTATATACCTAGGTCTGAAAACTGTTCTACTCTACGAAGCTCTAAAAAGGACATAGGAAAAATAATTATATTACGTACGTACGTGATAATTCAATATTGGCCTACATGCAAGATACGTGCATATACGTAACGTACGGTTTTACTATATTATAATATAATATACTTCTCGTGCACTGTACCTTGCATGTATCAATCATCCAACCACAGAAGTCAAGCTTAGTTATACGATTAAGCAGCTGACTAAAAAATGCCGGAGAGAGACAATGTAGGGTTATGCTAACACTACAGGTATGCATGTGCCTAAAATACATACGAACAAGTTCATCTCTCTCCATCTTTGTAATTAAGATGTAAGTGTTAACAAAGGCTATATCACGTAATAAAAACACGTACGTTTGTACTGAGGCCTACATTCGTTATAATTATCAGTAGTGAGTATTACGTACGTAGTAACTATTACGTACGTACGTACTAATAATCACGTACGTACGTAATAATACTATGTACGTACGTACGTACGTAATATTATCACGTATGTACGTTATAAATATTACGAACGTACGTAGTAATTATCACGTACGTACGTCATACATATCACGTACGTACGTCATACATATCATGTACGCAAGTTATACATATCACGTGCGTACGAAGTATTTATCACGTACGTACGCAATACATATTGTACGTACGTAACAAACATCACGAGCGTACGTGATATCACACGTACGTACGAACGTAGTATTATTACGTACGTACGTAATTATTTAGTTTACGATGTCCTATCTAGAGCTTCGTACTACTCTCAATACAGTGGTTATAAAATTTTATAATGTCAATTCAAAGTACAAACATATACTCAAGCAGTTAATTGTAAGTCACAAAATTAAAGAAAAACTATTTGCTTTAGTGTAATTTATACAAGATGTATAATCTTCCATGACCATCTCGTATACGCCATATTAGAATTTCAAGAAAGTTTGTTTTACTTGGGGGTTAACATTATGTTCCTCTTTCACAAATGTTAAATCATTTTATCATTCAATAATTTTTTAAATTTATATGAACATCTACAATTTTGTGGTTTTGATGACGTCGTTTTTTATTCGAACAGTAAGTCATGAGACATCTTTGGATCACAATAAATACATTTTACCACTACCGTAGTTTAGATTTGAAAATCGCTTAACTTCACATGTCTGTTCAAGCAGATTTTGCTATAACTTTCAATTGAAATAATATGTCTTACCAACTCCTATAGCGAAAATAATATTATAATAATGTAAGGATAAAAAGGAGAAGGGGAAAACCGTCACTGATACTATACTGCATTACTCACATGTAATAGACTACGTTACATATATATTTTTAGTTAATGTAATCAAACGCTCGGGATCAGAATTTTATCACCTCTCACGGAAGTTAATTACGTTCTTATGACTCTGAACGTAAATTGGGTCCATTTTTATTACCTGCTGCAGTGGATCCGAAGATGTGTAGGCTGAACTGAATTGGCTGTCGCCAATCTACAAATACGTCATTATTTCCAAACAGAGCATTGTTAAATGAGTCTTGTGTATTTAATATCCATTAAACTTCAGTGAGCATATTACTCAGTATTCTTTCGTATCATTATCATTCTTAAAGTCATATAAACATATATAGCTTCTCTTTCTAATGTTTACACTCCCAGAAACCCTTTTGCAATCATGAGTACGCATGTCCATTTCCATTACTATAACTTTTGATTTTCACTCAGGTGATTGCTGAAGGAAACAATTCATCGCCGTACAAAACTGACTTGTACATCTCGTTTTCTCCCCACCACCGTTTGCGAATTGAATCTAACATTTATTTTAGTAGCATATGTATGTATGTATGTTTGTATGTATGGGTGTGTGTATGTATGCGTGTGTACGTGTGTGTGTATCGGTGTATGTATGTGTGTATGTTTGTATGTATTTTAGATCCTCCTGCAAGCAGGAACTAGCGAAGAAGCCATCATTGGCTTATCAAAGCCGCAAGCTGACCGTAGTCAGTCTCTTAGATTCATATTTTAACGTCCATGATTATGAATTGTCAATTGTCAACAACTCTGTAACTGGTTGACATACGTTAAACTTGGGGTGACTCGAACTCGGGACCTTATGATTGAAAGGCACCGGCGTTAACCACTGAGCTGACACTCCCTTGTATATATTTCACCCGGAAGTGGTGTCACTTTATATAAACAACTATATTATTATCGGGCTACTGCTATAGCTATTTAAACTTAAAATTGTCTTAATCATCTCAAAATTAAACTAGATTGCCTCACCATTTTCCAAGACTTTTAGAAACAACAGAAAACGATGACGATTGAAAAGGAGAATATGGAGACGAAAGGTAAAAGAGGAGAAGTAATAGCAGAAAGAGAAAAAGATGAACAAAACATTAAAGTATTGTTAAAAGTAATCAAAATAAGTGTACATCTGCCGGTTAAAGTAATCAAAGTGCGAGTTTTATTTCACCGTCACAGCCAAATGAATCTTAACTATAACAAATACTATATAATGAGGAAGAGAGGATGGAACACAAATCGATCATTTGACATGTTTTATGCGAGATAAATTTAAACCTAAATCCAGATTGTTAGACTGGAATCATGAAAATTTTGACTTATTATTAACGGTTCTCATTTTAGTAACTTTGTTTCTTAAATAAGTTATATATATATTCTTCTATACAGTAATCTAGAAACTGATAACAACAAAATTTCATCAATTTAAGAGGTCGAACTTGAATGTGATATCATGAGTCAGGTGATTGTGAAGATGTCACTTTATCTTTTGTATATTTCTTAAGTGACACAACTTTAGATCAAACAACGTAGCCTATATTATTGGTGTACTCTGTTTGACACAACAGACATCTGAAGTGAAATCACTTCTTACTTTTCCGAATATAAGGGAATCCATATGTTGTTATTGACCCTTAACTAGCATATGCTAGGACAAGGACCCTACCAGATTAGAACATAGTACATAAGTATATCGACTACCTTACAAATAACGAAAAGCTCTTCTCTTAAAAGGGATATTCAGGTGGCAGACACTGTGACATTTACATGAATAAAAGAAATGTTCCATACTATTCGTTGGAAACCCCATCTCATTTTACCCTAATCCAAAATTTGGTTTATTTAATGTAACCTACTTTTTGACGGCCTATGTCATTGATTCTCCACAATGAAGGCAAAAAGTGAAATATTCTTTAAAATATTTGTTTTCCGATAATATTCTTCTTGTAGATTTTTCCTTGAAACCTGATACAATTGGCATGTTTGCTTAGCTGTCATGTTTATTCCTTATCAGAGTTGCATAAATATGCAAGTTTTGTGTACATTCATTTCTACTATGTATAAGAGAGTTCAACGACTTCAAGAAAGTAAGAATAATTTCAGCTGAATTGCCGTGATGACATCATTCACTCCTCTGTTGCCAGATTCATTCACAAAATATCACCAAAACATATCTTCTCCATACAATCAATATTAGCCACTGGAATATTTCTTTAACTGGCGCCTTGTTTAATCAGTCTTGTTTTTTGCATTTTACTGTGAGTCATTACTCCCATGATTCATCTAATGAAAAGCCATCGAATGTTTGTCTGCACTGTGAATTATTGTAGAAGTTTCGGTACTATTGCCTTCATCGGCCGGGACTTCACTTCATGAGATGCAAGTATATGTCGCTATTGCTCTATGTTTACTTAAAAATAATATCTCACTACTAGTATAGTTTTGCTGCGAGTCCTCAAATTAAAAGAAATGTCTTACCCGATCCTTTCATGTAGAAAACAGAAGAGGGAAAAAAGTTATGAAAGCAAACGTAATGAAGTGTACTTTATTTATGTAACAAATATATTGTTAAAACAATTCAATATGCGAAATCAGAGTATACTTTTGTATACAAACAATGCAGTCGCGGTTAATCCATGCAGAGATGCGGTAGGTATATGGATTACCGATTGGAACCGTCACACCATCTACTCTTCTGTCTCATTTATTCATCATACGTGACCCTTGCAATTTAAAGAGAATGATGTTGTTTACTGCTTGTTTCAACATTTCCAGTCGTGCAAAATCCAAGTTATCACTACTGTTGATCTCGAGATATAGAGTATTTTGTTATCTGAACGCTTAATTTGGACATTACCTTCCTTGTTTGTCAGTTTATTTGCTACTAACTCGAGAAATCTGCAGTTACCTACGTTCTTATATTCCCTCGTCAATTGGATCTATTTGTTATTACCATGTGACCACTGTGAGATATATCTTCTATGAGGGCAACTCTGCTTTGGTAAACCGAGTAAATATGTTGAATGGCTACACCTCTGACTACTCCAGGAAGTTGGATCACAGTAGGGAGGTTTGTGATATCATCTAGGCAAATTATATCAGAAACTTTACTAGGCTTTTATAATCTTCTTGTTGATTCATCAGAAACATGATACAATTGGAATGTTTGCTTAGCTAACAAGACTCTCTGTACTTAGAAGTCTGGATATCAAAATTTATCTTTATTATAGGAATAGTATTTTCCTCTGTGGATACATTATCAAGAAAAACAAAGACAGTTTCAACTATAGTGTAATGATGACAAATATACATTCAGCTGTTAAGGGATGCATTTAAAAAAAATCATACATGTCAAATTAAAAAAAAAACATTACATATGGAGATGAGAAATGACGAGGATGAAGTTTTTGCCTACAGATTCAGAACATATTAAGCAACTAGCCAAAAAGCAATCATCCATCACAAAATACTTTAAGGTGTTCGGATTGAAATGAAATGTCTTACCAATTTCTATTAGGGAGAAAACAAAAGACGAAGAAGATGCCACAGAAGTTTTTTTTTCTTTATATTTCAACAGTGCTCTTGTTAAAATAATCAACATGGGAATTTTGTATACTTTTATTATACAGCCACATCACTCAGCATCCATGCAATCAGCATCCATAGAAATTAAAGCATTAAAGAGAAATCATTTGTTTACTACTTTGACTCCCGTGACGTTTGTTAAAAGTCCATTTTATTCCTACTGTAGATAACTGCTTATTTGTCTGTAGAATGACTTAGTTTGAAGCTTTCATTGTTGCAGCAATAAGTTGAGCAAAAGTGTCTTGTCTTTAGCTAATGTAATAACAGTACTGTATATATGTCTTGAAAATACAATGAAATGTCTTGTCTTACCGAAAGCTGTTGGAGAGAAAACAGAAGAAAAATATTAACGTAAATTAATGTTACTTAAGTGTACTTCTTCATGTTATAACGGTTCTCTTGTACTCAACATAAGAGATCCATGCATTTATTTGGACAGTCAACCTAAAGAGCTGTTCATTCATTTAAATACATCAAGTAGCGTGAGTGAATATCGGCCGTCGCGGTGAACCGATGTGACAGATGTATCACAATTGCTCTCACTTAACATATCCAAAACGTTTACTGTATTTTATTTCTAGAGACAAATCATGTTGTTACTACTTTTGTCAACAATACCGTCGTGACAAGTTCTAATTATCACAACTCTGGATCAAGATATATCAATTTTGTAGTTTGACTTGGATATTGCATCTTCTGTGTCGTTCTTTTCCTTTTAAACACATCTGAAGTCAGTTACATTTGACGACTGTGACTGTAGTCATGACAGTGAGTAGATCATACTATGATATGGCGTGATATATGATAAGGTTGCTACTAGATCTGATGACGCTAGTACGCTGAATGCCAACAACTATACCATCCAGCTACGAATATGCTATTCTCTTTCAAATTTGCTCTTGTACTGTTCAGCAAATTATTCTTTGATCTGTGAGTAAACATTTTAATCAATATATTACAAGCTGTCTGAACTTTTTGTAAAGTTTTGGTTTATATATTTCAAATAGTTCATCTTTTCATCTCCTGGAGAAGTTTCTCATGTTTTTCTCTAGACTGACATAGTTTCACGCTTTCATTGCTGCATCGTTAACTCGAGCGACAGGATTGTGTCTGCAGTTAGGTCTATAACACTATTGTGTATACGTATTTAACTTAAAACAAAGTGTCTTACCGTAAGCTGTTAAAGAGAAAACAGTAAAAGAAAAGTTGTTCACGTAAATTAATGTTACTGAAGTGTGTACTTCTTCAAGTTAAAACGGTTCTCTTGTACTCAACATAAGAGATCAGACTATGGGTTTATTTGGACAATCAACTTAAAGAGCTGTTCATTCATATAAATTCATCAAGTAACGTAAGTGAAAATCCGCCATCGCAGTGAACCGATATGATAGATGTATCATAATTGCTCTCACTTAACATATTTAATATGTTTACTGTATTATTTACATTTGACGACTGTGACTGTAGTCTTGACAGTGAAGTAGATCATACTATGATACGGCGTGATATATGATAAGGTTGCTACTAGATCTGAGGACGCTAGTACGCTGAATGCCTACAACTCTACCACCCAGCTGCAGATAGGCTATCCTCTTTCAAAGTTGCTCTTGTACTGTTCAGCAAATCATTCCTTGAGCTGTGAGTAAACATGTTAATCATTATTTTACAAGCCCTCTGAACTGTTTGTAAAGGTTTGGTTTTATATATTTCAAATAGTTCATCTTTTCATCTCATGGAGAAGTTTCTCATGTTTTTCTCTAGACTGACATAGTTTTACGCTTTCATTGCTGCATCGTTAACTCGAGCGACAGGATCGTGTCTGCATTTAGGTCTATAACACTATTGTGTATACGTATTTAAATTAAAATAAAATGTCTTACTGTAACCTGTTAAAGAGAGAACAGAAGGAAAAATGTTGTTAACGTCAATTACTTTTACTGAAGTGTATCCTTCTTCATGTTATAACGGTTCTCTTGTACTCAGCATAAGAGATCTGACTATGGGTTTATTTGGAAAGTCAACTTAAGGAGCTGTTCGTTCATTTAAATTCATAAAGTAACGTGAGGGAATATCCGCCATCGCAGTAAACCGATATGACAGATGTATCACAATTGTTCTCACTTAACATATTCAATACGTACACTGTATTTTATTTCTAAAGACAGATCATGTGGTTACTACTTTTATCAACAATACCGTCGTTACAAGTTCTAATTATTACAACTCTGGATCAAGATATATTAATTTTGTAGTTTGACTAGGATATTGCATCTTCTTTGTCGTTCTTTTCCTTTTAATCACATCTGAAGTCCTTTACATTTGACGACTGCGGCTGTAGTTATGACAGTGAAGTAGATCATACTATGGTATGGCGTGATATATGATAAGGTTGCTACTAGATCTGATGACGCTACTACACTGAATGCCAACAACTATACCATCCAGCTACAAATATGCTATTCTCTTTCAAAATTGCTCTTGTACTGTTCAGCAAAATATTCTTTGAGCTGTGAGTAAATATGTTAATCATTATACTACAAGCTGTCTGAACTTTTTGTAAAGTTTTGGTTTTATATATTTCATATAGTTCATCTTTTCATCTCATGGAGAAGTTTCTCATGTTTTTTTTCCTAGACTGACATAGTTTTACGCTTTCATTGCTGTATCGTTAACTCAAGCGACAGGATCTTGAATGCATTTAGGTCTATAACACTATTGTGTTAACGTATTTAAATTAAAATAAAATGTCTTACTGTTAACTGTTAAAGAGAGAACAAAGGGAAAAAGTTGTTAACGTAATTTAATGTTACTGAAGTGTATACTCTTCTTTATGTTATAACCGTTCTCTTGTACTCAACATAAGAGATCTGACTATGGGTGTATTTGGAAAGTCATCTTAAAGAGCTGTTAATTCATTTAAATTCATAAAGTAACGTGAGTGAATATCCGCCATCGGCGTGAACCGATATGATAGATGTATCACAATTGCTCTCACTTAACATATTCAATACGTTTACTGTATTTTATTTCTAAAGACAGATCATGTGATTACTACTTTTATCAACAATACCGTCGTGACAAGTTCTAATTATTACAACTCTGGATCAAGATATATTAATTTTGTAGTTTGACTTGGATATTACATCTTCTTTGTCGTTCTTTTCCTTTCAATCACATCTGAAGTCAGTAACATTTGACGACTGCGACTGTAGTCATGACAGTGAAGTAGATCATACTATGATATGGCGTGATATATGATAAGGTTGCTACTAGATCTGATGACGCTAGTACACTGAATGCCTACAAATATACCATCCAGCTACAAATATGCTATTCTCTTTCAAAGTTGCTCTTGTACTGTTCAGCAAATTATTCCTTGATCTGTGAGTAAACATTTTACTTATTATTTTACAAGCTGTCTGAACTTTTTGTAAAGTTTTGGTTTATATATTTCAAATAGTTCATCTTTTCATCTCCTGGAAAACTTGTTCATGTTTTTCTCTAGTTTGACATAGTTTCACGCTATCATTGCTGCATCGTTAACTCGAGCGACAGGATTGTGTCTGCAGTTAGGTCTATAACACTATTGTGTATACGTATTTAACTTAAAACAAAGTGTCTTACCGTAAGCTGTTAAAGAGAAAACAGTAGAAGAAAAGTTGTTCACGTCAATTAATGTTACTGAAGTGTATACGTCTTCATGTTATAATGGTTCTCTTGTACTCAACACAAGAAATCAGACTATGGGTTTATTTGGACGGTCAACTTAAAGAGCTGTTCATTCATTTAAGTTCATCAAGTAACGTGAGTGGATATCCGCCATCGGCGTGAACCGATATGATAGATGTATCATAATTGCTCTCACTTAACATATTCTATACGTTTACTGTATTTTATTACTAAAGACAAATCATGTGGTTACTACTTTTGTCAACGATACCGTCGTGACAAGTTCTAATTATCACAACTCTGGATCAAGATATATCATGTTTTTAGTTTGACTTGGATAATACATCTTCTGTGTCGTCCGTTTCCTTCTAAAAACATCTGAAAGTCAGTTACATTTGACGACTGTGACTGTAGTCATGACAGTGAAGTAGATCATATAATGATGCGGCGTGATATATGATAAGGTTGCTACTAGATCCGAGGACACTAGTACTTTGAATGCCTACATCTCTACCACACAGCTACAAATATACTATTCTCTTTCAAAATTGCTCTTGTACTGTTCTGCAAATCATTCCTTGAGCTGTGAGTAAACATTTTACTCATTATTTTACAGGCTGTCTGAACTGTTTGTTAAGTTTGGGTTTTATATATTTCAAATAGGTCATCAGTTTAACTCATAGAGAAGTTTCTCATGTTTTTTTTCTCTAGACTGACATAGTTTCACGCTTTTATTGCTGCATCGTTAACTCGAGCGACAGGATCTTATATGCATTTAGTTCTATAACACTATTGTGTATACGTATTAAAATTAAAATAAAATGTCTTACTGTGACCTGTTAAAGGACAAACAGAAGAAGAAAAGTGTTGTTAACGTAATTTAATGTTACTAAAGTGTATACTTCTTCATGTTATAACGGTTCTCTTGTACTATACATAAGAGATCAGACTATGGGTTTATTTGGACAGTTACTTTAAAGAGCTGTTCATTCATTTAAATTCATCGAGTAACGTGAGGGAATATCCGCCATCGCAGTGAACCGATATGATAGATGTATCACAATTGCTCTCACTTAACATATTCAATACGTTTACTGTATTTTATTTCTAAAGACGGATCATGTGGTTACTACTTTTATCAACAATACCGTCGTGACAAGTTCTAATTATTACAACTCTGGATCAAGATATATTAATTTTGTAGTTTGACTTGGATATTACATCTTCTTTGTCATTCTTTTCCTTTTAATCACATCTGAAGTCAGTAACATTTGACAACTGCGACTGTAGTCATGACAGTGAAGTAGATCATACTATGGTATGGCGTGATATATGATAAGGTTGCTATAGAGTATTTAAATTAAAATAAAAATGTTTTACTGATAGCTGTTAAAGAGAAAACAGAAGAAGAAAAGTTGTTAACGTCAATTAATGTTACTGAAGTGTATACTGCTTCATGTTATAACGGTTCTCTTGTACTCAACATAAGAAATCTGACTATGGGTTTATTTGGACGGTCAACTTAAAGAGCTGTTCATTCATTTAAATTCATCAAGTAACGTGAGTAAATATCCGCCATCGGCGTGAACCGATATGATAGATGTATCATAATTGCTCTCACTTAACATATTCGATACGTTTACTGTATTTTATTACTAAAGACAAATCATGTGGTTACTACTTTTGTCAACAATACCGTCGTGACAAGTCCTAATTATCACAACTCTAGATCAAGATATATCATGTTTTTAGTTTGACTTTGATAATACATCTTCTGTGTCGTCCGTTTCCTTCTAAACACATCTGAAAGTCAGTTACATTTGACGACCGTGACTGTAGTCATGACAGTGAAGTAGATCATATAATGATGCGGCGTGATATATGATAAGGTTGCTGCTAGATCTGAGGACACTAGTACTTTGAATGCCTACAACTCTACCATCCAGCTACATATGCTATTCGCTTTCAAAATTGCTCTTGTACTGTTCAGCAAATCATTTCTTGAGCTGTGAGTAAACATTTTACTCATTATTTTACCAGCTGTCTGAACTGTTTGTTAAGTTTGGGTTTTATATATTTCAAATAGTTCATCTTTTCATCTCATGGAGAAGTTTCTCATGTTTTTCTCTAGTCTGACATAGTTTCACGCTTTCATTGCTGTATCGTTAACTCAAGCGACAGGATCTTGAATGCATTTAGGTCTATAACACTATTGTGTATACGTATTTAAACTAAAATGAATGTCTTACGTCCAACTGTTATAGGGAAAACAAAAGAAGTAAAGTTTTATGTTACTGAAGTGTATACTTCCTAATTATATAACGGTTCTCATGTACTCAGCATAAGAGATCTGACTATGCATTTATTTGGACAGTTAACTTAAAGAGCTGCTCATTCATTTAAATACATCAAGTAACGTGAGTGAATATCCGCCATCGCAGTGAACCGATATGATAGTTGTATGTTAGCAAAGGAAAGTTGTTAACGTAATTTAACGTAAAAGTCAAGTCACGTGGTTACTATTTTTGTCGACATGACGGTCTTCAACTATACCGCACAGCTATAGGTAGGCTCTTCATTTTCAAACTTATTCTTGTACTGTATATTTATTTATTGATTGAGCTGTAGTAAACATTCTAAACATTCTAATCATTAGTTTGCAAGTTGTCTGAAATGATTGTTAACTTTTGGTTTATATATTTCACGTTAGTCCATCTTTTCATCCCATAAAGAATTTTTTACCACTTTTATATAGATAATACTGGATTAGATTGTTACTTTGATTTTGGCATGGTCTTTGAATGGTCTTAGCTTTATCTAAACGACTGTAAACGTCCGTACCACTGTAATTCAATGTAAGTATTCAAAATGATATAAATGTCTTACCATATACTTTTACAGAGGAATTAGAAGAAGACGAAAAAGACGAAGAAGACGAAGAAGTATACTTTTTCATGTTCCCAAAAGTATGTTGTTAAGTAACCATCATGCGATTTCAGAATACACTGTAATGATTACAGCCACATCAATCAGCTAATTCAAAGCATTAAGTGACATTGATGCATTATCGCCGTCGCAGTGGACTCGTGTGATAATCGTAACTTTCATCAGAGATTATACATCATCGTTTGGAAGTTGAACTTATCGAATCTCACCTATCACATCATCACCATTCTTACCGCGTTTAAAGGGTACTACTTTATTTACTAATTTTCCATCCCGTTACAGTCCAATTATGAATATTGTGGATAACGGGATGCAGAGCTTGTCACTACTGGACGTAATATTTGCACTTTATATTTGGATATTACCTTTCCATCTATCTTGCTTACCACTAGTGATCCGAAGCTAATTACATTATTACTGTTCCGACATTAAAACAGATTATATGCTAGTATAGGCAACCATAGTATGATAATCACTGTATATTTAATTATTCGTATACTTTTTATGTCTCAAATTGTTTAAGTAGATTTGATAAAAAAGAAATGTCTTACAGTCTATTACTAAAAAGAAGACAGAAGAAGAAATTATTTAGTTAAACTAACATTACTGCAGGGTGCGTTTTTTTGTTTTTGTTTTTGTTTTTTTGTTTTGTTAAACTAATCAACATGCGAGATCGGAATATACTGTCATAGATCTGTGACATGTGTATGCTATGATTTATATATATATATATATATATATATATATATATATATATATATATATATATATATATATATATAATTCGTAATTTATATTCTTTGGCGGCATTAACTCCATTGCTGGTGTATTTAAATGTATGTCAACATAGTTACTGATATAGTTTTACTAATAAATTCAAATGAAATTTCTTACCGATGACTTCATGATAGCGAAAGAGGAAGAAGAAAATCATTAACCGAAAGTAAAGTTATTGAAATGTATACTTCTTTATGTTACAACTTTTATCTGGTTAAAGTAATCAACGTTCGAGGACAGAGTAAACAGTTATAGCATTACAGCCAACTGAGTTAGCTATTTATGTAATACAAATCACTAATTGACATGGTCGCGTATCCGACGTCGCTGTGTAAATGTCATCGATATGCTAGAAGTATGAGATCAATCGGCTATTCATTCAATGCATACCATCAAGTAACGTGGTGCATATCCGCTATTGCAGTAAACCCACATAATAACCATAACTTCAATCAGAGAGTGCGTTTTTACATCCGTGAATCTATCTATCTCCTTTCACTTTTATCTATCTCCTTGCATTTAATAACCACGTAAAGTTCATTTTATCGTTATTTTGCATCAAGACATTTAACTATTAAGATACATAACTTTAGAGTGTGATTCATTTCTTATTATCAACCTCATCGTGATGTATGATACGATAGGAACTCGGTTAGATCTGATGGAGCCAGTAAGTCGCATTTCATCGACTGTTGTCCAGCTGCAGGTATAGTATCGCCTCTAACTTTTAGTCTTGCACTTTTCATTATTCATTGAAACATTTACCCATTTTTCGTCAGTTGTTTAGATAAATATCTTAAATGTTGGTTTTCATATTCAAAACTCGTTCATCTTTATCATGAAGACTTTTCCACAGCTTGGATATACGTCATTGACTGGTTCGTAACTTTTATTTCGGGATCACGAACTTCATCTACGATGTCTTCACTTGATGTGTTAAAGGCCTGTCAATGTAGTAATGAAGTATCTTACCCGAATCTTTTATGGAAAAATACATAGGAAAAGTGAATAACGTACAATAAGAAGGTACTGTGTACTTCATATAACAAAACAACAAACGAGATCAGAGACGACTAGTACGATTTCAGCCACATCCATCAGCAATTCATTCAATGCAAAACATAAAGTGACGTTGGTGAATATCGGTCGTCGCAATGAACTCACGTGATGACATTATGTTTTATCAGAGGTTTATGCATCATTGCTGTGAATTCATCGAACCTCCTTTTGCAATTTTTACCATTACTATTCAGTTGTAAGTTTTATGAGAATACCTTTGCTTACTATTTTTCTCACCAACAACGCTCGCGAGGGGTTTTTGACCAATAACAAGGCATTAACTGATCTGGTACATTATCTCCGTCGTCGTTAACCAACACTGATAGGTGATAACCTGTGGCGTTACCAGCGGAGGAGTGTGCGGCAGTATGGGAGCTCTCAGTTAAATGCCTTGCCCCCCCCCCCCACACACACACACTCACTTCACCCTCCAAATGACATTTGGTGGAGGAAAATAGTGGACGACACTTACAAAATGCATTAAAAAGTGTAGCATGTTTTAATATCGTTAAAATTTGCGCCTATTTTATCAGATTATTACATTTGATTATTCACTGAACTGTAGTATACTTTCTACTCCCTATTCGCAAATTGGCTAACAAGATTTATTAAACTTTCGTTTATTTGTTCAAAAGTAATATATATCTTTTTATAACTTAAATACGTTTCCACTGTTTGTTTATAGTATGACTTAGTTAATGCAATCATTTTGGCAGCATTTACTTTATCGAAGAGTACTACACTTCATGTGAATGTCTATAAACGTATTCACTACTTAAATATTTTGATATTATTTCACTCTAAGTCAACAAATTAAATTGTCTTACCAAGGAAGTCTATAGAGAAACCAAAAATTTAAATATTATCTTAACTTGACGTTATTGAAGTGTGTATATCCAAACGTTACAACAATTCTCTTGATTACGAACTCAACATGCAAGAGCAGAGTAACTTTTTGAATACAGCAAGAACATTCAGCTATTTATTTAATGCAAAGAATTAAAGTCTCGATAGGTGTTTGCTGATCAATTTCGGAAAACAAACTTCCGAAGCAGATTCAATGTTTCTTATTCTAAATGCACTCTGACCGGGTGGGTTTAATGTCGAAAGCTGATGCAATCGACAGAAAGACATTAATTTTATGTTGCCCTTATGGCGCGAACGATTTACCGTAAAATCACTGCGACCGCCCATATCAGCATGGGTTCATTACACAAATGTAACCTATATATATATACTCGTATCGTTCACTTTTTTGACACGATTCTACGGAGGAAACGTCTGAAAACACCGGTTCATTCATTACAATGGAGAGAATGACACAATTTCGCAAGATACATCGGTAAGACCGAAAGAAAGATACTAAGAAGGGACCTAACACAGGCTAGTCACGAAAGTGAAAGTATTCCTAGGCCTAACGGTCGTAAACAAAACATAGAGATTTGATTGACGCATGGTCTGTTGGGCGGGGCTTGCAAAGTTTGATTGAAGTAAGTAGAATCTACGGACTCGTTAATAAATCTGGCGAATTTTATGAAGCTCAAAATGTTTAACGACAGATAACTCAATAAAGGTAATGAATATTGATATGGAAATTGCATAGAACGGTGTCATTTTCATTTAGCATTTATTGCAATAAGCTGGAAAGTTCGAAGTTTAAATTTGGCAAACACGTATTGAGACTTTAAGTGACGTCGGTCTATTACCGTCGTCGTCGTGAATCCATACAGATAGGTGATAACATTATTCACAGGTGTATACATTATCGTGTGGAGCATGAGTTCCGGGATACTCTCACATAACGTCTACTCACCGTTCTAACTTTAGTTTAACAATTCAATTTTGGCAGCATTTACTTCATCAAGGGGTTCGTCACTTCATGTTAATGTCTATAGATATCTTACTTCTTAATATTTTGTACGACTTTAAAAATAAATTAAATTACTTACCTCCCACTTCAATAGAGAGACATAAAGAATTCAAAATATTATTGTGAATTTACGTTACGGAAATGTATATTTTTTGATGGTACTGCAAGTCTATTGTTAAAGTACTCAATATGCCAGAGCAGAGTATAGTGCTATGAGTACAGCCAGAACAATTGACTGTTCAGTCAGTGCAAAGCATTAAGTGACATTTGTATTTGAACCCAGTCGTCGTGAATTCTCACATATAGGAGTTTATCATAGCAGATTATTTTATTTGATTAATCGCTCAACTGTAGTATGCCTTTCACTCTCTACCTTCATAGTTGGCTAAGAATATTTGTTAACATTGGAGATATATGTGCACAACTCATACATTGTTTTATCTCATGAAGACATTACCATTGCTTGTCTGTAAATCGACCTAGTTTAACAATTACATTTTGGCAGCATTTACTTAATCGAGGGAGTCTTCACTTTTTGTAAATAACTATAGACAATTTACTTGTTTATGTTGCCTCTATTAACTATACAACTTCAAATTAAAATCACTTACCCCAGGCTTCAATAGAGAGAAAAAAATCCGAAATATTATCTTAAGTTAACATAAACTGAGGTTTATATTTCTTTATGGTAAAACAAGTCTACTGTCTAAGTACTCAACACGCGAGAGCAGAGTATAGTGAATTTAATACAGCCAGAACATATGACTGTTCATTTAAGTGGAAAGCATTAAGTGACGTCGGTATATTTCTCACGTGGTACATCCTCACAGATAGGAGACCTCAACCAGAGGTGGCAGCATTATCTTATAGAACTGATTGCCGGTCTACCCGCATCCATCATCTGCAAACCATTCTTATTCAGGTGTATAACTTTAAATAGAAATTCTTTTTTTTTCTCTTTTCACACCGTTATCTTCTGGGGAGGTACATTCGCAAACTCTGGTTCCTGATATATAAAACATTTACTTCATCGAAGAAATCTTCAGTTCGTGTGCATGGCTATACACTTAACACTTCTTAATTATTTTGATCTTTTTACTCTAAGTCAACAAATATAAATGTCTTACCAAAGTCATCTATAGAGAAATTAATAGAACAACATATTACCATAAATTAAGAGAATATTACAGTATATTATTAATTTTGATTATTCACTGAGCTGTAGTATACTTTCTACTCACTGTTTTGCAAGTTGGCCAACAAGATTTGTTACAATTTGGTTTGGTTGTTTACAAGTCATATATCTTTTTTTATGAAAAGGATCTTTACTTCATGTGAATGTCTATAAACTTTTAACTTCTTAAAGAGGCCATATCACGAAAAAATCCAACTCATCTAGAGTAACTTACTCCGAATCTATGAGAAAATCTATGTTCAAAACTATCCTCATCACCTTGAAAACCTCAAGGACTAATTAGAAATGAACGTTTTAATATGCGCATCTGAAAATAGATATCTGAAAATGCGATTTCAAAACAAGACAATGATGAAGTCATGTTAGGAACACAAGTGCCAATCCCAGGCACGTACCGGATGCGCGACAATCATACCGTCACACATACACGCACATTTACACTGAGAGAACTACCACTGTATAACGCTATATCGTTAGCAATTTCAAGTTTGTTTTACAAAATGTTGTATAATATCCGAGAGAAATGTCGGTCCGTTGTGTTGTTGGGGGCTGCACAAAACATAACCCATGCAATTAGCCTTCATCGATGGCCGGGAAAAAAAAACACGGCGATTATGACCAAGTTAGTGCACAACACCAGCGCCGATTTCACTGGTCATAGCCAGTATGCAGCTCCGTATGAAGCGAACACTTCACGGAAGCATACCACGATCCCTCCTTTTTTATGAATTAAATCAAATGGACTTTAACAATTCGACATAAAAGAGTCGTTCTGCTGTCAAGTAATCCACATTAAAAATACTCTGAAGACCAGATCGGGGAACAGGAAACCTCCAATGGGGCAAATGGCGATCCTTTGGAGGTAGCGCGGTCGAGCACTAGTAGTACTAGTATTAGCATTATTACACTGAAGTCGCAATAGACGAAGAGATTTTGCTGTATCATTTAAATTAACACCCCCTTCATTGCTCTATTGTATACTAATAAGCTATGAGGTTAGCTTCAGAAGTGATGGGTTACATCTTCTTGTGAAAAATCTCAGTGCCCCAATTTATTTCTGGAATATGCTGGATCAGTTAGTTATAGCAATAATTTCTTATTCCTATTCCAGGAAAACCATTTTTTTTATGTTGGGGGAGGGAGTGGGGGTAATGGGGATGGGACAAAATGGGTAGGTAAAATGATTTTATTCCAAAGGGTGTTTAAATCTCAAAGCGATTTATTTTAAATTATCAGAGCCAAAAATTCACACAACGTAGTTCAAGTCTTAAATCATTGAAAAAAGTTTATTCAATATCAGTTCTAGACAGTCATTCTGGACAATCTGAACAAGCCTGTGACTAAACTAACATTAACAACAATCATTTTATTATATGGCATAAAAGTAAAACTGTACTTTCCATAGACATTATCATTCTTAAATTACACTAATGTAATTTGTGACATCAAAGGAGGTTTAAAGAAAAACAACTTACATGAAATTTTTGGCTTTAAGCCTACAAAGCAGTTGCATGTTCATCGCTATCAATCGTTGTTGTGACAAATTAATTAGAATAGGCCTAATCCAGAAGCAAATACAATAAAGGGTAATTTAAACCAAGAAACACTGCACGACGCAACTCACATGCAAAAATGTTACCCACGCACGACGTCACGAACAACAATGACGGGCAACGTGAAACACAGCATCACACACATTAAAACAATCGAAGACCATTAACAGGGTGTACTGCTGAGTTTCTGAAGAAAGATTGTAAAACAAAACAACTGCTGCTGAAGAAACAAAGTCTAATCATTCAAGAGTTCTGCTGCCTCCATTGGTCTTTATTATGACTTTTCTGTGAAATATCATTGGTGGTATGGATATTTTGGCTTCCAGATTAAAGGTACAAAGCAAACATGTCTGGGAGGTAAATGCTCATAAAACGGTCAATGCCCGTTCCCTTATGAACATATTATATGACATCACGGTCACGCCAATACTTGTGTCCAAATGCTACAAACATGCCTTTTCTTTCATTGTTGATGTTGGGTCTGGAAAATAACCATTTCATCCTGAATTAAAAGTCTTAAATTTCAATATATCAACACTGAGGGAACCCTGACGGATTGATAATCCAACACAATCGTAGAATAGAAAAGGTGTTTCTGGAGGCATTTCTCAACCAAGGCTTCCTATACAATGAGTTTTCTCCTGGCAACTTTAATCCAGTGTAATGACCATTGGCTGGAAACTCCCTTCTGATCCTTTGGCCGCACATGATGGTAGCGCAACCCTGACGTGTCTTGCTATGAACCCCCAGTACCATTGAACCGGTTGACCGTAGGCTATGTATCTGTACTGCCTGGGAAAAAAATATGAAAGTTCAAAATGTATTAATGTTGGCCCATGATCTCCACAATAACAAGCAGGCATACAATGTACAGTTATGGTTACATTTGTTGTAAATTTACACCTTCCATATATCATGAAACATTCTTTTGTTTCAGAAAATTGATTTGCAAACTCCAGGCCAAAGTACTAGCCTAGTAATAATGAGTATGAAATAACACATATACCTACCAACATAGCATGGGTGCATAATGCAACTTACATCCCCGAGCCAAACTTTCAGTGTGCAACCAACCCTACTAAATACTACAACACACTGTACATATGGGTTGTAAGTTACCGTAACACAACGCACAATACGGTTTAGGGAGTTCCGCGAATTCCAACAACACATGCACAAAATGGACTGGATTTTGTTTTTAAATGCTTCGTTAATAAATTCTTACCACGTTGTATGTTCCTTGCAATCGTTTCGAACGGGTTTCTTCTTCGATATGTTGTGGAGCTTCAATTTCGGCTCGTTTAACAGGTTCGAACTGATACGGTTCTAACACCTCAGGTCCACCCTCAACGTTCGGTTCAATATTGGCCTGATCATCGCCTTCACTCTCTGCTTCGAATATGATAAAGGGCACTCTAATTATAGCCCAATTTCACTGCCTGGTGAAGAACCACTATCACTTTGAACTTCGGTTGCCGCAATTGGTTCTGGATCCGCCATGTCACAGGAAATTTTGATATCGCACTTGTGATCGGTGTTTTGTTTAGTAACTACTAGTGGTATGTGTACTTGTCTAATGTGTACGTGAATGGTATGTTCGGCGTAAACAGCGACAACAGTTGTGTTCATAACATGACGTCACATGACGTCATGCGAATCGGAAAATTTTCGAGTAAACAAAGTTTCAATCGCCGAAGAGGGTAAATTCATTCTCAATTTTCGACTTGAAAAATCAAGTTTCAAACTGGCAGATTGGTTGATACATGTTCTAGAGAACATTCATTGTTGGATCCCAAAAATATAGGACTTTGAAATTTTCGTGTCATGGCTACTTTAACTGTTCAACTCTAAGTCAACAAATTAAACTGTCTTACCATAGTTTGCTATAGAGAGTCAAAAGAAGAACATATCTTAAATTGTCAAGACAGATGTGTATATTTCCACTCGTTACAACAATTACCTTGTTTACGTACTCAACATGCAAGAGCAAAGTATTTTATTAATATACAGAGAGATTAATCGGCTGTTCAATAAATACAAGGCATAAACTGACGTTGGTACATTATCCCCCGTCGTAGTGAATCCACACAGGCGATAACATTATTCATAGGTGTATATATTATCGTTTGGAGCCTGATTTTCTCACATAACGTATACTCACCATTCTAAACTTAGTTTAACATTTCAGTGTTGGAGGCATTAACTTCATCAAGGTCTTCACTTCATGTTAATGTCTATAGACATATTACTTCTTAATATTGAGATTTTGTACTATACAACTTCAAATTAACATATCTTAATCTGTGACTTCAATAGGAATGTAGTGTTATGAACACAGCCAGAACAATTGACTGTTCATTTGGTGAAAAGCATTAAGTGACATTGGTATATTAACCCCGTCGTCGTGAATCCTAACATATAAGAAAATATTACAGCAGATTATTATTTGTTATTATTCACTGAACTGTAGTATACTTTCTACTCACTATTTTGCAAGTCGGCTAACAAGATTTGTTACAATTTGGTATGTTTTTTTTCACAAGTCATATATCTCTTTATCTCATGAAGACTTGACCATTGCTTGTATGTACATTGGCCAAGTTTAACAATTACATTTTGGCAGCATTTTCATCACCGAGGGGGTCTTCCCTCATTGGAATGTCTATAGACAAATTACTTGTACTTATTGTAACTTTTTACTATACAACTTGAAATTAAAATATCCTACCCTTCACTGCAGTAGAGAGGAAAACACAAAATATTATCTTTTATTAACATTACTGAGGTGTTTATTTCTTTATGGTACAACAAGTCTCAGGTTTAAGTAGTCAACATGCAAGAATAGGAAAGTAGTGTTGTGAATACAGCCAGAACAATTGACAATACATTTAGTGGACAGCATAGAGTGACGTCGGAATATTGCCCACGTTGTGGTGAATCCTCACAGATAGGAGACCTATCCGGGATATTCTCACATATCGTATAATCACCATTCTAACTTTAGTTTATCAATTCATTTTTGGCAGCAGTTACTTCATGAAGAGGGTCTTCACGGCATGTTAATGTCTATAGACATATTACTTCTTAATATTTAGATTTTCAATATTCAACTTCAAATACAAAATCTGAATCCGTGACTTCAATAGAACAAAAAGAAGAAAGAAAATAAAGGTGCCAAAATATTATCTTGAATTAACAACACTGAGGTGTATTCCTTTATGGTACAACAATTCTATTGTTAAGTACTCAACATGCCAGAGCAAGAGCATATGGTTATAAATACCGCAAAAAAAAATTGACTGTTTATTCAGTGCAATGCATTAAGTCGCATTGGTATGTTTACCCCGTCGTCGTGAATCCTCACAGATAGGAAGTTATTATAGCAGATTATTACATTTGAATATTCAATGAACTGTAGTATGCTCTCTACTCACTGTTTTGCAAGTTGGCTAACAAGATTTGTTAAAATTTCGTTTGTTTGTTCACAAGTCATATATCTTTTTTTATGAAAGGGATCTTTACTTCATGTGAATGTCTATGAACGTTTAACTTCTTAATTGTTTAACTATAAGTCAACAAATTAAACTGTCTTACCATAGTTTGCTATAGTAATCAAAAGAAGAACATATTATCTTAAATTGACATCACAGAAGTGTATATTTCCACTCGTTACAACAATTATCTTGTTTACGTACTCAACATGCAAGAGGAAAGTATTTTATTAAAATACAGACAGATTAATAGGCTGTGCAATAAATACAAGGCATTAACTGACGTTGGTACATTTTCCCCCGTCGTAGTAAATCCACACGGCGATAACATTATTCACAGGTGTATACCTTATCGTTTGGATCGTGATTTCCGGGATATTCTCACATATCGTATACTCACCATTCTAACTTTAGTATAACAATTCAATTTTGGCAGCAGTTACTTCATGAAGGGGGTCTTCACAGCATGTTAATGTCTATAGACATATTACTTCTTTATATTTAAATTTTTAATATACAACTTCAAATTCAAAATCTTAATCCGTGACGTCAATAGAACAAAGAGAAGAAAGAAAATAAAGGTGCCAAAATATTATCGTGAATTAACAATACTGAGGTGTATTCCTTTATGGTACAACAAGTCTATTGTTAAGTACTCAACATGCCAGAGCAAGAGCATATGGTTATAAATACCACAAAAACAATTGACTGTTTATTCAGTGCAATGCATTAAGTGACATTGGTATATTAACCCCGTCGTCGTGAATCCTCACAGATAGAAAGTTATTATAGCAGATTATTGCATTTGAATATTCAATGAACTGTAGTATGCTTTCTACTCACTGTTTTGCAAGTTGGCTAACAAGTTTGTTAAAATTTGGTATTTTTGTTCACAGGTCATATATCTTTATATAACTTGAAGACGATTCTACTGTTTGTCTAGAGATTGACTTAGTTAATGCACTCATTTTGACAGCACTAACTTCATCTGATGGATCTTCACTTCATTTGAATTTCTATAAACGTTTTAACTTCTTAATTGGTTGATCATTTACTCTAAGTCATGAAATTAAACATGGCTTACCAGGGTCTCCTATAGAGAAATCAAAAGAAGTACATATTATCGTGAATAGACATTACAGATGTGTATATTTCCACACGTTACAACAATCATCCTGTTAACGTACTCAACATGCAAGAGCAAAGTATGTTATTATTATACAGACAGATTAATCGGATGTTCAATAAATACAAGGCATAAACTGACGTTGGTACATTATCCCCCGTCGTAGTTCATCCACACAGGCGATAACATTATTCACAGGTGTATATATTATCGTTTGGAGCCTGATTTTCGTGATATTTTCACACAACGTATACTCACCATTCTATACTTAGTTAAACATTTCAGTGTTGGAAGCATTAACTTCAAGGTCTTCACTTCACGTTAATGTCTATAGACATATTACTTCTTAATATTGAGATTCTGTACTATACAACTTCAAATTGACATATCTTAATCTGTGACTTCAATAGGAATGTAATGTTATGAATACAGCCAGGACAATTGACTGTTCATTTGGTGAAAAGCATTAAGTGACATTGGTATATAACCCCGTCGTCGTGAATCATAACATATAAGAGATTATTACAGCAGATTATTATTTTTGATTATTCACTGAACTGTAGTATACTTTCTACTCACTATTTTGTCGGCTAACAAGATTTGTTACAATTTGGTATGTTTTTTTTCACAAGTCATATATCTTTTTATCTCATGAAGACTTGACCATTGCTTGTATGTACATTGGCCTAGTTTAAAAATTACATTTTGGCAGCATTTTCTTCAACGAGGGGGTCTTCCTTCATTGGAATGTCTATAGACAAATTACTTGTATTTATTGTAACTTTTTACTATACAACTTGAAATTAAAATATCCTACCATTCACTGCAATAGATAGAAAAACACAAAATATTATCTTTCATTAACATTACTGAGGTGTTCATTTCTTTTTGGTACAACAAGTCTCTAGTTTAATAACTCAACATGAGAGAATAGGAATATAGTGTTGTGAGTACAACCAGAACAATTGACTATACATTTAGTGGACAGCATAGAGTGTCGTCGGTATATTGCCCACGTTGTGGTGAATCCTCGCAGATAGGAGACCTTAATCAGGGGTCGCTATATTATCTTTTAGAACCAATTCCCGGTATACCCTCACCCATCGTATGTAGATCATTCTTATTCAGTTGTATCACTTTACATGGAAATTAATTTTTCACACCGTTACCGTCTGTGGAAGTCCACTTGTTACTCTGGTATATGAGATATATACTATATCACTAATAAACGTTTTATTTAGACAATACCTCTCTTTAAAACTTGAACCTTGTTTTGTCAGATTATAATATTTGATTATTCACTGAGCTGTAGTATACTTGCTACTAATTATTTTGCAAGTTAGATAACAAGATTTGTTAAAATGTGGTTTATTTGTTTCTTTTGTTTCTTAAGTAATTTGATCAGTTTACACTAAGTCTTCAAAGTAAAATGCCTTACCAAAGGTGTCTATAGAGAAATCAGTAGAAGAAAAATGTTATCGTAAATTGTCATTACTGAAGTGTATATTTCCACATGTTACAACAATTCTTTTGTTTACGTCCTTAACATGGAAGAGCAGTTTTATGAATACAGCAAGAATAATCAGCTTTTCATTTAATGCATAGAATCAAGTGACGTTGGTACAGTATTCCCCGTCGTAGTGAATCCAAACAGATAGGCGATAACCTTAATCGCAAGTGTGTACATTATCATTTGGAGCATAATTTCCGGGATATTCTCACATATCGTCTACTCACTATTCTAACTTTAGTATAACAATTCAAGTTGGCAGCAGTTACTTCATCAGGGGGTGTTTCACTTCATGTTAATGTCTATAGACGTATTACTTCTAAATATTGTGTATAATTAATTAATTTTAATTATAATCATATATAATTTTTACTATACAAATTAAAATTAAAATATCTTACCCCAGACTTCATTGGAGTAAAAAAGAAGCCAAAATGTTATCGTGAATTAACGTAAGTGATGTAAATATTTCTTTATGGTACAACAAGTCTATTGTTAAAGTAATCAACATGCGAGAGCAGAGTATAGTGTTATGAATACAACCAGGACAGTTAACTGTTCAGTCAGTGCAAAGCATTAAGTGACATTGGTATATTAAACCCGTCATCGCGAATCCACACATTTAGGAGATTATTACAGCAGATAATTATATTTGATTATTCGCTGAACTGTAGTATGCTTTCCACTCACTATTTTGCAAGTTGGCTAATAAGAATGTTCGTTAACATTGGGCATATATGTGCTCAACTCGTACATCGTTTTATCTCATGAAGACATTACAAATGCTTGTAAGTATACATTGAACTAATTTAACAATTCAATATTGGCCGCATTTACCTTGTCGAGGGGATCTTCCCTTCATGCGAATGTCTATAGTCATAATATGTCCTAATATAGTAATCTTTACTATACAACTTCAAATTAAAATATCTCACCCAAGGCTTTAATATAGAGAACAAAATCCAAAATATTATCTTCAATTAACATAACTTAGGTGTATATTTCTTTATGGTATACCAAGTCTACTGTCTAAGTACTCCACATGCGAGAGCAGAGTATAGTGTTTTGAATACAGCCAGAACAATTGACTGTTCATTTTAGTGAAAAGCTTTAGGTGACGTCGGTATACTGCCTCCCGTCGTCGTGAATCCTCAAAGATTGGGGACCTTAATCAGGGGTTTGTACACCATTTTTATTTATTTTTAAAGAAAATTCATTTTTCTCCTTTTCACACCCGTTACCGTCATGAGAACTCCATTTATTACTATGTATCATGAGATATACAATATATCACAACGTTTTACTTACACAATATCTTTCCCAACTATTTATGTTACTACTATCTTTAAAACTTGAGCCTTGTTTTATCAGATTATTACATTTGATTATTCACTGAACTGCAATGAACTTTCTACTAACTATTTTTCAAGTTGGCTAACAAGATTTTTTTAAATTGTGTATATTTGATCACAGGTCATATATTTTTATATAACTTGAAGACGTTTCCGCTGTGTGTCTGTAGATTGACTTATGCAATCATTTTGGCGACATTACTTTATCGAAGGGATCTTCACTTCATGTGAATATCTTAAGACGTATTCACTTCTTTATGATCTTGATCATTTTAGTATAAGTCATTAAATGAACATGACTTACAAATGGTATCTATAGAGAAAACATAAGAAGAAAATATTATCGTAAATTAGCGTTACCGAAGAGATTATTTCCGCACATTAAAACAATTATGTTGTTTACGTACACAACATGCAAGAGGAAAGTAATTTCATGGATACAGACAGAATAATCGGCTGTTCATTAAATACAAGGCATTAACTGACGTTGGTACATTACCCCCGACATAATGAATCAACACAGATAGGTGATAATCTTAAATACAGGTGTATACATTATCGTTTGGAACCTGGTTTACTGTCAACTCTCACATATTGTCAGTAAATAATTCTGACTCAGTTGTATAAATTTTAAGAGGAATTCATATTTCTACTTTTCACACCCGTTACCCTCTGGGGAAGTCCATTTGTAACTCTGGATCATGAGATATACAATATGACAACAATAAACGGTTCATTTAGGCATTACCTTTCCCAACTGTTTATGTTACTTCTACCTAAAAACTTGATCCTTGTTTATTCAGATTATTACATTTCATTATTCGCTAAACTGTAGTATACTATCTAGTTAGACTTACTTTTATTTTGCAAGTTGGCTAACAAGATTTGTTAAAGTTGTGTATATATGTTTACAAGAAACAATTCTATTTATAACTTGAAGACGTGTCCTCTGTTTGTCTGTACATTGACTTAGTTAATGCAATAATTTTGGCATCATTTACTTTACTGTAGGATCTTCACTTCATATGAATGTGTATAAACGTTTTCACTTCATAACTATTTTAATCATTTTACTATAGGTCTTCAAATTAAAATGTCTTACCTTTATCTTCTATAGAGAAAACAAAAGCCAAAATATCATCGTAAAGCGACGTTACTAAAGAGCATATTTCCATACGTTAGTAAGTTAGCAAAGTAATATTATGAATACAGACAGAATGATCGGCTGTTCATGAAATACAAGGTGACATTGGTACATTATCCCCGTCGTAGTGATTCCACACAGATAGGTTATAACCTTAATCACGGGGGTATACCTTATCTTTTGGAATTTGTTTAACTGTCAATTCGCACATGTTGTCTGTGAATAATTCTTACTCAGTTGTATAACTTTAAAGAGAAATTTATTTTTCTCCTTTGCACACTCGTTATCATCTGTGGGAAGCCCAGTTGTGACACTAGATCATGAAGTATATACTGTATCACTAATTAACGTTTATATAGACATTACGTTTCTTCTTTATCGTATGTATCTTATAACAGAGACAACTGTCATTGATAACGTTCTTCCTATTCCGACTGTAAAAATGACCACTTTGTATGACTATGCAACCACGGTTTCATATATTCGACGTGAGTAACCCTTCAAGGTCTGAATAAGTGAATAGTCCGAATTTAAATAACTCCTGATTATTATTTGTCATGATTTGTTGAATTGTAGTATACTTTTTACTCATTATTTTGCAAGTTGGCTAAGAAGACGTTTAAAGTTATGTATTCACAACTCATACATCGGTTTATCTCATGAAAACATTACCACGCCTTGTCTGTACACTGACCTAGTTGAAAAAATTCCATTTTGCAGCAATTATTTCATCGACCGGGTCTTCCCTTCATGTTAATATCTTTAGACATATTTAATTAAGATATCTTACCCCAGACTGCATTAAAGAGAACAATAGAAGCCAAAATATTATAGTAAATTAACGATACTGAGGTTTATATTTCTTAATGGTGCACGTCTATTGTTAAGGGACTCAACATGCGAGAGCAGAGTATAATGTTATGATTACAGCCAGAACAATTGACTGTTCATTTCGTGAAAGCATTAAGTGGCATTGATATATTAACCCCGTCGTCGTGAATCCTCTACGGAAAGCAGATTTTTATAGCAGACTATATCAGATTATAATATTTCATTATGCGCTGAACTGTAATATGGGTTTTAATCTATATTTGCTAGTTTTGTTATATCAGTTCACAACTCATACATCGGTTTATCTCATGAAAAGATTACCACGCCTTATTTGTGCATTGCCATAGTTAAACAATTCCAATTTTGGCGACAATTATTTCATCGACCGGGTCTTCACTTCATGTTAATATCTTTAGACATATTTTTTCTTAATATTGTCATATTTACTTTACAACTTTAATTAAGATATCTTACCATAGACTGCAATAAAGAGAACAATAGAAGCCAAAATATTATAGTAAATTAACGATACTGAGGTTTATATTTCTTAATGGTGCACGTCTATTGTTTAAGGACTCAACATGCGAGAGCAGAGTATAATGTTATGATTACAGCCAGAACAATTGACTGTTCATTTCGTGAAAAGCATTATGTGGCATTGATATAAATAACCCCGTCGTCGTGAATCCTCTAGGGAAAGGAGATTATCATAGCAGATTATATCAGATTATAATATTTCATTATGCGATAAACTGTAACATGGGTTTTAATCATTATTTACTAGTTTGCCAAGAAGATTTGTTTAAATTTGGTATATATGTTCATAACTCATACATCGGTTTATCTCATGAAAACATTACCACGACTTATCTGTGCATTGCCATAGTTAAACAATTCCATTCTGGCAGCAATTATTTCATCGACCGGGTCTTCCCTTCATGTTAATATCTTTAGACATATTACTTCTTAATATTGTCATTTTTACTATGCAACTTTAATACATATATCTTACCCTCCACTGCAATAGAAGCCAATATATTATAGTAGATTAACGATACTGAGGTATATACTTTAATGGTACAAGTCTATTGTTAAAGTACTCAACATGCAAGAGCAGATTATAATGTTATGATTACAGCCAGAACAATTGACTGTTCATTTAGTGAAAAGCATTAAGTGAAATTGATATATTAACCCCGTCGTCGTGAATCCTCTCAGATTGGAGACCTTAACAGTCAGTCCCCAGCGATGTGAAAAGGGCTTTCTTTTCTTGTAGAATATGCACGACACACCTAACTAATATATATATAGGTAAAACCTATTCCGTAGGTCAATTTCTCAGTCATTTACTAATTATTATGTATGGTAATAGTTGAATTTGATAACCGGAAGGTGTTAAATCCAATCCTTATTCAAAAACTATTAAGGAGTGAAAGGGAATTTCGCCCGTATATTCCGAACGTAACTTAACCACTTTCGAACATTGTTATTCAGTTATATAACTGTGAAGTGAAATTCATTTTCTTCTTTTTCACCCGTTACCGTCTGAGGGAGTCCAGTTGTAACTCTGGATCATGAGTATACAACATAACACTATTAACGTTTTATTTACACAATACCTTTGCCAGCTATTTATGGTACTACTATCCTAAAAGCTTGAGCCTTATTTTATCAGATTATTAAATGTGCTTATTCACTGAACTGAAGTGTACCTTTTACTCACTATTTTGCAATTGGCTAACAAGCTTTGTTAAACTTTTGTAAACAAGTTCACATTGTATACATTTTTGAAAACATGAAAATGTTTCCATGCACTGTTTGTCTGTGTATTGACTTAGTTAATGCAATCATTTTGGCAGCCTTTACTTCATCGAATGGATCTTCACTTCATGTGAATGTCTATATACGTATTCACTTCTAATTATTTTGATCATTTTATTATAAGTCGTCAAGTTAAGATATCTTACCATCGTTTTCTATAGAGAAAACAACAGAAGAAAAATATAACGGTAAATTAAGGTTTCTGAAGAGTATATTTCCATACGTTACAGCAGTTATCTTGTTTACGTACTCAACGTCCAAGATCAAAGTAATTTCATGGACACAGACAGAATAATCGACTGTTCATTAAATACAAGGCATCAACTGACGTTGGTACATTACCCCCGTCGTAGTGAATCAATACAGATAGGTGATAACCTTAATCACAGGTGTATTCATTATCGTTTGGAACCTGATTTACGGTCTACTCTCACATATCGTTTCACGTATAGACGGGATCGTCACTTCATGTGAATGTCTATAAACGTATTCACTTCTTAATAAGTAATCATATTGCAATAAGTCGTCAAATTAAATGTCTTACCGTTAATCCCTATAGAGAAATGTTTCCGTACATTAAAGTTATTTAAGTGTTTATTTCTTTATGTTACAATAATTCTCTCTTTAAACTACCCAACATGCGAAAGAATAGTATACTTTTGTAAATACAAGCAGAAACAAGAGGCTATTTATTTAGAGAAAAAAAAACATTACGATACGTTGGAACATTACCGAGTAGGTGCACTTTTCCTTTCCTATTTACCGTCTGTGTCTTACATCAGAGACAACTGCGGTTATCTACATTCTTCCTACTCTGCCTTTAAACTGACAACTTTGTATTACTATAAACCTTAAGTGTCATATACGATGAGAGGAACCCTTCTAGGTCTGAATAAGTGAATAAGTCGATGTTCTATGCGACTGCCGCTCAGCTTCGTGTGTGTGATTCATTTTAAAACCGTGTGCCTTGTTTCAGCAGATTATTACATTCGCTGAACTGTAGTATATACCTTTTTTCACTATTTTGAAAGTTGGTTAAATGTGTATTTAATTTTATAACAATTTCTTGTTCAAGTGGTCAACATTTGAGATCAAACAGATACCGTTATGACTACAGCCAACACAATTAGCCATTCTATCATTACAAAGCATTAACAACCGTACCTTAACGTTGAGGTTTATACATAACTCGAATATATGGTGAGAAAATCTACATTAACTTTGCTTTTGTCCATGTTTTAAGGTATTTTCATTGCCATTAACACACTTATACACAATCCTGCACATCCCTGCACGATGTCATAAACACAATCCTGGACAATGCCATGAGAACAGTGCTTCACCATCATGCGCAATCCTGTGCAATGCTATGAAGATAATCCTGCACAATGTCACACAATCCTGTACAAAGCCATGAACACAATGCTTCACATTCCTGTGCGATGCTATGAACACAATCTTAAGTTAGCGGCGAAATGACGTCAAATAAAAGTCAACATATGACCTTTGTTAACTTACTGCAAGATTCCGGAACTGTAGATAAGCCGAAAAGAAAAGAAGAGTGACATCGTTATAACTTTCATTATGACGTCACAGTGTACTGTTATAAGACCAGCGACGGAAATATAATGTAAAACAATTAATATGAAACGTATTCAAGACACAGATAAAAGACATTTCTGGGCGCCTTGAAGCTTTATGTAAGCTTTCTAAACAGAGTTCAATGCATTATATCATTAAGTATCCAACATTAAATATTGGAATTCCCACACAATTTAATATGTTCTTGTTTTATTAACTAAAAATACGCACATATTTTGCAGAGTTGCTGGAAATCTAATTGGAGCAAAGAAAATATAAGAATGGCAAAAATAATCATTCCACTTTACTTTCCAAATATTCCATATTGTTATTACGCCGTTTAGACCATTTTCTGTTTCTTGCTCAAAATAATGAACTTTTAAAAATAAAAAGGATCATAGAATTGTATTTCAGTGTTTTGCGCAGCTGAGACGTGACATCACAAACAGAGCCAGCAAACTGAAATACCATTAAGCCGAGTGATAGATCCAGGAATTCTTCAACATAATGTGTCCTTTGAATTAAAAGTTCGAAACGCTTTTTTTTTACTATCGACATTATTAGTATCATTGCTTGGAATCTCAACAGTGACATTGTCAAAATGTTAAATTGTAATGTATAGGGAGAAAGATATTGTACTTCAGCCCACAACATTAATGCGTGGAAGTGTGTGTGGGTGGTTAGTGCGCGCGTTTGTGTGAGTGAGTAAACAAGTGTTGCGAACTTTTCCTATACCGTAAGTCAAATCATGTACAAACTTGGTGGGTAGTTATCTGAGGTTAAAAATCGTGTAAAATCGTGCTTTTGTGATTGATGACGTCATAGGTCACTGTCCCAGAGGTCAAAGATCAAGACACCTAAAAATTGGTTTTTAGCCCAAATATAACAGATTTAAGTGTTTAGGTTCGAGAACAAAGGTCAGTTGAGGTGAAAGGTCAATTTGGCCTGATGATAGCAACCAGATGCATTCAGAAGAAACCCAACAATCACATCCGTCTTGGAAAGGTGATATATGCAACTCCATGGATTGCCCTCTCGTTTCTTATTATTTGAAATTTCTAAAAGCGACAATAACGCTAAGTTCATGGGGAAATGAAAAAAATTACATTGACATTTTGAACTCATTCTTTGTTACGAGTAGGAGGTGGTAAGGTTTTTGATTTAATAAAATGTAGTTTGGTAATGTCACAAAGACAATTTCCATTACAATCCATGTAACTTTTTAAGTGCACTTGTAGATGTAGTGTCGTCGTACAATCGTAGGAATTGATAAAAGCACAATTGGATAGAAATTAAAAAAGAAAAGACGTAATCATGAGTAACATACCACAACCTGGACGTGTAACGAAGGCCGCAATGAAAAAGAACAAAATTGTTACAGTTTTATTGTTATTGTTATAGCTAATAAGCAACAATACGCTAAAATTCAAAGTGGAAACATTTAATTCACTTTAAGAAAAATATGTGGTTAACATGGTACCAGAGTAAGAGGGTGCCCGTGGTAGGGACTTCACAACTTAAGTATAATAAAAAAAAATTAAAAAGGCAATGACGGCTATGTTAAGTTCAAGGGTTACATTGACAAATTTGTTTTGTTCAGTGCAGGATTCATGAATGTAGGGTGCACGTGAATTTTACAATTGTTCAAGAAGGCTATTTGCGACTCAATTCGTGTGATGAGGTGTTTAATATTCAATTTTAAGAAAAATTGTGATTACCTGAGCATGTTCGGCAATTTTCACTCAACTCTGTAAAGACCAAATTAAAGAGGTGTTACATCATCATCATCATCATCATCATCATCATCATCATCATCATCATCATCATCATCATCATCATCATCATCATCATCATCATCATCATCATCATCATCATCATCATCATCATCATCATCATCATCATCATCATCATCATCATCATCATCATCATCATCATCATCATCATCATCATCATCATCATCATCATCATCACCACCATCACCACCACCACCACCACCACCACCACCACCACCATCATCATCATCATCACCATCATCATCATCATCATCATCATCATCACCATCATCATCATCATTATCGTCATCGTCACCGTCACCATCATCATCATCATCATCATCACCATCATCATTCACATTATAATACTCATCATCATCCTCATCATCATCACTATCATCACTACCATCATCGTCGTCAACATCAGCTCCACCGCCGTCATCATCATTATCATCATCATCATCATTCACATCATCATACTCATCATCCTAATCATCATCATCAACCTCTTCATTGTCATCATCATCATCATCACCACCGCCGTCATCATCATTATCATCATCATCATCATCATCATCATCATCATCATCATCATCATCATCATCATCATCATCATCATCATCATCAACATCATCGACATCATCATCCTTATCATCATACTCATCATCCTCATCATCACCACCTCATCATCATCATCCTCATTATCATCATCATCATCATTATCATCATCATCATCCTTAACATCATCATCATCATCATCATCATCATCATCATCATCATCATCATCATCATCATCATCATCATCATTCACATCATCATTCACATCATCATACTCATCATCCTAATCATCATCATCAACCTCTTCATTGTCATCATCATCATCATCATCACCACCATCGTCATCATCGTCATCATCGTCATCATCGTCGTCATCATCATCATCATCATCATCATCATCATCATCAACATCATCGACATCATCATCCTTATCATCATACTTATCATCCTCATCATCATCATCATCATCATCAACATCATCGACATCATCATCCTTATCATCATACTTATCATCCTCATCATCATCATCATCATCAACATCATCGACATCATCATCGACATCATCATACTCATCATCTTCATCATCACCACCTCATCATCATCATCATCATTATCATCATCATCATCCTTAACATCATCATCATCATCATCATCATCCACATCATCATCATCATCATCCTTATCATCATACTCATCATCATCCTCATCGTCATCGTCATCTTCGTCATCATTTACCTTTACACAAACGGGGATCTGCGAGAATCACCGAAAGAGATAGAAAAAAAAGCAATATTACGATGTACCAATTTAACTTAAGGGTATTGTCTGGTGGAAGATTTTTATACATTGTCCTCATGTTCTTATTTTTCTATTTCTAACCATGTGGAAATTGTCCCCATTCGACATTTTCTTCTTGTAGAAATTTGTTTTTCAAATTCACCAGTTTTTTTTTCTTCACCAGAAGCACCGTTTCTTCGAACGCATCAATTTGGTTAATGACGTAGTGCAGGCAAATAGGCAAAACGAGCGACTTGAAGTTAGCACTCCCATTTCCTCAGCAAATACACTCGTATACACGCACAGGTGATTGCCTATCATATATTACGTACACATCGCGAACATATACAGCCTATACCATGCCCAGTTGGTTTACGTACATAGCGTTGCACATAATACACTTTCAAACTAAAACCACAGTTCATAATCTGTCCTTCAAAATCGCTGAAATAAAATTCATGGATCAACTTTACAGTAAAGGAAACTTGAAAAGTATTAAAGTCACCGACATATGAGCCTTGGCGGAATCGATAGCAGAGCAGAATGTAGTACCGAGAAGCTTAAGCTTAGGCAGAACTGTCCAATTGTAAACGTTAGAGTAGCCTACATGCGAACATTCTTTGCGTTGGAGCTGGACAGCCCGATGTATAAACAACGTAGAGTCTGCTGTTCAAACTTATCCGGTTTTACACAAAAATCACGAAATCCCAGATGCACTACATATATGACGGCTTAACGATTTTTAAAAAAATATATAATTTATAAGAAATTTCACCGAAAATTAGGGAAGAAATTAATCTGTATTCAAACGCGGTTTTTGTTGTGATCACTGTAGGAACTGTATGCAGTGTGGGTTATGTCGCAATCTGCATTTGCGAAGATGACGTCACGTTCTGTACTGTTCAAAGTATACTTGAAATATCCATCCTACACGATTAAAAAATCGTTTCTCTGTCAAACGCAACATTAGCTTTCTCATATTTTGAAAACATGTTTGGACTATAATAATTTATCGTATTTTAAGGTAACTTCTAAGGGCTACCAGACAATTCTTTTGAGGACACTAATTTAAATACTTATCAATATTTGGTTTATCGCTCGTACAGAATATCTATACAAATATTACATTTGTCAAGGATTCAATATCTTTATTTTACACCACCTTTGAAGATTTGTTAGCATTTTATCCAGGAAGGAAATTCACTTTCTAAATATGTTATTGAGAAAGATAATATTTATATGCAAGACGTGAACTTTAATAACATATTTCGCAATGTTATTTATATTATTTTGTTTTCGAATCACCAAACCGTCTACTTTCAAATGATCAACTTTAATAGCTTTACTAATAATAAAATTATTAAAAAGACTTTACGCACTCAAGTCACAGAGTTCGTAGATGCCTGTCAGAATCAAGAGGAAAACAAATTAACCATAAAACCATAACAAATAGTATTCGTTTTGAAACATTTCTAAATTATATTAGATTAGATTTTGGGAGGGTGGTGTGGATCGGGAGAGGGGGGGGGGTAAGGAAGTAAACCATTTGATTGAAGCCTCCAGCGTTTAAGTTTGCGAGATTTATATGAAAGGCAAAATTCGAATTCGATATCCATAGCTTCTCCTGCACCACACCCCGCCACACACACAGAGCACAAGGTATTATTAAGTATAAAAATGTGAACTGCACATCAACCACGGCTCCATTCTGCAGAATTTCCCATTAGCAGACTGACTAAATTAATCAATTGGGTTATTACTCTTTGGCTACTTCTAATTTATAGCGACCTTGTGTTTGATATTTAGTGCAAAGCTTCTGATTTGTTCGCAAACCTTTTAAATTCATATTTAATGAACTGGTGGGTATTTGGTATACTAGTGTACAGTTTGCAGTATGCTTAATTTTAAAGGCACGATATTTTCCAACGCGACAATGTCATATAGGTTGAGTCACGCTTAACGTATGATTACTTTAGGCAAAGTTTAAATCTTCATACGTTATAGAAAAGAAAAGAAAAAGTTAAGAGATAATATTTTTTTGGCGCAAGCTATTGCAGATTTCACAATATTTAGTCTCATAAATTCCAATTCTCTGGTGGTCAATTAAGTCTAGATTGATAATGACGTCGGGAAGAGCATGTCTGGAATTTTAAAGTGAAGTCATTGTTTTACAAATTCTAATAGCCCAACGAAAGCATGTTCTTTTAACCTTATACATCAACACCCTCTAGTGACATCCAACATAAATAGTTCGCGACAAGTTTTATGTGCATTGTGGCATGTTATTTGAGTTGATTGAAAGCCTTATGTTTTCTTTTTGAGCTTTGTGTTACATCTGAGGAACTGACCTGATGATATGTTAGACTTAGTAGACCAGTCACTTTAACTATTGATCCTCGTGTTTTTAAGAGGCATATTTTTTATTAACGGTGCACAGAAATACAACATGGAATGAGAGTGGAGCGTTTTAACGATTGTACTATCTGCCTAAAGTCATTCTTAGAAACAAAGAAAGCGACTACAAAAACAATCAATTGATATTAACATACCGCATTCATCATACTGGTCTGTAGACAGTTAAAAAAAACAGGGAAAAGGGAATGTTTTGAAGTCACCGTAATACTGTTGTTGGGCTATACAACTATACAATCACATTGCTAATATAGTTCAACAAAACCTACTGTTCATTATAAAATATACGACATTAATTTTCACACACTGAAAAAAATACTTGTGGAATTACAATGACGTAAAGAAATGATAAGCTGATTATTGTGAATTCATACGGTTTAGAGTGGAGAATACAAATAAGGAAAAATAGCTGTGGTGTGGGTAGATTTAGATGATATGTAACGAATATAACGGTTACCGAGGTTGTTACTATAACCAGTATACGGCGGACAAAATTAACAATTAAAGTGGGTATCTACATATACGCTGTGTGAGAGCATTGCACATTTTTCAAGCACCTCTAAAAAAAATCTACTTTTGAATATTTTTCATAAAAACGGCCAAAGCAGCACTTTTTCAATACATTTTTTCTACTGTTCAAGAAAATGGTTCTCTTAACTGTCATGATTTATTTCTCAACAAACGGCAAGGAAAGAAAATGAAAGAGTGAACCATTTATTGACGAGAACGGCACTTCTCATTTATTTGCAGGAGCCCTTTTTTCCTTCTCTTATTAAAGATGGCTTTGGGTGGGGTGAGGTGAATTACCAAACTCATATCATGAATGAAAACATTGAAGATAATATACGCACTTTTTAGGCAGCTTAATGGGAACTCTGTTATGATCAAGACAAAAGAGTGATACAGAATAATTGAAACAGTTCACATTTCAAATAGTTCATTCTCTACTTTTATGCTATCATGCATGTTATTGTTTTTAATATTCTAAATACACAAAGCTATATGAAGTTATACAAAAGTTTTAATATCAACTTAAAACAACTGCATGATCTGCTATCAATGGGTTTCTATAGAAGCTATTTTCCCACGTTGGTATGCTCGTAATGATCAAAATGACCCCTGACCTTTGAACCTATGTAGGCACTAGATCCAATGACCGGGCACATACTAAGTGTTTGAAGTTAACCGATGGTGAAGGAGTAGTTCGCGAAACGACTTCCCCCCCCCTTACACTCCCCTCCCCCTTACCCATTTAACCTTGATTGTTGAGTGTAGGACGATCGATGTGTCCCCATATTGAAGTGGCCATGTACCCAACTGTGGCGTGCAACTCCATGGATTACCTACTTCTTAAAACCTCTTAAAAGGATGAGAATGTTAGCAAGGCATACCGTAGTGAAAGTGAACAACATCATCCACCATTCCCAAACCCACCCCACACCTCCATTTTCACTTCCATCCCTCCATGTTCCGCCTCTCTCCACCTCCACCCACCTCTCACCCTTTCTCTCTCTCTCTTCGCCCTTTTTATGTCCTAGCACGCTTTCTTTCTCACAATATTTTAACATATGACTTCGTATCCTGATTTCGACAAACTTGTGTGTATAGTATATAGTGTATAGTGGACGATCACCATATAATGTTATATCAAAGGAGCGTTTACCTTTTTAACTTTTAAATATTGACGTTTCACTGACTTGTAACTTGGCAACGAAAATAATCAAACTAAACAACCACATGTGAGCAAAGACGGTACTTATGTAACCATTACATACATACGATGTGCAAATTGTAATCCATAAACCCTTGCGGGTTTCTCCCACAGTTGTGGTCGCTTAAGCGTCGTAAAAATAACTGCTGATTATTATTATTATTATCATTATTATTTTCATTGAGATTAATAGAGAGGATTAAGTGAATACTTACTTAAGCATTCACTCGCATAGCAGCCAGTCAGTGTGATCCATAAGAACGCGTACAGTTTCATGATTGGGATTGTCGAATAGTATGTCGACCTGTAGACCAATTATAGATCAAAAGTGGAATCCGAAAAGGGGATAAAGAGTCGGTACCAAGAAATTGGAAGGAGAAATGTAGAGTTGTAGAGGAAAGGTAAATGACATCGCTTGTATAGCTAATCCAATAGAAAAGAGTTTTGGTGTGTATATGTGAATGGGGGGGGGGGGGTTCGTTTGTATGTGTGTGGCGAGGATGTGAGCTGGTGGTGGTGGCAGGTTGAAGTGGTCACATCATTCAAATTTAATGGGGACATAGATGATGATCTTTCATGGGCAAAACATCGATAGGAGGGTACACTTGACACAGTGTTTTAATTTTAGTCTATACTACGATGATTTTAATACGCCAAGTAAATGATATTCGGGTGCCATTTCATTGAATTCACTGGAATTAATAATTAATATGACGTTTGGTAATATATGTTAAATTATTTGTAGTATATGTGTGGTGGGAAATTTGAGAGCACTTAAAACCACACTGCAATTGGAGAACCTCGTGTAAATTGTTAATCACTGATCATTTAAATTCACGGAACGAAAGATCTAAATAGCTGCTGTTCTATCTAAATATCTACTGTGTTGGTGGTGTACGTTTGCGCAATAAGTCTCACCTAATACGATGTTGCTTACAGTAAAAATACTAAACTATTGGAGACCGTCCTTAAGTTAAATGGATTCTGATATTATGGAACAATACAGATGATTTATTTACAAACTTGAAAACACCTGGTGTTACTTCAATCATCCCGTGTAGTATTCACATATAGGTATCTGACGAACAGATGGATGCAGCTGTATACCGATTTCGCTTATGTCAGTAAGCCTTTTTGTACCTACTTCAAACATTCTTGTCTCAAGAATTGAACGTTAAAATGTTTTGTTGTTTTTCTTCATTTACAATCATTTGTAGTTTATTACACATTTCATTTAACCTTATTGGTTAAGACTATCTTATACCACCTGTTTGCCTAACAAATACACAAATTTAGGTTTAATGAGTACCAATTACCATGGATGGTTGTTGCTGTTCATATAGTGGAATGCAATGTTTCTCTCATCACCTCTCCTTTACCCCACCCCCCCCCCCCCATCCCTCTCCACTCTCTATGTCTCTCTCTGATTAAAACTTAAATTCAAAATGATTTTTTAAAATGATTGAGTTAAAAAATAATTATAACTTTGATGATTGTTAATATGTCGGTTTCATGCATCATTATTATTACTATAGGCTACTATTTAGAATTCATAAGATTGAATAATTATAACTTTGATGATTGTTAATATGTCGGTTTCATGCATCATTATTATTACTATAACCAACTATTTAGAATTCATAAGATTGAATAATTATAACTTTGATGATTGTTAATATATCGGTTTCATGCATCATTCCTGTTAATATAGCCTACACTCTCTATGTCTCTCTCCGATTAAAAATTAAATTCAAAAATAATTTAAAAATGGTTTAATACATTATTCTTATTACTGTAGCCTACTATTTAGAAGTAATAAAATTTACTAATTATAACTTTGATGATTGTTAATATGTCGGTTTCATGCATCATTCCTATTACTATAGCCACTATTTAGAATTTATAAGATCGAATTATTATAACTTTGATGATTGTTAATATGTCGGTTTCATGTGTCATTCTTATTACTATAGGCTACTATTTAGAATTCATAAGATTCACTAATTACAACTTTGATGATAATTAATATGTCGGTTTCATGCATCATTCCTATTACTATAAGTTACTATTTAGAATTCATAAGATTGAATAATTATAACTATGATGATTGTTAATATGTCGGTTTAATGCATCATTCCTATTACTAGCCTACTATTTAGACGATTGTAAATATTTTCGTATTATTGAAATATAGCGTGTTTCAAGTTTTAACTCAAAATGTCAAAATCTTATTATTCTTTTGTTGATGTTGGTACTGTAAGTATTTGAAAGTTTAGTTATAATAACTATGTATGCCAATTTAGCGAGAATATTACAGTGTCATGTTAAAGCCATCTCCTCGATCTGAAATGTCAGTTAAATCTATAATCATAAAAGACAACTACAGAAGAGGTGCTTTTCGTCTGTGTTATTTACTCAGAACAATTGTGCTTACGAAAATAGTGTCGTTTTTACAGTGAAATAATATTACTGGTATCTTGATATTATAAAATTGATATTTAACAAGTACATGAAGGCAAACGTTTGTAGTTGGTAAAAAAAAGTGAGTCGTTATATTGGCCATCAAAAATATTTATATCGATAAATAAGTGCATAATTTGTGTGTTTTGTTATACTGCCTATTTGCTTCTTCAAATTCTTGTTCAATTCTTGCAATTTAAGCAGGATCATTTCCCCTTTTCCTACTATATGGAATGAAAATATTGATTTATCAACTCCTCAAACTATTTAAAAATCACCTTTTGTTCCTAATTTTATTGAATCTTTATTTAAATTTTTAAACTTACCTCAAATATAAGGAGCTGTAATTTCTAGGTGAAGGAAAGTCACAATTTGCTTAATTCCAAGAGTATTACGCAGTAAGGTTTTGTAAGTTCTGTAACGTATGCTTGTTCTTTAATATATATCTACAAAATCTATTTATAACCTGTGTCGTCAGCTAAGCAAAGCTAGCACGTCAAAATAGATTGGCAAATAGCCCAATCATACGATTATGCAAGTATGATTTGGAAATAAAACCATATTTGTAATTTCATTACAATAAAAAAATATATATAAAAAAATTATTTGAAATAAATACACAAAGTGTCTGTCAAACTTGGTCGGTTAGTGTGCAGTAGTGAGTGAGAACACATGACATACCGCGATAACACGATGTGTACTTATCATGAGGGTCAAATATGTATGTTACCGTCTCTCTATTTGTGTATGCATCATGAAAGACCATGAACATTGGGGGATCATCAAGGTTAAATATCAGTTGTCAATTATTATTCTAATCCGATAGATAGATAGATAGATAGATAGATAGATAGATAGATAGATAGATAGATAGATAGATAGATAGATAGATAGATAGATAGATAGATAGATAGATAGATAGATAGATAGATAGATAGATAGATAGATAGATAGATAGATAGATAGATAGATAGATAGATAGATAGATAGATAGATAGATAGATAGATAGATAGATAGATAGATAGATAGATAGATAGATAGATAGATAGATAGATAGATAGATAGATAGATAGATAGATAGATAGATAGATAGATAGATAGATAGATAGATAGATAGATAGATAGATAGATAGATAGATAGATAGATAGATAGATAGATAGATAGATAGATAGATAGATAGATAGATAGATAGATAGATAGATAGATAGATAGATAGATAGATAGATAGATAGATAGATAGATAGATAGATAGATAGATAGATAGATAGATAGATAGATAGATAGATAGATAGATAGATAGATAGATAGATAGATAGATAGATAGATAGATAGATAGATAGATAGATAGATAGATAGATAGATAGATAGATAGATAGATAGATAGATAGATAGATAGATAGATAGATAGATAGATAGATAGATAGATAGATAGATAGATAGATAGATAGATAGATAGATAGATAGATAGATAGATAGATAGATAGATAGATAGATAGATAGATAGATAGATAGATAGATAGATAGATAGATAGATAGATAGATAGATAGATAGATAGATAGATAGATAGATAGATAGATAGATAGATAGATAGATAGATAGATAGATAGATAGATAGATAGATAGATAGATAGATAGATAGATAGATAGATAGATAGATAGATAGATAGATAGATAGATAGATAGATAGATAGATAGATAGATAGATAGATAGATAGATAGATAGATAGATAGATAGATAGATAGATAGATAGATAGATAGATAGATAGATAGATAGATAGATAGATAGATAGATAGATAGATAGATAGATAGATAGATAGATAGATAGATAGAGCTTGGGAATAAATCAAAATGCAGATTTGACATATGTTACATATGATAGGCACCGCAGAATCTATTAAGAATCTATTAACCTTACATTATCATTCACTTTACCAAAGTAGAAGTATTGAAGCTCTGATCAAATATCCTTGTTTTCAATTTTTGTATGTAATGTTATATTCCTTTAGCTGGTATATTGCCTACACACAAATCTTAACCTAGCTAAGACTCGTTTTGTCTTCCTTCTTGAAGATCTACTTGATATGATATGTCAGAGCTGGTATAAACGTTTGTGTGTTGTTTTTGTATTTTATTATAATTATATCTTTTCAAATAAGCATCAGTTGCTTTATTTGAACCGTATTCAGATTTCAGGAAGTGAATGACTATATACGAGGTCTACTACGCACAAAATCAACCGTTGTTCATTTCCTTCTTGAGATCTCGTTGAGCAAATACAGCATGTAGGGCTGGCATAACATTTGATGGAATGTCTTTACCTTTCTTTCTTTTTTACTTTTTACTTTATCTTTTTGACGACATTTGCGTTGGTTTAGGGAACTACGTAAGAACTGCAGGAAGCATGCGACTGTGTTTCAGAATTGAATTGGTAATCCCTTCTGTTATATCGTAATATATTAAGGCTTTTAAAACAGCTTTGTGTGATGCGACTAAACCACACGATGGCTTTATCATATTATGACCTCGACCCACCGAACCTTTTTAGCTTAAACATATTATGGAGCATGTGTTGATCATGTACGCATTGGGCGTGTGTTGAACATAATTTTGTTCATTGATTGAGCACATATTGATCATGTATGCCTCTTTTAATGTACAATCAGAACCTGATTGTAATCCGTAACCATTGTCTGAGTTTGAAGTAGCCAGGCCGGACGAGAAGGGGTCTAGGCGCTTCATGCCAGGGCCCGGATCGGTTCGGAGGCCCGGAAAAGTATGGGATAAGAAATAATGTATTATGATTTACATACTATGCTTGAGAAATTTAATTAAAAATGAGGCTTCGTGACATATTTTAGTTATCTCCAACCTGGCTCTCGGTGTCCTGGAAGGAGCTGGTCGTGATTTATTATTCTTTGGCCCTGTTAAGCGTTGAACTGGTTTTAAAATACTATTTAACTAGATGCCATTTCCTAAAATAATGTTTAAGCCTTCACAGAAGAAGGAGGGATGGTTGGTTTGGTGTGAAGGTGGGGTTGAATAAAATCTTTACTCTATAAATTTGTTACTTCCCCCCCCCCCCAATGTATTTTTTTCTCCAGTACCTCTGGCTCACTTCAGTTAACTTGAGTAAGCTCCAAACATTGCATGTGGTTGGGTTGTGCAATGACGTAGTACACATGTAGTAACCATATAGTCTTTCCCCAAGTAACCCCTTCCTCTCCACAAGTATCACATTTCTTTTGCATACCCACGGGAACCAACGTAATTCGTCACCACTATGATATAGCATCTGCTGTATACGAACGCTATACCTACCAGATGAGGTGGGTCAGTAGGACTGTTATAAATGCTACATAATATATGCGGTTACGTGAACCTAACGCTGTGCGGTTAACGTTTCTATTTCGAGTAGTTTATCATATACAGCTTTGGTATATTCTCCAAATATCTAAGAGACAGAGGATATATGAAACTATTTCAAAAACAATGATCAATTAAATTGTTATAATCATCCCGGTGCCATTTGGTGACAAACGTGGTTTTGTAACCGAGGCAACAAACATTACTGCAAATATTTGTGTTATTATTACAAACTCAATAGTGGGCCAGCTCTTTTTGGATTTCATACGGTCTTAATCTTAGATGAAATGAGGGAGTTAATGATTAAATCGAGAAAAAAAATGGAGAATAAGGTGGCATACCCAATAGTATTGACAAGGAAAGTGGTGATTTAACCAGGAATGAGGTAGAAAATTCTTTTATATTAACCAGGATAATGGTGACATCAACCAGGAAATGTTGTTTAATTTAACCAGAAAGAGGTGGAAAATTATGTGATATTAACCAGGATAGTATGAGCACCAACCAGGAATAAGTTGGTTAATTTGACCAGGAAAGAGGTACAACATTTTATGATATTAACCAGGATAGTATTAGCACCAACCAGGAAATGTTGGTTGATTTAACCAGGAAAGAGGTGGAATACGTTTGATATATTAACCAGGATAGAAGTCACATCAACCAGGAAATGTTGATTATTTTAACCAGGAATGAAGTGAATACCCATTGATATTAACTAGGGTAGTGTTAAAATCTCACCAGGAAATTTCCTGGTTATTTCTAACAGGAATTTTTAACATATCATTCACCAGGATTCCTGGTGAAAACAACCAGGATATGGAGGGTGGCATGTAAACGCATTTGGTGAAATTTCACCAGGTTGTTTTTAGGGTGTACATTTAACAAACACAAACTTGAGCATATCAACACTTATACGAGTAATCTTATACCTAATAATCACAGAAACCCTATCAGAAGCCAAATTGACTATATCATAGCCCCATTGAACTTCAAATCTATTAATATCGATGCTCGAGCTTATATGGCCTTCATATTAACGCTGATCACAAAATCATTATAAGTAGTTTCACCCTAAATAACTCAACAAGAAGACAAATTTATCCAGTCAATAAGACTGTTGAAAGTAGTAATTCCTGCCATCTTAAATCAAACAAAATTGACTATATTGAAAACGTAAGTAAGACATTAAACGAAACCGATTTTTCCCAGTCACCAGCTACTTATTGGAATGAACTGTCAACAATTTGTTTAGACAATGCCAAAAACTTTAATCCACCCACAAGAAAAAATACGTTTCAATAATACTAAGATAGCAAACTTATCCAAGAAACAAAAAGACCTTTGACTCCAAATTGACAACTGTAAAGATATTGATCAAAAGAGAAAGTTAAAAACTAAAAGGAACAAAATAATTAAACACCAACATTTCTAGTCAAAACTGTCCATGAACAAAAATTAATTGACGAAATTTCCGAAATTGAAAATTGTAAGGATGACTCCCACCGTTTCTTTAAAGCAATGAAAGTAGTACAACCAAAAAGTAAGAGAGACCCCATTATAATTAAAATTGGCGGTAAACACATAGGAGATACCGACGCAAAAATTAAAGAAATCAGCAAACATTTCGAATAGACTTTTAACTGCGATATCCCAGATCCCAAACCAAACGTGTTTACAGAAAAACTAAACACGCCCTTTGATGAAGATGAAATTAAACGAGCAGTCTCATCCTTAAAAAATAATAAAACCCCAGGTTGTGACAAGGTCACAGCCGAACATCTCAAATATGCCCCATGCAAACACAAACACATAGCAAATATCTTAAATAGTATAGCCGAATCAGGAGATTTCTCAATTGAAATTAAACAAGGAATCCTAACTCCTATCCAAAAACCGGGAAAGACTAAAGGTCCACCAGAAAACTTAAGACCAGTCATTTTATTATCAACACTAAGGAAAATTCTTGCGGTTTGTGTGGCCAGGAGGATTCGTCCGTCAATTGATGAGCATATCCTCCCCCATTACCCAGACTGCCTACACTTCAGGACGTTGCACAGCTGTACACGTCTTCGCTTTTAAAGTGCTAGCAGAAAACATCCGTAGGTTACACTATAAATCTATTGATGCTAGATATGAGCAAGGCGTTCGACACAATTCAAAGAGGATCCTTATTTTATGACCTAGAACAGGTTCTTGACAACGACGAACTTCACCTGATATCACTGCTAATCGATACCGTTTCCTACACCGTCAAACTAGAGGGCAAACTCGGTCTTCCTTTTAACACTAACATTGGTTCACCACAAGGAGATAGTGCAAGCGCACTATTTTTTATAAATTATCTAGCCAACTCTTTGAAATCAGATGATAATGATATCGATGCAGTTATCCTGCCATCTCAGTTAGCTGATCATGATTACAGCACAACCACCAATTCTTTTTTTTTCACAGTAGACCAACAATACGCTGATGATATCTCTTGGGCATCAACTTGTCAGCATATACTGCAAGATATCGAAAAGCGAGTTTCTGAGAAACTTGCAGGAAGGAATCTGAAAATCAATTGCACAAAAACTGAGAAATTTTCAATCACAAGGAAAGGAAATGAAGGTTGGAAGAAGTGTAAATATGTTGGAAGCGAAGAAGATATTAACCGAAGAATTGGTATAACCAACGGTGCTTTCACCACACTGTCAAGTATTTTCAAAAGCAAAAACATAAGCCGAAACATTAAGCTTAGGATTTTTGAGGCTTTATTAAAGAGTATTTTTTGTACAATTGCGAACTGCGGGGCACAAGGAAGGATCTTGATCGCAAAATTGACAATTTTCAAAGGAGACTACTTAGTAATATTATCAACATTAGATGGACCAATAACAATTGGTTATCAAACGATGAGCTCTACAATGAAACCAACCAAACGCCTTGGTCATCCATAGTCGCACATAGAAGATTGAGATTTTTCAGTCATGTAGCAAGACTCCAGGAGGACGCTCCAGCAAAGGTTGCTTTAAGAGAAGCAATGAGACATACTGCTAAACCAGTAGGAAGGCCCGTGACTACCTTCCTTGGAAAAATAAAGTCGCAATTTAAGGACGTTAACATTAACAATTTCGAGGAAGCAATAAACCTTGCGCAAGATCGTGATACGTGGCGGAGGTTAATCACTGAGCATGTCGGATAGACGAGACTCAACTTAATACTTACTACTAATGCAAACGAACGCACTACGATTTGCGTCACGTTCCGATTGCATATGTTGACTGACGTTCACTGAACACCATTAGGAACTTCCACGCAAGGTCCTAGGACCTGTTCATACTCGGTCCTGTACAGAGATTGCCGGAGTTCAGTGTCTGTGGGTTTGGTTGTTCGGTGTGGTTGATATGAAATTACACAGTCACATCGCACCATTATTGCCCTCAAAATATGCTAGAAAATAGAAATTGCTCAGCTCCGCATTCACGAAGCAATTGACTGCCTTACCCCAAAACATTTGCAAATCCATTTCCCCTTACTTCTCTAATTTAACACTTCTCCATACATGTCAAGAAATAAATTGGACATCAGAAGCCCAATGAAAATACTGTTGAAAACGTTTAACTTTGTATACAATATGCTCATGATGAAAAAATGTAGGTGTCGCGACATCAACGTTACCTTGACCACCAGATATAACTTGAAACTACTAGTAGCGCAACCTGGTCAAGTTACGCAATTGTGAACATATCGTACGCCATTTGGGGGCAATTACTTATCAACTGTAAGAAATGGCGGGTTGTGTTTCTGTTCATTGATTATAATGATATCGAAACAACTTGTTTCACCACAGCTATACAGCGGTGACTGCATAAGTTAATCGCAGAGTGATGATTTAACTATAGGTGACTTATAGAGTTCCTTTCTCTAGAAAGGACTCTTAAGGTAACTGTAGGGCAAGCGCCCTCCTTTTTGCGTGATTTTGCCGATGAACACGTTAGTGACACCCTAACGTACGCTAACACAACCCTTAATTATCATGAATTCGGTGCTAATATGCGAGGTGAAAACAAAAAATCTCAGGCTCGGCTAATCTTGATTTTTCTGCCGTTTCCATATCCTGAGGAGCAGAAGAGGTAGGGTCGGGGGGGGGAGGGGAATATGGTAGGAGAAAGATTATGAGGGTGCAAGCTCTTTCCAATGAGGTGGTACCAGTGCTTGAACACAACTTATATGTGCAAGAAGAAGGACGGCTGTCTAGTGGGCGACTCCCCTTATACCCATCCCCCTCCACCCCTCCCTCCACAACCAAAGCTTCTAGTAAATATCACTGACTCTAAGATTGGACAAAGTTTGAGAAAAGTTACAGTGGCCCTTGGTTTCATCTTTCTGCTTGCTTCATGTTTCCCGAGGGGAGAGGGGAAACTTCTCCATATTGCCCTTCCCATTTCTAATGCTAATTTGCCAAAAGCAAAGTCAAACTATATATTTATGACATTTTTCATATATTTTGCAGCTATCATTCTAATATATTGCATTATCTTGTGATACAAAGAAACCTGATTAAGAAAAGAATGAAATTAATAAAATAATATTTCTTAACGAAAGATTCCAGTTGTGGACGGAAAATAATTGCAAAAATAAACGGAAAGAATTTTGTGGTATAGCATCCCTGATTAATGTCTGTGATTGATCAATTTGAAATGATAAGGAGCACCATTATTCTATCCAAGGGCGTAGGAACCGGGGGGGCTGGGGGGGGGGGCGCTAGCCCCCCCAGTGAAAAATATGGGGGGGGGGCGGAAGTATCATTCCGCCCCCCGCTCAGCAAGTCAGAAAACCCCTTTTTCATTTCCAAATCAGAAAAAAATCTCATTTGGAGCACCAAATTGCATCTAAGGCCAGGTGAAAATGCAAAATTATTTACAAAATGGAGTGGGTGTTGAAGTGTGCTATATTGCACCAAATTGCATCTGAGGCCACCTGGAAATGCAAAAAAATCCAAAGGGGAGGGGGAAGCCCCTCCCTTTAGACCCCTCCCCCAGGCCGGCCATCAGTCTTCAGCCCCCCCACTCAAAAGTACCTTCCTACGCCACTGATTCTATCAAAATATAACTAATGATAGTGCCTCTGATTTTGCTGGCTGGTATTGTTTGAATAATCCTTGAACTACTACGAAGACCGAGAATATCTCTGCCAAATTAATGCAATGAAAATGTGTAAACATTCAAAATCAAATTTGGGATTAGAAACTTATCTGTGAAAAAGTTTGAAGTTTGTTAAATTTTCTGTGAAAAGGGTAGAAAAAAAATCCATACGATAGTCTTAAATAAAAAAAATTGATATATAACGATTATGTAACGATGACAATTGCCATTGGTTGATTGATTGATTGATAAATTTGAAATGATAAAGAGCACCATTATTGTATCAAAATATTACTAATGACGGCGCCTCTGATTTCGATCGGTGGTATTGTTTGAATAATCCTTCAGGAACGAAAAAATATCTCTGCCAAACTAATGTATTGAAAATGTGTGAAAATTCAAAACCGCATTTTAGGATAAGAAATTTTCCTAAATCTACAAGTGTGTTTAAAATTTTGTGTGAAGAGGTAAAAAAAAAAAATCCATAAGAAAGTCTCAAATACACTTATTGATATATGACAATTACATAACCATGACGGTTACCATGGCGATTGAATAAATGGTAACACCCCCAATACCACAATTGTGTGTATTAATACCTGACTGTGCTATGGCCATTACATATAAGTGAACATGCAAATGTCACTAATAAAACTACATATATTAATAACACTCATGATTACTGCCATTCATAACCACCCCTCCCCCCCCCCCAAAAAAAAATAAAAGAAAGGGAAATAAAGGATATTTGAAACTAATATAATAATCGTTTAAACATTATTCTTCCTAAAATTGTCATAAATTTGCTACAGATCACCCCACGTTTTAATGGCACTATCATACAAGGCTGCAATTCTTCGGTAAGTAAAGGCCCGGTCACACTATACCGATTTTTTATCGGAATACTATCCAATTTTCCCAGAGGAATCGAAACAGCCAGTTTTTTGTTCGGGTCTTCTAGCCACAGTGATAAAGGACCTGATTTGCTATCTGTTGAGCCATTCCGATGTGGAATTGCCCTCTCCTAACTTGTGATATTGACTCTGTTTCCTTTTATCGGATAGCTATCCCATTTCTCTTCCGATTTTTATCGTTTTTCGATGTGACGTCACTTCAGAATGTAGTCCGTTCCAGAACCCCTCAGATTTGGAGTAGGTATTGGAATATTCCACTGCATTCATTACATTCACTACCACAAACCTCACTCTTCGGCCTAAAATCGGAAAAATCGGACCGTATTCCGATAAAATATCGCTGTAGTGTGACCGGGCCTTAACCTGGTTGTAATTTGCATCAAAAATTACCTAATTACTATTAGTACATTCCATTTCCGGATGTGTCACCAGACTCACTCAAGAAACATGTCTATGAATTATTTTTCTCTCCCCAATACTTCATTTGGCTTGTAATGTCCATGACATTAGGAACAATGGGACTAACTACTTTTGACCAAAGTTACCATTTGATTTTTTCTGTTTTCTTCTCCACAATATGGTTATAACTTTATCAAATTTTAATCACCAATTAGGACAAATGACATTAAGACTTAGATAGAACCCAACAGAAGTAATAAATCAACAAATCCAGGAACAATTCTGCAAAATTGTCAAAACCTGTTGGATTGTTTGGAATGGAAAATGATCAATTATGTAAAGTTCAGTACAGAAGGAATCATAGTATCTATGGACAAATGGCAAGAATCATATTTGGCTACACATCAAAATGTGAAATTTCAGAGAGCATATTTCGCCTGTACCCATTATTTGAAAAGGAAGGAGTTGTACGCTATTAGGGACTAGTCTCGAATTATAGCGTCATAGAGATCAGGCCTGGCAGCAGACATCAGGCAGGTGTAGGCCGTATGTCTGGATAAAAAAAACGAGAAAATTTAAAATCATTATTTAGGGACAAAAATCAGGACTGAATCAATCAGTCTGTTTCCATGGCAACAAATGAAAAGCTCATGTCAAAAGGTGTTTTTCGCTAAAAGCGAACCTTGTAAAGTGAACCAGTAATTCCATTTAGACATTTAGCTTAGTGCACAACTACAAAATGGTCACCTTTGTTCACATTTCCTTTTCACACAAATTATTTTTGATGTCTTCTATGGAATATCTGCCAACATTGTCACATTTAAATATAGCTATCTGGATTTTGATATTTGATAAATGTCCCACATTAAACTGCTACTAAAGTCAAAAACCAAATGCATTTCATTAACTTGAGTGGTCAAAGGCCTCAAGGGTTATATCAAATAAAGATTGAAAACTCCTTGTATTGAAAATTCATCTGTTACATTAATACATATACTCACTCATTCAACACAGGTTCAACGGACAGTACCTCAAACAGGGTGCGCTCATTGATATTTTCCTGGCCAACTTTTTCCATAGCCTTGTTACCAGGATCTCTGGAAAAACAGACAAAAATTTATATTAAATATACCTCTCTTTTTTTTATACGAATAATTTATAGCTCTGATATAAAGAAGAAACAAAAAATGTTAATATTATAGAGGTGGACCTGTCCAATGTCTAATGAAGAACTTACTCACTATACAGTATCAATTTCTTTCACTTTTTTCTTAGTTTTGGGAGATAAAACTATTTACTAAGATATCAAGGCACAATAGTTAAAGTGACTGGACTTCCAAGTTTAGCACAGGCTATTATTCAGCTTTTCACACCATACAAGGATAAATTTAAAAAAAAAAAAATATGAGGCATGAAATGGATGTTGGAAATTAGACTTATCTTGTGGGTGAAAAATGTACCCTGTCGGGTTAAGCCTTGAAAAACAATCATTTAGTTGATATTTAAAGTTCCTTGCAACATTTCAAGTCAACTTTGTCAAATCAAATCAAACAATATTTTATTAATAATAGGTGAGCATAGTACCTCCTGTCATCGTGAGCAGGTGGAGGGACCCAGTGATCATAATTGGTTTCCAGAAGCCACCATCTGTCAAATAAAAATAGATATTTACATTACACAGATGATAAAAATGAAAATTTGAAATCCTGAACACATATTGTTGCAGAAAGTAAACAGGTTCAAACAAATTTCATATTAGCTACCGATATAACTATGTGACTAGACAATCATGGAAGATTGGTTGAAATCATAGTCAGAGAAGATTTTGAAGTAGAACCGGTCATTGAAAACCATTGATTGAGAGCAGAAGAGCAACATGGAACAATAAATTATTGTAATGTTAACATTGGGACTAGGAAAATCATAGGGTATCATTAGTACAGAAAGTGTGCAAGTATCACCAAAGGGTTGTCTTACTTGCATTCAACAATGCTTAATCATTACAATGCTTTAATCCTTCTTGACATATTCTTTCAAACTGTCCTTTTAGATACTTATTTGGCTTCTCAAATTCCCTCTTCCATGTCCATCCCCCAGCACCCCCCCCCCCCCCTCCCCATCCTGAGTAAGCTATTACCTCCATTCACTCTCAAAATTCAGTATCACTGTATTGCCCCCTATAAAGTCATGGACTTACCTCCCACTCTTAGCATCCAAATGCCACAATTCGGCATCTTTCTGACCTCTGGTGATAACCACCCCTTCTGAAGGACGGACTCCTCCGACAATTATGTAGACTGGGGCCACCAGTGGAGTGGTTGACAGCTCATCCACAGCTGTTCGAAAGTTACGTCTTGTAGCAATGGTCTGATGAAATCAAGAATCGAAAGACTAGAATTCCTTTACGAATAATCAGAGAATATTCATTCATTTTCTCTCTAAGGAGACATCCAAAATACTACAGCCTGGCCATAAAAAACCAAACATCATTTCATCCATACATACATTACATTAATACTGACCATGCGATCAAGGTGGGAGTGGGAAAGTACGTGGGCGTGGGGACATGTGGAGTGGGGTAGAACCAAACAAAAACTGCTTGTAACTTTCAAAGGGCCAAGATTTTCAGATACTTACCTCCCTAAGTATAAAGCTTGTCAACATTCCCTTCTTGAGTATGAGAGCTTCTATTAATGCTTCAATGTTCTTTTCAACACTGCCCTGATCTGAAGGGGAAATGACAGAGAAACTTGAATAATGTTATCAGCCAGGGAATTATTTATCCGGTATCCCATCGCCAACTGCTCTGCTAAATGCTATGTAAATGCTATGTAAATGCTATGCAAAATAGGCAAATTACTAGACATTTGCAAAGTTGTATAGCAGTTGTTTGAAGACAGGAAACAGAAAAGTGTATTTTGTAAGTGAACGTGTTTAGAGCCTTCAGAACGGCAAAACAAAAATTTGAATATTAAATTATTCCCTGTCAGTAATTAATTAAAACAGAATGATAAAGTTGGACTAGCTCAGAGTAACTTGTTTTTGTTTCTACATAGTTCCATATTAGGTCAAACTGGAGATTACAAGAAGCGAGGTCAATTATCCTCCCAAGAATATCTGTGATTGTTTTCATAAACAACATCGTCCACAGCACGGTACCGAAATTGGCCATTGTACTGTAAAGCTTGAAACATGCACAGAAATGTGATGATGCCTGTAGTAGATTAAACCCTACTCCTTGAGATAAATGAAGAACTCTTTACCTCTCTCATTAAGACTGATAGTGAATTCATGAGGCCTCATCCCTGTGAAGACGCCGACCTGTCCCAGGAACGAGGTTGTCGTATAATCTGCCTGAAATCATACAACAAATTCAAAACCCATGTCGATAAGCCCACAAAATAACTAGAGAAGTTGGTATCTTTGCAGCAAGAATCATTTGCCAACATTGTCCTCCACCCCCCCCCCCCTCGCACCCCCTCCCTTCACACACCATACATACTCTGAAGCACTAAGAAAATAACCAGTTTGTTGCATTAATGTAATGAAGAGTTGTTTACTGTTTTAAAAAATCTGGTGTTACTTCAAAACAAACATTATCAGTTACTATAGTGTGTACTACAAAAGATCCAGGGTGTTTGTGGGGGAGGGGGGATATGCAACCCCTTCACAACCTTGACACAAGCATTCAAAAGTAATTATTAGCACAACCTTCTTATAGACCAGTACTTTATAGTATAAATATGCTTCAGAATGCATCAGTTTGACATCTTAAATTGAACCACCCCCTCCCCCCCCTCTGCATGGGAGCCCAGCATCAGCAGCCCCAGTGCCATACAGTACCCCTCCTTACTAAAATCCTGGATCTATCCCTGTATGCACTTAACTATACTTGAGTGAATCTTGTGGTAAGGAGACTATAAATCTTCATAAGTAAATTTAATAATGAAATGCAACAAGATCTAGAGCTGTTTAACTTGTGAGCTATACCACAAGAGACTGGAACTTCTAATTTCATAATTTCTACAAAATTATTTAAAACCCCTTTTATTAAGTTTCCACCAGATCATGTCCACTCATTTAAGTACAGTAGATGGCTCTGTCTGTAAATATTTCTTCCTTCTCCTCTTCCCCTGCCCAACCCCTCTTCCTTCCTCTTCCCCTCCCCAATTCCTCCTCCCCCTCTCCAGAATTGATAAAACTTCACACTATCAGTGTTTAATTAGCCTAATAAATTTATGACATAAACTAGAACACAATCCTAACTGCTAACTAATCAGCTGTAAAATGTTGCCTAGATCAATCCCACACTGGAATACATGCATATGTATTGGTTCGAGTTATGAACACAAAGATTAACCATAATACTGTATACCTTTAGGAAAACACAAAGTAGCATCAAAGTTCAAATGAAAGATAACTTAAAAATAGACTTCGCTTTAATCAGATAAATAATAGATTAGTGAACAATTAGTTTCCAGGCATCAAACAATGCAAATTATTGAATGCAACCCCCCCCCCCCCCCGTTGGAGCATAAAATGCAAAGCTGACTAAAACATATATATATTGAAGGACTGCACTTAAAGTCCTTCCACATTGATGTGATTACTTCCCTAAAGAGGTAATAAACACTGTTAATAATATTTGTGTGTATGTGTACACTTTGTATGGGATTGAATGTGTGAACATGTGTCCAGGAGGGGGGGAGGAGGGGGGTGAATATCATTATACCTGGTACTGCTTAAGTTTTTAGATAACCACAATAGCTACCCCACCTTATGTGTTTTTTGTGGGGGGTGGAGTGGGGTGTGGGGGGATTTATCCCTTAGACAAAACGTAAGTTGCCCTGGTAATTATCTAATATTGATCTTGCAGTAAAGTCACACATACCTTAGTTTCAAAACTTGAATGCAACAAACTATTTCGATTGTGTCCAAGCCTCTTGTTTGTCTCTTATTATCGCAAACATAACCTCTTATAATAATCCGGTGTCAATTGCTTATAAGTTGACAATTTCTAAGGGCTTGAGTCAAGAAAGGTAACCTAATTTAAACACCACCCACCCCCTCTCCCTCTTGGACACATGCAAACATATTCAATGCCCTAGAAGAATTGTTAAAGGGAACTGTAAATTTACTTTGTCATAGCAATGGTTCAAAATATTTGCAAACTATAACAAGGCATTGAGTAAATTAAAAAAAAGGGTAATAATAGCGACCAAAATGACGTTGATTGTATATTATTGTACTATGCGTAGTATATTCTAGTAACATATCATTTGGAATACAAACTAGCTAGCAGTATATTTCTGCAACAAAAGTTTGAGTTTTAACTAGTATCTCAGGTGATTTCTTTACTTTGAGCTCAATATTTTCTTCTTCTTTGGCATGGGAATAGGTAATAGAAGGGGGTAAAGGACAGCTGTTAGAACACGGCAGGGTAGACCCAGGAGGGCAGCACATGGGAAGAACACTATAGTTAGGACAGCGAGCTAATAATCATCTGTACTGTTGATTCTATCAGGCTTCCTTCCGAGTATTTCAATAACTACTTACCGTTCCATTCCTGTAATAGTCAACCACCACCGTCAAATTCTTCAATTCGTCTGTCACCTTGTAGTCAAGGTTACGACCGTGCCAGATGGCACCTTTCGTGTCCTGGGCTACAATGCTTGTGCAAAACCTGGGATAAAATCAACAGACAAGTGTACATGCTAGATCATGCTAGATAACTCTTTCACCAGAAACTTACTTTAAACTATTTGATAAACCAAGTTGAAATGGCCTCACATATGAGACCATTAAATTAATTGCATCCAAGTTACTTGCTTAATAACTGTATGTTCAATTGGGGCAAATGATATATTATTACCATAAAATAGCAACCTTGCTTGGAGAAAAGTTTTGTTATAATTGTTCATGTTTTATTTGCAAATGTTTCACAAACTGGTGATGAACCTGATATAATGACAGAAACTTTCAAGAAAAGTACGTACGCAGTGACATCATAGACTATATTTAGCCCCAGGATTTCCCCTAGACCCAATCCTGAAGTCTTTGCGATTCCTTTGATCTCGGACGCATACGGCTCGGGTATGAACTTGTCCAACGGAGCGATAATCAGGTTCAGAGTAGGAACCAACAGTTTTGGAATGAAGGTACTGTGTGTGAAGAAGAGATAAAAACACTGAAATTCTTGTAAATAAAAATTATATACCGGGCGTAACATATCATATCCTCTCCTTACTGCTATACTGTAAGAAACTGACTTCGGTCAGCTTGCGGCTTTTGATAAGCTAAGGAGGCTTCTTCGCGAGTTCCTCGCTTGCAGGAGGATCTAAAATACAAACATACAAATACATACATCTTGGAATTTAACAAATTGATACTGGAATATAGCCTGCTAAATATATTAAGTATAAAGTTAGATGTCACAAAACCAGCTATTGCTGTGGCAACCATTTTGCATATACACATCTCACTGATTGGTCAGTTCACATCCATTACCCTTATCCACAGGTTGTTTATCATACTTAGTCACAAGAATCTCTATCTCGACGGTTAATGAATGGTATTTATTTGCAGCAGGCAAACTGTCCTAAATTGTCACAGCTGCTACCAACTCTAAAAAAAATCATTCTTTTGAAGGAACTGCTGGAATACTTAATTAACTTCAAACTTATCAACATGCAGTAGATCTACTGTATGTACCATATATATATGGCAAAGAAAGGGTTGGTTAAAAAACCAAAGTTAGATAGAGAAACCAAACTATACTAACTTCACAACTTCTTTAGCAATTTTCCTGAACTTTTCAATGTCATACTGTTTAAGTATGTGGTCCCATCTCTCCTCGGGAGGTGTCTCTAGGTCGACCCGGAACCTTTGAGCTTTATGCACGCAGGATCCCGGCACTGTCGAGACAGCCAAGAATATCAAAATGGCTGACAACACTGCTACACGCATGGTGGAGTATCTTCAAGAACAGCAGCAGCAGGAGGAGACAGCTTTCAAAGTGCTTGTGATTTTCTTCTGTTAATCAGACTGCAAAGAGAAAGAATTTTACTCGCTGTTAGTCAGTAAGATTTGGTAAATGCCTTTTAATTATAAATCAACTCTTGTTAGAGCTCATTCCCCTACAGTACCATGATAAAGTAACTTATAAATGTTAACTGTGATCATTGTATGCTACTGAATAGTCCAAAACTGTCAAAAAAAGTGGAAGTGTATTTTTCTTTGCTTCATTTTTATATTGTGCTCTTAGTGAAATATTGTCATTTATTTAGCACATGACAACTTGAGGTCAACTCCATACAGCAAAGTCCTTTCAAATTGCTAGCTTAATTAGTGACTATGAAAAAATAAAATTGTTTCACAAGTGATAATACTATAAGTACTGTTTGACTCGACATTGAATTCATTCATACCTCAAAATTGACCTTTCACTAACTACCTCCCCCCCCCCACCCCCACCCCCTCCAGTAATCCTCTTAAAGTTCAACCATTCCACCATAATGGATACAGTTCATAATAAATGACCAGTATCAAATGTAAAAATTGTTTGAATAATGTAAATTAACCCACTACTCAACAGTATACGTAAGAGGAACTCAGTTCTGAAGTCAGACTTGACTGCAGCAAACGTCACAGTGTATACAGCCGTACATCAGACCTACAGATACTTTATTTATATTCTTCGTCTTCGTCTTCGATACGGTGACACATCCGCAAAAAGGGACAATATCTCACCACACACACGTCAAGAGAGTAATTAATTAGATCTGCATTGCATGAATTTCTTCTTTTAAACATTGCATGAATTTCTTTTAAACTTATCACATGTTTGGCTATGATAACTGTCTATATATACACCAATTGCCAAAAATGAACGGATCGACACTTGCATACAGTCCATAGGCCTACATACAGAAAAAAATACAAAAAAAAAAGCCTTTACAAGTTTGCTCCAAAAAGGAATTTGTGCTGTATATATTCCTACAGTAGCCATAAGACTTACCTAGCTGCTGGTATAAACTGCTATCTGTACTGCCTCCTGTTTATGATGGTTGTAATGTTTACAGAACAGCTTAAATATATACCTATATATTAAACTAACTCACCAACACAATTACGTTATCTTTACATGTACTTTGATCCTGATGTACGTACTTTCCTAGATATAGATATGACAAGTTTTTTTTTTTATGATCAATTCTTGTGAGAGCTCTTACTGTTGATATAGTTGTTTCGATTACATTATTCATAACAAGATTCATAAAAAAGGATACTGTAGGCCTATATCTGCATTATATACAAAAGGAGGCTGTCACATCGAAAGAGGAAATTAATTTCCAAATGAGGTTATATCCATTACTTTTATAGATAAAAGTGAGATATTTATGATCATAATAATAATAAAAATGAAATAAATTTCAGTTGAGTATATAGGAAATTAATTTCCAAATGAGGTTGGGGGAGGAAGCAAAAAAAACAAAGTTTATAAGTTTTTATTATAGACCACACACAAGATTTGCCAGGAAATCTGGGATATATGTTGAACCTCCCCTCCCCCTCTTCCATGCTGATCATTAAAGGGTGTGAAGACTTGGTAAAAAGAAACGTCTAATGACGGTAATTTGACCTAGTTTCAAATGAGGTGTAACAGAACTGTTAGACACCACCATCCATCCCAAAAAATACACACACAGCTTGCTACCGTCTGTAATTAGACACTAGTGTTCAGTCAGTACATACAGCTGCTGTCAATACCCACAGCACAGTATACAAACAATACAGCGATGGACATCTCAGGTCCAGCTAAAGATAACAATTAAGGTATCACGTTTCATTACTGTCTGCATTTTGTAGCGACACAAAAAAACGTCACTTGCAAGCAACAGAAAGTTAAAAGCATACTCTCAGCTAGGAAATTTTTAGAGGGCGGGCCAATTTCATAGGTTTCGACGGTTCACCTTTACTCACGTGACACGGTATTTGTAATATACTGCCAGTGTACAGTGTAAACACTGTATGTAAATATACGTAATGTATAGCACAGTTTCATGCAGTGGTAGCATAACACACGTAACGTGAATATTGCGGCTGCGTCGCCGCGCTGTTGAGGTGGAAGGCACAGGTTGCTTTTTCGTGGGTCCCGATGCCAAAAGCAGTGAGCAACAAAACGGACATGAAATGAAAAGTGTACTTGAGCTGGTGCTACGTACGTGGACTGGGTCTCCAAAAACGATCTACTGGAACAGAGATCGGGGATCGACAAAATGACCAATGCTACCTTCGCGGAGCATTTACTGGCATGGCAGATCATACGAGAAGGTAGGCAGCAAATTATGCTAACGACTAACGTTATATATTTACTATTTAGGCTACAGTATACTGTTTTCCAGCCGAAGTGTTTGGTCTACCTTAGGCTTCCTTGTTATATTGTTCAATAGATCATGCTAGCTAGGCCTACTGCTATGAGTACTACAAACTAAGGCAACTAATACACCAAGAGACATAGGCTAGTACAGTAGTAGTATAGTCAGTTTTGCGAAGTTTGGAACACTGCGAAGTTCGGACACCCCTAAGAAATACACGATTTCACGATGAGACAACCTACAGCAAGAGCCAATTGCACGAAAAACTACGAAGCTACAGTTATTTTCTCTCCAAAATGACCCAACCATATCAAGTATAGTTTGAGGTGATTTATACCATGAGATAGTTTTGGGGTGTTTTAAGGCTTAGGTGTCCGAACTCCGCAGTGTCCATGCTACTGCAGTGCAGGCTGCTGTACAAACTGTAGCCTAGCCTATAGGCCGAACATTTCATGAAGTGTTATTTATGCTTTTCTACTTATATTCGCCTACTAAGCATGATCAGTATGGAAGTTTGCGGTATCATGTGTTTGGTTTATGATTTCGGTAGCTTTGCAAATATGAATAGGACCTAGCCTACATTAGTGTAATATGGATTTGGTAGGGAGATCTCCCCACAAGAAAATTAAACTCGAATGAAATGCAACTTCTCATGAGCGGAGCAATAGCAAAAGTAGGACTACTGTACAGTAGCCTAGCTCCAGGCCCAGATTTATAAAATTATGCACCATGGAGGGCCTGCCTCAATTTGGTGGTTATTCCTGTCAAGAGCATTTTTGATATGGGCATATTTATTTTGTAACTGTAAGTCTAGTATGCAATGAGATACCTGAGGGACAGGGGCCTATACGCAATAAAGTAACTGTTTTCATTTCCTACTCTACAGTAGTTTACCAGCACAATTATAGAGTTCCTATCAACAAATAAATTAGTCTGACAACTTGAAAATTTACTGCATATTTGCATGCATGGTCATTCATGGTTAATTTAATTAAAGACTACTAATTTGTGTAGCTATTTCAGTTTTGTCTTTTTTTTTGTCTGAGAATGGGTTCTTAAGTGGTGAAATAACCTCGAATCTGCTGAGCAACTCCAAGATGAATTAAGTTACTAAGGCATTGGGTTCTTTTACTTTTTTAAGTCTAATATGCATAGGCTAGGGTATTTACTTTGCTTCACTTGTTTGTCAATCCGCATAGCCACTTTAGCTGGGGATGATTCTCCACTTGCAAAGAAAAAATGTACACATTAATTTAAACTCTTTCTATCCCAAATTAGAGTATTGCCTATAATACTCCCAACTTGGTATATAGTAACTTAAAAACACGGTGGCAGCTTTTCCTGGTAACTGTAGTGTAAAGTGATATAACTAAGTTTTCCAAATTAATTCAAAACTCAAAAGCCTTCTCAGAAAGAAGCTACACTAGCTCTACAGGCTCCTTTGTTGAATTAGTGAAAGATAGTAGATACTGTTCACATATTTATGCATTCATAACATGATAGTTTGCTATCATCGTTGTTTAATCATAAAATCAAGGACAACATAAGCAAATCAATGTCACCAATAATTGTGAATGCCACCATTTTATGTTCGACAAAATTTATCACATTTAATTTAAGGGATACACCATGCATGGCACATTGACGCACACTGACGCACATATTGTAGTTGTAATAACGCACCAAATATGCGCTTCATCGGACATGACGCACCATTCCGGGGGGTCGTTGAGTCCGTCTTACAATAATTGATAATTTCATCATGATATAGAAATTAAAGACATTTGACAAAATATAACAACATCATAGGCTTCATAGCTCTACACATAATCTGATCATGCAGTTCTAAAAATTATACAAATAAAAAAATGATACTACTGATTTGTGAGAGAACTAGAATGGTCACCCATAATATACCATATCATGTTTCTATAGTATCTTTTAAACACTTCATTGTTTAGGGCACACCTGTAGAATATTCCGTAATTTTTAGTCTTGGAAATAAGCAAAGCCTAGCTATATTTTTGAAAGCAATTATGCATCCCTGAACATGATGAAATTTGGTGACATATTAGTGTATGAGCAAGCCTACTGGGACATTGCCATTGTAACATCAAACGTTATGACATTTAGTGTATGTAAGGTATTAGTAAATGAGTTATAATACTGCAGGTGTATACTACTAACATAGAAATAAGAAATATAATAGAAATTGTTGCACATCACTAGTTTAGGTTTGCACTAGATTAGTAAATGAACCATTCTTGAATACTTGCAGAGTTGACACTATACATACTGTAAATCATAAAGCAGATGTGATGAATTTATGCTGCCAATAGCAAAGTTCTGTATTAACTAGTAGTGTAATTACTGTTCTGTGCTTGCAAAATTGATTTGAATTGTTGACTATTTAGTGAAGGGCAAAATGTGGTATTCAGTAATTTATGTTGGAAGTTATATAATTCACTATGTCATGGATTTGCTCACACTGGGCAGCTGCGCCCAGCAGTTCTGAATGCCGCCCCGCACAAACAGTTTTTAACCTTTTTCGCCCAGCACTTTTTGATGATAATTTAGTAAGTTTTACCATAACCAAAATCTGGGAGAATATATGGCACAGAATAGGAATATAGTCAAGTGGGGTAAAAAAAAACAATTTACCTAAAGTTTGCTCTAAAAATTGATGAGTAAGAGGTATTGTTTCAGTTCCAATGTTCAAGTGTGTGTAGTGGGATTCTCTTAAAGAGAATCTAACAAAAATATCTTATTTGTAAATGGAAAGTGTCGTTTTTTGCGAAAAATGTTTTTTTTTTTTACCCCAAAAATTTGCTTAATTCGGGGTTAAAAAAACCAATGCCGGGGTAAAAAAAAACAATGCTAGAAAACAACTATTTTCTTCATGAATGTATCTTAAAATCATGTTTGCATATAATTACATCTAAGTATGAGCTACTACCTTTACATGAAAAAGGAAAAAAATTGTGAAATTGTCTTAATTTGAAATTATGGATGGCTCGTGTCATATGTCATGCTCAGCCATATTCATACTGTACAGTGTGTATATGATGCTACACAAATGTGGTGTAATATAGTAGACATTAGAGTTGAGCCAATTTCAGTTACTTCTGCCCAATTATTTCACATTTTTGACACATGACAGATATGAAAACTATTTGTCTAACCTCTAAAATCAACATTATGGAAAAATTTATCCATTCGGGCAAAATTGGGAGTACATTGGAGCCGGAAAGTACTTGTTTTTTTTTACCCCATTCGCATCATTTTTTTGGGGTAAAAAAAAACAATGCCCCCCCATGAAGCGTGAATGGAGTTGGAGTAATTCTACCATGGGGGAGTGTAATATCACTAACTGCTATGCTGTAACTGCTGGAATAATCTCCACATCATATAAGCTGGGTATGCAGGAGAAAGTTTCGGATATGTGGTACAAACTTCACATTTTGCTAGTTTAGCATTCGCTTAATTCGATGAAGCGGCGATTGGCAGCGAAGAGACATAGAGTTCCAGATATTATATAATAATAAACTAGACATGTAGGACTATCACACAAAATAAATTGGAACTTTGGTAAAATATTCCCCTTCTATAAAAAGGGGTTGTTTTTTTTTACCCCAACTACCCCCTTGTTTTTTTTTTACCCCAACTGACTATATAGCACCACCTAAGCATACTTCATGTGCAAAATTTGTCCATTTGGGGGGGTACCCCACCCATGAAATCCCGCTCCCAGGGTGTGGATCACACTACCGCCCAATCTGCCTGGCACTCAAATATTCATGAGCACTTCCCTGCTATGTGTACAGAATGCATTCTGATATATTATTAACTTTGCACATCCCGGTATTATTTGTCTTTTTCAGTTGAAGGTGTGTGCCCAATTAAGAAACTTGAGAGGTTGGTATCCAAACTGATCAACCAGAAAAGATAACACCAGTTCCTCAACAAAAGGCTATGCCCAACAGAGGCTGATGCAGCAATGCACTCCAGCAGCTATACCCCAGTGGAGACTGGTAATTTTTTGATGTACATACTCAGGTGCGTATCCAGGGGGGGGGCGTTGGGGGCGCGCGCCCCCCGGGTAAGAAAAAGAGAAGAGAAAAAAGAGAAGAAAAAAGGAAAAAAGAGGGGAAAAAAAGAGGAGAAGGAGAGGAAGGAAGGGAAAAGAAAAAGAAGAAAGAGAAAAAAAGGAGAAAAAGAGGGAGTAAAAGCAAACCGCGAAGACACCGGGAAGAGAAAGAGGAACAGTGACATCATTACAGCGCTGAAGGGTAGCCAGTGACGGATCAATGATTTCGTAAAAGTGTGACTCACCTTACCCCTTACACCGACAACTCCATTTTTTGACGTTTCCATTTTCCTCTCTCACTAATGATCTATATATATGGTCTATCATAACGCGTGTGTAGAATTGTGCTATGAAACCAACTGTGGCTGGTCTCGAACTCGACCGTGTCGTCGGGGAACATGACGCATTTTGGGATGGGGGCGACCGCCCGCCCCCCCATTCAGCATTTTTTTAAATGATATCGCTAAGTAATTTCAAAATAGAAAGTGCTTAGAGGCAACTTACAAGGCCTGGGAAGTGTTATTTCCAGCGATCTGGGAGACATTTTCGGCCAAAATTTGCTTGTACGCTTCGCGCTAACAAATGGTCCTGGGTAGTGCCATTTCCAGCGATCTGGGAGGCATTTTCGGCCAAAATTTTCTTGTACGCTTCGCGCCAACCTATGGTGGCGCTACGCTTAGATAATTTGCCTACAGGCTTCGCCCCTCCCTTGGCAAATTCCTCGCTACGCGCCTGTTCGAATTTGTAACGCAAACAGCAGATATCACATCATATCAGTGAGCATGAAAATGGCGTTCCAGGATGAAAAGCCTCAAAACTGTCTGACTTGCCTGAAAAAATAACCAAAAATTTTCGCGCGCGGAGCGCGCGTTCAACGTGTTCATGTCAATATCATATAAGCAAGCATCAGTTATTACATCGCATGCCATCATGTACCGTACGGTCCGTTCAAATTGCGCAGTTTACCACGGGATGCTAATGTAAACAACGACATGTCTCATGTAGATATATAAAAAGCATGGAGGTCCAATTATGTCAAAACTCTCTTTTACATTAGTAATGGCGAATTAGGGCCTGCACCCCAGCCGCGCAGTGGCGGAGCGTCCATATGGTCAGGGGGCGGATGCCCCCCCCCTGACGGACTCAAATGGACTGCTGGCGCCTTTTTCAGCTCTTTACCACTTTTTAATTATTCTAGATTATTGACATTTTTATTGCGCTCTCATCTACTTATTGACATTTGTCACATTTTGTTGGTGTAATATGGCGATGACACCTTATTCTTCGTTTATCTGCAAATTAGCCAGGCCCGGAAAGGGTCATTTCCTGCGATCTAGGGAGTATCTTTACTCAAAAATTTTCTGTACGCTACGCGCCAACCAGTGGTGGCGCTCCGCTTAGATAGTGTCGAAAGCGCCCCTTCAGACCATTCTCGCCACTCCTGACCAATACCCCTAGCTCCGCCACTGCCGCCGCGCCTCCTACGCCTATGTGTGTAGTGTTCGGTTTCGGAAATATCTGCTATTTTTTTCATTTCCTTCAACCAAGTTTTATAATAGCCGTTATAACAGGTTTTAATATTTCTACACCAATAAATTAACTGTGTCTGAATTTTCGAAAATTTCTGACCAACATTCTACATCACACTTCCCTCTACTCGTGCAATTTTGACCGGTCTGTTAGGGGTTGAAGGAAGTTTTTTCTATATTGGTTGTCCATAGATTAAATTTTGTACAAGATTATGGGTATGTTTTGAAGTGAGTTTATTCACGAGAATTGTGAGTTTTCAAATTCTGAACAAATATGGGGCTTAAAACCTTGAAAAGTGGGGCTGACGGGTATTGTGGGCCTCGATGTAGAATCACCTACAAAAGCAAAGACCCACAGGAGATGCGATCAGGTCGAACATGATGTGTGCTGGGTTGACAATCTTCAAAAAGGTTATGGATGGAAAAAAAACTATTAGGAAATACTTGGTTCTCAGGCAAAAAGTGTACATTTGGTTGGTCATTTCAAGCCCGAGAAGTGCCGTTTCCGGTGATCTGGGGGGTTTCAAAACAAGAAATTTTCTTGTACGCTGCGCGCCAACCGATGGTGGCGCTCCGCTTAGATAGTAATTCGCGCCCCCCGGGTTTGAAAATCCTGGATACGCGCCTGATACTGTAACCAGTCCATGCTGTAAATAAGTCTACATTTTAACTAGGTCTGCAGTCTACTACTGTAGGACTGTATATGATTAACCGGATTTAGGACATTGGACACATTTATTCATTTATTGTATTATGTTATATTAATGACATAGACATGTAGTGCTAAATATGGTGCTAATACAGCCACTGGAGGTCTGTAAATGTGAGGGACCCAAAAATGTTCAAACCCCACAAGTTAATGATAACAGTACCTGTGGTATTTTTCCTTATCTCTGAAAAATAAAGACATTTACCAATCTTGTAGAATGTGCTACCTACCTGTCTGAAGCAGTTTGTGTTAAAAAAAATGCACATTTATTCTTTTCTTATGTTTCCTTTTTTCTTATGTTTCATGATGATGTGGCATCATTTGTACATACAGTACTTGCACTGCTTAAAGATAGTTACTCTTAACTGCCTATACTGTAGTTGTCATCTGATCAGGTTGTCATGTGCATATAGTTTCATATCAGAAAAGACATTGACATTTTTGGCAAATTTTTGAGTGTGAGCTATATTTCTAGTTTAACATGTTAGGGGCATCATTACGGGGTCTACTTTCACCCAGATTTGAACAATAATTTTTAGTTATTACAATGAGTGCAAGTTACAATCTCAGTGAATAAACAAACATAACATTTATGCTGGCTCCAACCCAGTTACCTTGGCTATGAGCCTGAATGTCTCTTTTGCAATTAAAATCAAATAAATCATATCTTGGAAAATCATTTGAACAGGTATATCTTTGTGACACTTCTGTCCTTACACAATGCCATAAATATGTCTTTTTTCCAGTTTCATTTCACATTACAGATGTACAGAACATCCTTTAGAGGAACAGTACAGCACAGCATAGCGTTATGGCATGATGGATGTTTTGCAAGCAGATATAAAGGTTGGAACTGGAAGTATTTGTGTTGGATTGTTTCATTAATAAATGTGTGCTTCTCTACTTTACGTAAGATGATTGTCATATTTCTTGTTCTCAAGTGAAAGCTATGGATTTGCATAGTGAACGTTGTTAACATGGATACTGTAGTATTTAGCATTGATTTGCATGTTCATTCATAGTGTAAGTAAACTACATAATTGATGTCATCAAAGTTACAACTGTGTCATATTAATTAACTAAATGATTGAATATTGGTTTCACTACATACTTTATTGTACACTATTTGGCTTTCCATGATAGCAATATCTGATCTGTTTAATTACTGTAGTTTGTTCAGTCATACCAGTAGTTCTAATGTGACATTGATCTTGGGTTATTTATTGTTGGTACAGAATAACTTGTCTTTATTTTGTATTGTGTGAGATCAATTTAACATAACATATATTGTGATGTCATAGAGTGTTGAAGAGGTACTCTAACTTGCAGCTAGTAGTGATAAAACAGTTCACTCAGTGCTCTCATGATAACCCCAGTGGCAGATGGAGATAGTGGCATATGGAGATGTTTGAAATGCAGGGGACATTATAGGGTCTTTTGAAGTTTTGGCAAAGTTTCTTTTGCATGTAAAGCTGCTATACTTATCATGGAGAAGTTCCACAATGGAAGCATTGCGTCTCCTAGCCTTATTTGGGTATATGTTCTTGCATTCCGTATTTGGAACACTGCCCTACTATTGTTTGCATTGCTTATTCTAAAGTTAGGTAAGTCAGTATTGTAACATGGTTTTATTTTTAACACATGGATTCCATCTGTACAGTTCTATACATTGAGTTCAACTACAATAACCATGAGCAGGGAAAACTTACCACTATCTCACTTGCATTTCTTAATGTTCAAGTGACCATATTCATACTTTAACCAAAGCATTTCTTCCATATTAGATAGTGTTTATCCAGAGTAGGTTACAGGATATTTTCAAGGTGGGCTATGTAGTATTGGCCCCAATTTAGCATGCTATAATTGCTAGAATATTTAATATGTTCCTAGAGGTCTTTACTTTCCAAATTGTTCTAAGGCATTCTAATTGAAAGCATAAGATGCCTGAATGTCCCAGTGAGGTAAATTTCCTGGAAGGTGGTAATAAAACCAGTTTCAAAACTTTGACCAAAGGTAACCATATTTGAATATCTGGTTTATTTGGGGCCAATACAGCATACTCTGGTCAAGGGTTGCCATGGAAGCCACCATATGTTTGTAGTAATGCAGTAAAATGTAGTAAAGGCAGCTGGAGGAGTCCAGTTTACCCCTGTGCCGAAGGTCATGCATCTTTTGGGTTTTTTTTGGAGAACACTTTAACCTTCCCAACCACAGAGCTCCCAACTGACCCGCAATTCGCGGGTTGGACCCGCATTCTAACACCCAAACCCCCTGACCCGCGCAAGCGTCCCAAAAACCTGTATTGTAATTGACAAGTATACATAAAAAAATTGCATCAAATTTTGACTGAGCAACCATCATTTCTTTAGCATTTAGCATAATAGAGTATAAAACCTCCTTTACATCATCATTTGAACCTCAAATTAGGCTATATTTCATTTCATTTGGGCGAGCAGCGAACATTTTCATGCCACGGGCAAGAATGAATTATCACCTACTATTCAATTTATTGATGTTACACACAAATAATGCATATTTCTCAGAAAATTTTGGGTGACAAAAGCCTTTCTAGGTGCCACCATTTTACATGTAGGCATCACCAGGATTCCAAAAAAAATCAAAAGGGGAGGGAGACACCCCCCATATACCCCTCCCCCAGGACAGCAATTCGTGGCATGGACCAGCATTTGCCTTCTCAAGAGTTGGGAGCTATGCAACCATACCATTAACGACATGTCTCTATAGGCCCAGGGGATTGAATCCTTAGGTAGCCGTCCTGAGCTAGTGCGAATCAGCAGAGAGAGGTTGTGGATGCTACGCCTTCACACCATTCAACCTCATGGGCTCAACATTCAGGAAGGACATGACTAACTTTTCTTCATTCCCCCTCCTTCTCCCCTTGCCCCCCTCCCCATTACTCCTCTTCTCATAGCTTTTTCCACCCCTTTTTTCCTCCACACTTTTCTGTCTTTGTCCTTCTCCAGTTTATTCCCTACCCCTTCCCTTAATCCTCTCTTTGTCCCTCCACTGTTTATCTCCTACCTCTCCTCTTCCCCTGTTGGTTTTTATCTTTCATTCTTCTCTCCATCCCTTGTCTACTAATCCCTTACATCTATCTCTTTGTGTTCACCATGCTCATTAACCTCTCTGTATTATGTGCGTGTTTTTTCTACACAGGCTCTCTAGTGGATAAGCTGTTTGCACAGTTTTATTTTATTTTGAACTCAAGTATTGAAGAACGTTAGGCCAGAAGCAAGTCGTTTCGTCAAGTAAAAGTACATAAGCAGCACACATTCAGTCACATGTTTATAGAGAATTACACGACGGAACTATTCGCATTTTATTTCTTCAGCAATTTCTCCAACAAAAATAGGCAGCACGAGATCATACGGCTCATATGACTCCTTTCATAACAACTACCTGCTCCTACAAGCTGGTATAGCGTTTTCCCAGCAGTACAATATGCACCGTTCCATATAGCCAATCGAAAAATTGCGTACATAAGCGGAAAGTAACTCGCATAGACCACACTGTACAATTACACGGTATGCCTATAGGTTACGCAACACTGTGATGAGAGGCGGATTAGAATCTCGGAAACCTGATACCTTCGCGGTAACGGTACCCAGATCCTTATGCTGTTTATATAGCTAAAGATGAGAATGCCATATTAAAGAAATGAATATGTTGCCGCTGTGAGAAGAGGGCAGCATTGTTTTTATTTTTTAATCGGGGAATACGTTGAGACAAGATTAGCAATTTCCTAGCTGAGAGTGTGCCTTTAACTATTTCAGATGGCCACACGCGGTTTGGGGCGAGTCTTCAATGCCTTTAAAAGGTTAGTACGTCCAACAATAAATCTTTAGAGGGAGGTTGGAATCTTGAGAGCCTCTCAGTGGATGACTTTCTCAAGCTCAAATTAATAACACCTCATCCTGAAATGGGTTCTTGTCTAAGATATGCAAAAACAATGCCAAAATACTTGAAGGTAACTTTAAGTTAAAAAAGATGGTTTCTATGTTTAAAAAAATAAGCTTATGAAGTTATTCAATGATCTGCAGTGGCTTTATCTGTGGGTAATTATGAATTAACATTTGTAGAGGTAAACAAGCTTAGTTGAAGCTGTTTACAATGAACAGAATTAAAGCTCAACAGGTTGAACTTATTCCAGGCATTTTCCACAGACAGTACATTATAATTCTGGGGACATTTCAATTAAAGGACACTGTTAACTGGGGACAATACATCAATCAGGGGACTGTCCCTGGATATTAGGGACGTCTGGTCGCCTTACCATTGTTAGCAAGCAAGAAATACTTGCACTCACGTGGACCCACACATCCATTTAAAGTTCATTCTAGCTTAAATTTTGAGTTTCCAGTGTTTAAACTTTGACCTATATTGACCTGAAATCAACTTTGACCACAACTGACAAGGTTCTTAAACCACCAGGTGGATCTAGTTCATACTACACATCCACCCATATGAAGTTGATCAACTCTTTGCCTTTGAACTTAATTATATTTAGCGTACGTTTTAAGACAGATATTAACCTCAAATAACCTTTGACCCCCACATAAGAATAATCAGGTTCCTGTAGACCTACTAACTAAGATGGAAATAGATACAATGTAAGAAGTTCATTCCAATATTAATATTGGAATCATTATACAAGATTTTTAGTCTTTGACCTCTGTTGATCTTAGATGACCTTCGAGAACTGTTTTAGCAAAGTGTAACATGAACACTCTATTACAGCTATTCCGCCTCCCTCCCAACACTGTATTATAACCCTCTCAACTACCCTAGCTCTAGCTTGTTCAAAAGAATAATTCTGAGGTTACATAACCTGATGAAGAACGAAAAACACTTCTTCAAAGTATAAGCTAAATATCTAAATATCACAAGCCCCAAAAATGGTAAACCACAAACCTCCTAGCTGCCCACTTTAGCCAGAGATGACTTTCTAGCGTATCCTAACATTTAGGCCGAAGCACATTAGCAATATAAACCTCCTATCCCATAAAATTGACATTGAGTGTCAATTCAACGCTTCACTGACGTATGTACACAAACGAACTCAAGTTTGAGCTCGATCCCTCATTACTACGCCAAAACAATAACACGAAGTTGGTACATTCAATTTCGAACTGATGTGATACTTTTGCAAAGCGCAATGTGGTGATTTTGCGCTGTATAAACGCCAAAGTATTGTTATAAACAATTTAACACGATTGTCACCTTGCATACTTCTTGAAAGTGTTGACAGTAAAACTGATTTGTAGTCCTTTAGTGTTGAAGGCCTTCGTTCCTTTAGCAAGGAGAACTCTATTCATTTGACAAGAAAACAAGCAACGCTTTTCACTTTCAGTTTCACTTTGTAAACTTTGTCTAGTGGTGAGGTATATATTGCTACTATTAGCTTTTATCTTTTTGTCTATGGACATGCAAGGTAAAGAGTGTTGTACGGTGGCCCAGAGTCGAAAGTAAAAGTTAAATGAAATATCACTTTTTTTCAACTCAAACTTTTATGGCTAATAAAGATTTATGGCTAATAAAGAACGCGACTAAAAAAAGGTGTACAATATATACAACATAAAATTTCAACTTTCGATCTCCAGCATTCGGAGAGTGTGGTTTCATCTCGAGATATCGACTTTTCATCTTAAATTACAGCGAACGAGGTATAACTTTTGACATAAAAGTAAACTTTCGACATTGTAATGTGACATTGGTTAATGTCCATAAGGTTACTATACGCGTCCGTAGTATACTGGATTGCAGACTAAAATCTGGTTTTCGCATTTGCGCCCTCTCTAACTCCTTTGACGATCTGCATATGCTGGACAATAGCGAGTGTACATCATACATGTAGCCTATATGCGTCTGATAGTATAGGCTCGCACGTATAATACAACTATAGGTAGGCCGTGACCTAACAACATAGCCAATATTGACCACGCATCTTTCTTTGAGACTAGTTTGAAAAACTCTTATTTCATATGAAGAAAGAAAAGCGACCTGTTGTGTGACCTTCATCTGCACAGCGTTGTACCAATGTCTTCTAAGGAAAGTGCGATGTTTGCATGCACTAAATGCAATAGCCGACATCCTTTTGACGAACTCTCTCAGGGACAACAGCTCTGCAAGGTTAGCCTTTCGTAGGTGTACCCACACAAAATAACATTTAGCCTAAGTTAGGCTGATAACATTAATTTTAGTTTGATCACACAGTTCCTTCAGTGTTTGCTAAAGTAACGTTGCTACAAAACGCAAATGCCTCAGATAATGGTGGTGACCAATTAAGCAAAAGCCTAGGTCACAAATTGTACAAGACCTAGGCTATCTCGGGTGTTTCTGTAGCTAGTAATGAGTAACGTTAGGGGCTATGCTACCAACAATTTGATTCAGCCCTCGGGCACTCCAAATGATGTGTTGGCCTAACTAAATTAGGTTAGGTAAGTCCCATCAACAGCTTGTATTTGTCTGCACCCAATAAAGCCTTCTATGGCTAACCCATGGCCTACTCCAATGATTGAAAGGCCCACACACAGTACATTTTATCACAGCATCAGACTAGCCTAACAAAGGAAGAGTAGGAAAAGGGTGTATTAGAATTGAACATGCAAATAAACAAATCAATTCATGGTTTTTATTTGACAGAAATCATCCCTAAACTAAAGGTATTATATTGAACCCTTTGAACTAATTTAGTTGAAGAAGCTTCTTGGCCAACATAGCCACAGTTTGTGATTGTGTTACACTGAGAAATTCAAAAGACTAAATTTAGTCTTCCTTGTTTATATTGCATTTCAGGAATGTAGAGGGTCTTACCCAGTTGTAAAGTGCACCTACTGCAGATCAGAATTCCAGCAAGTAAAGTAAGTAAACTTGTTACATTTATGCAAAGTATAATTGACAAATAATAACATGAAGACAATTTAAGTTTCTTTTAATTCAGGCTCATTGACGATAATATATATTCTAAGCTTCTTGAATATTACCAGATCGCCCACTTCTGATCAACAGACGTTTTTTAACATTTTTTCCCCTCATTTCTTTTTACAGCAAGAAAAATACAGACACCATCTGCAAGAAGTGTGCTCTGAACATCAAGAATTATGGCATGGTAATGTAGTTTGGATTTTAATCAATGTTTTCACATTCCATGTTCTTTGGTTCTATAAGCAATTTTTTTCTGATAAGATGAAGGTATAAATATCACCACTTCAGAAATATATTTTGTCTTGATAGCTGCTTGCATCTATACCAACTCCTTCCACTCCCTCCCCCCCCCCCCCTCCTCCTTGTGTCATAATTACTGGTTACAAATGTGAATCAGCACAATACTGTACCAAACAATCATTTTGAATAGTTCAAAAAAAGACCAGAAGGAGTTTCCAGCCCTCAACAAAAATATTTTAATTTTGCTCACTCTTCTTACTCCCTAATTTTTGTTTATCATTCAAACCTCTCATTCGTTTCCGCAGCCAAAACCTTGCGAGTACTGTAGTGTCATAGCAGCTTTCATTGGCACAAAGTGTCAAAAGTGTTCCAACTCAGAGAAGAAGTACGGATCACCCCACACCTGCGAACAGTGCAAGCAGAAGTGTGCTTTTGACCGTAAAAATGAACGCAAAAAGGTATGAACGAGACGTTTGGATCTGCTCGGACCCCTCATAAGCGACCTCTGTATGGAGTAGTCTCTATTTTGGGTGAAATTAGTTCATTATTTCACTGGCAGTCATATTTGTATACTTTGCCTAGATTTATTGCTAGCACTGCATCTGACATCCTTTCAATGTTCAAAAATGAGCCCTTATCGAAGGATGTTTATCTACTCTCTGTTATATGGCAAGTAACCCTGCGGAAGGGTTTTCAATCTGCTTGTAGCCATAGTAACTTCATTTACTTGTTAAGTCAATATTTGAGACTGTAAATAAAATGATAAGTCTACAGTAATATGCAGTGGTATGCTAAATGCGTAAAAAAAATTGTCATTTAATCCGCATATTTCGGCAAGTCACATTTGTGGGTTTGCTGACGGTGACACACCAATTTTAAGTTTTTAACATGCCAGAAAGTTGTTGTCTGATGCACACAACAGTCACCATTTCAGTTGACTTTGACTCAGTCATGACATACTAAGCATATGGATTTTGTTTGTAATTAAACCAACATGATACTAACATTATCTTCAGTACAGAAGGCTATGTGTGGTATAAATATTACTTAACACATCATCACAGTGAGGTAGTTTTTTTCTGCAATGGAATAATGTAAGCGAATCACGTATATTCAGCAGAATTTGTTCTTTACCAAATTTTATTTATCAGGTCGACGGTAAACTCCTCTGCTGGTTGTGCACTCTGTCATATAAGCGTGTCTTGCAGAAAGCACAGAAGCGGAAGTTTGATTTCATCAATCGCAATAACTCCTCGCCGTCAAACTCACCTCACTCTCAGCACAACACTCCATTACAAAACCACCAGGACAAAGATAAAACCAAAGAGAAAGAGAGGCGGAGGTTGCAACAGAGGGAGGAGAAGGACCACGGAAGAGGAGACAGAGATAAAAACGATGACCATAGGGGCAGCAAGTCCAGAAGCAAGACAGGGTAAAGGCTTGAAATATGTGAAATCTACAGTCTCTGTGTATAATTCTTGGGTTTCTCAATGTCCAAGTAAATCCACTGAGTTCTTGGTCATTACATCTGTTTCCTAATTAGTTTTTCGATTATTTTATGGACCACACTTATGAGTGAACAGAAGACGAGAGAACAGAACAGATTAGTTATGGCAGGAGGTGGACAATGAAACAATCTTTAGACTGGTGATGATGTACCCTAACTGAAAGCCTACAGAGAGATCTCCACCCTTTGTGACATATTTAGTGTCCCTGTCTTCTACTTCTGTACAAAAAAAAAAAATGAACTTGGTTCAACCCACCGTATTTCAATATCAAGCAATGTATGATGGTAGCTACTTAATAAATGGAAGTCAGGTATCTGTTAGTGTCGGATTGCACAAGTTTATTTTGCATTCTTCCATAGTAAGAGGTATTATTATTGCTAAGAACATGGTCTTAAAGCATCACGCTATCACAAGCACCAAAAATATAATAAGACTATTTAATTATGAAGATGTCATAGAAATTTGGTATGATTGTTCATAATTGGGAAAAATTTTGAATCATATTATGGCAAAATTTGTCAAGTAAAGATAATTCTTGATTTTTCCATTATCTGCAACTGATTTTAATTTTGGTAGTAATGGTGAGATACAGAAATTCTGCAAGATTTGTCGCCCACCCCCCCCAAACCAAATGACCTAACTTGTCTGTTCTTTCCTGTTTCAGGAGTGGCCAAAGTGAGAGTTCAGAAAAAAAGAAGTCAAAATTGGACTTGACTTCAACAAATGGAGACTTCCTATCTGGGTAAGGTGGCAAATATTTGCCTCCATATGCTCGACTGGCAAAGAGTGCAAGTAGACAAATAGTTTGATATTTCTTTTTATCTCACAATCACGTGTTCCCTAAAAGGATCACAGAAATTGATGGGTAGAAAAGACAAAAAAAGTGCCCCTAGGATCCCTTTTGAAAATTCTTTGTTGTATATGATAGTCACAAGCCTCCTGTAGAAAACTTCCATTTGTGTTGAAAAGTTGTTGACAATATGTTATTCTTTTCATTCACTTTAAACTGTTTTATTTATAAATACATTTTTTTCATATTTTATTTATATTATAATTTCAATTATATATACATACAGGGATGTGCCCACACTGGGCAGCCCCGTCCAGCACTAACAATTACCGCCCAGCACTGTCTTAAAAATCGTGAATCCCGCCCAGCACTAATATATATATCTATGTATATATATATCTATATATCTATATATATATATATACTGTATATATATTTATATATATACATATATGTATATATATATATTTATATACATATATATCTATATATATATATATATATATACATATATATATATATCCATGGCGACTTGAGTTTCTCTCAACTGGACATTTTGTTTGATTCCTTTCAGTACTATGAGCACCAGCAGCAGACTGATCGATACCGGGCTACCAGATCAGGTCGTCGAGGTCACAAGGTTACGAGAACAAGTTGCACAATTGAAGAAGTCACTAGATGAGAAGGACAGGCAGATGTTTGAAAAAGAGAAAAAGGTAACTGGCTAAGAATTTATTGAAAGCTTTATTGATAGTAAAGAATGCCAAAAGCAATTTTGGATGAAGACAATTGGTGAAAACGATAAGTAAAATTTGACAAACATCATTATTTACACAGTCTACCCAGATAGAAACAGTCAGGAGAGGTGTGCGTGTGTGGTAAGAGGTGGTGGGGTGTGGGGGGAGGGAGAGTGGGTTGAGTTGGTATCAGTGTGAATGCAGTATTGCCTATAACTTTTTGAACCAGAGAAGCTATCTCAACACCCAATGGAATGTAAATCTCTCTACCTGTTGTAGGATTGAAATAGATAATGTGATTATAGCCAGGTAAGTCTGAAGGAAACTTTGCATGTCAGTGAGCACCCTGCCAGCAATTTGCAGGCTACTACATGAAAGTTCCTTAACATTCATATGCCTTAGCTTCAGTCCATTGCAATCAATTCCCCTTCTCATCCATTTCCAGCTGACAGAGATGAAAGCGGAACAGTTTCGTATGGAGAACGAAATGAGATCAAAGGTATCCCAGTCACAGAAACAAAACGAAGATATTATAAGTGACATGCAGGTGAGACAAACTACCATTTCCCCACACCCCTACTCTATAAATCAGACCCCCAGCTCCTCCTTCCACTCTCTGTCATCACCTCTTGTCAAAATTCACCAGACCTGACACCTCCAACTTAGGTTTCTCCTGCTCATATAATTTGATATTATTTATAATTTAATTTAACTACAAAATGTTGAATATATTTTAAGATGACTTTAAATCTGGTCTGGAAAGGTTTGAGGAGCATGTTGCAAAGTGAAAAATAACAATTCCTGACAAACTTGAAGCAGTGCGTGCAGTCTTATCAACGCCTCCATGTTGAATCAGAAGCAAAGACAATGGTTTCATCATGTTAGAGACAAGATAGTGTATAAGTGTATTAACACCTTGGGTCACCTGAAGGAAATGAATATCTTATGCCGCAAGTAATGCCTCCAGAAATGGTTAGGGCTAGCTTTTTGGAAATGGGGAGTAGGGTGGGGGGGGGGGGGTTAAGTCACAGAGAATCTGATTTTAGGGAGGTGTGATTTGATAGGTAGCTGGGCATGCCAACATATCCATTATGAATAAACAAAGCAAATTTAATATAATGATAAGCTGAATAGAGCCAAAATATGTTTATTTTCTTACTTTATGGTAAATGATATGCTTCTACTTTTGACGCCCGTTTCTGGCACAATTTCTCTTTTAAGGCTCGGAACAGGGAGCTCCAGAAACAAGTATCACAGTTGAGTCGAAACCAGAGGCCAACAGCGCCCTCTACTACTCAACAACAGCAGTCGCAGCTGCCTCCCAGCACTACATGACAGCTACCCGTGAAATCATTCTCTCCTACCTAAAAAAGTGACAGTCGCAGCTGCCACCACCCAGCACTACATGACAGCTACCCGTGAATTCAATCTCTCCTCCCCGAAAAAGTGGTTTTAAAAGTTTTCTGTGGGATCATAGGTCTCATCAGAGAAAATGTTCAGTAGTCATTCTCAGAGAGAGAAAAGCAGGATCTCAGTGTGGCACGAGAAGATCGCAGATTGGGGTCAAGGGTGACGAGGTCGTGGCGTTAAAAGGGGATAGCGGTGCGAGGACACAGGAAGTGAAGGAATGTCGATGCCGAGGTACTTGCTGATCGACCAATCAGATGGTTAAGAAACTGGTCTCATCCTGCGGCCACGATTTAAAGATGTGAGGGGTCATATGGTCAGTCGCATAAGAATACATTGTATGGACTACCTCTTGCTGTCGTCATTATTTAAAAATTGTGGTGTTCAGTGTTTTATCATCTGATAATTTACTGGTGAAGTAAGTGTGCATGTTGTTACAGTCTGTGAGATGACAAAAGATGTAAGACATTCATAGTTTAACATGGTTCTGAAAATTTATGACAAAATGACTTTAAAGTAAAAAAGTGTAGAGGTTGTTATAAAAAAAAAAATCTGACCCTTGAAAAGTGGAAAATATTCTAAACATCATGATGAAATTAACATTTACTTCCTACATGTCTGTTGTTTCCGAGAATCGAGTCAAACTGGAAAACAAACTGGTCTGGTGACACAGTTCCCATACTGGCAAAGAAAAATCTGAGTATTTTTTAACTTCTTCACTAGGAATTGCATCTTTACCTAAATGAGGTATGACATTTACAAGAATGGGTGTTGTGGTGTTCATATTATGATGGATCCTAGTTTGAAGTAGAAATTGGATGGAAAAGCTCTGGAGATGCAAAAAAAAGGAATAATTTGTCAATGTTCAACCTTGATGTGGTACTTCTCTGCTTCACATTAAATTTATTTTCCTCTTTATATGAGTCAAATGACAAATTACCTAGACTGGAACACTATTCATTTCACCAGAATCCGAGAATATTCGCACATTAATATGTCAGATATTCTGATACCCAGACAATAATTTGTCAGAAATATCTGCTAAAATGAGACAATTTGTTTCACGACAAATGAGTTGATTGGTATACCTTAGCCTTACATTTTGGATTTGGCCAACACCTGCATGAATGTTACATCTTAGATGAAAGGACCCATCGAGACTTGGTTACCTTTCAAATTCTTCTGGTTTTGAACTAGACTGAAATGAGACATCCCAATTGTCATCTCAACATTAATTGCACTACAGGAAGAAAATCTGTACATCATTCTAATTTTCCAGTTCAATTCTAAACTTCTGGATGCCCATTTTTACATAGTGGTGTTTGTTAATCACTTGCAAACTGCTAAGCAGGAATATGGAAATTTCCAGGGTTTCTCTCAATCTTGAAATGACCAGTGAAATGACCATAGAGATGACCAGAAGGAATGTATACATCTTAAGCACTTAGTGACCATTTAATTAAATTGATTTGTTTTTGGTGCAGACTTCCAGTTTTCTGGAATATAATGTTTGTTTTACATTGTAAATGGCAGCAAAAGGACGAACTGGAATGGGTGGAGAGGGTGGGTTGGGGGGGGGGGGGGAAGAGCAGCAAGTTTGAATGTGTAGATGGAGAGATGATATATTATTTTTTATGGCAAAGTGTAAATATATCTTGTAATTTTGCTAGACTTTTTCCTTGGGAGTCGTTAGTTGCCTTTGGTAATATGTTTTATAGTGAGTTGTGTGTGTGTGAGTGTTTTATTATACATCATATGTGTGTAGAATAGGAGAATAAGCTGATTTTTTAATGTTAGCAATATCTTGAAGCCATACACAAATTTAAATCATTGAGGCAGGTAGGAGATGGGAGGCAGATGGGGCAGTCTCTTGTTTAGAAGAAACAGGTGCAGGTTGTACTGCATACATTTGAACTTTCACTCTGAGGTTTGACTTTGAGCTTATGACATAAAGTGACATAATTTTCAGGGTTGTTAATACTGCTTTTGTCCTGGGGGGGGGGGGGGGAGGGTGTCGCTAGGTAGGTTTTGAAGTACCAGTTTTCACTATTAAAGAATTTTAAACTACCTCTTCACCTACTTATGTAAGGAGTGAAGTTTTAACATTTGAGTTACTTCAGTTTTCATATCTGACCCCCCTCAACCCTAGCCAACTGTATTTTTTTCAATTTTAACCAGGGACTAGAGTTACTAGATGGATACTATGCAATGGGATAATTTTAGTAGAATTTGTGATTTCATGAAACTCTGTTGGGTGAACTTCGAATTGCATGAGGTAAAAGATTGATGGTGCTCTTTGCTAAAAATAATACGTTTTCAATACTAAGGTTTTGTATTGTGCTTTCACTGAAATAATCTGTTTCCATTCTGAGTTTTGGGAAATGAGAAACTCACTATTGAAGTTAAACAACTTCATTCGGAGGGAACTTTTCAGTCCGAGCAAGGATGTTTAAGAAAAGGGCAAAACATTTGCAAGGAGTATGGCAAGCTTTGTTTTACAATCAACAAACTTTATTTTTGTTTACACTGGATGTCGTAAATGGATAATCAGTTTTGAAAAAGGTTTGTCCTTTCTTTGCTGGTGCTCAAGTGATCTTAATTGTGAGGAAAAAAGTGGGAAAAATGAGCAAAATTCACTAATATGGGCTGACCATATCAATCACCAATTTTTTAACAGCTTTGTCATTTCTTTGCTATTGTACAAAATGATCTTAATTGTGAGGGGAAAAAAAGAGAACACCTGTGAGCCAAATTTAATTCTATGTGCCAACCGTATTCAATAATCACACATTAGGAATAACAAATGCCATGAAGTGAAAATGTGCTTTTCTACCGGTAGGTAGGAATGGCAAAAAAGGACCTTTGATTATCCAAGTGCATCATTGCTTCTTTCAATTCTGTTGTCGTTTTTGACCGAGTGACAACAATTGTGTGGCAGCATCATGATGTATATTTTTTTACTGACCTTAAAACTGGCCCAAGGATCATGTGTCCCATTCATCGCCGGTTGTTTTATTGTGGACTAGACCATTCGATGATAGGTTGGCATAAAGTGTAACAATGGTTAAAGTTTGGCATAGTGTTGGGATTAATAATGATATAAATAATATTAACTCGATAAATTTAAATGGGTTAGGGATGCGAAGTGCCGTTCTCAAAATAATTTGAGAATGACAAAACAACGACTGTTGTAGATTGCTTCACTTTTAAAAAAAGGAATGTGGTTGTGGAACTTGTTAACACAATGTACCCAGCCGGTTTTAACTTGTCTTCTATTTTAACGTTGTAGCATGTCCTTTGCCATGATTCATGCTGAATGTTAAGTCATTTTTAACCTGAAGTTTAGTTATTTTAAAAGTTTGTCCCATAGAGATATATTTTTTATTTCTTGTGCAGTCTTATTTATTTACCACTGTCTTGTGAATTGATCAACAGTTTTGTACCAGAAAGTGTGTTAAGAAAGTTTCAAGTATAGAGATTTGTGAAAGAGATCCATGTAGTATTTAATCCATGTATATGATGAACGTAGGATCATTTTAACTTTTGTAAGAATTTTCAAATTACTGACTTTGTAGAAGTTAGATGATGATGATGATATCGATGATGGTGATGATGATATTGATGATGGTGGTGATGATGATGATAATGATGATGATACCTTAGGGAATTGAACAACTTTTTGGGCAATGACTAAGGAATTACCATTAAATGGAAACTAGGCAAAAGTTAAAAAACCAACGTGTATATAAGAAAGCAGAAAAAATACGGGGAAAAAACTCATTGTTCTAATTAATAGCATCGTAATATCTTTTGCCATTAGATAGTGATATATAATATTAATATGGACTCTTTATATCTGAAAAGAATGAGGATAACATTAATGGAGCAGTCTGTTATTGTGATATCATTGATCACATATCAAATTGTCTTTTGAAATTGAAATGATGATAAAACTTGAAAATTTTGTAACACCTACGTTAAAGACACGATGTTCTCATTATAGTGAGGGGTGTTGTAAATCCACTTCGGGGGGGGTGTGGGGGGCTTTACTGAAAATGGTTACAAAACAAAAGTATCGAAAAACAAAGGAAATTTTATGCGTTGGTCTTTGTCAAAAATATGAGGTGTCCCAAAACATATTTTTGCACCATGCCATTCAAATAACTTAACTAAATTTTCCAGAGTGTCTGTGTTGATGCCACTTTGTGTAATTTCATGGCCAGTGTCCACAATTTAACTAACCCTTAAATTAGTTATCAACATCTGTCATGCTTTGAATAAAGCATAACTATTCATATCTAAAATGACAGAATTGTTGTGGGATTAATATAGTTTTGAACATTTATCAAAATATTTGACAAAATTAACCCACACCACCCCTTGGAAGAGCTGCTTCATGGATGGTAGGTGGATGTTTAATCAACACAATAATGTATATGCAAGGAGTTGGGCCATTTTAATGTTATTGTGTATACAGTGGTGGACAAAACTGTGAGGCTGCTATTTTTTTCTTTTCTTTTTTTCGAATGCCCAATGCATTAATTGTAATTTTCTGTGAATTTTTCTGACGAAGATCCTCATTCATATTTCAACGGTCAAATTGTGTCGTTAATATCCTTTCGTGGTGAGACAGTTTTTTAATGTTATTTTTATATAGTGCAAAGATATTTGTGGATGTTTTCTGTTCGATGTAGAATAAGAACATTAGTTTAATAATTTGTTATTGTTCTTGCCTCATTATTTCCCTATATTATCTTTTTTCTATGTAGCGTTAATTGGTAATGGAGGGGAAAATTTCAATCATGTTGAGGGCACCGTGACTGCACATGTTAAAAGAAAGTAGTCGGCAGAGGTAATTTATTCAAACTAGAGCACCAATGGTGCAGAAGCTCATACCTTTTCGAGCTTAAAAATGTAGGGCCCACAAAACTTTATGGCCCACCAAATTTCAGGCCATTTTTCAGATTCCACCAATTTTGGGCCCATGAGGGATAACCCCCCCCCCCTCCCTCCGTTAGCAGAATCCTGGCCACACCACTGGCTATAATTCCTATTTTCCCCCTTTAAATCCTATTTTACCCACTCTCTCAAACAATACCACTGACCTACCCTATTAAACTTTCTCCCCTCTACCTGAGCAGACCTGAAGCACTCCTTGCCAAAATTTTGGCTGGCTGCCTACATACCTCAGGCTCAAAGACTTCTAAGAATCGGCAAGTGCTGATTGGCTGTAGGGCTCTCACGCTTACAGTTCAACAGTTAATAACAACTCCCAGTCCTGCTTTAATTCCACTAACAGCCTCTGCAGAGCTTTACCACAAATGTAAACAAACACTGCAGATACTGGGTGACAAATTAAAGGAGCTTTGGCAAAAGGTGAAGGCTCAGATTTTTTCAAACAATGGGGATTAATTGTAATTAATTAACTTTTGACCAAAAATTATTAGGCATCACCTTATTCATACACAATCCAACAATCATCAGTTCAACTTTGAATATGATCCATCAAAATCTTGAGGAGATTGAGATATTTGAAAATATTACAAAGAATGACCCCCGATGACCCCCTAAATGACATTTGACCTCAATTTTCCGAACACCCCTCGTAACTCCTATCCCGAGGAACGTTGTGACCAAGTTTCATTATCACTGGCCATACACTGTACGAACAGGAGCAATTTGAAAATATTGGGCCGCGGCCCGGGCCACAAAAGACCCCTAGTTGATCTTTGATCTGAAATTCATGAACACCCTGAAGGTAAAACTTCCATAGTACTATCGTGACAAACCCTCAACATTGTACCATGGAATCTGTAGGAGAAGAAGCATTTTGCGTATTTCCACAAAATGGCCCATTACGGCCCACAGGTGACCTTTGACCCCATATTTCGGACCATCTCTGATGGCCCTATACCCAATGGTCCTTGTGTCCAAGTTTCATGAAAATCCATCAAACGTTGTGCGAGTGGGAGCGGTTTTACCAATTGTTGACGGATAGAGTGATAGAGTGATAGAATGATAGAGTGATAGACGCCGCACTGTAACAATAGCTCACACCAGCATGCTGGTATGAGCTAAAAACTTGAGCATCTCAGTGGAATTAGCAATCAATCTTCTTTGAGTTATATTTAGTAATAAATGCTTTTTTGTTGCAAAATGGTGCTATACTTTGCAACTTTTGAAACAACTTAGAAGAGTTTTGGACAGTATAGGTTGAACTGCACATACAATTTTTGGTATTAATCTACTGTATACCAGGATTTATTGTAATATCCTAATATTCTGAGTCCCCTCCCTCTCCACCCCCTCTCCCCCCCCCCCTCCAATTTTACGTTGGTTGCACACCTAGATAGAAACCCCAGATCTCATTCTATTTGATGGAGGGATATCCAATGTGTGTATCCTATTACATTGGTGCTCAGATTGTGGTAGACCAGCCAACCCATCCCCCCCCCCCCCCGTCCCTCAAGTAAAGCCTGAAGATGGCTGCCCGAAACCTGAATATTTCTCAACACACTATTTATTAAACGAAAGATATTCACAGCTCCACATGAATCTGCTTGACTTTGTATAATGGGTTTAAGATCCTCCATTTCAGAGTTGGGGAGTTCCCAGGCATGAGAATCTTCTCATGCATTACACACAGAGGGTCGCACAGTAAAACATCGAGCAATGGCAGGTATGATGTGGCATAGTTACAAACCCAACGCAAACTGCAGCAAAATAAGTAGGAGAAATGTTTCGTTTTTTTTCTCGCTTTTACAAATAGAATTGTATTTTTCAACATATGTATTTTTTGTTGTACAAATATGAACATCAAAGATGTTTGAAACACATAGTGTCTCATCGGATATTTTGGAAATAATTCATACCATCTATGTACAAACTTACAAACTGCTCAACTGGACAGAATGATCTATATATATATCTACCAAAAAGAACAATCACAATTACACCAAATAAATGAACCGAGCAATTGTCATTTTGCTAGGAATAAAAAAAAAATCTACAAAACCACTTACATGAAATCATGTATCTCACTTCAAATTTTGTTTTGAAATATTTGCCACCATTAAAACATGATGGAATCGCACCACGACATATTGTTAGTGGAGAGAAATTTTGTGGAATAGCATATTACATCACATACTGGTGTCTATAAATAACATTATATACTTGGTGTCGATAAATTCCTTATCACTGATCAGTGTCTTTGTTTTATCAATTCTACAAAAAAGAAATTGCAAAATGACAGAAAGATAATCTACATCACTGAACATATTTTGAGAAACATTCCTAACTTTCCTGGAAATTGTCTGTAATTGTAACTTCCACTTTTCAAGCTTTATCATGAGATATACTAGTGAATTTGTAGCTTTTCTATGTCGGGTCTTATGAAATCCTGCTTATAAAAGGAATCAGTGGTGGCCCAAATAGACCAGCCGGAAAGACCAAAAAAGACAACTGTGATGTAAAAAATATAAAGCCTCCTTTATGGACACATTTGTAATCATTTTGAGACATCATTTTGAGACATCATCTTGACACTTTCAGACATTTTGAGATATCTTTTTGAGATATCATTTTGAGATGTTTCCTTTGTGCCAAGGAAGACCCTCAGCCCATGTTAAGGAGTAACTTGATTTGAAACTCTGAGAAGTTGTTTTGGATACTCTCAGCAAGTTTAGCTTGCCATGATGGTGTGGTCTTTTATGTCTCCATACTGCATGACAAGAAATAACTAGTGTGACGACATAATTCACTGGTATTTATGCAGAGTGCAACAAATCTAATGATAGACATTTCAATTCAGTATATCTCACCCCCCCCCACCCCCTCTCTAGAGAATAAAAGTGATTTCAGCTCTAAATAAACAAACAAAAATAACATATTTGAATTGGGTGTTATAGAGGCTACAAGAATGCTTTATTCAAAACAATAAACAAATACTTTTTTAGAAATAACAATACGGTGAATGTTAACAAGATTACTTACTTTTATACGGTGAATGTTAACAAGATTACTTACTTTTACACAAGATTTGTAATATACGCCAGGAAAATAAATAACAGTTTGGGAGAAATGAACAATGCTCAGAAGGAATGCATTTACATTTTGTTATTAACTTGAATTACATAACCACTACATACTCCTCCACAGCACATCAGAGTCACTCCAGCACAATTATTAGTAGTATGTAAAATATTATAACCCAATAGATGAAGATAACCCTCTTATCCACAAAGATACACATAGCTGGTAATTCACCTCATTAAGTGAACAATTCACAATTCTTATACAAGAAGGCCTTCAGAAAGCTGTTCATTCATTCCCAAATTAGTTAAAGATCTCCGATAAGAGTTCATCTTTTTCATGAAAGGTAACATAGTTTTTGTGTGGTGTTAAAAAAATGAGCAATTAAAATGCAACAGGTTATAACAGTAGCTATAACCGATGGACATTTTGTGCCATGAGAAAAGTTACATAACAAACACAACAAGGAGTTTCGTCCCATAACAACAATCAGAATGGTACAAATAAGGCTGATTAAAGCATCTGTGGTCCCACTGTCCTTCCTCAACTGTCTCTGTCCAGATCATTTTTTGACTTATTTCTTTCGGCAAAGGTTTTCAGTATCTCTTTGTGCAACTGCTAAAACACTATTCAATGGTTTTGTACTGAAGTGTACAATTGACAATTTAAAGACACAAAAAGTATGTTTGACAAGTTGCAGTTTTCCCATTTCAATATCAAAATTGCAACATGTTAAACAGTATAGCTTTTACTGAAGTACATTTCGTACCATAACAAATAACCATCTCTCAAAGTGGCTGGAATCCAAAGTCTAACAAGCTGTTAAATCAGCTTCTCAGAAGCAATGAAAGAAAAAAAAAAACCTATAGTTAAATGTCAGACTTTTTTGGCACTAAAAAATTGTTGGAATTATGAGTTAGCTCAAAACAAGATACATAATGCAATAATAAACACACTTTTGCATTACTTACTTGTTTGCAACCCCTACTTGTTCTTGTTTACTTAAAATAGTTTGCTATTTTGGTAGTAATTTCGGAATCTACCATAACCTGTCTCACAGTCTCAGGGGCGCCCTCTTAAAAAAATCCTAGACCTGCCAAATGTTTAAATTTCAATCCAAAAGATTTTTTTTCTTAGAGCTTTCAAGACAATTGAGTTTGAAAAGTGAATCTGACAAGGTTCTTAAACTTTGCCATTAATAGCATATTTCCATTAAGTATTTTTCCCATTATCTGAAAACCAAATAAGCCATTATATTTTCTCTATATAAAGCATTATATATATGATTAGTTATCACATTTTCACTAATGTTTTTTATAAACTAATTCCATCCTACCAATTAATAGTAACAGTATCAGGGTCAATTAAAAATCTAGAAAGAACTGTGTCTACCTATTAAGTTGTACCACAGAACCTCTTTAGGCTTTCAAAATTTCATATAAGATATGGAAGAAAAAAAAGACTATTAATACAAAAGAAGATTCTTCCAAGACCTGTCATATTTATATTTTCATTGTTTATGACAAATATTTTTTACCCTCCTTGCAATTTGCCAGCAAATGTAAAAGTTTCAAAGGAAAGGGATACCTATGTACACAACAACTCCTGCCATTTTGGATCCATGGTTCCATTATTGAAAGATTATAATATAGAAACAAAGACCTTACTCCTGGTCAATATTAACAAATATTAGTGTTTTTGCATTAATATTTTAAACTCAAATTTAAAACTTTCATTTCCCTTATTATGAAAGTAGTAGAAGGAACTCGGCAGATTAATTCAACGGAAATTGCTATGAGGTCGTGGTTTTCCCCAAACGATTCAGAACCCTTTTTGCTGTGAAGCGATCAAGTTTAGCCACCAGAAATCCTTTTTAGGTTTGTAAGTATCAACAGGATTCAATGTATATGTCACCTGCAATGGCTCGCACACAAAAAGAGGGGGAGGGGGTGTGGGGGTTGGGCTTACCATGAAAGCTGAAATCAAGTGTATAACAAAGACACTAATGACACAATGACAAAATACTCAATATTTATAATACAGCAGCTAATCAATATGACTGAACATTCTAGACAGAATAGGAAATTAGCTGTGATATAACTCACACTAATGCTTTACACCCTTCTAAAGAGCTCTGACATCAAATTTAATAGTAAGAAAGAAAAAAAATATTCTTTTATATTGCACAAATTGAAAAAAAAATAAAGAAACAGAAAACTGAATGCTCGAAGATGAAGAAAATAATGACTTGATAACCGACGAAAAAGCTGTCAGGGTGCCATAGGAGATGAAATAACCAATAGCCCATCATTCCTCAATCTTGAAAAAGTCATAAAGCCATAATTAGATCACGAGTGAAAACAAAACATAAACCAGGGGTTCTCAATAGGCATTCTGCTGGTCTATTCTGGATAACGGAATATTTCAAATCGAAACAATCATGTGACAATTTTGCAATGCAACATCCTAACAACATGCTGACAAGGAGAGATACTTGGTCTGGTAGGCAATTCAACATACTGACAAATGTCTAGGAGAGATAGCTGCTCTAATAAGAAACTCCACATCTTAACAACATGCTTAGATGGCCAGATCTAATCAGCAATTCAACATCCTAACAACATGCTGACATGAAGAGATACTTGGTCTGGTAGGCAATTCAACATACTGAAAAATGTCTAGGAGAGATAGCTGCTCTAATAAGCAACTCCACATCTTAACAACATGCTGAGATGGCCAGATCTAATCAGCAATTCAACATCCTAACAACATGCTGACAAGGAGAGATACTGTACTTGATCTGGTAGGCAATTCAACGTACTGACAAATGTCACGGAGAGATGGCTGCTCTAATAAGCAACTCCATATCTTAACAACATGCTGAGATGGCCAGATCTAATCAGCTATTCAACATCCTAACAACATGCTGATAAGGAGAGATACTTGATCTGGTAGGCAATTCAACATACTGACAAATGTCAAGGTGAGATGGCTGCTCTAATAAGCAACTCCACATCTTAACAACATGCTGAGATGGCCAGATCTAATTAGCACTTCAACATCCTAACAACATGCTGACATGGAGAGATACTTGATCTGGTAGGCAATTCAACATACTGACAAATGTCTAGGAGAGATAGCTGTTCTAATAAGCAACTCCACATCTTAACAACATGCTTAGATGGCCAGATCTAATCAGCTATTCAACATCCTAACAACATGCTGACAAGGAGAGATATTTGATCTGGTAGGCAATTTAACATACTGACAAATGTCAAGGAGAGATGGCTGCTCTAATAAGCAACTCCACATCTTAACAACATGCTGAGATTGCCAGATCTAATCAGCAGTTCAACATCCTAACAACATGCTGACACAGAGAGATCATTGATCTGATAAGCAATTCAGCATACATGACAACATGTTGACATGGCAAGATTGTTGATCTAAAACTCATTCAACATGCCAACATGTTACCGTGGGAGATCTAGTAGATGATTTAACATCCATATCAGACATATTCACATAGCATTTTCAATGATCTCATAGTCAATTCAACATGTTAAAAATATCAAAAGCAGCAATTTATATGATGGTCTGCTCAGATTAAATACAGTGTTACTTGACATTGGTGTGTCTTGTATGTCTATAAAGAGTGAATCTTTTGTTCTATTTTACCAACTTAAAGTGACAATTAATCTGGATGATAATCACTTTTACAACACACTATTAGTTCAATTTTACATGGTGACTGTAGATATGAACTATACATAAAGTAAGTTAAGCTAACTTAACAACTTGACTGCTACAACTACAATAAATTTAAAGGATGTTTTTCATACATTTGAAATACTTCTCCGAGACACTGATGGCATATTATATTACCCATAACAGGAAAATTCAAACATCTCAATATTTCCGTAAGCTTTACTTTAAGTGTAAACACTCATACATAGGATTGATTAAATCAAGCACGCTTGTATATAGTAATGTGGTTCTGTTGTTCCAATGCCAAAATAGCTGCATTAATTTAGCTTGAGTTACTAGCTACATTTGCTGCACCTTCACACTTTGCTCCACACCTTAGTTACCAATCAGCTCATAAAATCGCAATCTCATTGCCACGGATTCAGTTGCTATGGAGAGGTACAAAACTACTAATATATAATGAATGCACAAACTTTACAATTAGAGAAACGAAACAGTCAGTACTCTTAATCCTAATACAACAGAAACACAAATAAACCTGAGGTGACCAGTTTGGCATTTTCCTGTCACTTGTACAACAAACATAGAAATATTGTTTTGGGATAGAAACTTTAAAGATAGTTTGACCCTTAAGTCATCCTTGCAAGCAGATTGACATATAAAATTTAACAAAAATAAAAACAGAACAGACTAAGCTGAGATTTCTCTACTGAAAGCAAACATTGGTACAGAAATATTCATTGGAAGAAATAGCTTATAGCAAACAGCTCTCTAGAATGTTTTTTAATATTTTCTATTTTTCTTGAATACTGTCTTTATACCAGAATAATAAATGAGGATGAACATTACCCTTGGTGAGCTGGCACATGGTCCTGCAAGTGCAGATATTACATCCCTTCTTACATCCATCACTGTCCCTCCCCCCCCCCCTCCTCTCTCTACTGTAGCACCAAAGAATAGTAACCACTTGGTAGATGGAGATGCAACCTCTTACTGTCCCCACGACATTCCATATATGATCGATGTTTGAACCGTTTTATCACTAAGATGAACCTTAATGTCTTGAGTGTGATTGGTCATGACTAAAACTCACAGTAAGAGCAAAAACAATTTTGAACGGTAACCTCACTATGTAAGTGAACCGTGCTATGAGCTCTGCTCTGAGCGTATAGAAATTGAATTATACTGACCAGTTTCTTATAGCTCAAATTTACCAAGCATGAGTACTGACACAATCTTTGAATGTGAAATCAGTAATCAGACTAGGAATGAGTACTCCACTAGTACTCATATTCTAGTATAGTTGCTTGTACTCATAACAGACTTGTCATACAAGTACAACAGTATGAGTATGAGTACAAGTAGAATTTCCCTTGGTGTTACCACAAGTGTGAGTACAAGGCTCTAAGCACGAGTCCGGAATATTTGGACTAAGTTTCGCATGCCCTTAATCAGAATGCTTCGAATATGAGTCCAAGTCCGAATCCAAAAGGCACAGTAGGAGTATAGGTGTCATGACAAGAGTATCAGCATGGACTCCCTACAAGTCTACTAAGTCCAGGATCAAGTAATCATACTTCGGCCTAGAACTTAGTACTTGTACTCGTTATCATACATGGAAGAATATCTGCATGCACTCTCCAACATGTTTCTTGTAATTCTGCTTCAAGTCTGTTAGTAACTCCCAAATGCATCATTTCAATGCGAACTGCCGATACTACATTCTCGCATTAAAAGCAACATACTTCAATGAGCAACGGAAAAATAGACCGTGAAATTATAAACAGTGGCAAAAGAGCGCAGAAATTTTATGGCCTAGAACCGGATTCAAAACACATTGACCTCACTGGTAATCCTGAGGTCAACGGTTAGACTGAAAATCTTTTTTTTCTCATATTATCAATCAATACACATAAACTCTGTTACGGCAAAATGTGAGCTAGCTACATCATTACAGCGTTTGTGCTTGATCAGAATGAGTGACATCATGACCACTGTTAGGTCATTTCACTGGGACTCCCAAAGAAACTAGGATACGGGGACATTCTTGCTTCTGTCTTGCAGGAACAATCACAGTTACAACCACACCTGTGGCATGACTTCTCTTGATAATAAGCTCTAATGATTTCTGACGTGCTGTTTGGGGTGCTGAGACCGGATATGCTTGGTGGTAGTGGTGGTGGCGGTTGTGGTGGTGGTTGTGGTGGCGGTTGTGGTGGTGGTTGTGGGGGAGGATCCACTATAATGGTTTCTGGAGTTGTCTCTACAGGGACTGACGAAGTAGATGGTGCATCTTTGGACGACTGCTTTGCAGCACAGCTTGAGCAGTGTTTGGAGTCTGTGGTCATGGTCTGAGCTAGGGAGGTAGTTGCCTGGTTTGGGGTGACGAATATAGCTAGGGGCAACGGTGACGCAGAACCTCCCAGGATCCCTTGGATTGTATTCGCCAATGGCATACTCTGGAAGGGAGAGTTACTAATGTTTGGCGGTAGTTGCAGGAAGTTACCTTGCGGTGTCTGGATGAGGGTGCCACTGACAAGCTGATGGGGTGTCACCATGGTTGGTAGCGTACCGTCAGTACCACTTAAATGCGTCTGAGCTGGTATCTGGAGGGTCGGTAAGGAAGTATTTGACGCCTGAGCCAGAGGTATCTGGGCTTGTCCTTGCAAACTGCTGCCCACGGACACTACAGGATTAGAAAGAATGCTGCCGCTCACTATCTGGGGAGATGCCACCATCGTCGGCAATACCTCCGGCGTGTAGGAGACGTGTGATGGCAACTGCGTCATGGTAGGCTGTACCACTGCTTGGGTAGGTGCTGGATGTATAGATGATGGTGATGCAGTAACTGTTTGGGGTGCTGCTTGAGGTGTGGTCAATTGCTCCTGTCTGGTAGGTGTGGTCGGTACATTCACCTGGCCAACTGAATGTGTTGGAGGCACCTGTTGTGAAACAATGCCAAAGTAATACGATTAGGGACAAATAATACAATAACCGGAAGGAAAAAAAAAAGGTAAAAGTACATGGCTTCACAAAAAGTAAAAGCAGAAGTCTAAACCAAGAAAAAATGCCAGAATACTCATGATGTGGCTTAAACAGGTGCATTTTAATGCAGCTTAAATGTTGATTTGTATGCTGGTGTAAGGGTTGGTTGGTTTGCCTGGCCTTGCCTTGCCTACGGAAGGTGTTTTAGGCACCTGTTGTAAAACAATAACATAAATTATTACACTACGGCAAAACATTAGAGACAAAGAACACGTTCACAGTACCACTCTTTACATCGACTGAGCACGGATGTAAATGTCGTAAGACCTGTTTGGTTTACCAGATATTCTAGACTGAGCACAGTGACAGTGCAGTTTACTGTCAAAAAACAAAGTCAGTTTAAGAGTGAAGTAAATGTTGTCATGATTTAGATGTGATAGATGTCAGTTTATCAGTAAAAAGGAAGCAAATTATTGAAGTCCACAGAAGGAGGGGCGGTATTCTACACGATCAGACCGTCCTCGTAATGGGTTCTTCTGAGTAAACTTAAATGAATAAAGTGTAAAGACGATTACTTGACAAACACGATTCCATTGCCATTCTGCCATAGGTACATACCGCCATACCTTTCCCCCATAGGTTTCGAGCCTTGTGGCGGAAAGGCTTGAGAACTATGGCAGAAAGGTACATTTTAGGAATGTATTTTACACAGGAATGTATCGGTGAAACTTTCTTCAAATGTGACAGTTCGCTGGATAGACTGAATTATAGTTTAGACAAGATTGGGGAATAGATACAGTCTTTAATGTACATGTTGATTGAATAGTTTTAATTGTAAGATCGTAATCTTGAGTCGATACACTAACTTCAAATATATCAGGTTGAATAAACCAAATTAATTTAGGGTTGATTGTCTATTAAAAAGACTGATTCTGATAGTCCATTTAAATGACCGATTTTGTGGATTTTGCGGGCCTATAGGTAGTGTGAAGCGAAGCAATGTACAGTGCATATAGGCCTACAGTGCACCCAGAATAAATGGGCTCTTTCCGCCATACAAAAGTGCTTTACCCCTATCGCGGTAACATGGCTGAATGGCACTTTTTCTGTGGCGGAAAGAGCACATTTTCTATGGCGGAACGTACCGATGGCGGAATGACACTGCCCCCCAACAAAAACACCCTAAACTAGAAAACTAGTACTCACTTGGAAGGTATGTTTGTTGCCTGATATCATGCCCTGTAGTACCTCTGGCGTGATCACCACCTGGGTGGGCGCTGACGTTTCACCATGTTTGACGGTGATCACCAGACTGTTACCTCCCGTGCTGACTGGGATGTTTTGAATGGTCACTGACTGATTCTTACTCTTCTCGTCTTCCTTGGGACCACTCTCGTTATCTGCGGTGGATAAAGATCGGTTTCACAACGGGCAAACTATTTCTCCATGCTTAGCCATATTTATGACCACACAAAAATTTGTTTTCTTCGAAAATACTCTTTTGTCATTTGACCATTTGTCATTTGTCATTTGACCATTTCCCTGTTGAATAGGTGAAACATACACCCATCCAGTGGTTGTAATTACCAGAATGAAGATCAAAATCACACAAGATAAAACAAAAAAGCACTGATTCATTCTGCACTTCTTTGGATGAACACTTCATCTGCTAGACAGTATGACGTAGATATGCAATGATTCTACAATCCTTTAGGAAAATCATGCAACCACTTTGGCATTTTAAATGCGAGAGCTTCATTTAGACATTGGTCACAGACAATGTAGAGGAATGTCTTTCACCATGGCCAAGTACAAACCACAACTTAGATCGACCAACAGACCTTTTAATTTCACTCGCTCTCAAAATGCAAAATTTGTCACCTCATCTATCCTCTCTCCCCTCTTGTCCCAAAGTCCCTGCTGAATGAGATTTTTAGATAAATTTTCTTTCATCATGGCCAAGTATAAACCACTTAGATTTACCAACAGACCTCTAGATTTACTCCTTCTCAAAAAATCATCTTTCCTCTCTCCCCCCTTCTCCCACTGTCCCTTGTTTGCTGAAAGAGATTTTTACATAAATTTTAATAAATTCTGTAACTTTAGCATACCTTTACTCTCTCTAAATGCTTCAGCTGTAGATGTTGAGGTAGCAGGCATGGAACCGGAGGAGCTAGACTGGGTAAGGTCCAGGGGCATCATGATCTCCTTTCCTTCGTTGATGACCTGAATGGGGTAGGGAGGGGGCGGTCTCTCTTGTAACTGACCCACCTGTACGACAAAGTGAAGACAGACGACCAGTGAAGTTGCATCTTTTGTATTTTTGTTTCATACAGAAACAATATTCAATCATGACAAAAACTTATATTGATCCAAAACTGACACAAAAAAAATTGAGATGTTTGGGAGGTAGAAATATGAAGGTCAGGTGGTAGACCAGAGTGCTGAGAGTGGTTTGGTCACTGAGAGTGGACAGTGGCAAACATGTTGTGGAGTGCTCTAGGCACGGTACAGCAAGAGTGCATTTGTTGTGGAGAGACAGGTAAAGTGTGACTTGAAGTAAATACAGTATGGTTATTGACAGCCAATACCCAAGATAAGTAATTTCAACCCCATTCACATTTTTGGTGCAACTTTCCTTTGGTAAATGAAAAGTTAAATCTATTCTTTGCAAGTCGTTTCCACTATGTGCATTCTACAAGGTGATATAGAAAACTAGCAGCAAAAAAAAAATTAAAGCCAGAAAATGAAAACGTGCAGTGGTTCCGATGCCCAAACATATTCATAGTGTGGTAAGCCATGAATGTTAATATTCATAGAACTTTTGCACACCAATGAGGGATTATCTACTGAGAAATGCAGCAACATATAGAGGAAGGTACCAGGAATCAGTTATCATGCATGAATATTTATGAGGTTAAAGTTTATGATCTCATAAGCATGTACTGCATCTATTTACTTACACTGTATACTCATTAATATGCATGATAGCCCAACCAAAAACAATAGGGATCATCCACTGAACCTGACCAACATATATTAACGAGGTCAAATTCTATGATCTCATAAGCATGTACTGTATCTATGTACTTACACTGCATACTCATTAATATGCATGATACCCCCACCAAAAGCAATAGAGATCATCTACTGTACCTGACCAACATATATACCAAGTATGACATAAATCACATGGTTCCTTCTTGAGATACCATGTTAACAAGCTACATTAGGGCGTCAAAAACACACAAATATACGCCAACTTGACTGCATAGGTTCTGATGGATGCAAAGCCTCGAAACCAAAATGAAACAAATTCTACCACAAAAAAAAAATACATTTCCTTTCATACCATCAACCGGAACTCTGAGGGAGGATTTCAGAAGGACATTTAAAAAGTTAGACATACTTGCTCTTCTGGTTGCGACGGGGTTTCGTCCTGGGACGAATCCGATTGGTTGTTCATTATGGAGATTAGGCCGTTCAAACTCGTCAGGAGAGACTTTGCCACCGCGTCAGTGTCCTTCTGTAAGAGAGGAAGATCGGTTTCCTGTATTTTTGGTGCTTTCAGGAACTTGTGTGTAACTTTCATAGGTTGTTGGGTTTCATTCAGTGTTTGAGAGTCATCATTGGAGACAAACTGATTACTGAGCACAGATTACAGGAATGAAGACAATCGCATTGATGCTTGAGATTCAGTCATAAATGAGGTCATTACTTTGATCTTTGCAGTCTCTGCAAAATTTCATCACTCCAGTTGCAATCCTTAGAATAGTTAACATTAATTATGTGTTCTTTTATCACAGTTTTTTCCCAAAGTACCTTGTGGTCAAGGCATGGTATGACCGGGCTCAGGAACCACCATAAAGGCATTTTAGACTGTGAATGATTGACTCAGGAAACATGGGTTGACTGTTAGGGTACATAGCTAGTCATAAAAAATATTTACAGAGTTCTCTGGCTGTCGTTATGAACATTACAAATGACACCAATAACGATGTTTCGACATCTACTCCCACTTCAGACTGGTGAAAGTTGAAACAAATACACTGCAACCACCCCCCCCCCCCCCAACTCCAGATCCCTCAAAAACCAAAACATCCAGAAGTATGGCAACTGTTAGTACATAAGAAATTTGCCAAATTGTGATATTCTTTCCAAACAAAGAATCTCTAGATAATGATATCAAGATTCTCAACACTATTTATGAAATTTACCTCAGGTTCTGTTTCGTGGCTACAAGAAGCTGCAGTGTCCTGCTTTTGGCCTTCCTGTGACTTGCTATGTCCCTTTGAATGACTCTTAAGGCTGTAGTGAGTAGCAAAAGCTTTCTTGCAACCGTCTTCAACACAAACATACGGTTTTTCACCTGCAATGAGAACGACAAAGTTATAGAAGATCATTTAACTCGTCTCTTGTGTCACCTGCAAGCATTCAATCTTTCCTTTCTTTAAAACTGGTAAGAAAAAAAACAGAAAATTTTTGACAATTTCTTTTGGTTCTAGGGTAGTAATGTCTGTGCAGGGTAGGTACAGTATATAGCTCAAGTTTTGATATCCTGAGGTTCCAATCTTTTGTTGTGGTCAAAAATGTTTTTGTTTGCTCTTTCAAAATATTACTGTAGTTCAAAAATTTTGATTAGATGACCATTTCTTGACATGAGTGTTAAGTGAAGTGTTCAGGAATATCTGAGTGCGGGGCAGATTTGTGCAGTAGTGTGATCCACGTCCTGGGGGGGGATGTGAGGGTTGGGATGTACCTCTCCCCTTTAAAAATTTTTGGCAAATTAGGTATGCTTAGATGGCAAACGGCACTATTTTTTTCCTATTCTGGAGCTAACTTCTGTGTGCAGTATTCACCAATATTTTGGTATAAAACGGTAACATTTGTTAAATTAATCATCAAATATAGTGAGATAGGCAGAAATGTTTAAAAATGTTGATTGTGCTGGGCGGCATTCATAACTTGTCTCGGAAAAAATTCTGATAAAAATGAAAAAAATGCAAACTGTTATTGAACTGGTGTATAAAGCTGTAAATATGCCACCATTTGGTACATTTACCAAAATGTCTTTTTTCTTATTAATTCGCCAAATGAAGCCAATTACACTCACCTGTATGCGTCCTTATGTGAGTCTTCAAATGATGACTGGCAGCAAAAGCTTTTGAGCAGGTGTCATATTCACATCTGCAAGGGTTTAAAACGAGCAAAATATTTCTCAGAAAAAGGGGGAAAAAAGGCTAATATTGTTGATTTTTCAAAAGATAATGAAATAATCGAAAAATAATCATTCTTGTCTTAGAGCTCCAATCACCACAACTTTCTACTGTAGCTACTGTGAAACAAATCTTCACATTTATCAACCAACTTCTTTGAAGGGTTGCTCAGAATAAATGATGCGGAAAGCAGAATGCTAAAAAAAGCAAGACAATTTGAAGAGCTACATCTGCAAAGGAACGCCACTCTGTACACTTGGAACATAATATTTGAATGCTTTTAATCGTAAGCAATATTAATAAAACTTGAAGTTTGTAAAATTTTATCAAAGGTCGACACTCGATGTATAAAATCAATCCATACTGCAAATATAGTGAAAAGACTAAAGTGTAAAACTACCAAAAAGGTGTCTTGGTAGGTTAATCATTTCTATAATTTACTTCCCATGCTTCGTTAGCTTTTGGAAAGTATATGAAATTTTTGGGTAAATTATTGTATTCCCAATATTGGCTCATCTTTTCAAACAAAATTTACTGTTACAAAAGGCACTGTTTTGTTACACAATTTTCTGTTTACTAAACGTTCTCAGTTACTCACTGTGCGTTGATAATTGCACAATTTGACAGACACCTACACTGATCCCAAACAAAGGTTACCATTAAACTTTTTGACTAGTTTTACCCTAACCCTCATTTTTATCTTATTGGGCAGACAACTTTGCCGTTCAAAAACATCAACAGAAAGTCCAGGTAGCCAAAGATACAACCTGCAAACGTACTTCATAAAAATACACCATATTATTACCACGGCAACCACCTGCTGTTTTGAGGGCGTTACTTGCACATGAAAACATACGTACTATGCTACAACGTTTTGAACTGAAGGAATAACATTGAGTTGTTGTGGTTGTATTGAACTAGTACTTTACTCACTTGTACGGTCTTTCACCTGTGTGTGTCCTGATGTGTTTACGAAGGTCACTCAGAGTAGTGAAGTACTTAGTACAGCCTTCGTTGCTGCAGTTGAATGTTGTGCCAGTGTGCACTCTCCGATGAGCTTTCAGTCTTCAGAAACAAGACACAGTCAAAATTAAAGTATTAATCAATCATATTAATCAATATGAAGTTCAGGTATTTTTCACTTAGAAATGATGGAAAAGATATATATGTATAGCAAGCTTTAGTTTTGATCTTATTGAATTTTACTACATTCCTAGTCCTACCACAAAGTAGGTAAGAGGTGAAGAGCATAAATTCTACGTTTTCCGACAGTTGTACTTAATACTGAGTAGTACTGTACAGTGCTAAGAAACATGGAAAGTGTCTAAACATATGAAATGTCGAGAATGGAATTTTATTTCATGAATTTATTGCTACTTCTAAACCTTTATTGATGACAAAGAATTACAGTAGGAAGATCTACAGTATGTCCTACTTTGATCAATTGCAAATCTTATTTCATAAAACTCATAAGGTTTGGTGAACCTGTTGCATACAGTAAAAATATAACAAAAAGTCTTCTTTATATGCTAACCAGTGATAGTATATAGAGCTCTTTAGTACATATTTTAACATGATCAGCAAATTTCGATCTTTGGGATATCACCCCAATTTTTCTTTTTTCTTTTTTTTTTGCCATTTTAGCATGTCTACTATATCAAATTTGAAGCAAGTGTCTCTTTGTAAGTACTGTACAGTATATGAGCAAATTACCATTCTTATTAAATGCACTACATTATTTGAGAAAATAGCCAAATTTCAAACTCAGAAACCGATGAGTAGGCCTACTGTATATCTCATAGTAACAGTAAGTCTGTGTTGTAACTAATCCATCCCTTTATTGTTGGAAAACACTTCAATTACAATTTTGATTGATTTATATCAGGCGCGTATCCAGGGTTTTCAAACCCGGGGGCGCGAATTACTATCTAAGCGGAGCGCCACCATCAGTTGGCGCGCAGCGTACAAGAAAATTTCTTCTTTTGAAACCCCCCAGATCACCGGAAACGGCACTTCTCGGGCTTGAAATGACCAACCAGATGTACACTTTTTGCCTGAGAACCAAGTATTTCCTAATAGTTTTTTTTCCATCCACAACCTTTTTGAAGATTGTCAACCCGGCACACATCATGTTCGACCTGATCGCATCTCCTGTGGGTCTTTGCTTTTGTAGGTGATTCTACGTCGCGGCCCACAATACCCGTCAGCCCCACTTTTCAAGGTTTTAAGCCCCATATTTGTTCACAATTTGAAAATTCACATATCTCATGAATAAACTCACTTCAAAACATACCCATAATCTTGTACAAAATTTCATCTATGGACAACCAATATAGAAAAAACTTCCTTCAACCCCTAGCAGATCGGTCAAAATTGCACGAGTAGAGGGAAGTGTGATGTAGAATGTTGGTCAGAAATTTTCGAAAATTCAGACACAGTTAATTTATTGGTGTACAATATTAAAACCTGTTATAACGGCTATTATAAAACTTGGTTGAAGGAAATGAAAAAAATAGCAGATATTTCCGAAACCGAACACTACACACATAGGCGTAGGAGACGCGGCGGCAGTGGCGGAGCTAGGGGTATTGGTCAGGAGTGGCGAGAATGGTCTGAAGGGGCGCTTTCGACAATATCTAAGCGGAGCGCCACCACTGGTTGGCGCGTAGCGTACAGAAATTTTTTGAGTAAAGATACTCCCTAGATCGCCGGAAATGACCCTTTCCGGGCCTAACTAATTTGCAGATAAACGAAGAATAAGGTGTCATCGCCAAATTACACCAACAAAATGTGACAAATGTCAATAAGTAGATGAGAGCGCAATAATCTAGAATAAGTAAAAAGTGGTAAAGAGCTGAAAATAGGCGCCAGCAGTCCATTTGGGTCGGTCAGGGGGGCATCCGCCCCCCTGATCATATGGATGCTCCGCCACTGCGCGGCGGGGGGTGCAGGCCCTAATTCGCCATTACTAATGTAAAAGAGAGTTTTGACATAATTGGACCTCCCTGCTTTTTATACATCTACATGAGACATGTCGTTGTTTACATTAGCATCCCGCGGTATACTGCGCAATTTTAACGGACCGTACCATACATGATGGCATGCGATGTAATAATCGATGCTTGCTTATATGATATTGACATGAACACGTTGAACGCGCGCTTCGCGCGCGAAAATGTTTGGCTATTTTTTCAGGCAAGTCGGACAGTTTTGAGGCTTTTCATCCTGGAACGTCATTTGCATGCTCACTGATATGATGTGATATCTGCTGTTTGCGTTACAAATTCGAACAGGCGCGTAGAGAGGAATTTGCCAAGGTAGGGGCGAAGCCTGTAGGCAAATTATCTAAGCGTAGCGCTATAAGTTGGCGCAAAGCATACAAGCAAATTTTGGCCGAAAATGTCTCACAGATCGCTGGAAATGACACTTCCCAGGCCTTGTAAGTTGCCTCTAAGCACTTTCTATTTTGAAATTACTTAGCGATATCATTTAAAAAAATGCTGAATGGGGGGGGGCGGGCGGTCGCCCCATCCCAAAATGAGTCATGTTCCCCGACGACACGGTCGAGTTCGAGACCAGCCACAATTGGTTTCATAGCACAATTCTACACACACGTTATGATAGACCATATATAGTATATATATAGATCATTAGTGAGAGAGGAAAATGGAAACGTCAAAAAATGGAGTTGTCGGTGTAAGGGGTAGGGTGAGTCACACTTCTACGAAATCATTGATCCGTCACTGGCTACCCTTCAGCGCTGTAATGATGTCACTCTTCTTCTTTCTCTTCCCGGTGTCTTCGCATTTTGCTTTTTCTCCCTCTTTTTCTCTTTTTTTTTCTCTCTTTCTTCCTTTTTTTTTCCCTTCCTTCCTCTCCTCCTCTTTTTTCCCCTTTTTTTTCCCTTTTTCTTCTCTTTTTTTCTCTTCTATTTTCTTACCCGGGGTGCGCGCCCCCAACGCCCCCCCTGGATACGCACCTGTATATGCACAACATTCAAAACAAGAAAACAAATGCAGAATAATACATGATGAATGGGAACAAAAATAAAAGTGCTGGGCTTCTTGAAGCAACATGAAAATACTGGCAATAACTACCAGCAACATTGCAAACCTGTACAAAGTGTTGAAAGACTTTTCACATCCATGTTGGGCACAAGAATATGGCTTTTCCTTGGTGTGAACTCGAACATGAATTTTCAGGCTGTACGAAGTTAAAAAAGCTTTCCCGCATCCCGTCTCTGAACAAATAAAATTATATTCCCCTGTATGTGTTTTTTGATGTGTTTTCAGGTTCCCTGCGGTACTATAAGTGCGCTCGCAACCTTCAAATAGACAATGATATCTGCTAACCTCCTTAGCTTTGGTGTGGGGATTTTTAGATTCAAGGGTAATTGTTGCACCCTGAATATTGTCTGGCATAAATGCATAGCCTGGGTTTATCTGCATCTGAATTTGATTAGCTGAGATGGTATGATGAATAAATCCATCAGAAGTCCCAAGTGTTAAAGCAGTACCACCTCCACTTGTCGATGTACTTGTTCCTGGTAAGTCATTGTTACTTCCATTACTGTCATTAATGCTAACTGTAACGGTACCGTCGCTTGCAGTGTGTGCTACAGCATTTAAAGTAGTAACTAGGTCTGATCTCGAATATTCGTTCTCGGAACCTCCCTCAATAAAAACAGATGTCCTATCAAATGTTCCTTCTTCAACATCCATTTCGTCGGCTTCATAGCTACTCCGAATCGCATTAAAACTTCTGTCAATTTCTGCTTGGATATCCTCCATCCCTTCTCCCGTGGCCGGAGATTCCTTGTCTGTCTCTTCAGCCATTTTAATGTCGTTTTGCAACAAAACACAGAAAGTAATTCTGTCCTGCAAACATGCCTATGCTTAACTGTTAGGCTATTCCGATCCTCCCAACGTAATTCCACTGTGAACTGTGATGTGATCATAGAGTTCAATGTGTATGGATGTGATTGATACGTTGTTTGCCCTTTAGCCTGCTCGGCTGGTCTCCATATACAAAGTTAGTGCAACTCTTATGTCGTTTCAATGTACCGGTTTGTAGCTAGCTTTCTTTCTCGAATTGAGGATGTTTTCGAATTTGAAATAGCGGTAAAATGTTTATGGTCATTTTGGTCAAGAAATAAGTTTTGTTAGCAATAGGAGATATAAACCATGTGAAAGAGGGTATCTTCTCTCTTCTAGTATTGTTTTAACTTGAATTATTTAATTTTGAAAATAAAATTACAACTGCTTGCCTTATACCTTTTCGTTGTTGTCAGCTGTATGTGGCTGCTTCTGTCATCTAATTTATTATTTCAAACGAGCCAACTGTAGTTCGATTGTTTGAAAGAAAATACTCAAAATGTCAGTTTTGGAATTAAAAATTTGCGTTAGACATTGGGAATATGAACCACTTATCTAGATTCCATTGTTCGCGTAGCTTCACAGGGAATGTGATAGCTATGAGATCAGGACATGAGGTTTGTAGCATACATATTCAAAGTTACTATAATATAAGGGTTGCGTGCTGGAAGGTAGCAAGCACATCCGTAGTCGTTATTTTGCGCGTCTCCCCATTGAAATAGGCGGTCCAGATTTTGGCAGCTAGCTTCATAGTTCATTCATGCATTCAATTTTTCCGCGCCTGAACACCAATCATCATGGCAAGCGTTTTAGTTAAATACATATCAGATAAAGTTTCTTGTGTACGATGGCAGCCCTCTGGGATGCAAGGTCTTCAATCCAGTGATACGTTTGTTTCAGGAAGCTGGGATAATGCGGTAAAAAGTTTGACAGTTTCACAAGTGTGTGTCAGTATGTCATGTGATTTGTAACGTTATGTTTTGTGAGGGCTTATTGCGCGAAATTTGGAAAGTGTGCAGTGCGCTATGTAGTTTCAATTACGTTAGGTCTGAGTAAGTGTGGATCTAACTATAGTGTAACTTCTACAGGTAAGGACGAGGGTTGATCATGGATTCACCTTCGAAAAGTCACGTACAAGACGGAATGCTCCAAACATACAATACCAACCCCTCCACCACCACCATATCTTTCAAAGTTTCATTCTCTAGTCTGTCTAGGTCTAAATGATTTTATGCAGTACAGTGAATAAGTCAAATAAATGAGAATAACAGATTATCAAATGTGAAAGGAAGTGATCTTAAGACCAGTGTGGGCTTAGCAAATGAGAAGAACAAAAACGAGAAAGAAACCAAACAATACAAAAAGAAGAACCTCTCAAACGAACCCCTCCTGACCCCTACCCCACCAAAATGCCACCACATCCTTCCACCACCCTCAATCCACCACCGCTCAAGAGAACACAACTATTGCAAGATTGTTTTGAGGTATAGTTTAACATGCTGCCTTAAATTTAAAATTCAAGAAGCTTATTCCACAATGAGGGTAGAGTAGGAAGTGAGACTATGCTTATTACGAGATGTTGAGCAGAAAGGGGTACGAAGATGACTAGCCTGTCTGTTACAATAATTATGGATAGAGTCATTGGTCATATTAAAGTAGAAAATGAATTTGGCAGAATATTGTTAATAACATGGTAAGAGTAATGAGATCATCAAGTTTGAGCACATTTACCCAATAACCGACCTGTACTATCGGAAGGGGCGGAAAACGTTATGCATAACTGCTCTCTTTTGAAGAATATACAATTTGTTAAGATTGGACTTAGAAATACCAGACCAGACAATGGAGCAACACGAAAGATGAGATAGGATAACGCTTGAGTAAATAGTCCTTAAAATATTCGTTGGAAAAATATGTTTTAATTTAGATAAAATACCCACACCTTTTGCAACTTGTTTATAGGGATATAATTAATACTAACATTCCAGGAGAGCTACGAATCTATTCATACATCTACAAATTTTGAATGATTGACTCTCTGAAGGGAAATACCATGCATATAAAATTTCAACATTTCTTGTTCTAGCAGAACTATAAAGCAAAAGTTTGTTTTGATAAATGAATACCAAACAGTGACACATGAATACCACGCAGTGACACAGAGTCTAAATGGCACTGATACAGTATCACTATTTATTTGGGGGTGGGATTTTTGTTAAAATCAAGCTACTTTCACTAACAATTGGCAAGACACTTGATTTAAGTATATATTTGATGTGTTTTACTTATCTATTTTCTTTCATTTGTAGAGAAATTGACTGATTTTTATATATCAGGAGACTTAAATGATTTGTGAAAAAGTGTTATGGTTTCCCGATGTCTATATCACATTTTAATATTTTTGTTTCTTCAAAAGGTTAATAGTCTTTTAATGTGGAAAGTCACCTCAAAAACCCAGACCACTGTAAAAGAAGAGGAGCAGAGTTATAGAGATACGTCAAGGACATCAGATGTCAGAACCACAAGAGCGTACCTAGAACCAGAAATAGTTTCCCAAGAAATTCATATTGGTGATGTTACTGATCTGAAGGTGCATATATATCTTATCTTTGTGTAATATAAAGACACCCGACAAGGTTGTATTGTGTTACGGGACAGGAATCGTGGTAGTGTTGGGTCCCGAGAATACAGAAAATATGGATCTTGTCCTGGAGGTTGAATTGTGGTTAAAAAATTAACAAGTAAAAAGTTTAAAATGATTTTCTGTTGATTTATTCACTTCCTTCTTTTCTCAAATTAACAAAAATTAGTTGATGGTTAAGATAAGAGGTTGAATGACATATAGATATTAATATGCCAATAATGAGTGATAATCTAGCTGACAAGACTGGAAGATTATGACCCCAGGCTGTCTGAGTGACTAGTATTTTGGGAGATAGCCAAACTTGTGATTGGTTGAATTGCAACCTTACGTCCCAAAAATATTCATTTGCAAGTTGTTCCAAACAGTGGCAGTCACTACTGAAGCCAAGAGATACTGTACATGTGTGCTCGTTGAGATCAAACACACCCTGGGTACTAAAATGACAGTGTTCCAGAACTTGGGTTAAATCAACTGAATGTAGTTTATGGTGTATCTACAATTACTTAACTTGTTCTTCATAATCGAGCGTTAGAAACTGGAGTAAAACATCTGCCAGGGATGCATGGAAGATTTTTGTACTATCTTTATGTAGCCTGTAAGGGCCCTAGAGGAGTTTACAGAATCAATTAAATATATTCTAGACTATTGCATGACAGTCGTCCAAGCATTGAAGACAAGAACTTGGTTGTTCTGCACAAGATTAGTTACTGCTATATGCTTTCTCTTAACACATCATCAGAGAAAGATTCCTGTGAATGATGGACAACAGAATAGAACTTGTTTTATACATTATCAGAATAGTCTCAGGCTCAACTTTCTGTGCACATTGTCTGAAGTTTGCAGTACATTCTTTGACATGTTTTATTCTCTCTTCAGTTTGCCAATCGTAATTCACTTTTAGCTGCTTCGTCGTGTGGTACGGTTCAGAGCTTCAATGTGACAGAAGATTCCAAGGTCAGTCAGTCAGTCATGTTTTTTACTTGTAATTTATCATTTTAAAAGAACTGTTGGTTTTATTAGTGACATTAACTTCACCTGCCTTGGATAGTAGCTTGAAGACAAACTATAGTGTTAGTTTGTATACATTCATGCATCTAAGGATTTTTTTTTTTTTTTTTTAAACTCAAACATGAAGAATGAGCCTAGGCTTGCAACATTTTCTTAGCCATAGCCCTAAATTTGCCGATAATGGTCAACACTGTTTGATATATTGAAAAGGTATCCTGCAAGTGAGATGTAAAAACTTCAACTTTGTTACAGGAATAATGATTTTGAACAGAGTTGAGAACCATCAACAAAATTGTCAATATACTGAAAATTTTTAACATTTAACGGTTCCATCCCCCTCTCAAGTTTGGTCAGAAGTGGTCTTGGGCTGAATCGTTAATATTCCTTTTTGTTGCCCTTTTTTGTGCTTCTTAAAGCTGCACTTTAACAAAAAGGAAGATTTCTGTAAAGTCTTCATTAGAGCCTATGATTAAAGTTAACTATGTACGATGAAAAGAGTGAGAAAAAGAGTTGTTCAAAAGGTAAACTAAATAGGTTATGACAATTGACTAGCATATTTCATTTCTACTATTTCAGAAATTAATCCCCGGTCAGAAATGGGAAGGAATCCATCATTTGGAGATGAGCAACTGTCCGTGTACGTGTATGTCCGTCAGTGGCACCGATGTTGCAACGTGTGGAGAAGATGGAAGAATCAACGTCTTGAGATTAGATCATAGAAAACCTGTCAGAATAATAGGCGAGTTTTGTCCATGAGATTATTTATCACAAAGATGTTTTTTTATATTTTATTTTATTTTTATAATTTTTTATCAAGTCAGCAACTTGATTAATGTGTTTTTCCTGTAGAAGTGAAATTCTGTTGCATTCAGATCATAAAGTAGCTTGTACTAGTACCAATACTTGCACCAATGAATAAATGGATTAAGCTTTTTCTTGACTTCAGAAGAAGTTCATGACAGTTATCTTTACGACACAAACCAAAAATGATGGTTGCGCTTGTATCTCCTGTAATTCAGGCATTTGGACAGCTAAGTAGCCAATGTATTTCTTTCTTTGTTATCCTTTTACAGATAATGCAGACAGTTGTTCACTCAATGCTATTGTTCATTCCAAGACTAATGAGGTCATCACGGTGAACTCTGCCGGCCAACTAAAGGTGTGGGATGTCAGACAGGATGGAAATAGCCCTGTTAGGATATTTCTAGTGTAAGTGAACCTCTGATTTGAATATTCATAGTGTCTTTGTGTGATAGGCTCTACCTCTGAACCGTTTAGGATTGTAGAGCTTTGTTTGGACATTTGATGTAGATTATTTAAATCAACCCTGATTATGATATGAATATTCATAACAGCTACTTCTTAACCTTTCAAAAATGTGATTTTAATAGCCAAGAGAATGATGTCAACATGGCAATTTGAGCTGAGAATGTTTTGTGTGTTCGTTATACTATTTAAATGTTTATTCACAGCCGAAAAATAACACTTCTTCAAAATGGTTGCATCTCGATGAAATTGTCAATATGAAGAGTACTGAAAGCTCAACAACTTTCCAAATGCATTACAATTCAGTGATCAAGCAGCAAGAAGAGTATAATAGGAAAGAAATACTTTCCATACTACCATTTTGACATCACAGATCACCTATTGTGATGCACCCCTGGAAGAAACAATGGTTTATCCACTCAAAATAGGTCCGACCTATTGGACTATACCTTGAATTAGGAACAAGATATTGAAATGGGGTTTTTACCCGACAGTGTGAAATAGGATCCTCTATAAAATAAATGTCATATTGCCCGCAGCTGGAATACCCCTTTAAGAGTGAAGACCAAGACTACTTTTGGAAATTTTTCTCTTTGATTTGTAGTTTTATCAAATGGTATGTAACTTCCTTCCATTGTTTTTGTAAATTCGCAGAACCGGTAAGAAGGTAGCACTACACTGTGTGGACAGACATCCTGTTCAACCACACCTGGTAGCAGCAGGTGGTGAGGATGGTACACTCACTATGTGGGACTTGAGAAAGGAGCATCTGCCAGTCACCTTGTTTGATTCTCATGAGAGCCATGGTATGTTGTGAATATATATGAAGCATTCTGATTGGCTGAAAGAGAGACAGTTGTCAATTCAGAGAATCATTCTGTGCCCTTCCCAAAGTCAACTTAAGCTAACAATTACCCGAAATTATAATTGAAACCAAATTTCAAATTTGGTACCCTTTTGATCCTAAATATGGGTAATATCTGCCAAAATAATAATTTTGGTTTTCCTCTTTTCAAACTTTCTTTTAGGTCCCCCACTTCCATTGATTCATTGTGTTACATGGCCCCTCCCTGTTCACATTATTGTCCTTGGGAACTGTCAGTGGCATTTTCATGGTTTCATTTCATGCATAAAGGAGGGTTTCTTACTCAATGTGAAAGATTTCTGGATACAATGAACTATTATTTCTTTGCCTACAACTAAAGTGATTCATTTACAGTTAATTGTAATAGTTTCTAACACAGCATTCATGTTTTGTCTTATATTTTTTCTCTCAGTTTGGGAGGTTAAATTTCATCCCACCAATCCAAATAATTTGTTCACCTGTTCTGATGATGGATCGGTCCTTCACTGGCAAACCAAACCTGGAATTGGTTCATCGAGGCCCTCAACACCATTAGCAGGTTAGTGGTAAAATAATTATTCCTCAAACCAAATAGGAAACAAGCCTTTTTTTCGTTATTTGGCGAATTTTGAAAGTAATTTGCGACTTGTGTAAAATATCAGGCCCAGACAACCATACACAGAAAGCTGCTTTGAAAAATACAGATAAAACCCTTCCACTCTCTCTGCCCCCCCCCCTCCTCCAAACAACCCCACCCCTATTGTTTTGTATACATGTCTGAACCATTCCATTTTGTGCATGATCTGATTGGTCAAGAGTTTAGGTTATTTATATTAAGAAAAGTTCTTTCATTGCAAAATTTGTGGTAAGTGCTGAAGATAATCAATGTTGGCACCTCCAACCCCCCCTCTTTCCCTCCCCCATGCAACAACAAAAGGAGTAATTGTTTACTACCACCAGTTATCAAGCAAATATTACTATGTTACATTCATTTGTTCGGTTCTGTCTCATTTTGTATTCCAGGATTTCCCAGTTCTGCGGTTTCCTCCGGTCACGGCCTTCTTCAGCAAGCGACGTCTGGAGCCGATACCGGTAGTCCGTGGATATCCAGCGATACCAGTGCCAGTAATGTAGACATCAATCACGTTCTGCCGTCACTAACGATGCCTGTGAACTGCGTCGACGTAGAGGGCAACAGTCTGGTCTGTGGAACAGACGGCGAGGCTTTGTATCTTGTGAACGATTTATTCCTCCACTGAAGCCACTTGAACACTTCTACAATTATAAGATGCTTGTATGATGAGTATGATGTTGGAAGGAGAATAACTGAACTGCTCTCAGCTCATGATGAGTCTTCTATTTACCATTTATAGAGGTCAAGGATATGAGACACAACTTGGTCCAAAAGAAACTTTTGTCTATTGTTTATCTGCCAGGGCCAGTCTGTGGGGTCCAGTAGGAGTCTGTTGAGTTCAGTAGGGGGTCTGTGGATCCAGTAGGAGTCAGTTAAGTCCAGTAGGGGTATGTGGAGTCCAGTAAGGGTCTGTTGAGTCCAGTAGAGGTCTATTGGGTGCAGTAGGGGTCTGTTGAGTCCAGTAGGAATCTGTTGAGTCCAGTAGGAGTCTGTTGAGTCCAGTAGGGGTCTGTGGGGTCCAGGTGTCTGTTGAGTCCAGTAGTGGTCTATGGGTGCAATAGGGGTCTGTTGAGTCCAATAGGCATCAGTTGAGTGCAGTAGGGGTCTGTGGTGTCCAGTAGGGTTCTGTGGAGTCCAGTAGGGGTCTGAGGGGTCCAGTAGGTGGGAGCAAATAATCCTTTCTGTATCTGATGCAAACTTTTATTATTAAAAGATGATTCAATTCCATTATCCAAGCCTCAACACATTCTACCCTACTTAAAATGGATACAGAAAGCATTAGTCCCAACTCTACTTTATCTTGCGATTCAAACTAACATGGAACATAAGTTTATATCTCCTACACACAAAAGGGGGGAGAGGGAGGGGGGCTGAAGTGATCCTCCCATGTACATCAATGATCAGGGGTCTCCCATGTATATTAATGAATTCAACTTATTTTTTTTTCACTGTGTCCAGGTGTTTCATAGAGGTAACATGGGATTTTTTTTTCTTTTTTTTTTGTACAATAGATGACAAGAAAAAAATACAGAGATATTCTTCCAAAGTCGTTTTTTCTCAAGTCTTTTTTGGTGACCTGGCTTCTTGACTTATATATATACATCAGTCTCCTTACAGAGTACAATACAAAAAAATCATTAACTGTTATTATCAACGCTTAAGAGTAATCGATACGTCCACAATTTCTCAAATATTGCATTCCAAACAAAAAATTTCCTTTCGTTTCTCTCGACAGCAACTGAAGAACGGACAATACTCACACTTGCAGAAATGTTATGATTACTTTGAATTAAGCTCTCACTATACATCAGCCAATGAGAGTAAAGTGTTTGCATTCTCTGACTATTTAATACAATGAATCTGTAAAATCAAGCTATGGAAAAGACTTTTCAGGTGTTATAGACAGGCAGAAGAGTTGAGAGAACTGTCAGGCCCCAGGGGAATTTTTGTCTCCTATCCCCCTTTTTTTTCCATTTTTTTGCATTAAGTATGTTAAAAGAATGAGAACATACTTTTCTTTATCCCATATTTTTCCCAGGGCCCGATAAATGATACCTAACGATTCCCCTCACATAAATTAATGAAATCAAACTAAAGAGAAATATATTACAAAAAAAAGGAATGTTACTCATTTCAGAAAATTCAGACTACAAAACACTCTGTACACTTGTCTTTCAATAAGGCTTGCAAACTTTAACAATCATATCAGTTTGCACCCCATGACTCCCTAAAATACAGCCATTGGAAATGAAAGTGGGATGGGGAGGGGGGGAGGGACGGTAGCACATGATGCACCCTTATGAAATGTAATTTCTGATAATAATAATACATTTACCGATAAGTTGCAAGGTAACATTGGTTTGAATACTTTTCAAACAGAAATTGGCAGTTTCTGTCCCCAAAAAAGTGACCAAACTCCTGGAGCAAAACTGATTCAGAGTTGCAAGTCCCATTAAGGGATTATTATTTTATTTTTTTAAATCTTTATCAAAATTAATTTTGATATGTCATACACTGTGAAATGGCATGGACATCAGTCGTAATTTTGAACCACTTAATAATTTTGGGAAATGTCCCTTTGAATATCAGATGCTTATCAGTTGAAGTGGTTGGACAAAACTCCATGGAAAAACATGAGGGGGTTTTTCTATGTTAACAAATGGTCCTGAATGTTCTTCAAATGATGCTTAACATGAAACCTTTTAATTGAGATGTCAGAAGTTTTAAAACAATACATTAACTTTAATATTTAGGCCTACAATGATGAGCAGACCTCGTCATAAATTTAGCCTTCATTAAAGGATCATTCCATAGTGTAGCTGAATATCTTGAAAACTGAAACAGCTTTATAGAGACATTACTAGCACTAATATCTGTCTTACTTCTTGGACTATGACATATCAAGACTGAAATTCTGTCTAAAGTCACCCTTTTGTTATTAAATGACATCCCCATATAGCTACAAAGTATAACTGTTGCCCAGGGCATGCTTTCAGCAATCATTCATCTCAGAAACCATAAATACAACAGACTGTACACAATCCTATAACCTGTACCTCTGTGGCGATACACTCTGTGTTTGAATTGGACGCAATCCTTTGGTACAATAATCATGTTACATGTAGTTACTTTAGTCCTCTGAAATAACAATAGACAGGTTTCAATAAGTTCCCTAATTAACACATTTCTTTCTTTCTACGAAACTAACGTTTATGATCCGGGGGGGGAGAGCATTTTGAACTCTTGCATTAGTCCCTGACAGCTTTTTTCTCTCTCTCTTTTAATGAAATGAACTCCAAAGCAGTATAATTCTCAGGATTGAAGGATTGATAATACTGCTTAATCAATGTTTTATTGCACAACACTGTCGGCGTTCACTCTCCACGGTTAGCTGACGGTGCATAGTCCTTTCACAACAGTTCAACGGCTTCAACTAAGACGAGGCTGCACAAATACATGCTTTGGTGAACTTAAGAACTTCATTTCCTCTTATCTTCTCTGGGTCTGAGGAGCATACGGTGACCCAAGGAATTGATCTGAAATACGCCCTGCTTCCCTCAACCCGCTCAGCATTGCCCCGTGAACAGTGGCCGGGTAGTTGCGAATGGTGTGCTCACCGGCAAAGAAAAGCCGAGGCAAGTTGTTGGCTTGAGGTGGGGCACCGGGTACGATAGGGCTGGGAGTAACGGGCGTGGCCATGAGGTCATAGTCGTTTCCAGAGGAGCCAGCAGCCACGTAGGAGTATGATCCCCTTGACCACGGATCTGACCGCCACCTGGTCACAACGGCATCTTTAGGCTGAAACGGGAAAGAGCAAACATGAAGTTTCACGGACTACTCAAAGGAATATTAAATCCATATTAAGTCATCTCTGACAATAACCCTCAACTTAAATGTACGGTACATAATGTTAAACATGTTTTCTAGTGTCAATGAAGTTATACTTCTTTTTAATGGCATAATAAACAAGCTTGAAATGACACATTTCAGTTGCTTTTTTTTTTTTTTTTTGGGTGGGAGCAGGGGAGGAGGGGGTTGTGCTTTGCAAACTTTTTTCATATCACTAAATAACTACTAACACTAGAAAGACAAAGGAAAAATAGATGGTAAATTTGCAATCTGATTGGTTATGCCTTACAAAGGAATCAAGAGTTCGCAGGTCTATGAACACAACGGTTACCAAATTGATTGTGAAAGTTCCTCCTAATTCTTAGACATTTTTATTTTCTTTTTGTAAAATAACCAAGAATGACTATGAAGGTCAACGACGATAAACAGGGAAAGACTATATAAGCATGGATTACCTGAGGTACTATGTTGTGACCAAAGATTCCTCTCAGGACCGTCAAGCAACGACCGACGATGACATCATCGCTGACGTTCTCCATGATCTGTGCCGCCTCCCCGGCCACCAGGGCTAGCAACACCGGGGCTCTGTACAGGTTCCAAAACAGGAACAGCTCGCCTCTACTAGCAGTGGTGCTGCCCACGTGGCCAAAGAGATTGATGGATGGTTCCCAGAATACTTTGTCAAAGCAGAGAGCAACCTAGAGAAACAACAACAAAAAAAAAATAAACAAAAAAGTAAAAAATATACATTCATTCATTCGTTGTGAGATGAGGATAAAAGTAGAGGAAAATGCCATAGAAAGAAGATGGGACCATCAACGGAAGAACAAATTATTATGTAAGAAACCGAGTGTGTTTCTTGAAAATTTGGTATAAATATATGACAAATTAGCAAACCAAGAATGCATAACCTGTTTTAAACCTGATAGAATGGAGTACTCTAAATTATCATGGACACATCATCCCCACCTCGACCCTCACTTAGTCCAGGGAAATAATTTATTCGGTATCGCATATCAAAATCCTATGCAAGACAGGGCCAAGTTGCTATAAAAGTGTTAGGATGTACAACACTTTCTTCACACATGAACCAGTAGTATTTTTAAATAAGAGACAAACTTCTGAGCCTTGAAGACTGCTACATAAACTTTGAACACTAAATTATTTCCTGTATAAATCAATCACTTTCTTTCAGAAAAAGGGTTTGCCCGTCTTTCAGCCATGCTCATTCAGATTCAAATATTTTTGTCTTTGACACAAAAACCCTACCTCTGCAGTAACATATGGGGGGGGACCTCTCCATTAATAGGGGGAAGAAGGTAGGGGAAGGGCCTAACTAATAAGGCACTGATCATTTAACTGACTAGCTCTCACCTTGAGAATGTTTATCATACATGCATCTTATCTCATTGCAAGAACACGTTTTCGTAAACACTGGACTACAGGTGTGTTAAAGAGAGAAAAACCAGAATATTTTTTACTGATGACTGGTACCACATTTTGTTACCTTGTTGAGATTGCCATAGCCCATCCGTTGTATTGCACTGGTCTTCCATTCTGGTAAGGCAGGGACAAACTGCATGACAGGAGGGGTCTGTTTCAGGACCCCTAAGGGGATTGTGCAGAGGGCAGCGTCGGCTTTGTAGGTGACCGCACCGGGCTGTTGACCTTTGACATTCTGAGCCACAACTTCAACTCCTGCAAAAGAGGAAACCGACGAGAGAGGTTTACTTTGAATCCATTTATTAATCCAGCAGAGGGTGACAGTACGCTTAGTGCAGTTTTGTTTTCAGTACAATGCATGGCTACCATTTGAAAAATACATGCACACAAAATGCACTTTCTTGTTTAGTGTCACAATAAAGTGCGATATTTCTGTAAAATACCAACACATTTGTCTAAATCCACAGTACTTCTATTACAATAGTGCCTAGACTAAGCTTACTTCATATCTGATTATACTATTGCTGAAGTGATGAAATGGTTTATACTTGGGTGCAGAATGGGTAGCAGAACATTGTCATTAAACGTGCTCAGATAAATCAAAAATCAAAATGTCAAATACACCTAATATTTCACCTAACCAGTTGATTCAATTTTTTGCAATAATTTATCCACAATTTACATCAGAGATATTAAGTTCTGGCAAAAACACATTAATTCATTTTCACTCAGAGTGGTATCAATGAGGAAAACAGAAATTCAATTTACTTAATACTGGATGCAAACATTATGTTCACTTCTCATGTTTTCAATTCAGACTTAGACTATAATCCAAATTGGTGATGTTGGATCACAATAATAAATCATTTTTTTAATATTTTTAATAATTTTTAATAAGTTTTAATAACTTTAAAATAATTCACTAAAATATGCAAGATTCCCCGGTAATTATCAGTCGTCCGAGGTAATTGGACAATATCAAGGACTGGATCCATTCCTCTGTTTGTCTCACCTGTTGGACTGTATTTCACCTGTCTCACCACAGTGTTCAACTTAACATTTTGGCCCTCAGATAGGGCCAGCGGAACGCAGGAGTACCCGTTCTTGACCGTATAATGGCTTCCTGTGAACTCAAAATCGTCATCTTGGTCCCAGTGTTTTAACGAGAGTGTGGACAGGGGTGTGGCGTTGGCAAACTCCAGATTGGCAAAATGCCAGTCCAATATTTGGCGGTCCCGAGATGAGAGGTACACGTCACTGAAAAGTGTGGGGAGGGGGGAGGGAAGAAAAAGTTATAAAATGTGAGTAGAGGGCAGCAGTGTTTTGTTTCACTATTCTTGTTATATTAAAAAGGATGCTTAAATATTTACACTTTCACAAGAAAGCTCCTGATTGCTGTTTTAACCATTTCAAATCAGCTATTCTTGACATTGATACAGAAGTCATGTTGCATGTTACACCTAGAATTTATTGCAAGACGACTTGATCTTTGGGTCATGACGACAGCAAATGTCTGTCTTTAAATTCATTTGTATATACAGATTCAGGCAGTAAGTTACTCACCTGGGTGGGTTATTCTCAAGGTCTTTGACCTTCTGTTCCACGATACCCTGCTCATCTTTCAAGGTGTTGAATTCCTAAAATAAAGAAACAGACAGAAACATTTTGAAAAATACAACATAAATACAACAAAACACTCCAATCTCCCACATGAGGCTGCTGTTTTGCAACTATCGCAGATGTTTCTTAACCCTACGTGCAACATTCTGATGCTTTCTGCCCCCCCCCAGAACAACCTCCAAAAATTCCAATAGAAGGTGTTTTCATTAGACCTTTTTCTCCCCCATAAAAAGATCCACCTTTGCTGCCTAGAGTATAATTTTTAAGGAACAGAAGTTACAGACATTAAGTAAGTTTCTTCTGAGAAACCCTGATCGTTTTTTCATCTCACCTTACAGGCCACACTCAGGTCTCGATTCTTGCTTCTAACCAAGAACTCGGACGTGATGTCTTTGGCAACTTTCTGGTCTTCAGCCTCCTTGAGTTGTTTATGCAGTTCCTTGATTTTTTCTTGGAGCTCCACCATCTGCAATGAAAATAACATCACATAAATAAATAAACACACAAACAAAGAAACGAACAAGAACGAGTTACCGAAAAAAACATTTTTAAAGAAGATATTGTGGCAAAAAAAGCAATTCAAATGTTGTTTCTCTCGGAGTGGAAGAAAATTTCCACCGACAATACTTTGAAAACTAGAGTAAGTCAACTTTACCTGATACTAGTTGGGATTGCATGGTGTTAATAACAGTGAAAACAAAGAATCTACAACGTGACAGTTCTTGTCATTATTGTGGAATGCACCGAACTGAGAGATTTCCAAACAAAAATGTACATCCCTTATGTTGAATGAGACATGAGAAGTCAGCTGCCAACAAAACAAACCCTGAGAGCAATCTGAGGTTAACTATCTATGGTTACCAGGGTTATCAAGCTTTGAAGTGGTTTACTATGGTAACTTGAAGAAAGTGTTAAAGTGAAGTTAACAAATATATGTCTATTGTTTTGACTCTTGCTACATCTTACATAACATAGATAATGTCAAAGGTATAAATGTGATATTTCAAAAAAGTTTCATTTATTCTGGGATATATGCCAATCTTGCACTTTCGGACAACTAAGTTTTTCTATCGAGCTCCCAATTACTAATCAGGGTCACCTCGGTAACAGAGTTTCTTAACTGGCAGGTCTTCTTTTACCGACGCAACACACCTGAGACCAAAATGAGATTCTAAGTCGTCAGACTTTAATGCTGGTTTCCCAGATAATTGAAGAGCAAATTCTGTTATCGAATAACTGTGTATTTTCTTTCTGATAGATCAGATTATATAAATTAGAAAATTCCCTAACTCTGTCTAACTACTTTGGCAACACACTATAGTTTTCTTTACTATGATGGTTATGAGTCTCCTAAGGAACATATCCTATCTTCTTCCATAGCAAATTGCCACTGGCAAAATATGTCAAATTCCTGGAGCATGAGGAAAGTTTAATCAAATGGACTCTTGCCCCCACTCCCCATTAATGTAATGAAATGTAGACAAAAAAGAACAACAACCACATGATCTATTCTGAAACATGTCTTACCTGTGTGTGATTGGATTTGACTTTTTCTTGGAGTTTCGAGATGCTTTTCAGATATTCCAGTTTCGTCTCCTTCACTTGTTTCTCCTGAAGTCTGCAAAAAACAGATCAGAAAAATCACAGGTCAGCTTTGATCCAAGAAGACATGAAATAAAACATGAATGTAGAGCAGGGGGATCTCAATACGCAGCACAAGTGGCCAAACCCAATCTGAATGTCTCTACGCAAATCCCTGGACTAAAATTATGCCAAAAAAACGGCAGTACATTAGCTAGCGGACCCTCAGGTGTTTCAGCATGATCACCCTTACTGGCCCACCGGTGCACAATGATCAATCAGGGTAAAGTAAGATATTGATTCTGCCTGACCCCTTTGCTCCAGCCAATGTTTGAAATCTGCCCCTATAGAAAAATTAATTTTGGCAATCCCTTTGCTAAATTCACTATTTAGTTTTAGTCTCAGACTCCTCCTACAGCAAACATGATTTCAAAACAGAGTCTAACAAAACAACTAAAGTCAAGCCAAGAAAATAATCTCAGCTTGAAAGTACTCAAGACATTTCCCACGATATCTGCGATCTTCTTTCAACCTTGCACATCTGTATTATAGCCCCATACATGTAGGTCCGACACAAAAAAAATCGTTCAAGCCGTATCAGAGATAGAGGAAAACACTTCAGTTAATTATCAGTTGAAGTAGAGTTTAAAAGTGCCACATTTCTTACTTGATGATAAGTTCCAGGGCTTCTCCGAGAGATACTGGTTTCCCTGAGAGGAAGTTGAGGTCCAGCTGATGTGACATGTAGGACGTAGCTTCCAAAAGACGGTTAAATTCTCTCTCTACCATCTCATCTTTTTCTTTTGCAATTTGCTACGGAAAATAGGAAAGAGGAAAACTCTTCACAGCTTGTGACTGAAACTGGCATCCAAAATATGCCAGGAGACCAAGAATATGTTAGAGTTTACCTCCAGCTGTTCAGCTGTAAATGACATAAATGTATAAAAAATCTGACAAAGTCTAACAAGATATCTGGTACTGAGGTTTCCGATACATTTTCATGTACCATATTTCTTTAATTGAGCTCTGTTGAATAACGAAAGGCAAATATAATAACAAGGTAAGATATTCACCAAAAATACTGCAAAGTGTTTTGCTGTGCTGTACCAAATAGATTTACCTTAAGAGTTGCTTTAAGCCAAAAATACCTGAATAACCTGAACCACAGTAATTCCTGACATGGTATCTAGTTATGGTAATCTAATGTTTAGTCATGATAATCCAATCTTTAGTACTGATTATCCAATGGTTAGTAATGATATTCCAATGGCTAGTAATGATATTCCACTGGTTAGTAATGATATTCCAATGGTTAATATTGATTACCCAAAGGTTTGTAACGATAATCTTATGGTTTGTAATGATAATCCAATGGTTTACAATGATTTGTAATGATAATTCAATGGTTAGAAATGAGCCCAATGGTTAGTAATGATAATCCAATAGTTTGTATGATGATCTAATGGTCAGTAAGGATAATCCAATGGTTAGTAATGATCTAGTATTCATCAGGTTGCCTTACCTGATCCTATCCTAACTGAGCAACATGGCAATTACATTAACAAAAGAACACAAACGTTTATCATAACTTGGCACACAAATCATCGCTTGGCAGGGAGAGGTGGGTAAAGATCTCCTTTGAAATCACACTGAAAATATTTCACTCACTGTCTGACCGCCGCTCTCAAATAGCGGACATTTCTGCTTGACTTTGGCCAGCTCCATCAGGATTTGTTTGCTGATAATGGTCATCGGGTTGCCACCTAAGCCGGTCACAATCATGGCGCCCAGGTCTGCCAGGTAGGGTCCCTTACGGTAAGTGATGACACGACCTCCGACCCTTTCCCTGGCCTCCAGAACGGTGACCTCTGCGCCAAATGATTGCAGCTGCCTGGCGGCTGCCAGACCGGCTACTCCAGCACCTATGATGACAACTTTTAGTGCCTGAGGTTGGGGCTGCTTGAGGACCTTGAAAATGCCAAAGTTGATGAAACCGTGTCTCTCTAAGTAGGCGTGCACCCTACGAACCATCTCACCATCACCTACGATAGGTAAAGAGCCAAGGACATATATATTGAAAGTTACATTATGGGTGTGATTACAAAATGGCATGGAATTTAGAACTTTTTCAAAACTCTCTTGAAAATAAAATTTAAATAAGGTAATTTTTTGGGATTGATTGTGTATGAATGAAGAAAATGTGCAAAGATTAAGTTAGCCAGATTTGCATAACACACAAACTGCATTCAAAACACTTCCACCCCAACAACTCCATCATATGTAACAAACATAATAGTGCCATAAAATGAGCAAGAAATTGATGTTATAATAATAATAATCAGCAGTTATTTCTTACGACGCTTAAGTGACCACAAATGTGGGAGAAACCCACAAGGGCTTATGGATTACAACTTACACGTCCGGTGGCTTCAAATTCAACATTTTAACTTAAAATTTATTTCAATTCATGTTGTATGGTTCCTGTGAAAGAAACATTCTCTACATTATTTAGATGATAAACAAGAAAATGCACCAAAATCCATCCATTTTGCCCTCAATTTATAAATGCATCTGCCAAAGTGTTCTACATTCTCACTTATTCATACAGTGCAACCATTATGATTGCCTAGTGAGAGGCTTCTTTTTTTTTAATCAAGACTGGATGCAGGATTTTTTAGGAGTGGGGGAGGGGGGTGTGTAGGGAGATCTGGAAGCACCTTGGCCCAGAAGAAACCTTTGTAGACAGGTTGAAACAGGTGGAAGACCAGCATACATGCCTGGTTCCACACATGGGAATGAACATGAATGAATGTAGATCTTTGCAAGTTGCTGATTTGCAAAATACTATCAACCCCACCCCGCCCCCACCCCCCCAAAAAAAGGAAGAGAATTCTGATTTTGTAAGCAGTGCCCCCTAATTTAACCCAAAAGGTAGCCTAACGACTTAACTGAACACTTACTATTGTATGGAGCCTCAAGCTGTGTGTCTGCATTCTGCAACGTCAACTGTACTTTAGGATTTTCAAACCAAACTTGAAGCTGTAGGAGTAAGAAGGAGAAGAAAATTACTACAATTAAGTCATTAAGAGGCATCTAAATACCAGATACATGATAGTTGGACTTGCTGAGTAAATTTTTTGACAAGGTTTATATACTCTGGCAACTAATGACCTTGAGTGACATTTGATCTCTGATAACAAATGCAGTAAACTAGCTTCATGGCACATGACCGAGTTTGAATTTTTAAGCAAGCTATGCATTTTGTTGCCAATCCAAGGTGTCACAAACATTTACACATGTATGCATCAACATAAATTTCTGTTTCCTTCAGAAAAGAAGCAAAACTGAATCACTAAGTTGCAATTGAAAAAAACAAAAAATTAAGATATAAATATATCGGGATTCCTACAGTGATGTTCCAGAGGCAGACCACCAGACACTTACAAGAAACTCAAGATTTGGTTGTTGGAAAGCAACTAGTTTTGCACAAAAAGCCCTAAATTTCTCTTAAACCCTAACTTACGAGAATTTCATGAGATATCCATCATTAAGTTTGATACATTTCGTCATTTGTATCATTCTTGTTTTGTAGTTTAATTTAAGTATTCAAATCCTGGCTAGCCAAATTCCACTTTTGAGGCAGTAATCTTTCCAACTCACCAGTCGATTCCTGATATGAAGAAATAACTTTTGTGTTTGAGTTGGACTCTGGATAATGTCTGGAAAGCAGGCTGCTTCTTGTGATGTCATTTTATCGTGGGGTAACCGAGCAGAAAATGCAGCGCCTTCCAAGCCAGGTGCTGAAATGGAGAGAAGGCAAACTTGAAATTACTTTTCTATGTAATCAAGAAGTTTTAAGTAACAAATGATATGTCCCATACTACTGTGTATCAATGTCTCATTCTTCTTTTAATAGTACTTTTTTAAGTAGCACTTTTAAGTCACCAGTACTAAATCCATTCAAGCTATCCAGCTATGATATGACATGCTAACTACATTTTGCTCTTCACAGATTCAGGAAGGGATGAACGTCAAAACTTGTTAGAGAGGACAATTCCATATTATTTTTCCATTCTGTTTAATTCCTCTGAAGAAAGAAACGCATGAAAATTATTGCTTCACTGTGACTAGCTACAGTATGTTGAACAAACAGATTCCATCACAGAACTATAATTTTCCTTGTTTCCAAATATTCTGTTTTTAAAATGAAATGAAAACCTTTTGCTTATGTCATTGTGAACGCAAAATTAGTATCAGTTTTAATGACCACAGACTGAAGTCTTAGTCATCAGTTCACCGAGAGATCTATGTGTATACAACCAATTACTGCAGGGAATTATTTAGTGTTCAAATTTTGTGTAGCAGTATCAGAGGCTGTGAATGTTGTCTCTTATAAAGTACTATGTAAAGTCCTACGTAAACTAAATCCAATACATCTTTTAACTTATAGAGCTATTTGACAATTTTTACAAAGCATTTTTGAGATGGGATGTACATTATTAGCAAGTTATCCTCCAATACAGAAAATATGTTTTCTATCAGGTTAATACAGTTGCTCATGGCAACGGGCACAGACTAACCATATTATTTTTTAACAATGATGTACATTTTAACACCAAATTGTGGCAAATTCATTACAAAATGAAGTTTGAAGAGTATCGTTTTTCAGAACTTTTGCTGTGCCTTTTATCTCTCTCTGTTTTTTTCATTTTTTTTTATTTATTTGGTGGGTGGAGGGGGGTGGGGGTTGCCTCTACCATTTAATTCATTAGACTCATCCCTTGCTGATCAATCATTCATAATAAACTAAAAGAATAAGATGTGACATAAAAATACTTCCAAAGAGGAAAAATAATGCCTTTGTTTGATTTACCAGCTTTAGGATCTGACTCCGAGTCACTTTCTTCTACTTCCTCCTCGTTTGACTTGAAGACTTTTGTCTGCTTTTCCTCTTCGGAGTAGTACTCATCTTCAGACAAGTTAGCCAACTTGTCGTCCATCTCCTTATACTCCACCTGACGAGTAGAGAAATTTCCATTCTCAGTTTAAAAAATATTTATATGAATAATAATTAATTTACCCAGAATTGTACTAGATATACACTGCACAGGCCTTACATAAGCAAATTGATTTCTGACAGGAGATTTGATTTGGGCATACTTACTAAGTTTGTTTTTCTAACTAAAAACTATTCCATGATTTGTGAAAATCATTGGCAACATTACAATTTGCAAGTTTTATTCCATTTCATTCTCCTCATAGGTATCGTAGAAGTGATATATATACCATACATATGCCTCTAGAGACTGGTGAGCTATAACATTTTTAGTTCTTCCTTTTTACCAAAAGGAAAACGAACAAAAGACAAAATCCTATTCAGTTAGTGCAAAACTTTCTGCAGTACATTATCATAATCATTATAACTGAAATATGTTTAAAAATATGATTTACCCAAAGATAACATAACGGAAGATGGATTTCCTCACACAAAGCAATTCTAGTGCCCAGGGAATAATTTAGAGTTCAAATTTTGTGTAGCAATTTTGAGGGCTCCAAATTCTTTCTCTTATTGGATATGTTAGTTCCTGTGTAGAAAATGCTATACATATGTGGATTTATATAGGGCAACTTGACAATTTTGCATGGCATTTTGCAAGCAATATTGGATAAATTATTCTGTGTAGGCTAGGCATAACATAACATTATTAATATTATTGCTCGACATCATTCTTGTAAAGTTTATTTCATTCTAAAAGCAGCGGACTACCCTATTGTCTTACAATCAGTTTCTCTCTCCTGTGCAGTCCTTTCATGTAGTTTACCAGTTGCCTGGCAATAATATTACATCATGAAAACGATTTTGAATTTTGCAAAGGCTGATTGAACGTAAACTCACAATCTGGTTAGGCCAAAATTGATTTGAACGATAGGCTAACAGCGTTTGTAGTACACAACATAACAATAACTAAGACCAACAATAACGTTAGTGCGGCTATGCTGACGCTTCTGAGCGACATTGAATAAAGGATTTAAATGTTATGTATCTGCGAATGCTTCAAGGGAAACGAGTGAATGTCGTGCATGGATTTTGAAACTGGCTTAGTAGGCACTCACCCTTGGTCTTTTTCGTCGGCTCATTCTTCGACTTGGTTCACTACCATTGGAAGATTTACGAGAATGGCCACCGTTGCCAATAGGTATCGTGGGCACATTGATTGAAAGAGCAGCTCCGATGGCTTGCCCAATTGTTGATGTTCCTCCAGTTGTTTCATCTTCCTGTTGAATTCCCTCGGAAGAGCTCGGATTGGCTTTCTCTTTCTTCTTTGGCTCATCAGCATTAGAATTACCTTCTTTTTCCTTCTTTTCCATTTCCATCGACAAGTTTCTTCTTCAATGATGGAGGATGCCAAGACTTTTTAAGTGGTCCTGATGGGATGGTTGTTGTGTAATTAACAATACATTTATTGCTTTGCTCTCTTTTCCACACTGGCAGATTGATCGGCAACTCGGGATCGGGTAAGAAACAAAGCCGAGGGCATAAGGTGTACAATACCAATGACCTTTGACCTATAATATAAATATTCACCATAAGAAATTGACGTCACGAAATCGTTCCTTGATAAGCGAGTGGAGACGGACGACACATTTTCTGATATTGCTGGACTTCCGCTTTGACACATTGAAAGGAAGTTGAAGGAAATGAAAACAGAAATTATATGAAAAAGGTGAATTCCAGATTGAAACACCATTATTCTATTCTTGGAGGACGGTAATAGCAGGGACCCTGGTTATAAACTCAAATGAGGGAGTATGCAGGGTACCGCATTGGGTGGGGGGGGGGGGGGGAAGGGGTGGGCATATCTGTGCACTTGTTCGTCACTATAAAGTGAATATATGTGTGGAGGGGAGGAGGATGTCTGAGATCGGAAACAATGTGTGTGCCATTCTCATTTTTAACATTCTGAGCAGAGTATTAAATTGTTGACATCTGTGTTTTGTGGGGATCAGGCAATAATTATATCCTCTTCCCTAGTTCATAAATTAGAGGTGTCCATTTTTGGTAATAATTAGTATACCCTCTCATACATTTTGCTACCCCAATGTGCCCTGTTGAAAATTTAAGAAAAGATGTAATCAAAAGTACGTGTTCATTTTGGGAGTGTGGGGGGTGGAGGACATATGGATGTCCAGAAGATCCATTTTGTCAGAAAGTTTTCAGGTAACTTTTGTGCTCTGTTCCCGTCACTCAAATCAAAATGACACATGTCCCATTGTCGGTCCTACCACATTGAACCCAGTTTCCCAGTCCCTGCCGATATGGTTCTTGACTGAATAGGATGGTGGTTTGAGTTACTACGTATAAACCACACATGTAGACCTAGACGTAACTGTACGAAAAAACGGTTGTGTATACTGCCCCCAAACGGATTTCTCGAAAACGGTCGAACCGGTGGCCCTTTATATCTTATGAATGGGGGGGGGGGGGGGGGTTCATGGAGATATAACATTGGGACACGATCAGTAAAGGTGGGGGTTCGACAATAATATATTCTCATTTTCATAATATATTTAAGGAAACATGAAGACCTGGCTCTCGACCTACCTGCACATGACCATGTCCAGTGATATTATAATTAATTTCATTTTAATTTGACTTGAGTTAATTATAGTATGGAGTGATAAACAGTATCGATTATTAGATTTATTACATCATCGCAAATACAAAATGCTGCATTAAAGGAGACACAAATCTCCTAATCATTGTTATTGGACTACGTGACATAGATAACTGGAATGAATACACTGCCCCCCCCCCAAAAAAAAAAATCTTATTGCGTTTAGGAAAATATCACAGAATTATGTGTCCTCTCATGCACTCCACAAGTAAGTCTAAATATGATATCATTCCGAGCCACATGTGCTTCAATTGTGTATGTTTTCTTTCATTTATTAAAATGTTTCTCTTTTTCTGTGATGTAAATTGATTTTGTAACTGCTGCATCTAAAATATCGAAGCTCTTTACATGAATTTAATCATGGCATTGGTTTCAGTATATCCACACTGCTATAAAATTATACATGAAAAACACAGAGAAATTAGAACTGTTTTACTCGGATGCTAGTGGCACTATGACGTCACCAAGTTACAAAATGGCAGCTCCCGACACACGCCTTTTTAACTAGGATATATCCCACAGGAAGAAAACTGTTCATGACCTGTTTGATGGAGATGTTCTTCGCAAAGGTCACTTTAGCTAACGATAATGGTTGGGTAGTGTCCCCTTTAACGCATTGGCCTCATGACTCCAAAGTAGCCCCCCCCCCCCCCCACACTTATCCAGGGTAGTGTTTGATGATGTCAAGCATGCGTGATGGGATGGACACACTACACCGTTTGTTGCACTTTGCCATGAGGCACAACGTATACATACCTCACCGGGAGTATTCATAATGTACCTCACTGCGGCATGCGTGACCGTGACACCATTATCAAATCACTATCGAAAATATCGTATATTCAACTGAGGGGTTCACTGCAGACCTTCAAGCTAAGTAACTGTTATGGACAGACAAACTTGCAGGAAGGCAGACCCCTGTCCTATTTCTTTAAAGTCCTTCTAAATTTGCGCTTCTAACGTGACTGACTCTTTGTGCCTTTTGTGCAATTTACATGCCATTAGTTACGTAGAAACCTTTGGAACGCCAAAAGGACCTCAGTACTTGTTATGGACAGACAAACTGGCAGAAAGGCTGACCCCTAGCCTAATTCTTTAAAGTCCTCCTACCTTAGTAACATTTGCGCTTCTAACGTAGTCTGACTCGTTGTGCATTTTGTGCAAGTTCATGCCATTAGTTATGTAGAAACCTAAACCCAGGTCGAATACGACTGTTAGCTATATGAGCATATGTTCTCTTTATTAGAAGGATTGAACAACTTTTCTGTCAATTGAAATTTAGGTTATCAATCTATATAGCTATGATCTATTTTTTTCTTTTGGATCTGAAACAGGTCAATTACCACGAATTCCAGAATATGATGCCATAAATAACATAAAACACAATTGTCTGGGTTCTTGTCATATATACGGGTACATTATCCATGCATGTTGAACGTTAAACGTAAAACATGCTTTTGTTCGACTGTTGTCGTATGTGGCAGTATCATAGAAAGTGAACTTCAGTTTCTCTGGGCGGTATATACATCAACAACTTAGCAATATACCGTATATAGTTAGTACTCAAGCGAAGTGTAAACTATACTTCTGTTTAGTTTTCGCAATTTAGGAGTTATATCAGAATGTCAGAGAAAATATCAGCAAGATTTAAAGTTTACCACCAGCATGCCAATATTTAAACAAAAGGTTATGTTTCAAATGGTATAAGACCTGGGGGTGATAGTGTTAAGTGTTGAATATTATTCCGTATTTAAAAACGAATAGCAGAGAAGTCCCTTTCATATTTATTTTTTCACCATTTAATTTAAAAGTGTCATTTTCTTATTTAAAAAGAAAATCCCTTTGTTAAGAAATTTAAAAAAATATTACATATATTAAAATTGTCCTTTCGGTGGTAAATGAGAAGAAAACAAATTGTTCGGTAATTTATTCCGTATTGTTGAACAGTATCAAATATGGCCTTTTGGGGTTACAAACTGCACAGAGAGTTCTTATATCCGTCAATACGTTGTGAGGTGATTTTATGGTCCACACCCCTCAAATCAACGTCACATGTACCACTATGCTTCGAAGTTTTTACCGTTGCCCCTCCCCTGGCCCCTCCCCCAGATTGAACCCTCATCTGCGCCAGCTCGACACGCAACTCCAGGTTTGTCTTCGAATCGCATGGACCCAATAATGAGTTGCCTGGAGTATTATAAAAAACTGAGGGCGCTATATTGGCCCGAAAGTCCTATGTATGAAAGCAGAGCAGCACTTTAGCGTTGTATTTGCTGTTTCCAGTGATATTATACATACATATTGTAATGTATACAATTAAATATTCAAGTACGAGATAGCGATAACGCCTGTCAAATTTCAGTTGTTGAATTACAAATCATTTTTCATTCAAGACCGTTGTGAATTCTCTTCCGCCGTTTTTTTTTACATATTAAGCACCGAAATTTACACCTACTGTATATAAATATACGGTCACCTGGTGACGTAAGATATGTCTACCATAAAGTTGAGAACGTCTTCGACAGACTGTAAAAGAAATCGTGGATATTTTAGAAAGCATTAATAAGTGAATTGACAGACTCCACAAACCCAGCCATCAGCATTAGTCTACATAGAGATGTCACTATACCATGATCAACTTCCCCAAACTTTCCCAAAATCTTATTCAATGAATTTGGGAGTTATCACAGTTTTAATCTTCACGCGCACGGCCGAAGACTTGAGCAAGTCTAACTATGACATCATCGAGCCACGTACTTCATTTTGATATGTTTTATAACGTTTCATTGCATCTGTTTCTGCAGCGAGGTTTTGCAAATGCTGAATCTAAAAATATTCAAACTCTTACCGGGACCTAAAGACGGCCATGGCTTGAATGTCAAACCTTAGTAAATATTTTGTCTTGAGATTATCAAAAGAAAAGTTTTCAGATGCCAGTGGGTATTTTATCATTCTAAGCGGGTGTGGTGGCATTATGGATGCAGCTAACCGGTTCATATAGTCACGTCCGCTGTGCGGGCAAGTAGTTATTATGAAATCCTGAGATTTACATCAACAAAAATTACAGCCACCAGACACGACTTTCAAACTAAGATTTCTCCCAAAACTGACCAAGATTTTTGTTAGCTGTTCGGTTCAGTTCCTCGCAAACTAGTTGGGTACTAGGTACTTGAAGTTTTACAAGCATACCAGCACTAAAGAAATAGAGGCAGTGGGAGCTGGGAAACCTTTGCAGAGTTCCACCCGCCCAGGAAAGTATTCAAGAATATCGGTCTGGTCGGTTAAATATTTACTTAATATCAGATCAAAATGTATTGACTTATGGGTCATTGTGTGAAAGACTGAATAGAGGCTCTATTGAAAGAATGAAAAAACAAAGAGTGCTTTTTTATGGGGTTGACTGCTTTACTGATGTTATCTTGGTCATATATTTCCTGGTAAAATCGCCTGTAAAAAATATTTGTTATGACTTTGGGAGGTCACAGTGTTAGCTTGGTGTACTATAATACTAGCATCTACAAGATATAGGGCCTATCTTTAAAGCAAGGTTAAAGGTTAACAATATCATCAAATAATTCAAAACGTTAGTTGATCAATGCGAGGACGGTGGAATTGAGACGAAGGTGCGTTTGAGTACGGGGGTGGGGGGGGAGGGGGTTGGACGCAGAATAGTGCTATCATTTCCGTCATATTAAATACATTGAAGGCCATTTGAAGATAACCCTTTTTGGGGGGGGGCAGGGTGAGGAAAGGGGCATGAAGAGTAGTTTTATGATGCGTTGTACATTTAACCTTTGAACAAAGAGAGACCTGGTAAATATAAAGACACTTGAGACATACATACATATTCTACATGTGTATATATATATATTTATATTCGTTTCCAATAAAAGCCAAACAAAACAGCAAAATATATCGCCTGAAAATGACAAAAGGTTAACTATAGAACTATAACAATGTCATCAATTATTCATGGTGTCACTTGCCAAAAAAGCAGAATCTAAAAAAGCACCCTTAACTACTTCATACATTTCTAGAACATTACTACTGCATATTTATATTGTTTAGTACCTGCCAATGCTGTTCATGTAAGATTGAAAAAATTAAAAAAAATTAAAACTGTACGATGCCTTAATAAATAATACAAAACATTTTGGCATCCACCAGAGATTATGAACAAAGATTCGATGCTTTTCGCTAACGTAAATATCAAGCCTTCAATAGTTAAATTATGAAAAGGAAACAAGAAAGTTTTGCTTGTGATTCGGTTAGAATCACAGACAGGATTCACAAAGAGGCTCATATATAGTCTGTTGATCCATATGTGGATATTTTAACTCATTGTTACTTTCATAAAATGATCAGTTTTCTTATTTAAACACCCTTTAAATGAGGTCTGCAACAGTATGAGATTTGACACAATTTCAAATGAGATTTAAAATTTATTAATAAATCCAGCAAGGATATAGTTTAATCCACACCCTTCAATAATGTAATCATTGCTGAAATGTCACCTCTACTGCCCTTAAGTTAAAATTTTGAACTTTTTAAACTTTACTAAGAACTATTGTCAGACATTTACAAAATCAAAAGTTTCTTAACAAATATTCTCTCTGATGTCAAATGCGCTTGGAAAGTTAATGATATGTGGGGGGAAATATCTTCTGTCCAGTATATTTTAAAAGGGATATCTTGATTCACTTTCGAATATAAAAAAAAATTCTAGAATCATGATAGGTTACCATGCCAGAATACTTAAATACACAGATATTTCCCTTATTAGCATTCAGTAAAATTTACATGTCAACATACACAAGGTTTATAACACATGTACTTCACCCTGCAAGCAATAAAAAAAATTCCATGTTCAAGAGTTTATGCGAGGTTAGAACTGTTTTTGGATGGAAGGATGTATTGAAGAAAAAAAAATGAAAACACGATACTGGCAGTAAAAATCCACGATATTACTTAAAAAACTAAATATTTCCAATAGTTTCTTCATCTCACTACAACAATGAACCCTTGGTCACACCCCACACATCAAAGTATGCATAATTCATAGTAGCTTTGTGGTCACTACAGCAGTGAGCCACATCTATGTATCTGCAGGGGGGACTACCCAGCCACCAACCTGGTGCACACAACTGTATTTACAAGTTGCCCCTCACACTCCCCAACCCCCCCCCCCTCCTCCCCTTGTTCGAAATTCATACACCAGGGGTGAGGAGAGAGACAATGTAGGTTAAGTGCCTTGCCCAAGGACACAGCTGTCATGATTTGGGGCCAGGGCTTACACTTGATATTCTTAGATCACAAATGTATTGCCATTTCATTTGACCAGCAGGCTCCACTAAATATTGTGGTCATTTGAGTGTATTTTACTTAATAACACATTGACCACAAACTCTCTGTTATATCAAATCTTTCAATTTCTGGAACAAGCTCATGAAAACCTGTGAGAAAAGGAAGATGTCAAATGTGGAGAAACTTTTGACATATCTGATGTTGAAGCTGCAGAAGTAAGAAGAGAGGGCCAGGATGCTAGAATATCCAATATAATGGATAGTATTTTGTTTATTTAAAAAAAAAGAAACTGAGTGGAAAATATATACAAATATTGCAATTTTTTTGCAACATTCTTTCAAAATCTGGAAGAACAAAAACTGTTGATGTAAACTCGTTTTTTTTTCTACTTCTTTCGATAGTTCAAGTCGTTTGTCTTCTATTAAAAACATTACAAAGCAACATCAAAATCAATTGATAAAACAAATCCATAATAAATTTTTAAAACAGAAAATCAAGATATTAAGACAAAAGCTCCTTTCAATGATTAAAGATATCTCAAATTCTGTTACAGATATCTCTATTTCATCATAATAAATTATGAATTTCAGATATCTGCACATAACACATACAAATCTAAGAACCGCAAGGAAAACTGAATTATCAAACAATATCTAATAAATTTGTGAAGATATTTAACTTCAAGGTATCTAAAAATTAATTTAATTTAATTTAATTTAATTTAAAATTTTAACTCAAACAAATCACATCTAGCATTTAATTCAAAATATCTTTGAGTTCAGGTTAAGCTTAAAATTTTTTTTTTTAAATCATGGAATAACAAGTTCAGACAGCGACCTAATTTCATTTTTCGTATTTATTCTCGGATGAAGGATGATTGAATAAAATTTTCTGTCATCCCTGATATTAAATGGCATGAGAAAATTAAGAAATAAATGATCATCACCAGTGCAGGCTGCCTTACGTATTGAGCAAAAACACTGTTTCGAGGTTGGCGGGCATATCATTTCAAAATTTGATACTTGCAAGAACTGACCATTTCAAACATCTCTAAATGATGCCACATTTGTAATGACAAAACAAGTAATTTATTTTGAGCTCCTGCTGCTTATTGGCTGTTAATTGAAGGCATATGGGTTAGAAATCCGGTTTCGCTTATGTAAAAATGTTCTTTCATCCACAATGTTATTACAACTGATGATGTGCTATAAATGATCTCACACACCAGAGCTTCTCAATGCGATTTTCTACATGGGCAAGAGAGATTGCTGCTTGGAGCGAACGGCCAGAGGGAAGAAAAATCTGGCTAAATCCACACTTTGACCATAGATTCCACAAAACCCACTTTACCTGTTTTAGGAATTTGTTAACCACACACTTACCTCATATACATAATATGCTATATGACAATATTAGAGGATAAATGCATACGTATATGAGGGAAGTATTAGTGTGTGTTATAAAATCTTACTACAACCTTGATTAAGCAATGTGCAGAATAAGGTTGATGGTACCCACAACACCTGTTCAAGACTTGACCAATTAGAGTGCAGTATTAGAGGATAATGCATATATAAGTATATTAGAGAATTCAGTGCGTGTTATAAACCGAGCAATGTGCAGAAGTACTGGCCAGTAGAAAACTCAAGCCAAAGAACTTAGTGGCCGGCATACCAGTTAGTGCAGTCTAAAGGACGCTGTTTTTGACACCAACACCCCCCCCCCCTTCCTTCACCCCCTAGATCTGCACCTACAAATTACAAATAACAATCACTTTTGGAAGAAATGAGGGCAGCACTTCCCAAATGTTAAAGTCAGGTAGTGTTAAAGATTTCACTTCAGAGCTAAAAATCTACATATTTCAATTGTACCTATAATTTCGGAAATTCCAACAGAAATCCTCAACAATTAAAACTTGGAAGCCACGCCTCTAAAACTGACTATTACCAAGTAAACCAAAAGTTTGAAATTCAAATTTTGCTGTGGACGGGAGGTTGGCTAGAGATTCAGACCTCCATCAGCACTGCCAAAGGCGAAAATGATCACAAATCCACGAAGACGAAACTAGCATAACTGACGGAACGAGCCGGACGAGGAAATGTGTTTGTTTTTTTTATGTTGTTGCTATCATTTATAAGTACATTTTCACTTTCGTTCAGTCATAAGTGCCTAATAATATCAGAGTTATTCAGACGTGTACTATGTTAAGACTCATATTCCGTTTTAGTATATAGTTGCCTGTATTGGTACTATGTAACCATCATAGATTTTACTCTTATTTTGCGCCTCTACTCTAGGAATCCAGAATGGTTACTAATGCAGGATTAAGTACTCTCAGTACGAGTAGAGCCTTGTACTCTTACTCGTAGTGCTGGGAATTGACTTGTACTCGCCCGCATACTGTTGTACAAATTAATGCTATTGGAAAACACAGATTAAACAGAGATTAGCCTTGCTAGATATGTATGTTGTAATTTACTTATAACAAGTGTATGTGTCACACACAATCTGACAGCACCAAATAATTATAATACATATATATATATATATATATATATATGTATATATATATATATATAGTGATGTATATATATAGATGTATATATGTATACATAAATATATATGAACATTTACATGTTACACATTATCATTTACAATCTCAAGTTTTAATATTTCGCACCTTTCGGACGAAACACGATTATAACACTGCCCGTCTTTCGCCATCGTTCCTGGACTATAATCTTCCTTCACTGACAAGAATATAAAACATTCAAATTATTTACATTAAAACTAAATGCAGACAAGAAAAAAAATGGAAAAGGCAGAAGAATAAGAGCATTTACAAAGCAAGAATACAAAACCCATGAAACCCAAGACTAGCCAACATAGGTGAAATATTGTGTAAGGCATACAAACTTAGGCTTGTGCAATTGTTTTATTATAACAAATATCAAAAAAAAAATATCTACAACAGAAGAATAAGATTAAGAATGAGAAGAAATCAAGTAAAAACAGGCAAAGTATTTACAAAAATTTGGAACCCAAAGCCCAAAGTAAAAAGAAAGTTATTTACAGGATTTTCGGATAAACTCTAAATCGAAGGCATCATAAGAATAAACGGTACTGATTCTAAATAGCACAATATAACTTGTGTTTGTGTGTACTATGCATAGATTATAATCGTCGCAGAATTAACAAAAGACTCCCTCAAAACAATCAACTCAACTATTGCTTCCAATTAAGACAATGGACTGTATCTACCGATAAACCAAGTCTGACGTGCTTTGCTTTGCATTTCACACACTTTATTCCACAACTTCCAAATGGTATCTGTGCTCAAAATACCCGACAACTTTAATGCGAAAGAAGGCTTCAAAGTTGAGACGAACGGGGTGTTAGAAGTATCTTTGTTGTTCCATTCGTAAGTCTCTAACATATAACTTCCTTTCATTAACACTGGCAAATCATTTAAAAGCGGCTGGAATGAAATTCTAGTTTCACGTTTCTTGATAACGTTTCATCCATCACTTGTAAAAAAAAATATGTAAAAAAATTGAGTGAATTAATAGGTTTTCTTAAACGTGCGGCTTTGCCTTGGTATAACATGTTAAATATTTGGGCCAGCTTGAGCGTTTCCGTCCGAGATCTATCTGAGCTGACATAAAAATACACACACGCACACAACTTAACATTTCATATGAAGATAATGATATCGTTAGTCAAGTGTAATTAACAGAGCATGCACAAGTAACAATGAAGACCTTACAGTAACCTATAGATTCTGTCAACGTACAAACAAACAAAATCTCTGTACCATTAAGTTTTTCTTCTGTCAATGTTTTGTATTATTCTGTATTATTTGTATCATTTCTCATTGTCAATTGCGCCATGAACATTCTTTGAGTGGTGTGTGCGCATTATAAGTCTTATTATTATTATTATTATTTAATCCCTTCTTTTATTTTTGCTTTACTTATAGAGGTAACGTAAAAACACAAAAGGAAAGTTAGATGATCAGCTAACACCAAATGTTTTTTTTTTAATGTCAAAAACAAGATTGATCCCTAAAATTAATGTGTTGGTCTAAGTTTATGTCCAGGTCTTCAACATACGTGAAGAGAGCCAAGTTCAAGGTACACACAAAGGTTTGATTTTTTTACAGAATAAGCAAGACAAAATATTTTTATCACAGATACAAATTTTATCTGATATCTGAGATACTTTTACTGAAAAGTGAAATCAAAAAATTGTACCCAAGCAGTGTTCTCCAAATGTCTCTAAGAGAGATACACGACTAAGAATTTATTTCTTTTTACACAGACAGCATGAACTTTAGCCTTTATTTCTTTCTTTTTTTTCAAATTTGAGCTTGACTTTGATGCAAACTATCTTTTGTGTCAAATCATGGTGTGTATTAAAAGTGTCTGAAAAACAAAGGCTTAGATTTGAGTAATAACAACAACAGATAACCAGGAACTTGTGAGGACATTAAGGTTACACTATAACTCCAATCGACATGAAACAGACATAAAAACAATAAAAGGGTTTATTCATCTTTATCCACACATGGACGATATAAATATGTAAATGCAGAAGAACATTAATTGTAGATCTACATCCTTCAAATTGTCACTCTAAATTGTTAAATTAAGAGTGCTTCAGTTGTGAGCTGGGAGACAGGTGATTTAAATATATGCAAATTCCCTTTTAATCGATCATTCGAAAACAGAATGATACAAGAGCATCAATGATGCAGTATCTCAATACTGGAAGTTTTAATTTTGATTCCTAATTTCAAATCTTTGCTCTGTCTCTACAATTATCAATATCAATCATGGTACAACAAATATATAACTTGCATTTTTGCTACTTTGCCACGAATAGTCTCTGCAGGTTACACTTTATCCTGCTAGTCTTGCCTTTAGCGCTTATTGCCTGTTAGTCGAAAGAACGACGTTGCAAGGTTTAGTAATGTCATAGAATATTTAAGAACTTGTTTTTCATGTGGTATCCTTCATCTTAGGTCAGTCTCTGTTGGACTTTTTGGTCATATAGTTTGATGTCAATGACAACAGCCAAATTAGAAGAGGCGAACAACTCGACCATATTCTTGATGCCTGCCTTGAGAGCTAGGCCTATTGACCTACTGTATGTTAATGTAGACTGTAGTGGTGACTACCATCAAAACTGTGTCCACTTCTAGATATCAAAACAACCCACGTTTTTCCATCTCAATTTTTCGGACATGAAGATTTCATGGATTTATGACTTGGAAAAAATAATGTAAAAGAAGATTACAAGTTTTTATATGCAAGTGATGGGTGGCCTCCTCTTCCCCTAATAGCCACCTCAGTTCCTCTCCATTTTGTTATTTTATTTTAATTCTTTGTACATTTGATGTCAAACATTACAGGTTCAAAAGAAAGCTAAACATACTTCTTATAACCTTATACATCTTAGGCCTATATCCTTATAAATAAAACATAACCTTATACAATTTTTATTGTCTTATCAAAGTTGTGATGCTATGGCCGGCTCCTCTTTTATACGTACCCATCAAACAAACTTACCCTGGTCCTTCCTAGGAAAAGCTGTCTGAACACCAGTACAATGCTAATGTGGCTATCACTGAAAGCCTAATAGGCCTAGTGGCCTATATATATATATATATTTTTTTTTTTTTAAATTGCACTAGGCCTACAGTAAATAGCCTTCAGAAATACAAGAATGTGTATACGTAATTATACAAAATACATGAAGGGCAATCAAACAAACTTATCATGGCCCTTGCTCTGAAAAGCTACCTGAACACCATTATAGTGTTCAACCGATTATGCATAACAGAAAATACCGATTACTGATTATTTTTTCATAATCGTACCGATTCCGATTATTTGAAAATGAGAAAATATCCCGTTTATACGAAATCGGCAATAAAGTTTGACAGAAACAATTATTGTTGTGATTTTCCCCAGTTTCCTTTTGCTTCGTTGTTATACAAGGCTCTAAGGTACCATTTTGTATGTACCAAATTACCTCTGGAGTTTCTCGGAAAGAAATTTTTTTTTTTAAATTTCCAAAATACGGAGATATGACATCCTACCTAGTCAGCACTGTGCTAAGCGAATGGCCTAACCACCTCGACGTAAATGTCACCTGTTAATGGCTTGAAATGGGCTACGAATAGTTACTCAAAATATCCATCTCAAAAAGTATCTCAGACAAACAGTCCATCTGCAATCTTTACCAAAGTGTAAATTTTAATGACATATTGCCTTCATTCCGACAATATTTTGCACTTATTTTCAGTATTATACCGTTTATGAACAAATAGAAATGTTACGAACTTGAAGTTAAACATACCTATTCGTTACCTATGTAACTCCATTCAGGTTCAATAAGAATGTGTAAGCTTAGGCCAATCAAACTGAAAAGCAAATTGTACCATCGTAACTTGTTTAAAATTACTCTAAAATGTAATACCAGATTGATGTAAAGAAATAATAACAACTAGAAACTACTCCAATATAAAATATAACATTCCCTCTATAAGACATATCACTTACATTACCTTCCAAACAAATGCCGATTTCCAGCAAATTGAAAGTTGTAAACTAAGCTACGCAATTTTTTTTTTTTTTTTTTTTTTTCAAACCGATGGTTAGGCTACATTTCCCATTGACTTAGTGTGGTTGTTAGGCTAACATGTGGTCGAAGATTGCAGTTTCCGTGGATATTTTTAGTTTTTATTTGCGACACAACTAGAGCGAATAAACAGATGTCAAGTTTAGATTTCCATGCAGATGATTTAGTGTGAAGTAAGGCTACTATGTGGTCGGAGATTTGTGAGGATTTTAGGTTATTTTCGCTGATACTGCAGGCCGTAATTTACCACGGGAAGTTCCCGGTGATTGTGCGCGACCCTCTCGCACTGCTTCAAATTTTGATGCGGGGTGAGAAAACTGCGCGATTCGCGATGCAACTGCAATTCCTAGCTAAAGCAAACGCATGTCACAATTAATTTTACACAGACACCTGATATAAAGAGGGCGATTTTTTCATATTTCATTTTTCTTTTTCGCACTCGTAATTGTGCTTTAGGAGGGCTTTTTAGCACTTGCGAGGGCGAATCGCCCGTTGCCCCCGCTTATTTCCTACCCTGTCCAGCACATTCCTGAATTCGCGAAATTGCTATTGCTGCTATGCTTACTGTGCCAAGAAATATGCAGCCAATAACCACGAAGGAAGCAAAATCGGCGACCCTGGCAGCCTAATTTGATGAAAGTATACACTGTGAAAGACGTATAGGGGGTGCCTTTTTTTAATATTTCGTAGTAAAAGAACAAACCTAATTCATCAGTTGATATTTTCAACTTCCATATGTTTTTGAATAATGATATTTTCACCTTCCATATGTTTTTGAATAATCGGTATGACATAACTGGTATTCCACGTAATTTTTACCGATACCGATTATGTACCGATTATGCAATATTCGTACCGATTTCGATTCCGATTAGGTTAATCGGTTGAACACTACACCAGTACTATCCTTAAATGGATGTTCATTCATACTTAGTAAAGATTCCTAAATCCTATTGGTCCATTCAGGTCAGCTGACCATGGTTAATCCTGTGAGTAACGCACGGTCAAATTACCGGCGGATGAATACAATTGTTACCATGTTACCATGTTTTGTCGTCTGCTTTGATGAGCTATCGAAATACATCAAAAACACAAAATGGCTAATATAACGTTTGATTTGAACTTCGATTTGCGCACTTTAGACGAGGTAGACACTCAGGAAAACAATGGAAGATTTGCAAACCTGGTTGAGAAAGACTTAATTCACAGAAACGATCTTGTTCAAAAGTCTTGCAAGATGCCATCAGAGGTAAAGGACGCGAAAACACGGATCCGCACTCGAGTCTAGGCCAAAGTGTAGGCTGCACAACTGTTGCCTCCAACAATGACATTAACGTTACTGCTGCTGTTAGGGCTGAAACGTCTAACATGTCCAAACTGTTTTCCAAATGTTCTTTCCAAAGTCCTGTGAATGTTTACTTCCAAAATTCATAGTTATATCCGTATTAAAACACCAAACAGTTGTGGATGCTTTGAGTTTAAATATATCCAGTATCTGTCCGTAATTAAATGTTCGCAAGGCCGTTATGTTGCTCATAGTGTTATAAATTTAAAGTTAAACGACCGCAGTGCCAAGCACTGTGTAGTGTGTACGTTCAAGTGAGTGTGCGTGTTCAATACAAGGCCTACTATGTTATCGTATGACTGTATACCATGCGTACATGTTTGTCCCTAGAATGGTTGCTATGGGAACCAGGAGCTGTATGGTATTGATATGATGAAGCCAACTGGTAATTGTTTGTAGTTCCTTGTTATTGAGACCTTTCAAAAATAGTTTTATGGCCGCAATATTGCCAAACATTAGTTAAAATGTTATTATGGTTCATCTTTTATGAATGACAGCCTTTCAAAGACGTTTCCTTTATAATTATTCACTATCGTTCAGTATTACTTTATTATTGCACATGTACATTATTGTTATGCTGGTTGTTAATCGTTAATTCGACTTACGGGGCATCACTTTAATAAATCTTCGGTTACATGTAACCAAAAATGTTTTGTTTTATGATTTTTCCCCCACACAAATGGTAGTGTATGAATGAACGGGGTTAATCAACGGTCTAGCGTGCGTTACTCACATGATTAATGCACTCCGGGTGTTAATGCTATCGCTGGATGCACTCGGGCTCCGCCCTCGTGCATCGCTTGCATTATCCCCCGATCGTGCATTAATCCTGTGAGTAACGCACGCTAGACCGTTGATTAACCCCATATTACGTAGAATTCAGCAGTACAGAATGTAATTAGCATGCAATACAGAAAATTGTTCGCGAGGGTAGCCATTTTCGTATATCTAACATGTAGCTGTTATGAGTCATAGCCAATCTGCTACAAAACAGACTTAGGGGCGGGGCTTAATCATAAAAAACGGACCTTTTTACTAAAAGTAGGGGCGGCAGCTCAGTGCTGTTTTAAGAAAGAAAAATCATTTAAACATCAAATAAAGCAAATAAAAGCCATTAAATGTCATATACATGTAGTAAAATTCTTATTAATACCTACCTGTAAACAACAAATGGAAGTTTAAAATTTTAATAAAATATATAATACATAGGACCCTATCTTAGACGATACCACTGTTGAAAGACAGTTCTATTCTATTCTCTTTCATAAAACATAAGTTTTGGAGCGTGTGCAAAACAGGTGTGACAAAGTATGTTTTCAGTCCAAATTGGCCCGATTTGGACATAAATCGGTGAAAAAGTCACAGAATGAGATACAATTCTGGAATAAAAAATAGTAACTTTTGTTGGTCTATATGATATATTCTTGCTCTGGAAATTCCAGAGAAAAAGAACTTTGTTTGAAGACGCTGAAAAATTTTTAAGAGAAGAGAAAGTCCCACTTACTGTTACAATATCTCTATACATGTAATGTATTGAGATAAAAATGACACCAGTAAAATGTCAACGGTTGGCTGACATAAAGGTGGAGGAAAAAGGAGACGGAATATTAGAAAGCTGTGGTAAAGAAACTATAGGAGATCATTGGCCAAGGAGGGTGGGGGGGGTGTGAAGAAGAGGGGCAGATTGAATATATAACCAATATGGGTTGAGTTGGGGATGCACTGAAAAGAAGAAACAGATGCAGGTATTAGAGAACCAGTAAGTTATTCCAGACAGCAAACATGCTACGAAGCAGTGTACGTTACATGTAATACTAAGAGAGCTTGCCTGGTACATTAAACCTGTAAAATATATGTTACTACAAACTGTCACGACTGTATTTAAAACCTAAATCCTAAAGATTGGATATGCCTGACATGTGCTACCATTGTAAACACGTTCATAAAACTTAACACTTTTACGAACAAAATACATTTTTTTTATCATGTTTATATGTCACAGGAATCAAGTTCGCAAATGATGGTGACGCTAGAAGTATGAAGGTCAAAGGTCAACTTCATAGTTCAACTTCACTACTGAACATTAAATATTCGGAAAAAAAAGAAAAGAAAATTGGAATGTCCCAGCTTCACTTAAAACAAGAGACTAATAGCATTTGTTCATACATGTTGAACTCTGACGTACTTTTGTATTCCAACACTCGCCGAAAACAGCAATCCATTACTTTTCAAATTACATTGATCAACTGAGGTACCAATCAGGATGGTCCATTTAATCAGTGTCTTCGAGGTAAGATCTAGACGGAATGATTTTCCATATTTTATCCAAATTAGCTTGAAGAAAATATGACAAAAGTACATTAGTTTCTGAATAGTCTTGTAGTATTAAATGCATGATTTTAACCATTCACCTCCTTCAATGAAGAAGACAATTGCATTAAAGGTGTTATTATTTTTTTTAAACAAATTTTTGTGCAGGTAGGCATATATAGGTAAAGGTGGGCAGGAGTGGGTGCTAAGCAGCATAGATATATAGAACTATGTGTGGTACAGACATATATCTACACACTACGTAGTGTTATATTGGTAGCACGGCTATCCGTAAACACATCAATCACTGTCTTTAAGTTTCAGGTTTTCAGGTTCAAGATGATCACGGTAAAATTCCTCAATAATCTTGTTTGCCTTCATTTACTCTCTGAAACATTCTTTCAGTCGGAGCTCTGTACAAGTTGAAAATATAATATCAGAGGCGGAGCATACAGATATGTTTTGTTCACAAGACAGCACAAGAAGGGATATATATCACCACGAATATGCTCTGTCCATTCTCTTCATATCCGACTATCATTTCTACAGATGTGCAGAGAACTAATTGTTCAGAGATAACATTGTTTAACGATGGAATCTCCCTGCGAATAAAGGAGAACCTGCCTTGACCCATCGGTGAGAGCTTCAGGGTTAAATACATGCTGGTTAATTTGCTATCATTTCAATTCTATGATATTAGAAATAAAAAAAAATGCTTTGGACCAAAATAATACTTTCAAAGTACTTACGGTGGTGTCAAAGATTTTATCACAACTCGTTGCTTTTTTAATGACTTGGAATAAAAATTCACACAATATTTTTTATTTCTTTTTTTATCAACGACAATGATTAGTTAGAACGCATACTCACGAATACTTTATTTTTGTTGAGAAAATTGATGGTTATATAATTTAGACGGATAAAAAAGCTTGTAACTTGCACTATTTGCAAATTTACTATGTTTATCGATGTGTTTCACATTTATTCGTTATTTATTGATAATCTTGTATGTCAGACAGCCATGGACTAAATACCCCCTAAAACAGCGATTTACGACCACAACAAAAACAAAAACCTTCATACAATTTTTTTTTTGGATTATCTTGTTAAAATGATTATCCTCAATGAGATAAACCAAAAAAGCCCGGGTTCCATTTACAGTCAACATAGTTCTTCAACTTCTTAAACATTGAAACACAGAAAAAAGAATTGTGCCACTAAATATCAGACAGATACTCCAGCAGCCATCATGCCGCCAATGTTCGATCAAATTTCTCGTTTTGATTTGTTTCATCCAAGGACATATGACCTTACTAATGTTGTAATTCACATACTCGAGCATTGAAGATGTTTGTAGTACATTTTTCTATTCAAATTTCCGGGTGAAAAAATGCCATCTTTTTTCGAAAAGCAGGCGTTTTGCATCACTCTCGCTGAGTTAAGACTTGTATGGTTGTACCCTTCCAAAACTCTGATAACCTCTCCTAGAACCAATATGCATACATTGTTTGATTCGTGGAAAAATCTAACGCGTGTTGTTTCGAGCTGCAAGATATATTCAATACTTTTGGAGTACGCAAAGCTCTTTAAATTCTTAAAAGCTTGGAAAAACTGCTCGCTGAACAGGTTTATGGCATATTATGTATGACCTATTCTTTATGAATACATGAAAAGAATTATACCTCCAATCTTGTACACTGATGTACATATGACTCGAAAATCACGTAGACGTCACTTTAATATACAGCAAATACAATATGTTAATATCATATTTGCTGTTATCAGTTTACATAACCGACATGACTGTTTTAAAATGATCCCCAGCGTGACTTTGTTAATATAAAGCCTTATATTACACTTTTGCATTCTAAGTTGGACATTTTTTTTTTGTCACCAGTATTCTATAATGTATAACAATACAATGCTCACAATCGATACATGGCAGCATATATGTCAAGATGCTATGTAAAGCTAGCTACCATTAGAACATATCTACTTGAAGTATAGAGATGAATGACAGCAGTTATGATGCCTTGAACATCTCTTAGGCTAGGCAGTATACAGTATGTTTGATGGTCTTCCATAAAGCAGGGGACCATAGTTACACGGATGTTGTACCCCTACTAGATAATCCCAAAGCAGCAGAGTCCCGTCCTTAACAAGGGGCCAAGAGTTGGACCCAATAGCTCCATCCATCCCATCCCCCCCCACCAGCTCCCTCCTCTATCCCTTCTTTTCTTGGGTTTGCAGTCTCCTTTGATGGTCAAACAGGGCACCGTAGATCTTTCGCTCAAAAAACCTGAGCTAACAGAGTAAATTTCTTCACAGAGGAGCCTTCAAGATGTTGGAATTAAATAACTCAGCCCTTACCCTTGCCCACTCCTCTAATCCCTATGTGTTTCTGATCACAAACCAACTGTCAAATTTTTGACAGAATGATGTTGAACATAATTTAAAAGATATTTGTAACTCGAGCACACCCCCCACCTCTGTGATTGGTAGATCTGTACTGTAGATAGATCTGTTAAAAACAATTTTTTCCAAGAAATACTTTAAAGATATCAAAAACAAGAGCTCTGGGCAAAATTTGCAACCATATACTATAGTTAAACGGTGAGTCAGGCAAACACACAGGATACACAAAGGGTAACAAGGACTGACGATTGAGGGGACCGAGACCAAGGGGATTGAGGGGACCGAGGGGTTTGAGGGGACAGGAGAGGCCAAAGAAAGGTTAGGTATAGATACAGATTAAAGACTCATACAGCTACTTATTCATAAATTTCCTCAACGCTCTTTAACACACCATATGGCTTGCAACTAGCTTCTGATTCGGAGGACTGGCCAGTCGCTGCTGGTCTCTCAACGCACGCTACGGATGGCGCCTCCTTGTCCAGCAATCCGAAGAGAATTCCACTGCAATGCTCGATAGCACAAGGTAAACAGCCACCATCTGTGGAAATGAAAACATATATTTATATAACATAGTTTATTGCCCAAGGCTGAACTGATGGTGAAATAAACAGGCAATATAAAACAATTGTTATTAGAAATTAGAAATTTCCCCCAGAGTTGTTTACTGTGGCTGCAGTTGATTTGGGGGAGGGGAGGGGGGCTGAGGTGATGATCGAACCATTGTGGGTGGAGATAGAGAAAATGGAATGTTATGGGGTAAGATGAGGAAATATGTCATGAGATAAGGAAGTGGATATGAGGAAATACAGGGTGGGCATCTGTCCCCCCACTTTCCTAAGTAGGAGGCAGGCATGTATGTGTTTCTGAAACCCCCCCTCCCTCTCCCACTACGCTCCCACACACACTTATATAACTACTGATGCAGCCGGATCAGTCAACTCGATCCATTGAGGAAGAGAGACAATTGTTGCTATAGAAATTACCGCCATCTACATCTACCAGTGTTTAGGGGAGGGGAAGGGGAGGGGGAACTGAGGTTGGTAGGGTATGGTGGGTTGGTCAGTGTATGGCAAATGGTATGTTTCAATGTACACTGCTACCCTTCAATGTGCTGTTGATTTTTAAGAAAAGTCATCCAAGATGGTGCCTAAGGCACAAAAACCAAACAACTTGATCCACTATCAACCCCAGTCATCGAGACTGTGACCATCTGTGATCGATCATGAGCGTTTTGTGAAGCGAGAATTCACAAGTCCCAACAGGAGGGAATACAAACTGCACATGTCTTAGGTTGGTGAGCATTCTATGCTCATAACCTGTACAAACACCCCAAAGAAGAGAATGCTATAACGAGATGTCCACACATCATACTATACTCTGATGTCAATATTCCAGTTTCGCATATAGCATATATCATACTTTTTGTCCCGTCCCACTAAAACTGTTAAACACAAAATGTTATTTAATTCTAAAGATTTCCCATTCAAGTAATAACCTTGAAATCGATCCGTAAAGGGAAAATCCCTAATTATGTGCAGCATTAGCAGAGAGCATTTCTCATATAGTCACATTAACTTAGGGGTTGTTAGTTCTACCATTCCACAGGAATGTTCCGATAGAAACAAGGAGAATACACAGTATTGTCAAATATGGATGCATTTAGTTTTAAATTCAATTCAATTACTCCGGCCTAGCACTACACCATATTATCATTCAGTGGCGGAGCTAGGGGTATTGGTCAGAGGGGGAGGGAATGGTCTGTAGGGGCACTTTCGACACTATCTAAGCGGAGCGCCACCACAGGTTGGCGCGGAGCTTACAGAAATTTAAAAACAGATAAACGAAGAATAAGTAGGTGTCATTGCCATTTTGTTAGAAAATTACACCAACAAAATGTGACAAATGTCAATAGGTAGATGAGAGCGCAATAAAAAAGTCAATAATCGTGAATAAGTAAAAAGTAGTAAAAAGCTGAAAAGGGCGCCAGCAGTCCATTTGAGTCCGTCAGGGGGGGCATCCGCCCCCCCTGACTGTATGGACGCTCCGCCACTGTTATCATTATCCCTGAACAAAGAGCTGGTAGCCGTTGCTTGTGTCAGAATAAAAATTTAAAAGATAAGCAATGTAATATAGCAGACATTGGATACTGGTATCATATTTACTGAACTACTGTAACTTAATAGTAGTAGAACATTGTTCAGTGTGAACTGTGAACACAAAAGACTTTCTACCTGATAAAACCACTGGTTATATATGAATTAACAACAGTGCAAACAACATCTTCAACAAAGTGTAAAATAAAATCAAAGTGTAAACAATGTTTGCCCAGAGTTTTATACGTAAATTATGAAAGTCTCATTTACTTAGTTTACCATAACGTTAAGCTTCTGACCGGTAAATTTTGGAAGACCTTAGAAAGAGTCACTGAGAGGGGCAGGGGGAGGGGAGGGTTGCAGGGCAATAATGTTTCCAGTTCTTAGGCCAGGGTAGTAAGGAGTGTGTATAGGAGAAAAGATAAGTGAGGTATGAAGTAAATAAATTTGTTATTGACAGCAAGGCTTTTACTTTGATACCAAACCCGCTTTACGTAGAAGAGTGGCATGCATATGTTGATTGGAAAAAGGTAAGGGATTTTTTAATTTTTTTTTATCCAAACATGATAAGCTAATACCAGGTTTGGAAATTTTGTGAGCCTACCTGTCCCCTCAAAACATTCAACCTGTTCACAGAAGACATGAGCAAGACCTACTGAGCAATAGTGCTAAATGTTGGAAACTAACTAAATAAAAACATCCACAAGCTGTAACATATTTTTACATCCATGGATTTATGTTGCTTGACATCTATTCACCACCCAATTGCTTATGTATAATTATATATTTATTACTTTATCCAGTGATAAGATTTCCCATTCCACACCCAAAGTGTCCTTCTATGTACTAACGACTCTTCCCCATCAGTTTCATGTAAAGCATACTAACAGCTGTGTGCCTCCTCTCCACAACCTTCTACTGCATTTCCTGTAATGAAGTTCTTAAATTTCTTACACACAAAACGACTCTTATTTTCACTCAATGATACTGTATAGGCCTCATTTGTCTTCTACAAAGAGAACAGAGGTTTTGATTCTTTAACGAAGCATGTCAAACCTAACGCATACTATACTGTATATATGGTTTGTACCCTCTTTTTACTACAAATAGCTGTAAATTAATTTTCTGTACTTTTGTTACCAATTAGTGTAACTGAAAAGTAAAATTCTTACTTAGTAGTATTCAATTCCTTGACAATACAACCATTTAAAGAAAAAATTAAAATCGCTAATTTTACGGAAAACAATAGAAAAGTATTCACAGATTATTACTAGGCCGTCATGGTTGTGTACTTCATATCACTATTGATATATTTGTCTTTCTTACTTTGTGTCTCTGTTTGGGCTTTGTCTCACCCTGAAGCAGAAGAATGACAATTGTTAGAACAGTTTGCAAGATCTATAGCATAGAATAAACTCTAGCTTTAATATAAGAGGTGAAATTGACAGGGCTTGTCTTTTGAATATCAAATTCCCACTTCCATCGCAGGTCTCTCCCCCCCCCCCCCCCCGTTCCCTCTTCCCTGGATCCACTTGTTAAAGTATCAATACTTGTTTACTGATGAATTACGGAAAACAAACTTCCAAAGCAGATTCAATGTTTCTTACTCTAAATGCACTCTGACCAGGTGGGTTTAATGGAGAAAAGGCTGTCACAATCAAAAGAAAGATATTTATTTTCTGTTGCCCTTATGGTGCGAACAATTTACTGTAAAATCACAGCATGTTCATTACACAAAATGTAACCTATAGATACTTGTATCGTCCACTCGAAAGTCCTATGCCTAACAGTCGTAAACAAAACAGAGAGATTTGATTGGCTCATGATCTGTTGGGCGGGGCTTGCAAATTTTGAGTGAAGTTTGTAGAATCTACGGAATCGTTAAAAAATCTGGCAAATTTTATTCAGCTCAAAATGTTTAACGACAGATAACTTAATAAAACTAATGATTATTAATATGAAAATTGGCATGGAACGGTGTTATTTTCACTGAGCTTTTAGGACAGTATTAAAGCTGGAAAGGTCGAATTAAAAATTTGGCAAACACACATTGAGACTTTAAAGGAAGGTTAATTTTTGCCAAAGAAAGACCCATAATGACATCACAGATCATTCACTTGTGGTGCATTTCCTTTTAAAAGTAAAACAGATCTTATTCTGGTGCAAATTAGTCAAAGAAGCTCTGTTACAAGAGCAAGAGACTTGCATGGCAACAGGCAAGATGGGATTTGAACATAAACAGCAGCAATTCTGGAATATTCTGTCATCCTTCAGTAGTGTCACATTGTCCCTTGATAGTGTCACATTGTCCTTCGATAGTGTCACATTGTCCTTCGATAGTGTCACATTGTCCTTCGATAGTGTCACATTGTCCTTCGATGGTGTCACATTGTCCCTTGCCAGTGTCACATTGCCTGACTTGAGGGTCACTTTTCAATTCCTTAAATCATGAGGAAAGTTTGAAGATGCATGCATGGACCTGAGTAGGTTGGTACTTCAGTAAGTAGGACAGAATGTGTAATGACAAGACATAGACTGATAACCATCCATGAATATTTCTGAGGGGCAGATAAACTGAAATAGAACATTAAACTCATCTTCCAAACATTGTAGTTTGTTACACGATGGATATATATATATATTCATATTTCAGTGCTAGGTCAGCGTCGGTAATAGAGGTTGTTGTCTTAAATATAAATAGGGTTAGCTTGAACATTAAAGACTGCACTGCAAATGCCACTAAAAATCATCCTTTAAGTCAAAGAATATGCCACAATCAGTGTTTGGGATTAAATTTACATGTGCCTTATGCTTGTAACCTGTTTCCTATCTAATATATTGCAATATTATTTAATACTACTGTACCAAGATATAGTCTATACCCAAATTGGTGAAACATTTGGCAGTGTATCATATATAATAAGACCTACCTCTACCTCAAAATCATCTCCGAAACATTGCCATTCCTTACGCATCGATCACAATTAACGACAAATTTTGAGACAGTCGTTTATAACGAGATACACTTTCAGCATTAATTCAGTTACAGGCACCAAAAGTAGTCTACTTGTGCATGTCATTATCAAAATTACGAGTGTGAATAGTATATTCGCTCTCTCTCTCTCTCTCACACCACTACCTGAGCTGTAAGAGGCTGCATGTGCTCTCAATTAATGTACCTGGCAATTCACTCATCCATATTATCTATCTTATATGATTATAGAACCACTTGTATGACAATTGTCAATGCTGGAGGCATGTATACGGTATGGGGGGGATTCCTTTTGTGAGTCTGCTAACTGTCCTCTCCGACGGTGCCAGAAGTACATCCCCAAAATATACCAAAGTTGGATATTTATTGGAATCGCTTGCCTTGCTTACCTGTCTCCTCACAACCTTAGTAGTCATATATACTATACTGTGTCTATGGAGTGAACTGACAGCCATTTTAGCACTGGCACACCATTAGCAACTGGTCACCTCATTGGGTGACTCCATTGTGACCTGTATGGGTCATCCATTACCTTGACGATTCCAGTTTCATTTCACCAGAATGAATTAAAAGTTAAAAATTCTGAAACACTTCAATTACTGATTAGTTACATGCTATTATAACGCTAAGGTAAAAAAAATACTCGAATGGAAAAATTGTTTGAGGTTCGAATCAAAATTCATTAATTACTCACTCAATGCATGGGCTTCTCTTGGTGCAAAATGTCGAAATGTGAGATATAATATTTTATTGACTTAACAAAATTAATGATCAAACGCAACGGTTGAGTTCGCCGTGGTATATTTATCCAGCCAAGGCTATGTGCACCAATTATCAATGGCCATGTAGTTTGACGGTACCCTCTTCTTTTCCTGTTTTTTGTCTTTTTCATTCCAAGCGCACTAAAAAATCTCTGTATCTCTGATGTATGGACTGATAATTAGCTTGGATGTAGTAAAGCTATTTGTTGGATCTGCCCATGATTGGATCATGCCCAAATGGAAACTGGACTCCCTAACCCTTACGTAGTTTGTCAAGTGATACTTTCTTCAACAGTTGGGTCTGCATTATGAACCAAATATGTCTTTAAATGACGATAAAAGTGCTTCATTTTCTTCGCAGAAGTAATAAGAAGCTGGAGACGTCAACCCAAATGTCATCAGCGGTCTATGTGACAGAAATAACGGTGAAATCGAACGACTTTCCCAACCAGCTGAGTAAATTCTGATTCCATTTTGGAGGGTAATTAATGTTCCTTTAAAGACAAAGCTGATGACTTGATCAATCTAAACATGACATCATAGATTATGAGTCACATGTTTTTTCCGTTTCTTTTGTTTATTTATTCGTTGGTAATATTCTGAAATGGACATGTTTTTTTGGGGGGGAGAGGTGCAAAAGCTGAACAAAGAAGTTTTTAACATGACCTTATAAAGATCTGCATTGGTTTTAGTGTCAACAACTGTTTAACAATTTCTACAAAGCCTTAAAAATATGAAAAAAATAAACAAAATAAGTAAAAGATTTACGATCCTAGAGGAATCATGACATCCCAGATTTATAAAATTACAGCTCCCAGATATTAACAATTAACCTTTAAGCTAGAATATATCCAAAAGTGAGCATGATTTTACTTAGCTACTTGGGAAGTTGAACAAGTTGATTGCCAAAGTAGTTGTTGCACACTGAGAAGAATAGACCTGTATACTCTCATGTATTACAAACAAACTAGCACATATATGTGCACTTCTACCTACATACAGGAAGAGGGTGAGTGTATATATGCTGGATGTCACAAAATTAATGTCCTCAGGCCACATCTGGTTGTAAATTACTCAAAGGAGAATCCAACTTCTTTTTTTAAGTCCAACTGAGATGTTTATAGTTGCAAAGTGAGTTTTCCACCCTGCATTCTCAAGTAATGTTTATTATTTTTGGAAACCTATGTGCAAGTTATGGAGACTTATAATGCTATATTCATGAACCTAAGATCGATCAGGTAAGAGGCTAGAGCTCTGTGTTAGATTATTTAAAGGGTACAATTCCATTGCAAAAGTCAGGAATTTTCCTCAAGCTCTTAACATGGTGAGTGTATCTCCCTCTCCGCTCTGCAGCTGGGTGAGACATATGATGAGGGCGGGGGAGGGTGGAGGGGGGGGTGGGGGAATCACCACCGAGGGGATACCAAAGCTGTCATACCTTCCTTGGGTTATATATAAGGAAGAATTGGAAACACTGTACGATAGGTGCCATAAGACCAACTAGGTCACATTCCATATGACCAATATCCCCAAAACTTACCAGGTTTGAATAATTGTGAGTGATGAGCTTACCTGTCTCCTCATAACCTCAGTACTCTCTCTATCTCTGCCATGTCTTGAGTGAACTGGTAAACCTTTAACCCTGTGCGATCTCTATGAACGGACCCTGCTGGTCACTGACCTCCCTTCTCATGATCAAATCTTACGATCAAGAAAAAACTTTTCATCCAAGCCAGTTTCTTTTGAAATGACATTGACACTTTAGAACTAGAATTATTCAAGATTGGTAGCACTTACCAATGTTTCAAACATTTCCTGATTAATTGTAAATGCAGTAGTGGTTGTTGCCATGGGAGTGGAAATAAGGCTAGATTTTGGTGCATTTGCTACAAAAAAATATGAAGGCTTTGCTATGGACTTTAATTGTGATACTTGAGCTCTGATAAGTAACATAAATTTCTAACTTTAGAACTGTGGCACTTAAGCCATCGGAAGGAAACAAACTACACTTTTGTTATACTGGTGCTGTGGCCGAGTTGATAAAGGCGGTGGCATTTGAAGCATAAGTTGTGGGGAGACAGGAAATAACAGAAAAAAAGATAAATTTTGCCATGGAATAGCATTTTGGCATATTTTATTTTAGTTTCTAATTTAGATTTGTTGTGTTGAATATTGCATGTAATAAATAACCCTTCTTTTGTGTACATACATATATACATAAAGCAATTACATGATAAATCTCCATCAAATCCTATCCTATCTATACTGAAAATTTTCTATGAAAATGATATTTACACGTAGTAAACAAGAAACCCATACATGTTAGAATTTGAATATTCAAGTGAGATTTTGCTCCTCTTCTAACTGTCAAGTAAAGGAAAGGTGCTGGTAGAGCAATCTATACCCATTATAAGCCATTTCTGCAAACATCATTACGTTATGAATATATGCAAGCAGAAATCGAACTGAACCAAACCTGTTTGTTCAGCTGCGGAATGTCTATATCAAGACGACAGATTGAGAGAAAGAGACGGAGAGATGGGTGGAGAGAGAGAGAGAGTATGACTGTATGAGAGGGATAGAGGCTTAAACTAACAGTCAAACAAATTGCATTGCTGTGAATCAATGCACTTTATACAGTATGTGTGATGATGCACAAAACTTCAATACTTTGTGTTTAAGACCACTTGATGTTTAGGATTAATAAAACAAACCCCCATTTACTCTTAAACACAAAAAAACGTCTTTAGTCATTGGCACATGTAAAGCATACATGATAGGGAAGTATACCTATGCAGTACATGTAACATGTAACAGCATAAAGGTTATAATTAAAGGCAATTAATTATGCATGGTCACATTCAAAATATTTCAATCAATTTTAACTGCCTTTTAATTTAATCAATCGAAAATGGAAAATAGCTTATATTTAAAATTTATTAAAGTATGATAATGTAGATAGATTATGCCAATGACAACACAATTACAGAACTTGTATAAACTCTTTAATTTTTTATCTTGTCTGGAAGACCATGGCAAACATTTTGCTGAATATTTCATCTGCCTATTATAATACATAATTTTATAGCTCATATTAAAATTGAGCTTATACTCCTCAATATTATACAAAACAAACTAACGTTCTGTAATACTGAGCCAACAAATCACCAATTCACCAATCTGACTTAAATTTTCATAAAGGTATGAAAAAAATTTAATATTCCGCCCTGACAAATTGATTTCTAGACTCCTTAAATGATTGATAATTCATTCCTCTTTACAAGCTTGAAACAAACTGGAGAAATTTATACCAAGTTCAAAGTTACAAGACTTCTACATTTATGTAATGTATGTGTAATGTTTTTTGGTCATGCAAAACTTAACAGTACACATACACACACACACACACACACACATTTAGAACGGTTGCATCCTCCCGCAGGCTGGAATTATGGACAACAAAGTACGGATTCTCCTCTCCCTTTTCTTCGTCTAGCTGTAAGTGTAACCCTACACCGTACCTCTGAGAAAACTCTCGTGGCAACTCAAGCTGTAAGCACAGATAGAGTTTGGCAGGTTTTTGGGGTTGAATACAGCAGACCGCAGCAGCTTCTGTAACATCTCCTGGAGCACCTGCCGCTATATATATTCCTGAACATCAAATTATGAGTAAAGAAGGGATTTTGTAGTAAAGAGTACCTACACTGTAACAGTACAGTCATATCATTAGTATTCAAACACAAAAACAAATTTACTTCCAGAGTTCTTAAACCCAGACAGGGAAGGTTTCATCGTCTTCTTCTTCTTTTGGGTTTTTTTTTTTGCTTATTCTTTTTACGGAAAAGAAGTAATGTTGCAAATTAGACACTCAACTTTCGAGGGTGATCAATAAGTGGATATTTATACTAAAATATGACATGTAGCGAGACTTTTTACTCGAACATGAAAAAATCGGGAGGGTCATTACAGTGACTGTATTACAGAGATGCACTTCTACCTACAATATATATATACATATATATGTATGCATATTCATGATATGTCTGTCTGATAAATATAGTCCATCCAGGCTCGTATGGAGACTACTGCATATTCATATTGATCGACGACAACATTACCTAGATATATATCTAATTAATTCAGAATTAAATCTAATTAATTTCCCAGTTGTAGTTTAATTACAGATTATATGTGGCAGCAAATTACTTTGAAAGTAACATGTTTCGATGCAGCTTCATAGAAGAAACTTAAATCTAATTAATTCTATCAAACCATTCCCCCAAAGAACTCTTTTGACAAGCTGAAGGCAAAACTATGCAGTAGCTTCTTGTATAGCTTGCATACACCCGAGAGTAACATGTTTGGACGCGACGTCATCCCAGGCAAATTACATTTGTTATGTATACATGTAAACACACATTATACTAGAGTTGCTGCTGTAATGGCAATCAATAAACTTGTGCTCAGCATTTCACTCACAGCCAAAAGCCAAAAGTAATAACAAGTTTGTAGACAAATTATGTCAGTCCCGATATTGTTACTAATTCTCAGTTTGAATGTTTTTGACAAGGATTAACTTGTGATGGGAAACCCTCGATCATTTATTTAAGGTTCTCTGAGATATTTTGTATGAGATGTTTGAGTAAGGGAGAGGGGTGTGGGAAGGGGGAGGGAGAGTGAATAAGTCACAACTTGGCCAAACATGGAAGGAGAGCTGGTCAGAGCTTTAAGGTTACCCCTTGGTTCTATACCAATTAAATTGATTGTGCAGTTGTTATGTGGTGGAAGGTAAAATTATAAATGTTGACAGGTACATAGTACAAATTGTAAAACTTGTGTAAGATTAATTCTTTGAACCACGTAATTTACAAATTTCAATTATGACTTCACCCTTCTTCCCTCATCAATTTCGCTACCCCCTTCCATATTGGGAGTCAAGAAATGTTCCTCACTGCATCCATTCATCCATCCATCCATTCATCCTTCCATCCATCCATCTATCCATTCACTCATCCATCCATCTATCCATTCATTCATCCATCTTACCATCTATTCATTCATCAATCCATCCCACCATCCATTCATCCATCCATGCTTCCATCCATTCCCTCATCCATCCATCTATCCATTCATTCATCCATCTATTCATTCATTCATCCATCCATCCATCCATCCATCCATCCATCCATTCATTTATTCATCGTCCATTCCACCATCCATTCATCCATCTAGAGATGCAGATATATAAATCATGCATACAATATTCTTAATTTCTCCCATTTGTTTTTCACCATGCATACATACCTAATACTGTAGTCTCAACTGAATTCTGAAATAGAGATACAGTAGTGAACTCGTTCAATGCAATATATTTGCCCACATTAATATTTAGTCTACAACGTTATTTTTTCATATACATGTATATACAAATCCCTTTGTCCCATACAGCAGGGCCTTTAAATACATACATCCAAACTAAGCCCGACTACCGTTAGACAGCTAACATTCACATTCTACTTAACATGTCCCGAAAATTCTGTTTCTTTCATAAATACTACAAAATCCAGGCTACGTACTTTTGTCTTCAAAAGCTTCCTCTGATGTATTCACCTTATTTCCTCAAAGCTTCCCAGAGGAGCGACGTTGGCCTTAAGCTAAAAGTGAATGTGTTGCTTCAGATTTTACCAGAGCAATGTATTCTACGGTATGAAGGTTGTATTTCCAATCATCGGTTCTCTTCATTTACATATGTATGCACTATACAGTATAGTGGTGCATATCCTTAAACAATGAGCTGCACTTTTTCAACATAATGAAAAAACAAAAATATCAAAAAGGGAGTATTTATAGGCTGTGAAGTCCCTCAAGGATTATCTGTAGAAGCAAAAAAGCAATAACGTTTTTAAGCTGTTATGGGACATTGGCAATGACTATATAAAGCAGGAAAATGAAATATTGTTTTCCTTGGTCGAGACAATATGAGTTTACAGCGTCAAAGGAATTAACTCAAGTACAGTATCAGATAACCAAATCCTATGCAAAAAGGGGAAAATTGCTATAGAAATGTAATTACTATGTACCTTTCAAAAGTTGAATTTTTATGAGAAATAAATTTCATAAAGCCTAGCTGAAGAAATGCTACCAAAACATTTGAGTACCAAATTATCTTCACTGACTCTATGTCTTAACAGAGTATCAAATAAGAAAATCCTATGAAAAAAGGATGGAAAGTTGCTATACAAATGCAATTACTGTAGGTTTAGCTTTACGAAAAGTGCAGTTGTAGTGTGGAGACAAGTAAGAGGAGCACACTAAATCAATATAAACTCAAAACAGCTGCTGTAAAGAAGGAATTGTCCATCTTCTTTCCATTTCACTTTTGCATTTTGCTTAAAAAATTGTGGGATATATTTTTCCATTTTTTTACAGCTCATGCATGAAATATCCTCTCCAATACCCGGGTCAATGCAAAAACATCCACGTCTGGGGACGATGATATTTCAAATATTACGAACAAATTTATGGTTCATATTTCCATGGTTTTTCTTTTAAATATCTGCCTATTTGGCATTACCCGATCCTTCCATGTTGTAATATACAGCAAATGACAGGTAGGAAGAAAAAAAATTGCAATCGATAGTATAGTTGTTTCTTGTTTACTGATTGATAACTCTCAAGTGTGCAATATTTGACAATTTAAAAACCCATTTTATTTTTGTTTTTGTACGTGGGATGACCACTTAATGGGTGAATGGGTATGACTATGCTACCATCTGTTAACTCAGAGACTTGGGACAAGTTTTGAGAGCTTAATATTTTTTTTTTTTTTAAAGAAAAAAAATGAAAAAAGAAAAGAAAAATATATTAACCTAATATATTTAATTAGGTTAGATTCAAAGACTGGAATATGTCATTGATATATGCAGACTTTCACATTTCTGTAGAGGTATGCTCATTAAATGACCATGAAACGCATATATCCAAAAAGATAAATGAAATCTGGGAAAACTTTCGTCCTAGACACTTTGGGTGGTAGAATAGGAATATGGTGGGGAGGGGAGCGGGAGGGAGAGGGTGGTGGTGTTGACGGCAACTGACTGGTCATAAAGGATGTATATTATTTAATGGTTACCATGCAGTTCAGACTAAGCCACAGTAGGGTGAGAGTGCTGAGTCTGTGAGGAGACAAGTAAGCAAAATACATTTGGGTATAAACACCTTCCACACACCTCCATCCCTTCTCCCCTCCCAGAAATCAAAGAAGAGTCAATTCACGTAGATTTGTTTCCTCACTTAATAACAGTGGAATATTGCATTGATGTACATTTCAACACAATAACAAACAGCATTGAATATCCATTAGTAAAGTTACTGTGTAGAAGTACTACAGGTAGAAGTAGCCTAACCAATAAAAATAGACTACAGAAGTACTGTAGCCTAACCAATAAAATGCATGAATGATTACCAATTGGTTAATCACATCCCAACCTTCCGAGTACACGTTTAACAATTAGCTTTCAGTGGATATACTCATGTTAACAAGCCTGACGACTATCATTCTGAATTTGCTTTTACCCGTTTCCGAAAGAAAGTCCAGTATCGACAAAAATGTTCATCACTGAATTTACTCATTACGAGCTAATTTTCAAAAGAAATATCCTGGGTATTAAGTTCAGTGACTGAAAAAGGTTGAATGACACTTCTCAATAGTAGGTCCTACCTTTAATACAAACCAATGACGTTTCAACACATAATTATCAAAAACAAACATCCAGCTGTCATTCAGAATTTAACCTTTCCATTAAATTCTGACCATTCTCAAAAGTACAAACTTTTATTTTTGAAAGATATTTTCAAGGCCTTTTTTAGCACAAAATTCGTCCATAATATGGTTAAACATTTCCAATCTTTTGTTTGCCTTTTAATTTTTTAATTTTTTTTTTATTTTGCTATATTCCTTTGATCTCTTGAAACTTACACCTATAAAAAATTTGATTGAGCCCTAAAGCTGATAAATTTGCCAGGGATGAGAAGGAGAGGATAATTCCCTACAGGATTGATAAAAATAGGCCTGGAAACCCTATCAATCATTAACTAATTATGGACACCTACATTCATGGGTTGTGCCAGGAAGCCACCTGAGGTTCCATTCTAAGATAGATCAGTATATATACTCCGAGGATAAAACCCCAGGAGAGTCAAATTTCAAATTACTTTTGCACGTTTCCACACCAAAAAAAAAATCCTCATTTTTTATTTTCTTCTTATTTCTTGTGGAAATAGTCTGCTAGTTGTGGTATCTCCAGGACTCGATCATATTGTTTTCTGACTAACTTCCTCCAACGTTTATTGTTTCGTTGAATTTGGAAAGTATAAAGTAGTTTGAAAATTGAGGCTTAAAAGCATGAATGAAACAGTCGACTTTGAATCTTGATACGAAGTGTATTTTAATCACATGCAGCGTAGTTTACAGGAAGTACACAATATGGCAAAAGATGAGGATAAAATTGCAACTATTTATTGCAAAATGGTTTTTTCTTTGCCATTTCTTGGAATCGGTTTTTTGTGTAATGGATGCATACAGACTGTACTTTGGCATTAATATTTTGTCATCTCAAACTCTCCATTGAATTGTTGTGTGCCATGCCACATTATGAGTTCTTGGTGATTCGTTCTTACTTCTTAAATTTCGACAAACGTACATTGTGAAATGTCGCTAACATTCTACATTTAATGATTTTTTGCACACCATCTTTGTGTAACATGTACTTTTCCGTTTGATCGGAAATGACTGCGAACATGAACCATACATAATACAGTAGGATTGCCTAGAGCAACTAAACTTCACAAAACTTTCACTTTATATATAGACTTTAGTACCATACAGTAGTTTGATATCTTCATTGATTATTCACAGTAGAAAAACATACCTTAAATCATAATTTTTATTTTTTATTTTTGATGATCAATCACCTGTAAAGACCACCTGTATTGATATCCCGTCCATCCATCCCCTTAATATCAAAATGCTAAACTCTGATGATCATTATTATGATAAGTTACATATTTTTTAAGGGAGGTTCTTACCCTTCCCTTTGAAGTCATTCCAACAAGTTGAGAAGGACCAATGCACAGTCCAAGTTAAAAAGTGTACAGAATATATTTGTGTTTACAAGCGATGATACTTACCTGTCGTGACTCTACTATTGCACTTTCCTATCTATCTAGCCTATTAACTAGTATAAATGTTTTAGTACTGTACCCGTATTGACCCTCCTCTGGGTCAACCCGTTTCACCTCTTTCTTAATTAATTCTCGAATTAATGTAAAGCAGCCTACTTCTGGTGACAAAATTATTCCAAACCTTGGAAGGCCAAATGCTGATAATACTGTACCTTCCCTCAAATGTTAAGATGAAGATAGAGCTATCCAATGCAAAAGTGCAAAGTTATGTCCTGGATACAGTCTTATGAGAAAAGACAAAAAAAGGTCTATAAAAGGTCAAAAAAGGTCAATAAACCAAAAAGGTCGAATATACTTGAACCAATGTCAACAAAGACTAAACTTGCATTAACGACACTTAACACTCTTAAAAGTTTGATCTCAGGTGCGGTTGATTCTCGATTGTAAACGACTATTCAGTTTAACACCTTTGCAATGTTGATGACGGTGACACTGGTGTGAACAGATAGGCAAATATATTTCCATTAACGTCATTAATAGTCCCATTTCTGTAGCTTCTTCAATGTGTTTTTGTGGAGGGGGAGGGGGAGGGGAAGTAAGAGCTTTAAATGACTAATACTAATAGCCATTAGTATTGAGTTCAGGTTAAACTGGGTTATCATTAGTACTGTATATAGCATTTGTCGAGAAAAGTCCGGTGATTATCCTCACTCAAAAGTTGAGTTTCACATCAATGCGCAAAAATTTCACAAAACTTGTTCTAGTCGCTTCACTTTTGAAATTATGTGACTCCAGTCAATATCTCATTACACAATTTACACAATTATATTATAAGCTTGTTTTGCTTATTTCCAATTGTCACTATAAAGAAGATAAATATTATGGTATTAAAATGTTACCATTAGTATTTGGTACTTTGGTTACTTAACGTCTGACAAGATCATCCAAAAGCCACCCAACAGTTTATATATATATTGATATCCTACAAGTAGAAATTTAGGGAAAAGGTACTTTGTGAGTCACTGGGTGGGAGGGAGAGGGCTGTGCTACATGGTCACAAGGTATTGAATTATTGTAGGTCTACCATAAGCTCTCTCTTGTAAAGTTTCTACAAGGGTCCGAGAAAAACATTGGTTAGATGAATATTCCCCGATCAGTGGTAGATTGTGATCCAATGTTTTTGTCATGAATCCAATTGCAATCTTTTCGCAGGCAAGATTTGGCCCATGGGCTGCATAATAAGAACCCCTGCACTAGACAGGGGTCATGTGCCAGTGTTATTTGTTGTGAGGTGAGGTGAAATTGTTAGTGAGAAATCAAGCAGTTTATTTCATATTAAAAATGTTGACATGTTTGTTTTGAAAAATAATGAGCACCAAACTGATAAAAGGCAATTTATCTTGTCACTGCCATTGGTACATACAGGGTACTCTGTTATTCACCACAAGACTCGCTTTGTTCTAATGGAAATTTTCTGCAGTTTGTGAACGTAAAACGTGAGATCAGTATGAGTATGCAAACTTTTCTACGAATTAATTATGTACTTTTCCATATTATTTTTGGTCCCAAGATAGATGTTGCATGTGACACTCTAATAATATGTACATTAATAATATTACAACCAGCTGATTACCATCCTGATTTGCTTCACTGAACTATTTTTTAATTTACCTCCACGCACAAATTCTCTAAAAATGTCATTCCCAGTGACAGAATGTGTAACCAACCATTACAATTTGGGTTCTAAAGAGAGATGTACACAAATGTTAACCATGTAGTTTCCTCTCTAATTGGGTCAATGAGATTTGCAGTAGCCACGAGCCATCATTTTCGGTAGATGCAAAAAAGGTAAACATAATAACTAAATGTGCCAGGAAATGTTTTCAATGCAATTTTGAAAGTTGATGTTTGTCATTTTTTTTATACAAAATTTAAGGTACCTGGGGATTAAGGGGAGTTAGATAGTCACAAGAGATTGTATTACATGAAATACAGTGTCGAATTATCAGGCTTTCTCAAAGATGGTCCTCAAATAATTAGCAGACTTTACCTGTCTCCTCTTAACAACAGCACTCTGGCACAAAATTTCTAAAGAATGAACTATGTTTAATGTGTCAAAAACTGTGTTGTTCAATTTCATATTTAACCAATCAGATCAATTATCTTACTTTATAAGATCTAGGGATCCTAGCTACTTTTGTCCAGAAATGTCCAGTTTCTAGTCAATTACAGTTAATCTTCACACTTGTTGTAAACACAGTCACAATCTTCAAGAGTTTGTCGTCAGGTATTAACTTAACTTCCCTAAATGTACTGTACTGTTTTGGGCATTGACCAACAACCATACTTGTTACATGAATGACAAATGTTAACATGATGTGTACATTATTCTGTCTTCTTTTCTTCTCTACCTTATTTTCTCCTTTCCCCCCTTTTTTTTTTTTTTTGCCTTTTCTTCCCATTTTCACATCTTTGATCTCTTGGGAACAATTTCATACCTGAAAGAATTTACATTAATTTTAAGGTAAAATATATTATCAAAGTAGACTGCAACAACTGACACAGGTCTAACTGACACATGTAGAAATTATCAACTGGCCTACAAGACTCTCTATATGTACTACATACTTAATATTTAAATTCAGGAAGCTCCCCCCCCCCCGGCATATCCCATGGGATTGTTTTCGGACCCCAACGAAATACATAAATCCATGCGTGTCCGTAGCCATATACACATGTGAACTCATGCATAAACCACAGTTTGTAATTTTCAAGAAATGCTTCCTAGTGTAAAGCAACCAATTAGAAAGCAACATAGTACAGTATTTTTACTGCAGTGTGAAAGGGATCTCCTTACACAGCCAGCATGCATGGTTAATGTACTATGACTATCCTACTACTGTAGGATATATTCTGTGAAGGCTAAGGGTGCAAAAACCTTGATGACAACATGAATGAGAGCTTATCCAATGGGGTATGAATGCCATAATTAGAATGGCTTGCAAATTTGCAAGGTCAGTTAAAATAAATTATCTTACAGATCGGTGGTCGTCAAGTCTCCAAAAATAATAATAACAAATCGGGAAAATAAGTTAAAAGAGAATCCACTGGGGTTTCTCAGCAGACTTTTCACTTGTTTTCAATCTCATACTCGTCTTCCTTAGATGAGAAACATGTTTATAATGCCTCACAGTCAATATATGGTAAAGATTACACACACCCACCAGTACACACAAGAGAGCTGTAGGGAGGGATGGAGGGGGGGAGCAGTGGCGGAGCTAGGGGTATTGGTCAGAGGGGGTGAATGGTCTGTAGGGGCGCTTTAACACTATCTAAGCGGAGCGCCACCATAGGTTGGCGCGGAGCGTACAGAATTTTTTTGAGTTAAGATACTCCCTAGATCGCCGGAAATGACTCTTTCTGAGCCTTGCTAATTTGCAGATAAACGAAAATAGCCGTTAGAGCATTTTGTTAGAAAATTACACCAAAAATATGTGACAATTGTCAATAGGTATTTGAGCGCAATAAAAAAGTCAATAATCGCGAATAAGTAAAAAGTGGTAAAAAGCTGAAAAGGGCACCAGCAGTCCATTTGAGTCCGTCAGGGGGGGGGCATCCGCCCCCTCTGACTGTATGGACGCTCCGCCACTGGTGAAATGGTGGGAAGGTTGTTGAATGGAAGAAGAGGATTTGTCATAGTTACAGAGCCAAAGTACACAGAAAGAGTTATGACTAAGGAACTTACTGATCAAGATTTCCTGGAAGAGATACTAAAACAACACTAAAAGACACAGTGTACAGGGATTTAAAATACTGCTAAAATTTTGGAACAAATTCTCGGAGGGTGTCTAAATTTTGTCCCATTGCAATCATGTTTTTAAGGAAGGCTTAAAAACTTTGACCAAATTGATCACCAAAGGTTACATGCTACATTAGAATAACATCTATTTCAAAGTGATTAACTTTGGAGGCAAGGTTAATACAGACTGAGTTGTCTTGATAAATTGTGTTACAACCCAAATCATATTTAGTTCTCCAAGGAATATAATTTCATGAAATAATGAATTCTTCATTTTATAGACTGAGCACTGATAAACTACGGCAATGAATATAATACATAAATGCAACAAATTTAACAGTTTTCAAATTTGATCTAATGAAATCAAGTTGATTAAATGTATATTTATACATACAGTATATTTGACGAAGCTGAATGTATGCTGTCGTCATCATAATGGCTATATGACGAACATCAAAATAGAAAAGTGCACTGCAGTGGCATGCTCTTTACTTCCTGTTACTTTCTGAACTAAAAGATCATTTTAGCAATTAATGCCCCCAAATATGCTAGAAAGCTATAGAGTGGCAAAAATGGTCACTCATGATCAAACTTCAACATGCATATTTGATCATCTTCCAAAAGATTTCTCCTCATGGGACCATTTTTCATGGTCAACTCAAGTTTAACCCTCCCTCCTCAATGTCAAAGTATAATTTGAACGGTAGGTTAAAGTTTAAAGATCTAGCCCGATGTTACGATCTTAGTAAGAACTCTGTCAGCAGTCGGCAGGGTAAAGACGAAAACACAGAAAACGGGAATAAATCAGAATATCTTGAAATATGCTCAAATTGATTTCCAATTATATTTGAGTCCAAAACGACTTTCCCATCCAGCTGGACCAACCAATATGTAACAGCTTACTCATACCCTACTCATCCCCTCTCCTTCCTGTTCCCAAGTATACTGTATGACCAGGTTGAATCCAAAACAGCAAAAAGTTTTTGCTGATTTGGATTCAACCTGGTCATACTTCCCATCCAACTGGTCCATCTGATCTAGAAACACCTTTCTCATACCCTACTCGTTGTCATACGAATCCTTTCCTCCCATTTCCAATTCTATGAACAAGTTGAATCCAAAACAACAAAATAACTCATTTAGTGTCCATCCAACTGATCTAGAAACACCTATTCTCGTACCCTTCTCGTCTGGTACCCATCCTTTCCTTCCAGTTCCCGATTCAACGATCTAGTCGAGTCCGCATTCTCGTTACAGTTCCTCATCAATCACTGACACGTTCATGCACATACATGCAGACTGAGTAGGGTAACCGACCAGCAGCCAGCCTGCCTGCATCTTCTCTTTTACTGTTAATAATTGATAATCAAACTGACATCTCAGAAATTGAATCATAGACTGCTAATATATGAAGTCTATCATATGAGCTTAAAGCGAATCATGTCTTATTTTTCATGTCTTGTTTAATGTATGGAGTCGTTACGCACCATGACACTTGTGTTGAATCCATCGTCACATCTGACCTATTCCTCTTTAAGATTAACATTGTTTTTTATTATGATTGAAAAATAAAGTTTCAACCTCATTAAATGAGAATACCCACAATGCACCGTTCTTATGTTTTCCTTTTTTTTGCAACACTGTGACAATTTTATGTGTTCATGAAAAATGCAAAGGTAGCATATATGTATATATATATATATATATATATATATATATATATATATATATATATATATATATATATATATATATATATATAAATATATATATATATTTATATATCTATACTGATTATGTAGTCACAACGAGAAGTTTAACTGTCTTGCTGACATTCAATGAATAAAACATTTCCATGTTCTGTTTGGGCATATGTCATTTCCAAATTGTTTGTGTACAGTAAAATCTCATTCATTCAGATGGCTAATTCAGATCAGAAATTGAAACCATTTTTTTCAGTTTAAAATTGTATAATCTTACTGCATATTTTCTATCTCTGCAGTGCAGTACTTCAGTTTTTATTTTAGTGGAGCATAAACCTCATTGCCAACTCCTTCACACCCCCCCCCCTTTCCCCCACCAAACCATCCTTCAATCTCTACCCTTCCCATTAACTTTTGTCAACCCCTAAGGCATCCTCACTAATGCTTCCTTTGCATGTAGGACTGTAGCAGAATTCTTCCTGTTTTAATTGTGTTTTTTGATTTTTCACCACATTATCATAGAATACTGTGAAGGTCCGTTCCTCTGAGACCTGACACAACTGCATTATATGTAAAACTGCACACGATTTTCTCCGAACACAGAAAAACCACTCTTTCTCCCTCAATGGCTCCTCCTAACCCGTTACTGCTGGAAGCCATAAAATAATTCCAACCTCTTCTATTATTCATGGCAAATGATTCGAGATACAACAACAGTGTTTTATTGCTTAGAATTTCACGAGAAAGTCTATCCCCATTTTCTTTTCTTCTCTTATTTTTTCTCTCTGAAAAATAGCGGCATGTGTTTTCGCTATTAATAAATGATTGATAAATTATTTTGATATCTTCTGACTTGAGAAGTGATGACTGCTCACTCATGTGGCTGATAAAAAACCCTGCCAATTTTCTAACTTGAGTCCATTTTCTGGAAAATTCACAGCTTTTTTTCCCTTTCCTTTTCTTTTTTCCTGCCCATGAACTCGATCAGGGATATTACAATCACGTCATTCTTCATTGGTCAACGAGATGTTGGCAGGTGTGAAACTATAGAGCTGACTGAGTCACTAGTCAGTTATTCCATGGTTATTCCATATCACTTTATATCCTGCTTCTGAAACACTACTGTCAAAGAAAGTATTAATATACACCAGTTTACCTCAAGTGTTTCTGAACATGGGAGGTGAAAAGCATCCTCAGAGGGTGTGAGGTAGGACTCTAGGGGGTGTAAAACTATAGGCCGAAGCAACAAATTTGACCTCACGTCTAAAACTCAGCTTTCATCCAAAGCTACTGAAGGGGGGGTGGTACTTTTTTTAATTTCAGTTATTTTCAGATGGGCATCACCGTGGAAAAGGTTAAGAAACAATGGGCTACTGTAGTTGATTCCTTACCTTTTTCATTTTTTCATTGGTGTTTTTGCTTTGGGGGAGGGGAGGGGAGGGGAGGGGGAGGGGGAGTGGGAGGAGGGGAGGGGAGGGGGGAGGGTTAGGGAAAATGAAACAGAGATCAAGTTCCTTGCAAAGGGCACAGGATATTGTTCTTTCATGTAAGGTGGAATAAACTAATAAAAGTAATAAAAAGTTCAAAACTGATACTGATACTGATAGTCTCTTGTTTGGTCTACTTATAAAGTTTCACCAGCTCATGGCCAGAGCAAAGGAAGGGAGGGAGGGAGGAGGAGGGAGGGCGGGGAGGTACAGTAGGGAAGGGACCAGGGGGTTGCAATTTAGATTGATGCATCCAGTAGTTCACTCCTGCTTGGAAGCAACAAGTGTAATTAATGAAAATGGAGGCCTAAACTGAAAGAGCATTGTATCAGCTGAAGAGCTACACCTGAAACACGACCCTCTCCTTTAAACTCGTCCTCCCGACCCATACAGTACTTTCCAACCATCATCATCATCATCAACAAGATCACTTCATTTTATTTACCTTCATCAGACTTCGACAGACGCTACGCCGGAATCGGCCGTTTCCCTCCTGGCGTGCTGTATACCGCTGTAATTATAGTGCGTTTGATGGCTATCGAAGGCATCCTTAGTGGCCTGTCGTACCTGCTGACAGAATCTTACGATGTCCTTCCTCCTCATAAACAATATTATCAGTGCCAAGAGTCCGATAATGGCGAAAATGATGCACAGAGTCACGTACTGGCTATACATGGCCGGCCTGTGTTTACCCATGTTCTTGTTGCATTTTATCTGATGTGCAGTCACATCTAAAATGGGAGTCTCGGCGATATTACGACACATGAGGTCGGCCTTTCCCTCCACGAGGTTAGTATCGTTCAACCAAATTATAAAATCCCGTAACTGACAGCGGCACCTGAACGGGTTCCCGCTGAGGTTGAGCTGCATTAAATCTTCATCGAATGTTTTAAAATCCTCTATATTCTTCTTTGTTATTGTATCTAAACTGTTATGGCTCAAGTCTAATAACGTTAGATTCGGCAGTCTCTTCTTGGTAAAGGTATCGTCAAAGACACTCCTTAATTCATTATGAGAGAGATACAATTCTTCCAAACTTCTCGTGCTTTCGAGTGCGAAGAGCTCCGTGCTCAAATAGGACATTTCGTTCTCCGTCAGGACCAACTTCCTCAGAACAAATTCGGACTGGTTTAGAAGACCTGTAAACATACCAGAGCGTAGAAAGTCCTTATTAAGAGCATTGTTCAGATTGAGCTCTGTGAGCGAGGAAAGACCGTGAAACACTCGTGACCCTAAAGATTCATTAGAATAGCTGAATACTATCTCATTATCTTCCAATACGAGTGTCTGAAGGACTGGAAAATCGTCGCCACTGAAGGAATCTGCCGTGACGGTTAAAATCCTATTGTTTGAGAGGTCTAATTTTTTCAGGTTTATCAAGTTTGCTCCCAAGAGCCTGGTGGTGTTCAACTCCTCGATTTTGTAACCGGTGATCGTCAGTTCTCGTACGTCCCTCGAGATCTCGGAGAAGGAGGGCTCCGTCTCTCGTTTCTTGGAGCATATCAGCGTATCGTTGTGGCAGGTGCATTCGTCCGGATGGGACTTCTCCAGAGAACAGCTGATGTCGGCGGCGACCACCAGGATGCAGATGGGAAAAACGAATAGGTTCACCAGACTGGATAGCTCCATCTCGAGAAGAAGACACGCTGTAGGCACTTAGAAGAATGGATACCTCTTGCAAAGCATACAGACGACCAAGGCTGCTCGAGACTCAACCCTGTAAATATAGTTCCTTCAGGTTTCCCGGAACACCTGCACGCTATTCGTCGCCGCACGCCTGTCTGTAGTTCCCATTCGCCAGCTCAGATGATCCAACGAGCTGCTGTGAAGATGAAGAAAACGATACATTTATAAATGATCCCGCGCTACGTTAGGAAAAATCAATCAGGTTTTTCTAAGTACTGCTGTTCAAATGACTTTGAATGAGGTTAGGATCAAATTGTCCATTTAAAGGGTCATCGGTATTGCCATCAAAATACTATAACCGGCTAAACATTGTTTCAAAGTTTGAAAAAAGTACTCACATGGAGGTCTTGTATCAGCAAATTATTCCCATGCTAAAGTATTCAATTATATATAATTCAATGTCTCTGAGAGGAACATTTCCTCCTCTATGGGTGGCAATAAAATATAAACTTGCTGAATTTTGCTCATGGATGACCATTTTTTGACTTTCTAGCATATTTGATGTCAAAGCTGATGTCCTTTAAACAGATTTATGATTATTCATCACTACTGATTATTCATCACTACTGATGATGGATCACACAGGTACAGTGCCAATATGGCGTATAATCAACTAAGCATGTAAACGACAGACCACATACCAACATTGCATGCATTTGTATGATTGCTCAGGTGATGAGGTCGTAACTATGGATACCATATTCATAATATATTGATGTGATGGAAACCCCTTCAGCAGACTACAGTAGTCTGACTGTTAAATGCTCTTGATCATTGACATGGTGTTCCCCACTGTATGTGAATACTCTTTTCAAGAGATAAAAAAATAACCTGATCAGACACAGGTCTGTTAATTGACATAATATTTGCTATTTGAAGATGTACAGGTAAATTGTAACAAATTCTAAATCTAATGTTAGAAGGACAGGAAAATAAAATGAAAAAAAATATAATTAATTAATTCCTATTTTGACATACTTTTAACCTCATTCAAATAATAGTTTGTATATAAAATACACAAGACTAGGTATTCAAAGCATTGTTAACACCAGTGCCAATTTGCAAGTCTTACTGTATTATTTGATCTGTTGTACTGACTTTTAATACTACTGTGTACTGTAGCAAATCCTCTCAGCAGCATTTGCTAGCATTTTATTGATGGGGGAGGGAAAAAAATCAATAGTAACAAAAGAACTGATACTTGTTAGCCCTCTGAAAAGATGTAACACACATGGGAGTTTTAAACTCCTTGAAAAGACAACCTTGGTATTACCCTTTTGTGAGAAGCTAGTTGACCAATCTATAATTCCTTTTTCTCGTTCTTCCATGGGCTATGGGCTGAGGGGATGTTTAAATCTAAATCTTGTTATACATACAAAAGGATAGTAAAAAAACCTTCCATTGTAGAGAATTGAGTTATCTGTGGTCAGAGGAGGTAAGCTGATAAACTGATCAATACAATAATAATCTACTGACAAATCTTGCAAGAACATCTCTTTAACCAGATCCAAATAGGAGATAAAATGTCAGGATTTGCTACCCTGAAATATATATCTATACAGTGTAAAAGGTTGTCAGGGTTGAGTACTCCTCTCTCTCCCCCCCCCCTCCCCCATCTAGGGCCATTTTGTCAGGGTCTGTAACACACACACACCATATTTACAAATTTCAATTTTTAATGGACATGATATTGAATTGGATGTTGTTACAAGTTTATAGTATATTAGTCATATACACTTGACTACACTAAGCACTAGTCTAGGGTTTTGTGTATTCGCTAAGTGCTGTAAGTGCACTATATGAATATTCATAAGATCATACATATTCATAATGTCACACAGTTTATGGAGACGAAGAGTGAAAACTTGTGACGTCTGTCAAACTAACTATCTCGTGAACGACCAAATCTCGGCTCGGGATATGTCCTGTTGACAGCCAATTTTTTTTATCTGGATCAATGTAATCATACCTTTCAACTACACATTAATCTTGTGGGACATAAACCAATCGTGACATTTCCACAATCTCAAAAGAAAGTCAAGATTCTCTTGGGAATAAAAAAGCATTTTTGTTTTCTACCCCTAAAGTATTAAAGCCTTTGAGGGGATATGAGATAACACATGTACATGAAGATCTTTCATGGACCTGTCATCTTTCAGTATATATACAGTATGGTCAAATGTTCACTGCAAAGGATGACTTTTTGATGTGTCTGCAAGTTTACTCCACCACCGTTAGGCACTCTACAATCATCTCCATGGAACATGCTCAAGAGCACAGCAATAGAGAAAAATCTTGACTTTTTGCAGGCGATGCATATGTTACAATAAATTATGAGGTGTCCTTCTGAGCAGCACATAATTGAAGTTAAAATGTGTAAAAGGCAAGGATTCCAAACTGCCCTAGGAATGATCTCATACATAAATCAGAGACTACAAAGTCCAAACAGGAAGTTTATTGACAGCATCTTATATTGCAATCATCCCAAACTGATGCAATCTGACCCATAACATTGTGTGCATTCTTAATAGCAAACAAAATCAATTGCATATAAAACACAAAATAAAACAAAATTGTAACTAAAGAGCCTGTGTAAGAGAATGTGTAAAAGTTAAGAGGGTCTGACATTTCGATCCTAGCAGGATCTTCTTCAGAGGCTGAATGACAAGTTACAGTAACAGATGGGACAAATACACGCACAGAGAATACAGACTGTATTCTGCACAAAATACAGAATACAGAGAATACAGAATACACCTCTAGGCAAAATCTTATTTGACCTTTCAAAGTATGACATAGAAGCCTCATATTTGTCCCAGCTTTTGGCATGTTGTTCTGCTGTAGCTTGTCCATCTCAATGATCCATTCTGTACATAACATCTGCTGAATGCCTCCTGTTGTCCAACACCCCTTGTCTCTTCAACTTTCTTGTCCTAACATACAGCACTCCTAATCTGCCTCGTAAGAGACATCCTGATGACATCCTACATGTTTACTATCTTATAAATCTCTTACAGGAGCTAATCCCCCCTGACCATCACCTATTTATTCAGTTGCTGTGGCTTTTCAAGGTTTATCCTAGCAGCCCCTAGTTGCCCATTTCCTTGACTCTCATCCAAAGTAATCCATTCTAATCCCCTCACAACAGATATATTCAAATGACCTCCTGCTTGTTCACTCTCTTAAAATTCTCTAATCCTCGCTAATCCACCCCTGACCATCTCCTATTTGTTAAGTTGCCGTGGCTTATCCATCCCAACCTGTCTTTTCACATCCTGACCACTAATTCATTGCCTCTTGCTCTCCCTAATCCATCTATTCTAATCTGTCTCTTGAAACCATCTCCAGGGTTACCTCCTATCCAATCCCTCCTCCTTGGCCTGGTTAGTCCCCTCAAATAGTTCCCATACAGAATTCTTCCTTTTACATCTGAATATTATACAGTCAAAATCATTAAGGTCTTAAAAAACTAAAGATACAAACTTAGATTCTTCATCAAATTTTATCAACACTTTTCTTTTTAATTATTATTATTTTCTCACTGCAGAAACTCATAATCACAATTTTTTTGTTTTCTGTCTCATTTGCTTTCTTTTTAAAACAAGGTATATATACTACATTCCTTTAAAGGCCTAATTTTGCACAAGTAGCAACAAGAGCTGCTTCAATAAGAAACAAAATAAACCGACTGCTAAAAGAAACCACTGTACATCGACATTACATCGAGGCAGCCAAGAAAAGAAAAAAAAAAGAAGCCATGTTCATTTAGAGAGATAAAAGAATTACTGCATTACGACGACACAACGACAAAGAGGGTCTGTCTTTGACAAGAATACGAAGAAGGAATTACAGAAGAAGATGGAACACAAAATCAATAGCAGAATAGACATTAGATGGATATTTCCCAGGAAACGTTGCAAAAAAACAGAAGAAGTCCACGCTAGGCAGGTTAGGCAGAAATGGTTAAAACCTCGGGGGTAAAATCAGAAGAGAAGAGTAAAGAGGACATTGTGAGGGAAACATCCTTCTATATATTCAACAGAAGTTTGTCATCAATCTTATAAGCATGTAATATGTAGCTTTAGCTGATCATTTTGAATGTAAGCTTCAGCACAGTATGTAGTCATTCATGGTGTAAAGTAACACAGTATTATAGCACGCTATATATAGAGTATACATATCGACTTTGCACGATAATTTACAGAATTACTTGTCCATAATTTGCAAGTAATTTGCATGTATGGACAGATACATGCAGAGAACTTTGCAAAATTGTCTATAAAAAGGAAATAATATTGACAAAGGGTTCAGTTTGGTGAGAGAGGGGGAAAAAGGGGTACATATTTATCATGAACTATAAAAAAATGGGACTTTTGAAAATGTCATTTATTAATTTACTTTTTTTAATTAATAATTTGATATAGAATTTGTGATTTTTTAAGTAAATAGTTAAAAGTTTAGGACTGGCTTTTTCATTTCAGAACCACCTGCATCAGGTGGTAAGAAATATTCCTAATACACTATCTAATCTCAATTTTGTTTTCATTGGTAACAAAACTGAGCAATAATTCCAATTTCTAATTGACACTAAACTGGTTAAAAATTAAATCACTGAGAAAATGATAAAAATGATGCCTTTCCAAACTCTCATTAGCCAATCACAGCTCAGCTCTTCTGCTCATTCGATCTTCATACTAACTATAACAATATATACTATACAACTACAGTGCTACAGTAACAATTAAGACCTCTCGATCCCCTCAAACTCCCCTCCCCTCCCCATCCCCACTATAGGCCAACAATTGGACAGGTGCACTTCAACTGGCAAAAGGGGGGGGGGGGCATTGTGACTAATGATGCAATCAAGTTGTCAGATTGAGACAAATATCTCTTACTCGTCCCATTATGTTTGTGTCTATGGTAAAACATGTACCCTTCCAATACAGACTTTGTTCTTTACATATAAATTTATAATCAATGGAACAGTGAATAAGGATTTATAAACCTGTTTTTCGAAAAAGCAAAAATATAACATTGGCTATATATGGTTTCCAACTAATGACTTCCTAGCTTGATCTGCAAACTAAGTTATAGTGCAGTAGTCAGCCTAATTTAGTTGACATCAATTATCAAATACCATACTTTGTACGTAGTAAGTACACTAACACAAGTATGAGTCACCAAAGCATCCCCTCACTATCAGTAGTGGTGAGAGAAAAAAAAGTGCATATTCATCATTTATTATGAAAATATCATTTTTTTTCTTAAATTAATAATATATTACCCCTCAATCAAACGAAAATTTTTGATAATAATTACAAGTAATTGGAAGCTTGATGGGGTCGTGAGAGCCAGTACAATGCACCAGCAATTTCCAACTAACCAGAACTATCCCAGAGGAATCTCAGAGCTGAGCTAGAGTACAGTAGTCAGCCTAATTAGTCGACATCAATTATCAAGTACAATTCGATACATTAGGTAGTAGTACAATCACAATGTCATAGGAATGAGTCACCAAAAGTTCACCTCAAAATCGGAAGTGGCATGACTTCCATATCTAAAATTATTATCCCTGTATTACTGCTTATTATCGGCAAATATTATTGGACTGCTCTCAAAAGCCTGTACTGTAAATGAGTGTTGCAATTCAGGAAAACGCCAGTGCCAGCTTGATTTTTTAACTACAGTAGTAGATTGTTTAGAAAGCACTGGCATTTTTTTCGAAAGTGGCTGAAAATTGTGATATTCTAGGTAGACTGATCTTTTTATTAAATTCGCACCAAACAGCAAGATAGATGGAGATAGAGTTCGTCTGCCTCAGTCTTATTGAACAGTGAGCATGTTCATACAGTGGATATTAAATTGGTTCCGAGAAATTTAAGCTCTTTATAGCTTCTGTATATATAGCATAGCATGTGTATCGTACATTTCTCTTGAGATATATATTGTCTTGAACAGTAAGATATAGATCAACACCTCGATCACTCATCTGCCTACCTCTTCCTGTTATTGAACAAAGAGATTGTTATACTGTCGATATTTAAGGCAATAGTAGCTAAATTACACACACACACACACACACCAGAGAATTACCAATATTTTATCAGAAAATTCAAATACTTCAAAACTAATTAAGTTCTTGAGAGATAACTTCTTGAGATGTGCAAATTGGTAATTACATATGTCAAAACAGATAACAGTGTTTACATAGTGAACTAATTAATGCAGCAATTTGTAATTAAGTTATGAAACCACAGATATGATCATAATTATACAGATAACTGTGCTAGACAGGACTGCCAGGGTTGTAACCTAGTCACTTTTAGTATAATGCCGATTCGAGTCATTACCACTCATTTTAATTTTTTGGAGTGGAGTCATTGCAATTTTTTTGGTTTGGGGGGGGGGTTAGGTGTGAGGGGAAGGAGGGTGGGTGTGTGTGGGGGGTACAGTAAGTTACCAAATTGTTCGAGTCAATTGACTTTGAAATTTAGTGACTTATCACGACTGCACCATTTCAGTTAACTTCAAAACATCACAATCTTTGATATTTCTAGAAAAAGATCCATTCTGTTAATAGATTCAACAGCTTCTTGTTTTATCGATAAAAATTAAACCACAAAAATAGTTTCAAACAAACGCATGTCTTGCATGAAGTGGTTGTTTTATACTACTGCAGAGATACAGTGCACATCTGTATACCATCGTTAATAAATAACGAGGCACTCACTGACAAATGAATTGGTGCAAGATGACAGTAAGTGACTATGAGAAACGAGCCAAACAATTGAAATCACAAAATTAAATTTAAAAATTTTAAATTTATACCACACTTGATATTTTCTCAACTGCTAAAATTAGGAATGCTTCAAGTTCAAGGAAGATTGGCCAAGATCACATAATTTTTGGGCGAAAAATGTATATATGGGTAGGTATTGTGTGCATGGGTTCACATTTTGCTGCAATTGGGACCTCTTAGCTGAACATTATAGGGAGTGAAATGTGGTAAGAAAAGGTCCAATGCTTTTGCCGATGGGTAGGCCATATATATATGCAACCTTGAGTACTGTATGACTGAACTACATGAAATGGTTGAAAAGTCAATTTTCTTTAGGGGAATTTACCGTAACAATATTCAGAGCTTAAATACTATATAATTTTTCTTAAGTCTGCAGGCCATAAAAAAATTGTTAAGAAAATGCCAAAATGCTCCTCGGGCCAATGAAATTTGAAAAATGTAGTACATCATATTTGGCAATTTTTGGCCTTAAATATACCAAACTGGCCACCCTGATGGGTACTGTACTACTAAAGTACACTAAATTTAAAGTACTCTCGGACTTTCACTGCAAAACCAAATGTCTAACAAAGGTATTCCCCCAATAATTTCAACAAATGAGATTCTCAAATGTAACATGTAGGTCAGGGTCTTTTAACGGTAGGCTGCCTGCAGGAAAGATTGGACCCAAAAGAGATTTCACAATTCGGCAGGGGCCAAAAAATTTTGTTTTAAAAAATCTAAGCCGATAATCTTGCACTTATCAGGTACATGCCATCAGTCAGCCCTTAATACCTTGGGTGTTAGTACACTACCCTGCACACACACAGTAGTTCAAAGCTGAGGTACAGTACAGTATACAATCAGAATGGTTCTCTCTGCTTCTTTGCTCATTGGCATTCCTGGACCATATCAAAAGATTAAATTAACACCATATTTATGAGGGTTGGAGCTGGTTCCATTAATACAGAACACTTAAAGTGAATTATGAAATAATACAGCAGTCATGTTGGTACAAATTTAACTGTTCAATGATTTTACAACAATTGCGTACATTGTTCATCAATGTCTGAAGTGCATTTTTCTAATTGTTTACAGTTTCCACGGAGATAATCGGTACTTATCCTTCATAAAAGCACAGATGTGTTATAAATTCACAGATCTAATAAAGATAATATATCGGTGATACCCGCACATCAACCGCAAAAATTAATGTGACGACACTGGCAGAGACGCCGCCGCCGAGATGAGCACAAATCTATTTTCCGCCTGCTAACCTAGTACTCTTATCTTATGTGGGGATCAATAACAACCTCAAACATCTACATACCACTGGTGTCATCAAATTGTTTCTTTATGACATTGGTGAGAAGACCAGTTATCAATGACCTCTTCATCACCAGCTCATATCATATGAAATAAAAAAGAGTAAACCCACACATTCCAAAATTGGCTTAACAGGATTAATCAACACTTCTGAGCATACTGACACACAACCAATATCCTGTGAATGCCATCATAAGGTGATGTTAACGAGGAAACTCTTCCAGTTATCATCGATTTTTGAATGTCGTTGAAGGTTGCATCAATCTGTTTTGATGGTAAAGATCATTTTAATGACACTGGTCATGATAACAATGGATGTTTATTGGATTCCTTTACACAAAGACAACACTGTAGAGTGTGAAACGTGACAAGACAGAGAGATAAATCCTATCAAGTATCAACTTGAAACCTTATTGTAGGTAGGTTCACTACTCTAGATACAATTTGAAACCTTATTGTAGGTAGGTTTGCTACTCTAGATACAATCTGAAACCTTATTGTAGGTACAGTAGGTTTGCTACTCTAGATACAATTTGAAACCTTATTGTAGGTAGGTTTGCTACTCTAGATACAATTTGAAACCTTATTGTAGGTAGGTTTGCTACTCTAGATACAATTTGAAACCTTATTGTAGGTAGGTTTGCTACTCTAGATACAATTTGAAAGGTACAGTAGGTTTGCTACTCTAGATACAATTTGAAACCTTATTGTAGGTACAGTAGGTTTGCTACTCTAGATACAATTTGAAACCTTATTGTAGGTAGGTTTGCTACTCTAGATACAATTTGAAACCTTATTGAAGGTAGGTTCCCTACCTCTGATATCAAGAAATTGATATCTCGTTTGAGTGGTAAAAGTAAAGACGCCTGAAATTAATAAAAATAGATTTTATATAAAACAAAATGAAAATCCAAAATTTTTTAGCAGAGAATGGAATTACTGTAGAGTGTAAGGACTCACACAAACAGACAGTACACATGGATACACCAAGGAACCAACACTGTACAAAACAGCACACTCTATGAAAGAGACTAAATCCCTAAATTTTCATTAATTAGTTGACTCTCCTGTTCACAAACATAATTTATGTGCCAAAAGAGAAGATCTCAAAGAAATTCACAGTAAATATATTAGAACAGTAGATGAAATTGATTTCTCAACAAATTGCAGGAATTATATGCATCTGTAGGTCTAAACCACATGCTCATAGTATTTCCCAATCACGTAGTTGAGGTAGATAGGAAAGTGCATACAGATGTTGACTGGGAGACAGTAAAACTAAGAAGAGTGTAATCAATCTTGAGGATCATAATGTTTCAAATTTTGGGGATATTTTGTGAATACATCTGGCAACAACCACTGACTCAATGATATCATTGAGAAAATTAAGCTGAAAACGTCATTTTTTTTCTTTTTAAATAATATTGCAATCAATTATCAACCGAGGAAAATAATCATTTTCACAAAAGAGTTGCATTTTGGATGCAGAAAATATTGACAGCTATGCAAACATTCAAAATCTATCAGGTTTCAAGGATAAATCAACAAGAAGATAAATAATAGCCTAAGTAAAGCGTTTGAAGAATATCATCTGTCATGATGACATCATAGACCAGTGAAGACACCAACAGTATTTGGGATCCACTTGTTTGTAAGAGAAGTTTTAGCCAGTCAAGTTTCACCCAGTCAATAATACTGTGGTAATCACCCAGTATCTCTAGTTAAAAGATATATTCTGGTGGCTAAAGTTGATAGCTGAACAAAAATGCTGAATTTTTTGGGAATCTAACTGTGAAAACCACATCCTCATAGCATTTTGTATTGTGAAGATATGAATTTTTTAAATTTAGTGATATTTTGTAAATTGCATCTGGCAACACCAGAATGTATGATGTCATCAGGGCACTTCAGCTGAAAATGTCCACGTTTTTCTTAATAATATCTCAATCATTTATTCATAAACAAATAGAATATTTCTACAAAAAGATGCATTTTGATGAAATTCTAACTACAGAGAACTTTGACAGCTATGCAAACATTCCAAAATAAATCAGGTTTCAAGTATAAATCAACAAGAAGATTATAAAAGCCTAAATAAAGCTTCCAAAGAGCATTTGCCAAGATGACATCACAGAACCCCGCTACTGTGATCCAACTTCCTGGAGTAGTTGAGGGTTTAGCCATTCAAAAACGGTCACATTCAATCAAACGAATATCTCAAGTTAAAGGGCATGATATATTGATGGGGTTTTCAACTACCACTGTGGAATATTTTTCTCTTCAATACAACTTTTCACATTGTCTGTCATCAGAATATTACCCTTTTTAAGTACTTCAGATACTGAGATAGGGTTTTGACTTAAGTTCAATAATTATTTTTGCTAAATACAGTAAGCCTTTACATTATCTGCCTAATATCCCTAAAGTAATACTAAACGGACAGATATCCAAAAGAACTCTCATCATTAAGGGTGTACTATCACTCTGTATGATGCCAATAAAGGCTTGTCAAATTTTGAAGGAAGCCAAATTCAAATCAGGTGAATAATTTTGTGGTCAACTTTTGTGTAGCAGTTTAAAGGCCTTGGATGTTTTCTCTCCTAAAATACAATGTTTTCCTGTGTAAATTAAAAATAGCTAGATACAACTTTTAACACTTGTATAGCAGCTTTAAAATTTTGCATATAGCATTTTGTGATGTCATATAAATTAATCCCTGCAAATTAATTAATTTTTACTCAGGAAGGAAAAACTGTTGCAGGGTTTTGGAAAATTGGAAGATAGGTGTCCAGACTGACCATACCGTATCATAAATTTATGGCAATTTGATAAATGTATTCCAATTTCCAAAATTGGTTTGTCTTTTATCCTTCAACATAGAAAAGAAAAGACACGTCTGCATAAACATGAGATATAAGAAAGAATGTTAGAAAACTATTTGACTGCATAAAATGATAACTTTTAAACAGTGAGAAATCGTAACAGAGTACAGACAATAGCAATTTGTAGAGCCAAATGTTTGAACAATGTAGTACTTTATGTGTTTAGTTATAATTGACATTAATGTGTACCTTTTTTGCACCCCTCTTTACAATATATACACTATGTTTCATGCAAGACGAAACATTGGTCTCCCAAACTTGAAAACATTTTAATCTGGAGTTACTGTCACAACACATACTGTATAGTGTATACAGTTTAATAAAGATAGTCCTGAATTTAATTTGTTCTGACCACAGACAACATTACAACATTCCTAAAGTTGCTTCATCTTGGGGTTCTTTTTTGTCCGGTCTTCTGCAATCTCATATTGAATAGTGAGGAAGGATTAACAGGACTTAACAGTTTTCCCTTTTTATAACCCATGAGAATAATTATAGCACTGCTACATTGACAACACATGACCTTTAAATATTTGTAGGGACTTAACAAATCAAACTTTTAAGATCACAAACACTATTTTGCAAATATATGATACAGTAAAAATTTATTTATGTCAAAAGCAGCAGCATCTTGTTTTAACATAAATTTATTTGTTTATTAATTTATTTTTTTACGATTGTTATTTCTAATTTTTATTTTTTTGTACCAATTAGGAAATATATTGCATATTAGATATTTCCAGCATATTTTAGGACATGATTCATACACAAATCTGCCCACTGAGATGTTGGACCTGAAGGATTAACTGGCTGAAAAAGGTTAACATCTCTACTTACAATGTAAATTGATACTTTGAAGAGAGAGTAAACAAGTGAACAGCAGACAAGTTTAGAATGGAATCATATAAAATAATGAAATTATGAACCTAGGACAATCAAGGCGATGGAAAGGAAAGATATGAGTAGAGAGAGGCAGTGGGAACGGTGTCCCTTTATGTTGCCTTTAAGTTGCCATGGAATGTCATTAAACTTTTAAGACCACAAAGAACGTTTAGACAACACAGTAATAGAACATACAATAATGGACAAAAGAATGAGTACATTTTACAGCAAAACAAAATTATACAAAAGGCAAATTATATGTAAATTTTCCAAAAAGATGTTGAATGGTTTTGTCAATAATGTCCAGTCAACTCTAACAATGGTAGATTACTTACAGTTTAATACAGTTATTTTGTGTTTACCAAAAATATCAATGTTTCCAATATTAGGAACTCAGTGTTGCATTCATTTTGTACCCTTCTTTTGCAAAATATAATATTAGTTTGACAAGAGATTGCCATAACATGCTTGAAATGTTTATTTTCGAAACTTAACGATCTAGACTTGAATCTTACTAGGTTTCTCCTTGCCAAAACAGCATTTCATTAACAGAGCAGTACAGTATATACCTTTTGATTTTCTTATGGGAAGAAATCACTGAGGTCTAATTTATATAACATTATGGAGTGTATCCAGCACAGTTAGTTGAAACAGTACTTGATTAGGAAAATGTTTACACCAATGCACAGGTTCTAGCCACAGTAGAATGCTCTAATTAAACAAGACACATGTTTGTAAGATTATCATCACAACGTCATGAACAGTTATCAGGATAATCAGCATCATTTGTTTTGTTAAGTCACAAGGATGAATGTCTTTCCAAACTTCACGCAATGTTCACTGAAATATGATTCATACAGTACTTGACATAGTGTAACTAGGCTTAGAACTATGTGCTGTGTAATTCAAATTGCTAACATTATGTTCAGCCTCCTAGTCCTACTACTACTACTGGCCTATAAAAACAATGTCAACATTTTTAGCTGAGGAAAAAACCAGCTGCAAAAATATATCCGATTATAACACTGTGCGTTCTACCTAAGTGAATGTACATGATGGAAAATGGAAATCGGTACCTTATTGATGTAAATCGTAATTTAAATCAAGAAAATTAAGTCTTGTCTGAATTTATAGGCTTGACTAAGTTAACTCATACTAACGTGTAGCTACAGTAGAACAATACTATTCTGCACAGTCGATCGTGTTGTCTGAAGTCACCATCTCAAGTCCTGCATCAACTTCATCACACAAATACAAATGGTTCTATCTGGGATAAATAAAATTATTCTTAAACCTCCGTTATTTTTATCCTTGCTTACCATGAGTATAAGGTACGTTCCGAGTATTTATGTTGAAAGCGATAAGACAAATTTATCGATGGACCTAAGATGAAATTCTTGGGCCGCTCACCTTCAATTATTCCAAAGTGACATTCCGATATATATGTAAACCATGAAATTCCGTAAGCCTGTCCGTCCGTTTCCAACCGGTAATTTGTTGTGTTGTATGTTGTTTCCACAACTAGAGTGCTTGTGCCCAAATTGCATTGTCAATATAATGCTGCATTATAGACGGAATTACTAGACTTTTTAAATCATTATGTATACCAAACCGTCTTCGTCAATTTATGAGTAGCGCCACCTTTTTTCTTCTTGCGCTTGAAATTACACTATAAAATGTTCATGTTGCAAGTTATCTGTCATTTCCCAGGGGCGCAGAATTTTACAAAAGAGGGATGTGGCCCTGAGATTGTCAAGGATTTCCCAGAAATCATTTTAAAAGTATGATGGTGCACTCTGAGGCATATAAAGGCTAAGCGATAGATCTAATCTCAAGGTTGTGCTCATAACTACTGAAATTATCATTCAACCTCTGAAAAGATCCTGCTAGGATTGAAACACCAGGCCCATTTATACTTTTACACGAACATTATCTTTGTGAGTTTTAAGGGAGTGTACACCACCAAAGCCCCTCCCGCACCCCACAAATTCACCTGGATCCGCGACTGCTTTGACATTCAAGCCAACTATTAATTGTCTTGCATCAAACGGCGGAAACAATTATTGGCAGAATTTTTTTGGGATACACTGTACTGTTACGCTAACTTGAACGCTGTTATATGTAGGCCTATGGGTGTTTACTTGATAACGCTTTTGGGCTTTGTGTGTAATAATGTATTTTTGCCCATGGTTAGGTTACTATTACAGCAATGACATATTACTGTTATATTCATTACATTCAGGCATGACGAGAGGGGAGTAACCGGGATCATTCACGGGGCCCGGAGAATTAGAAAGGATGGATCAGGTTAGGGCCTCAGCCGCCCACCAGAAACAGAATCTTCATATGCCTACGCAATGAATGTACTATGAATTTGAAATAATTGAAACTGTTTCTGACTGATTGTCATTAACCAGACTCAGCCCATTGGAGCGTCGAGGGTCGGGTCTGGCCCTAGCTGCAATTATGTCACTGGTAGGGATGCACCGGATCCAAATTTTTGGATCCGGCCGGAACCGGACTTTGCCGAATAGTACATGCAATCCGGCAGGATTTTATCCGGCCGGAACCGGATTTTTTCATTACACAAAAGAAAATCATTAATAAGAAGTCGAAGTATGAAACAAGGAACAAATCTTAGGTGAGGTATACGCATATTATAGAGAAGGTGAAATTAAGACCCCATTTATGAGATTAAATATGACTTGAAGTGGTGTAATCTACATTCTTTAATAAAATAACTACAATATAATTGTTGACAAGCTTGATACAGTATGTAAATTTGTTTGCTGGAAAAATACTGCATACTACCTATGAAGTTTGTTTTTAAACGGGAAGCTACATTTCACAAATCTAATACTTTATACTGAATAAAAAGATTTAATTGTTGTAGTAACACTACTATCAGGATTTAGAATTGTCTTTTATTATTCATTACTTGTGAACAAATTTTTACACTGCAATATTATCTGTAAAAAAAAAAAAAAAAAAAAGCATTGCATCTTTCCAGAAGTGGAAGAAAATTCTTATCTATCTTTTATCTATCCTTTAAAATGGAATTAAATGTTCATTAGAACACTTAATGATTTAGGTTTTTCATGAACTTTTAGGAACTTTCATGGTGACAAGAGATATCTCTTTCTGTGAGAAAATTAGATACTGTTTTTTCTGTGACTGGCACCCCATTTGGTGGAAACTCTTCATCTATTTATAAAAGTGCCAAGATTATAATTTGCATATTGCCATGACCACAAACAATGAGTAACAATTGACAGCTTTCTAGACAGGAAATGGACTGTAGTGGTCCACAAAAAGATCCATTGTTTTGACTTCTTAAGGTCCTAATGCACATGTTTGGATTTTGGACATTTCATTTCATGCAAGTGTTTCTCTCTGACCATTAAGAGATTGTTTCACACATAAAAATTCAGAGAAAACATGAATGCCAACAATAATGGGAAAGTAAAGATTCAATGGAACAGTATTTTGACTGATAAGTATATGAATGGTCTATTTGAACTGCACAATATTAAACTGATGAAGGCTGCAAGAAATGATTTCACTGCAAACTGTATTTGTTGTAGCTTTATATTATTACAGTAGTTGTATTATTTTGGTTGATCTTTAGAAACAGTGGGTCAGACCATTGAGAAAATTAAATTAAACATGTTAAACCTAATTTTTCCTTACTTTGAATGTTTTTATTAATTTTTGAAAAATAGGTTACATTGATTTAAGTTACTACCAACACTATTTAAGGAAAAATTCTGGCCAGATTTTGAAAAAGATCTGGGCAGATTTTGAAAAAGATCCGGCCGAATTTTGAAAAATATCCGGCCGGAACCGGAACCAGAACCAGATAATTTCTCACTATCCGGCCGGATAGTCCGGCCGGACCGGATATCCGGTGCATCCCTAGTCACTGGACCACCTTTGTCAAGTCTTCAAATAAGAATGCATTATTCTTAATTTTATATTCCCTTATTTCCCATGATTCACTGTGGGGCACTTGTTATAGCACTCTCTGACCCCATTTCTTCAGGCCTGTCCTCTGCCCCCACCCCATCCCATCCCGCTTGACCCTTCGATATTTTTTTTTTATGACAGGCTTGTGAAAACCAACTGATTGACGACTCCTGGCATATGTATGTAAATAAAGTATGATTTGCAGATGAACCATAATTCCATACCCGATTAATTTATCTGCAAAAGACAGCCTTAGCCATTTATGGCTCTGGCTAAAGCATAGAAATTAACAATTTCTATGGGCTAAAGGGACTATGAATAGAGGGCGGAATACACAATATAGTGATTGGAAGAAAAAAAAGCTCGTGGTTGGGAAAGGATTTGTTCACGCCAGAAGAAACGATCGATGGGCTTTTCGACATCATCACACTGGTTCTTTTTTGTATCTGGTAAGGAGGAGGGAGGGGTGGTCGATTGGGAAGGTGAGCCATGGAAGTCATGGGGGGTGGGGTATTTGGTCATCATTCCAGGAAGCGAAAGTTTTCTATGTGCTATCATTACCTTCACGTTAATCTTTATAAAGTTGTAATGGATTTCCTGATAAAATATCTCACATTGGACCCAATTTCAGCCGCATTCTATCTATATCTATCACCATCCATTTCTCCACACCACATACAACCATGTTAACGGGGGAAGAAACCCTATTATTTCGCCACTTGCAATAAATCTTAGTTCTTTACTCATACACCATTGATACACTCGTCTGGGTGTTTATATAATGAAAACTTAGCGTAGCCTATATAAAATATAACACGAAGCACTTGTTTGACTTTAGCGACTTAATTATAAAGCTGTATGTGTACCATGGGTTACGATTGAATAAATTTCATTCATTCATTATATTGGCCAATCATCTGTCTGCTTCAACCAATCTCCAATAGATCTAATAAAACCAACTAATTCAATGCGTGGCATTCACAATTCGAGTGTCTATTATGTACCATTACCTTCTCTGAGGTCACGTTATCATAAAGGAATCCCCTCACGGAGAAGTGAGCTGAGATTAATTCATTAAGTAACTCTCACTTGTTAATTAGCCTATACAATTTGTATGTTTAAATCGATCGTGAATGTCAGATCGCTCCGGTCCGGCGCTTGTTCTTTTAGAACTTCAATTAAATTGTGACAAGATTGGTTCATAAGTGTCCTTGCGTGTGGACCTAATTATAGCCTGTATTTATAGCCTGTATTTGCGCCAGAGAGCACCATATTACGTCGAAAACTGTTCTTTGCTGTGAGAAATCACCCAGTCCCTTCTATATGAGGGTCTGCCTCAATGACGTCAGGGTTACGGGTATAATCCTTCCATTCATGCTCTTCAACATACTAGCCACAAAGACCACTGAAATCCTATTTGCTAACGTATCTATGCAGATTTTTTCCTTTTACCGTTTTCCCGGTATGGGCTAAAGGTATCGCACCACAATTAGAGTAGTACACGTCCGCCTGAGAGGTTAACCATTGTCAGAAAATTGCCCTAAAGTGCCCCACTGTCAGCGGCGGACTACCCACACGGGTATTTGAGCAATGCCCGGTGGGCCGGTGGGCCGGTGGACTGGGGAGCCTGGTAAAAATTACAGCCCATTTTCACAGTATAGAATACAGACGGGCTGTGTAGAAATATATTTTTAACTGTGGGAATCAGCTCATGAAATCACCATGTAAGTTATAGTTCTATTAAGTTCGTAAAAAAAGAACGTGCTCTTGGCAAAAAGTCCGTGTTAATGGATTTTATTTAGTTTTTTTCTTCAATTTTTCAAGCATGTTGTCATAAAATGCTAAAATCTAAATAAAATTCAGTCAAATTATATATTTTTTGTCTATATTTGTTTTCGTTTTTAAATTTTCTCAGTGTTGCTTCTGGAAAATTATTTTTGGGTCTTTTTAAAAAAAAATTATTGTAACCTTTAAAATTGAGAAATATAGCACCCTTTTGCATCTAGGCATTCCTTAACTTCAAAAAATTCTCAAGGGGTGTATACCCCTCCCCTTAAACCCCTCGCCCAGGATGGCGATCATTATGTAAGTAACATATCAATGAATAATGGGCCGGTCTATAGGTAAAAAAGAATACCCGGCCGGTTTTAAGACCCAGTCCGCCCCTGCCCACTGCATTGATTGTTTGGCAATTTCTAATTGGTCATCACCATTCTTTTTGATGCTTGGATGTTAAAGAGGATGAAATAAACTACCGATGGTCTAAAAATCTGGAGGATTGAAGGTGCATGATTTCAAGTATTTTATGATATTGATATCCCCACAAAATACCGAAGATAAGTTTACAAAAACTCATTTATTTACCGTGCTGCTTTTATACATTCCATCCGAGCACTTAGAATGTTTGTTGTAGTCTGTTTGTTATATCGTTTTATGTATTAACTTTTGTATGTGTAGATGTATTTTTTATGATATCCTATCATCTTACATTTTCCCCCCTTTTATATTAGTTATTCTTGGACCGTTTATAGTCTGTTTGTTATATCGTTTTATGTATTAAATTTTGTGTGTGTAAATGTACTTGATATGTTATACTATCATCTTAACACCCCCCCCCCCCCCCTTTTATATTAGTTATTCTTCTTGTTGAGGTATTATATGACTCCTCTCTATAAATTTTATATGTACACTGGAGTACGGGACGGAATAAAAAGAAGGAGCCACATACTATAGTACAACTTGAAAACACTTGAACAAGCACCGTTGTTTCCCACTTTAAGTCTAAGAATTCACACGAGGTGGAACATTCCGTTTAAGGGGATAGTATAGTGCAAAAGCTTCCAAAACGTTTGAATGATACTTTGAAACTATTGTCAGAGAAATTTCACGTAATACACTAACTTGAAAATGAAGAATTGCACAAAATATTCCGTAGTTTGTGTGCTTCATAAGAGTTCCGACTTTTCAAGTTTTTTTTTCAATTACGATATACTAAAGTCAAAATGTGAAAATCTTTAGAGCGAGTTTAATCAAAACTCACTTTTTGCAAATTCGTTACTACGCCAGAACGGGGACGAAGTGACAAAAACTTCAGGCTCTGATAGCAAAAAAATCTGCATGGTCATGATACGGAAAATTGATTGTGTCATGAAAGGCCAACTTGTCGGGGGGGGGGGGGGGGTGTGGTGTGATTGGAGCAAGTTATGCTAGCATATATAGGCACATAGATCAGAAGTTCCGTGATATGTGAACAAGTAAAGCCAACTAACGTAAATAACACAATATACAAAGAAGCGAATAAACTAAATAATGAAGGACTCTAAAATATTTATTGCATACGTAAATAGATCCAGGCCCCGTAGTCAGGTATAGGAGTACCAATTATAGCTCGCCTAATTTTGCACGTAAGTATATAGCGTGAAGCCAGGTTATAGCTGGAGATGAAAACCTAGCATAATATCACCACAGGCCTAAAGCAGATTTACATGGAGTTGTGGACATAACTTTTCATATAACTATGGAAAACAAGATAGAGAATATTTGAAAAAAAAGTTAAATAAATCTGTCCAGGAATACAACTACACATAACTGAATTCTTCAAATTTTTAAAGTAATGAATTTATTGTACTTTTTGGTAAACTCTGAGATTTCGGGCAACAATGCTCTCCAGCATCCTTTGGAAGTCTCCATGCAGATGATTAACAACCTTTACGAGTTCACAGGCCCGCAGTCACTCTCAAACTTGGTTGCTGCATCCTACCAACCTCAATCCCCTTCCCCAGCACACGCTCATTAGGGCCTCAAGTTGGCGTCTGTCTACATACGCAGGCATAAGCGTAGGAGCCTCATTTGCTTTGGGGGGGGGGGGGGGTTGTAACAACTTGCCCGAAAAATATCACCAAAATTTTTTCGCGCGCTCCGCGCGCGTTCCACTTATGTTAATATTCTTATCATATAGGCATTCTTCGGTTATTACATCACATGCCAATAACATACGATCGTTTTCCGTTTTTACCCTTCAATATATTGGTTATAATTATTGGGGAAGTCGTTACAACAATAATGATAACTATATAAGTTTAACCATTGAAAAACACATTGCAAATTCTTCTTCTTTCAGTAGGTGCCAGTGGTGGATCGAGCTATAGGGGTATTGGTCTGGGGGGCAAGAATGGTCTGTAGGGGCGCTTTCGACACTATCTAAGCCACCACAGGTTGGCGCGGAGCGTATAGTAAAAATACTCCCTATAGATCGCCGGAAATGACTCTTTTCAGGCCTTGCTAATTTGCAGATAAACGAAGAATAAATAGGTGTCATCGTCATTTGTCAGAAAATTGCACTAACAAAATGTGACAAATGTCAATAGGTACCGTATTTGAGAGCGCAATAAAAAAAAAGTCAATAATCGCGAAGTAAAGAGTGGTAAAAAGCTGAAAAGGGCGCCAGAGTCCGTCAGGGGGGCATCCGCCACCTCTGACTGTATGGACGCTCCGCCACTTGTAGGTGCCCGAAAAAATTCTCAGCATATTGCCCGAATTTTCACCAAAGATTATGGTGGGGGGGCTGCAGCCCCCCAGCCCCCCCCCCCGCCTCCTACGCCTATGTACGCAGTCATAATAGATGAAGGTATTATCAAAATCAATCATGATTGATCTATTATTAGTATTGGCAAAGTAGTCTACATTTGTCCGGTGTGATTTCTGGAATAGAAGCTTTTTTATTATCGTAGAAAATGCATCGTCACTGTTATTTGCTTTAGTCTGCTGAGTTTGAATGCACGAATAAGTTACTGTAAGCGCTACAATCACAGTGCAACGGGAATTCCACAAGCGCACGTGTAAACACTAATACGGTAGTTGAAAATGGCCGCTCCAAAGGAAAATGCATCACCTCAATCGTGGACTAGTTCTATTTCTAAGAAAGGTGAATTCAAACGAAGAGATTCAGCTTTCAGGAACTTCATCACTGGTAAGGGATTCTATGATAGTAAGCTTCGAATGCCACTATTGTTTACATTTTATTGTAGGGTAGCATACGCCAATTGAAACCCACATTAACCTACATACTAAATCACATAAGTAATGTGGTCTCTCAAGTCCAGATAGAGTTCTTACTAGCTAAACCCTACCCATCACAGGATAGCTGACAACTCGTTGGGCCAATATTTGCACCAAATGTACCTCCATTCATGCTCTTCAACATGCAAGCCACAAATTGAAAACCAGATCCTGATTGATAACGTATCAAAAAAGAGGTTCTACCTGCTTCTTTTTGGCACTTTCCCTGAGAAGGGAGAACAATCAGGAGTATGCCCCCAATAGAATAATACACTCAACGATTTATTAAACTCGTTGAATACACTCATCGAGTTTTATTAAATTCGATGAATACACTAGTCGTACATTTAGGGTTCAATATTATACAACGCTTCAGCTCCCAGGTATTATAGCCAGTACTACTACTAGATAGATATTTAGACTAGGCTTAACGTAAGAAGTTGTATGGGAGTCGTACAACGATTAGTGCATTTGCGAGTATTTACTGCCCGTTTACATACGTTCCAAGGTATACTCCAGGTACATTCGGCAATGTCTGATACTAAAGGAAAGAAAGAGGGCGAATTCATAAAGAAAGAATCAGCATTTAGGAAATCCATCACTGGTAAAGTACCTCTGTCCGTTGTGTCTAAAAGGACCGTTTGCATAGGCTAAAATGTTGTAGGGTCCTAGCTTGTTTATCCTATCTTAGGCTAGTCTATTTTACTTGCTGGCATATATTACTAGACTATTCTGGTCACTGTTACTGTTAGTGCTAGTCCATTGAGGATAGCCAAAATACAGTAATATGGCATTGTTTGTTATTCTATCTAATGTTTACACTGTAAGTTGAGTTATGTTTGAAAGCTTTCATGGCCAGGTCAGTTGGAGGGTACCCAGGTGCACATACACTGGTGTGACCCATGTTAATCAGGTGTACTGTAGATGTTTGTGAGAGGTGGAATGACCTAGTGGGAGTGGTCAGCGGTCTTTCACCTACCAATAGGATTGTGTTATACTAGGGTGTTGGTTTATGTTAGTGTTAATTTGTTATGTATGTTGGAGATAATGTTACAAGAGAATAATACAAAGCAGAGCTCCTCCAGCCTCCAAGCTGTCAACTTGTCTTGTGTCATTCTTTGTTGGTTGCATAGATATGTTTTAGTTTGTTCTGTTACTGCTCGGTCACTACAGTGTTAGTAACTGTAGTGTTAGGCCAACTGCAGGCGTTCCGAAGTTAGGCTGTGCTACATAATTATATTATTGTAAGTTAATGTAGCATACATTGAGACCGCCATTGGTTAAAAGAGTTAAAGATAAATTATCCTAAGTAAGCCGAATGTTTCGTAGGTTGCTACTAAAGTTGAACCCAAAATAAATAAATACACAACAACAACTTGAACAAGTTGAAGTAGTTGCAACCACTGAATGTGTGAGCCTCATTATGCTTTCCATTATAAACATGAACTAACCGATCCCTATAACCATACCAACTTTTGGTACATTCATAGGTTTCAAGTGGGTGAAAATTTCAAACCAAATATGGTTTCCTTTCTTTGTTATTGTTTTGGTCGATATTAAAGCTTTGATCCAATGCCTGGGTGGGCAGATGTACAGCAATCACCTTTCCACTCATAACTGTACTATAAATGTTTTGATAGTATGCTGGGCTATGTATTTTATGTAATCCCTTTATGCCCTGCTCCCTTAAAGGTAGTCAGTATTGGCCCCAAATTTTAGCATGCTATAATTGCTAGAAGTTTTCAAAAGTACTTTCCTGGAGGTCTTTACACTCCCAATTGTTCTCAGACATTTTAAAGGAGCACACAAGATGACTGAATGTCCCAGTGAGTAAAATTTCCTCCAAGGTTGTAATAAAAACAGTTTAAGACTTTTGACCAAAGGTGACCATATTTGAATATGTAGCATACTTGGGGCCAGTATGTGCATACCTTTAAGTAATGTCACTATCTCTCTCTGTCAATGGTCCCTTGCACAGAGACAGCCATTTGTTGGACAGATATCACCAATAATCTTGAGTCAATGATTGCTTCCCTTGCACAGCGTTAAGAGAAAATTGATCACTCCTGTGTCTACGCGATGTTGAGGCCAGGTTAATGTTTAATATTTCAGCATACAAATTGGCGTCATGTTCATGCATGGGCAAACTTTTCCACACCAGAATATGTATTTGGTTATTAGTATTTATAAGCAAGGAACAGCAAGAAACCTATTGATGCAGAACCTTGAGGAAAACACCACCACTAGCATCTTGCCGAGAGAAGTACACAAATATATACTCCCATATCATGCAAACCTTTGTTTGCTTAACTCTCTTCCCTCCTTCCCTGTTCCTCTTCATCTGTTCCTCTCATATTTTCTTCCTTTCCATCAGTGGCGAAGCTAGGGGTATTGGTCAAGGGGGTCGAGAAAGGTCTGTAGGGGCGCTTTCAACACTATGTAAGCTGAGCGCCACCCAGTGGCGGAGCTAGGGGTATTGGTCAGGGGGCAAGAATGGTCTGTAGGGGCGCTTTCGAAACTATCTAAGCGGAGCACCACCACTGGTTGGCGCATAGCGTACAGAAAATTTTTAAGTAAAGATACTCCCTAGATCTCGGGAAATGACCCTTTCCGGGCCTGGCTAATTTGCAGATAAACGAAGAATAAATAGGTGTCATCGCCAAATTACACCAACAAAATGTGATAAATGTCAATAAGTAGATGAGAGCGCAATAAAAAAGACAATAATCTAGAATAAGTAAAAGTGGTAAAGAGCTGAAAAGGGCGTCAGCAGCCCATTTTACTCCGTCAGGGGGGGGGGCATCCGCCCCCCTGACTGTATGGACGCTCTGCCACTGCTATCCATACCCCTCCCTAATTAACAATCCTTAATTCTGCTCATGCTTGGAATTATTTTAGCAGAATGTAACCAGTTGCATCACAATTTTGAGGTTCATTTGCTTCACCATAGAATGGTAATAGGAAGTGTAAAAACTATATTTCTGTACAGAAATGTAATGGTATAAATCTTAGTAATTGTATCCCAATTTAGCCAATTTATGCTTTAGCTGCTTTGGCTGCCAAATCAATTTTGTGTCCAAACGTGATTAATAGTAAAATCTGTGGTGACTTCTAGTAAAAGATTTAACAAAAGAAATATTCATTGACAAACACTGATAGTTTTGAACTGATATAGCTTTTATTTTTTGCCTTTCTACTATGGTAATACCTGAATGTCACTTCATGAATATCTTAAATAAAAATATCATAAATAGGTACAAATATGCAGATAAATTTTTCAAATAAAATAATTTATTAACAGTTTAGAGGGCCAGACATTCTGATCCTAGCAGGATCTTCTTCAAAGGCAAACTGAAATGCAGAAAGAAAACAACTAAGGGCCCAATTAAAATGAAAATGTTAAAAATTTGAAAGAAAATCTGCATAAGACTCAAGGGCGTAGGAAACGGGGGGACTGGGGGGGGCGCCAGCCCCCAGTGAAAAATATGGGGGGGCGGAAGTATCATTCCGCCCCCCCGCTCCGCAAGTCAGAAAACCCCTTTTTCATTTCCAAATGAGAAAAAAATCTCATTTGGAGCATCAAATTGCATTTAAGGCCAGGTGAAAATGCAAAATTCTTTACAAAATGGAGTGGGAGTTGAAGTGTGCTATATTGCACCAAATTGCATCTGAGGCCACCTGGAAATGCAAAAAAATTCCAAAGGGGAGGGGGACACCCCCTCCCCTTAGACCCCTCCCCCAGCCCGGCCATCAGTCTTCAGCCCCCCACTCAAAAGTACCTTCCTACGCCACTGATAAGACTTATACTCATCCCTTTATTTACACAGCCATAAACATGTATTTATATGCACAGTAAGTTTGCTGTACCACTAAAGTCATCATAAGGTATAATTTTGTTCATTTTGATTGCATACCAGGAGATCTTTTCTTTGGTTACCAATAGCATGATATTACAGCAGTTTTACCATCAAAATTCAATAACAAATATCTCAATATATAAACAACACACAGCAAGTAAAGTAGAATTGAATATTTGATGGTTATCAATGGATTCGCATTTTGCAATAAAATCGCAATTGTTTTTTTTTTCTCTCCTTGTTTTTATCTTTCATTACTTAAATCAGATTCATATAAATAAAATTTGTTAAATTTACATTAATTTCTTGGGAGAACACTCCTGCACGAGAAAACTTAGGTAGTTAACCCAGCATTTGAGATTGTTACGACCCTACAAAACATTTTGCAATATATTGAAATGGCTTTCCTGAACTTCACTTAGTTTGCAATGACATTGCGTATCTATATAAATATATATATATAAATATATATATATATATATAAATATATATATATATATATATATATATATATATATATATATTATATATATATATATATATATATATATATATATATATATATATTGTTATTATTACATATGGTATGGTAATGACGATCTGCAGTTAATTTCCCATGACATTGCAGTTTTTTAATCCTTAAACAAGAAATGCCTAATTGTCTCTTTAACGTCCAATGACATAGCAATTTCTATTGTTGAAAAACCCAATGAACTAAGCAACAGCAGGATCTTTCTTTTTAATTTTTAATTTTATTACCAGTGGCGTCGCCAAGGTGGGGCCAGGGGGGGCACGTGCCCCCCCTGGAAAACCTAGTGCCCCCAGAGTGCTGAGAGTGCTGAGATTTGGGTTGTTAAAAAAAAATATATATATTTTGTTATATTCAACTCCCATCATCTGAGTTGGTTTTTCATAAGGACAAAGAAGCACAGTAATTCGTATTTTCTTCAAATGAGGTTGACAGGTTAGGAGCTGACGAAATGTGAGAATGTGAGGGTCCGCAGGCACCATACTTGCCTATATTTGTGGACCCATACTTGCCTATATTTGTGGACCCATATATTAACCCTGTTGTGTAGGGGGTGCAGAGGTCATTTGAGGTCAGATGCTTGTAGGAACAATTGGCGAATGTTCACACCTGCATACTGAGCCATACTCGATGTGTGATCAAAGTTTGGATTGCATGGTGAGATCCCTGATAGGAGCCAATAACGATGCTGGAACCTGTTACATCTTAATAGATAATGGGCGAAAACGAGAAGGACAAGAAAGGAGTCGGGGTCATGCACGCATTAATTCAACAAATGTAGGTTCTATTGATAGGGTTAGGCATAATATCGACAGCATGTGGTTCATATCCTCTGCAAAATTCTGCGCGTTGTTAAAATCTTTACCTCAAAAATAGCAATTTCTGGAGATATCTTCAGATCGAATTTAGCATCAAATGTGGCACCATTTTGCATCTAGCCCATCCTCCGTATGCAAAAATTTTCCCTTCCCCCTGGACAGCGATCTGTATCCACCTAAGTGCCCCCCATCAAATGCTGGTGCCCCCCTGTGCCCTCCCAGGCTGAAAAGTCTGGTGACACCACTGTTTATTACACCAAAGATCTTTCTTTAATAGGAGAAACCTCTTGTGAGAGTCATAAAGGAAATTAACCAAGTGTTTAATTTTTCTTGCAGCCCAACGAACTTTATAAGGTACTGTAATGACTTGCCTTAATCTTCCTGTAATTTTCACTTATTTAACAATATTTCTATAATTGAAATACAAAATATATTCTTATTTGATATGATCATTGATGGCAATTTACATACAGTATCATTCGATAAGCATTGATTAAATTTATACTGTACGTTTAGTTGAGAAGAGCTTATTCCAATTTTGAACACTTTTCAAACATAACATGATAAAGTTTCATGTAAAAGCAATGTAAAAAAAATTGTAATATCTTATGCTGCATATAAATTATGCACCCTTTATTATTCAACAATGGTCTTTTCTCAACAACTTTACTTGAACAACTTGCAGTAACTCGTAGGCATACAAAGATCAGCAAAGTATGTTTGAAATTAAGAGCAAATAAAGTTTGAGGAGCAATTCCAGAGTTGTTTAGCATATGTCAGTAAATTGAAACATTTGATAAAACGGTACATTATTTTCTGACTCTGCACAGTAGAAATGCCTCTTTGAAATACATAGCATTCAAAGTCTACAACTATCTTATTTGTAACAATAATTCACAAAGATAGTAAATAAGTAGAAAACCGTCCAAGAAGTTTACGACTGAGCCTATACATACTGTATATACACAGTATGTGACTTCTATACTGTACGTACCTCTTCCATACAACGTAGCTAGAATGTGGCTAGACACAGAATAACGCTTCATGCAACATCAGAAATTGGATAAGAAAATGGTACAGAATCGTACACTGGCGATGCTGGTACTTCCAGTTGTTCTGGGTAAATGAAAACTGGTTTTTGGTATGTGGGACTACTGCCTGTTGCCTTTGTGCTTCTAGCATATACCGGTGAGGAATTAGAATAAGCATATTCGTTTGCCTGAGCTAGATTACTGGGATTTAATATTATGGAGTCCCCAGAGATATGTGACATAGGTGTCTCACTCTGCACCCTTACTTCTTCGGTTACACCATTGGTGTCATATGTCACCCTTAACTCACCCTCTTGGTCGACCGCTGAAGCATTATTCCTTTTGTTACAAGTGATTACGCAAATGAAACCAATAGTGATGATCACAGCGAGGCTAAATACACCGAATGCAATACCCAAGTACAGGGGTAGCAAAGAGGAACTGTTATCATTGAACATGCTAGAGTTGACCTTTTGACCTTTACCTTCCCCCTTACCCATAAAAGAGGTGAATGATGGCGTTGATGTTTCCGTCGTTGTTTCTGTTTCCGTGAATTCAGTGGATGTTGAAATGTTAGTAGAGCGACCTTCATGTTGGGATTTCACTTCAATCAGTTTCCATGCGACAGTCGCTCCCACGTCATTCACTATCCTACAAGAAACATTGACGAACCCGTTCTCGTGGATGACCTCGTGGATCTCGATGGCGTGACCGCCTCTTCGGAAGGAATATCTTTGAAGTGGATGAACCGTCCAGTGGAGATGAGCGGACATGGGATTGGCGCGAAATAACACCTGGACGTCTAGGGTCTCCCCCTCTTGGAAACTCCCTTTCTGCTCCTTATCGTGAATGACCTCAATCTCTGCAATCGGTGGGTAGAGGACGTTGACATGTGGAAGAGTGCAACTAAGAGATGGTATCTCCTTGTAGTGACATTGCAAGATGGTACCGGTGTCCTCTGGTGCAAACGTTGCAAAATAATACAGAGAAGAATCGACTTTGTTCACGTTTGTCCCCACGTCTGTCCCGTTCTGCTGCCACTGTAAAGAGAGGTCGAACGAATATTGCTTCGGAAATTCACAAACAAAGATGGTCGTTTCACCTGCCTCCACTTGTCGGTCGGTATCATCTTGTTCAGAGAATGCATAGCAGAGAGGAGAAGAGAGAGACGGTGTTCTTAAAGATGCAGTCGCCGAAGCTATCAGTCTCGGCTGGACGTCGGTTGTATCGAGAACTTTACAGCAGTAGTCGCCGATGTCTTCTAACTCCGTGTCAAGAATCAAGAGACTGAAGTCACCGGTAACCGGGTTCCAGTTAGTCAGTAGACGACTTTGTTCAATTTTATCGTCTGAGGACAAAAGTAGGGTGCCATCTTTGACCCATCGGAGCTGCAATGTTGTCTGAAGTTCTTCCACGTTTACCTTACAAGGAAGAACTGTAATCTCGCCGAGGGTGAAATTTTGGTCACTCGGAACTTCCAGGAATACACTAGAAGAACATACTCGAATGATGACCGACAGAGAAAACACAGATAGTGAAAGATGCATCGTTGGTAAAAGGTCTTTGCAGGATGTGAAAAATGGAAATATGTAATGGGCAACAGGCACCTAATTCCCTGGTGGCAAATCCTCTACTGAAACTCTGTTCAAATTCTGATGTCTGATATCCTTTCTAGAACGCCCTGATAAAGATTTCAATCAGACCAACCTCGTTAACAGTAGTACTTCCAATTTATAATCAAAATTTTTTAAACAGACAGAAGGAACTTTTTGTCAAAGAAACTCTCTGAAGGATTACAACCGAGTTGAACTTTGTTGTCAGAAGTTGTGATATGAAAATGATGCGGTTTCACTAGTCGCCCCGTTCCACAGAGAAACAAAGAAGCCCAGACGTGTGAAGTTTGTAAGGTCAACTACTGCTATGAAGAACAATACCGGAGATTTTCTAATCAGTACTTGGACTATATAACCTCTTTATCAGTTTGGTGGCACTGTAATTTTGAAAGTTGTGTCGTAACTTTATGTAAACTTATAAGCCTTTGAATTGTTCCGGTTTTAGGATTATTATTTTGATATGATATAAAGTGAAGTAGACAAACATAAAGATGACAAAATAAAAACAAATTCCCACGAAGGTCAAAAGGAGCACAAACAAAAAAATTAAAGAAAGTGGAAAACAATGGGTTGGTTTGACCTGCTCTAAAGTTCCTTTTTAGATTTGGTCACGATGCACAATTCGGAAAGAAAGGACAAATATCTGTAATACTTGAATGGATCGCACAAGTATAGACAAATGAAATGACCGGTGAGGATGGTTTGGTATTTTCTGCAGAATTTTGTATTTTGAGGTGGATGGAGAGGGGGAGGGAGGGAGAGGGGAGGGGAGGGGAGGTGAAACATGGAGAAGGTGAGTTCAGAAACCATGTTAGAATATCAGACGGTATATGCTTCTATAGGACAATTGACCACATCAGAACTGTCTAAATTGGTCTTTGGGGTAAACAAACAACTTTTTGTTAATCTTGGCCGTATGTGACCAGATCTTCCATTGTTCATTTATTGATGTACCCTACATGCATAACACAAAAAAGTCTTTCTGGTTTGTATTGTAATGGATTACAAAGAGAGCAAGTTACCCTGGCTACTAACATGCACCACAGCAAAGACTGGCTACTGCCACAGTCCAGGACACAACCCGATGTAGGTCAGGGGATGTTTTTTGTTTGTTTGGAATTAAACTAATTAAATTTTGCAGTAGAATTAAAACTCCTTCCAAATTATTTCCGGATTGGCAAGTTCTACATTACTTTAGGTGAGGAGGCATTAAGTAACATAAGCTTTACTCAAAGGCAAATTGGAACAAGAATTAAACTGTGACTATTATGTTGGTCCTGATTTGTCATCTGTCTAGCTTATTTAGCAGGGATAGAGAGGGCACAAGTCTGGGAAGGGGTAGCTCAAGTGACCTCTAGCCATGTTCCAGTAAGTGTTTTTTATTCCTTGCCAGAGGCAAAGGAATATATGTGATGGTGATAGTGTGTGTATGTATGTGACACTTGCTTGTTAACTCAATAAGTTAATTTTTAAATTTGGATATAATTTCATACTTGGTATGTGGATCTGTCCTATTGAATACAAGAAGCCTATTGTTTTCTGTGAAGTTCAATGGTCACTGGGGGTCAACAGCGGACAAAGTCTGAAAACTTTGTAAACAAAGATAACTCAAAAAGTACATCTTCGTTGAATCATACATGGTATGCAGATTCAGCTTGTTGAGTACAACAAGCCTATTGAAATTGTTGAAGGTCATAGGTCATTTGCGGTCAACATTTAGTGGTCTGAAATCCTTGTAAACATGATAATACGAGAGGTACATCTTTCTTGATTTTCATACTTAGAATGTAGATCCAGCTTGGTGAGTGCAAAAATCCTATCGAAATTGCTAGAGGTCAATGAGGTCACATGAGGTCAACAGGCATCGAAGTCATGAAAACCTTTAAACATGATTAAACTTAACGCTACAATTAATCCGTGATTTCTTCAATGCTATGATTTTCTTTTGGTGAACACAATTTGGTCAAGTTCAGTTCAGTTTAGTTCTGTGAAAGGGCTTTATAGGTCTTCAAAAGCACATACCTGACATCCAGGTAATGAAATCTGCTTCAGAGTTCATACTCTTGCTTTAAATGTGCACTTAAACCCCCTATCAGTCTTCATCCTTTGAGCCTCAAGGGGTCAACAGTTCATCTCAGATGTGCACAAAATGGCTCAAGGGGTGAAAATGCTGGAAAAAAATTGCCATTTCCTCAAACATACCCTCACAGTGTATAAACAATGTCATGTAAGATTCAACAGTTTTTTAGGAGTTTGCTAGCCCAAACTTGGTAAAATGTGTCTACATTTCACATTGTTCTTTCTCGATATTGAAAAATTGTAATTTAAAATTCTATACTGTAAAGTCCTTATGATTGCATGACATGGTCGAGACCCTCAAGGGATTGCTACAGATCTTTTCTGGTTCTCACTTAAATCTTGAACAAATTTAACTCACTTGTCCGACATTAGTCAGATAATTATTTTGAATTTTGAGCAAATTGTATGACAAGGAATCACAAAGCTATCTTAACTGGCTGTCTGGTTTTTCATTAAAAAGATGCTAACAGTGGGATTGAGGGCAGCAGCCAGTCTGGCAGTTCTTTCAGTGATTGCATCACTGTATGTATAATCCTGAATTGCAGTCACGTCTATTTACAGACTTGCCAGTAAATTCAAGGACATTTTTAATCTCTAAAGGCTGGTTACAACTAAAGTACTGGCCCTACTGGGATAAATAACCTTGCTACTTGTGATTATCATGTTAATCTTTCAAGGTAGCAACATCTTTTTCTATTTTGGCTCAGCAGTTTGAGAGTTCAATCTCTGAAAAATTCTGCATAATTGTATTGTTTCAACACAGCTAATTAGTGAAGGAAATGTTAGTACCACACCTACTTTTGAGAATTTTGTACCAAAATAACTACAATAGATACCGATATTCACGTTATTGCCCTCGACCTTATAATAAGGATTAGAGAGCTGAATAAGATTAAGTAACAACTGGTCGAATAAATGGCACGTTGCCATTGAAAATGACCGCAAAGAACTAGGATGGGTTTGGAAGAGGAAATGATAGCAAAAGTGACCGTTATCAGTGCTAACAGAAAGGCAAATTGCAGGAACATGACCCAAGTTCAAAAGAAAAGGCAGCCATATTGAAAGCGGCTTGTACGGATGAAAACCATAAATAACTGCAGACCCACATAATTTTGCCTCTATAGCTGGATAGTAAGGTATGGCGTGTAGGGGGGGGGGGTCAGAAGGGAGGTAGGTAGGACATCTCAGGCTGCAACAGACTAAGGATGTACATATGGGAAAACATAATCCTGGTAGTTAATGAGCTTTATGGTGGGTGAGTCTGGGTAGGAGTGGATGGCAGTTTGGAAATGTTGACAAGAAAGGAAACAAGCTGTGAAAGTTTTTAAATGTTTTATAATCTGGCTGTAGACGGTTGGACTCGTTGTTGATGTTTAGGGAATCATTATGCACTGTGTATGATCCTTTCCCATCATGGAGTCAAGGTAGTGACATTAACAAGATGGGTGACAGCGTTGTGGTCGAGAAATTAAGGCTCAAATCCTGGCCAGATCATTACGTTAAAAATGGGCCGTTGCCCTTCTTCACTCCGGTGTTAATGGGGACCTGTGAGATACCTTGTGCGCTGGATTATGCCTACAACGTATGGGATGTCCCAGACGTGGCATGCTGTAGTGTCCCAGTAGTGGCTGTTGGGTGTGCAGGTGTGACAAGCCTAAGGGAACAGTAACTGGCCTGGTGGGGTGGGGGGGGGGATAACTGATGTAAATTTGTCAGTTGGCCTCCATACAACTATGAAGTATGTAAAAATGAGAGAAATACATGAGATTTTGCCTCCTGACCCAACAACCAGGTCCCACTGTCAAGAGCTTCTGGATCTTCAGCAAAGTTACTGACAGTTGTTGTTGAATATTCATATTTATTGTGTAGAGATTTAAGGTCAAAGGTCATCTATGTTCATTATATTCATATGCCTGTCAAGTACATTTGAGAGATTATGCTCCGAGTTGATCCACGGTAGTGATGGAATATTCAACGTAGTTTGTCCCTCCCTACTTAGTGACCATTTCGGAAACATGATATAATCGTTTCCAACACACAAGTACGGTCGATGGCCAGATATAAGTAGCACCAGCTTGGCAGGAAAAGCTGTTTAGCCCTCTTTTAAAATCCAAAGTTTTCTTGAAAGAAGAGGGAGATTCACCCAGTGCCGCACTTCTCAACCAAAGGAATATGGCAACCCTAGGAAAGTGTAATCTTCATAACATTCCATAGTAAACTTTGATTCCAGGGTTGAGTTTGTTGGATTGATCTGATGTGTTGTTTAATATGCTAATTCTTCTAGAAATTTGAATTATCAATTGGTTACCCGCTAAATTAAGGACTCTAAAAGGCATTGAAGGCTCGCCCCAAAACTTCCGCGGCCATCTGAAAAAGTTAACTTTCTGTTGCTTGCAAGTGACATTTTGTTCGTGTAATGAAATGTGATACCTTGTTATCTTTAGCTGGACCTGAGATGTCTATCGCTGTATTGTCTATACACTCTGCGTTGGGTATTAACCCCGGATGTATGTACTGACTGTACACTAGACACTAGTGTCTAATTACCGACGGTAGCAAGCTGTGTGTGTGTATTTTCTGGGATCGATGGTGGTGTCTAACATTTCTGTTACACCTCATTTGAAACTAGGTCAGGTTACCGGCATTAGACGTTTCTTTTTGCACGAGTCTTCACACCCTTTAACAAAGCTGAGAGCCTTCCAAACTGCTATGCAAAACTTTCAACACTCAATTATTCCCTCTTAAAAGTGAGGGCTCTCTATAAAACAATATCACGGACAGTGTTTGCTCTTCCAAATGTACATCAATTTGAATGAGAACAATCATGTATACTGCCCTCTATTATTTTACAAACATGTCCTCAGTGGGTGTAAACTTTCTATGAACTTCAATGATACTGCACTTTGTGACGTATATCCGTATCAGGGTATAATAAAAAAATAGTAAAAATTGCAAATTTGACAGTTGCATTCGCTGTCATTAATGGGAAGAGATTTAGTACCATTTTAATGTGTTTTTTCGGTAATTTTTCCCTTTCTTTTTAGTTCTGAAGCCACCTGAGCTCAGTCTTTTTATGACTATAGACTGTACTTTAACGTAATGGGCAGCTGTTTACGTCAGTAATGATGACAGTAATGATAATAATATGAGGGAGGGGGAGGGAGGGGGGACATAATGGGCAGCTGCTTACGTCAATAATGATGACAGTAATGATAATAATGTGAGGGAGGGGAGCGGGGAGGGGGGACCCGATGGTGATCTGTTTATTCTTTGTTGATCTCTTGAAGCATGAAGGAGGACAAGTTGTAATTAACTTACTGACAGTCGCAAATTTTAATGGCCGAAAAAAAAAAATAGGAAAATTCTGACAATTTTGACCTTAAAAAGAATCAAAAGAGTTGATGAATATTTTGATCATGCATGGAAACAGACCAGTTTGGCTTGAGATGGCTTAGATTTTAAACCAGTAAAATAATTGAAATGGAGGTCAGGGGAGATTCCTGGAAGAAAATACTATCTTATTAAAGAAAAACTTTGGTCACATTGATGTATTGATTGATTCCTATTTTCTAATGTTTCATTGATTTTCTTCCTTATATTTGTGCATCTTCTGCCAGATATGTAGGATGCCAGTTTGGTACTATTGATCATACAAGTGTAACATAAAGTACTATAGCAGTAGTCCACAAACTTGCCCCCGCTATGTGGATTGAGCAATGATCCACAGGAACCCAAACCCTCGGAATCTATGCTCAAATTGCATGAAAGCTTGCTTGTACTATGGACTTGATATCACAAACCTTAAAGGCATTGAAGACTCGCGCACAAAGAAACGTCTGATACCGGTAATCTGACCTAGTTTCTAATGAGGTGTAACAGAAGTGTTAGACACCGCCATCGATCCCAGAAAATACACACACAGCTTGCTACCGTCGGTAATTAGACACTAGTGTACAGTCAATACATTGCAGCTACGGTCAATACCCACAACACAGTGTACATAGCAGCGATGGACATCTCAGGTCTAGATAAAAGATAACAAGGTATCACGTTTTATTACTGTCTGCATTTTGTAGCGACAAGAAGAAAACTTCACTTGCAAGCAACGGATAGTTAACTTTTTCAGAGGGGGGCATGCGGTTTGGGGCGAGTCTTCAATGCCTTTAATAGCTAGATTGCCTATGGCAAGCTCTGGAAAACTAGATAAAGCTATTGATGTCTAGGATATTCCCACCGTGTACCCTCCGAATTTTGGGTCAAGCCCGTTGTGAGTCGAAGTTTAGGAAGATCATTCACGACAAGCAACTCTGTTAAAACCATAGAAATTGGTCCGAAATATGCATTTTAATGTAACATTACACACAGTTTTCACTTCAAATCGTTAAGAAGACTATGTATGAACCCCACATGAACTAGTTATACTTCAAAAACCAAACGTTTTCATCATCATTTTGAAACGTTTCAAATTTCCTTTTTGCATTGTATTCATTATTTTGTGACAGCCTTTGATTTCACAAGTCTTCAATCGTACGTGACATACAAACCGAGCATTTAATGAATGTAAGTGTTCCCTGAGTGTTACCTTCCAGGGATTGTTTACAATCTCTACAACAACATTCGTTTCCCTGAATGTCTATTTCTCAGTTACAAAATAATGCTTCTAAGAATCAAGAGCTAATCTTTTTACTTGTTATTTTGACACTTTGTTTGTTTGATATATGCAATATTATAACAATAACAATTATTTTGGTTGGCCTATACAAAATGTAATGTTTTTTTAAATTCTGCATGCCTCCCTGTTATCATATTTATGTCTCAAGGTATTACTTTAATAATCATGCAACTCAACTGGATATATAATTTAGATTCACTCTGCATATGCTCCTTCCCCCCCTCCTCCCCCTCCCCCTCAAGCAGTTTCATTGAACTTTAATCTTTTTAAAGGAATATATGCTGAAAGTTCATCTCAGTTTGGTAACATCATGTTGATTCTTCTTTTCATTGCTTACCTGTCTCGTCACAACATCAGCATTCTTGCTCTATGTACTGTGTTTAGAATGCATTAATGCATTGATAACACTGTACGACCTTAGTGAGCAGTCCCTTACAGTTGATGATCCAATCTTCTCTAGCATTCAAAGGTTTCTGAGAGTGGTTTTCTAAGTGGACACTTTTATCTGTTTGAATCTACTCTTTGCCATGGAAGGATGCTACATTCTGAAAAGAAATAAACTATACATGTGTTTGTTAACTTTGTTGTATGCTTTAAGGGTGTGAACATAGTAATGGTAGATATCTAAAGATCATTAACATCAACACCCTTGCTCTATGTACTGTGTTTAGAATGCATTAATGCATTGATAACCTTTTTAACACTGTACAACCTTAGTGATCGGTCCCTTACAGTTGATAACCCAATCTTCTCTAGCATTCAAAGGTTTCTGAGAGTGGTTTTCTAAGTGGACACTTTTATCTGTTTGAATCTACTCTTTGCCATGGGAGGATGCTACATTCTGAAAAGAAATAAAGTATACATGTGTTTGTTAACTTTGTTGTATGCTTTAAGGATGTGAACATGGTAATGATAGATCAAAAGATCATTGTACTATATCCTGTGAGCAGGTTGTCTTAATTTCTCTTTATCAAAGTTGGCCATATTTGGTTTCTATTAACTGTTATCATTAGATATATGTGTGTCTAGATCCTATGACCTTTGAACTCTCATACAAGTAGGCTTAATCTGTAATAGGGTATTGTTAAGATACAGCATATTTTGATATTTAGTAATTGAAATCTTTTGAAGAGGGCCCTTGCAATTAGTATCAATAGGATTGGACTAAATGACCTGTGACCCTTGACCTTATGGAGGCCCCTCCCGGCCCTCATAGCAGGGTTAGTTAGGCCGAATGTGAAATGAGATGAGTAAGGACAGGGTCAACTCTGCCCAACATGCCTAGAGATATTTTTTAAATCATTCAGAGAAAAATTATATTTGGCCTGTAAAAGAGGAAATTAATCCAATGATCCTGGTTTGACATGCCCTTTGCGAGATATTTCTATTTGAATTATATAAAATGTGTACCAAAAGTAATGTTTACGTTTTAATCAGTTATTTTGAGCTTGAATTGCTTGGGTATGGTTTCAACTTAGACTAGAGAGTTTGTTAATCTTATACAATAGTACAGTGCAAATTATGAGTATAGATATTAATGCAACATGGTCTTTACATATCCCCTTTAGTGGAAAATTGAATTTAAATTTTTAAGAAAAGCAAAAACATCTTTTCGCAGTTTGGTGTCTATGACATCACACTTGTTTGCTACAAGTTCACTGTTTGTACAACTTGTATATACTTCAAATGAACATGACTCTAAAATGGCATACATGTAGAAATTGAACCCAAAATTTCACCTGGGCGCATGGCTAAATTCGATTAATCGTAATATTTGTCAAAAGTAGAATTCACATCTGTAACTTCCTTTCAAGCAATCAGTATTATGTGTGTAAAGGACGTCAAGCTTTCTTTTCTCTGAGAACTTAAATATGATAGTAGGCCATAGTTCATTGAAATGAAGAAGCACTTATGGAATAATATAAAAGTATATGAATAAGTAATATGTACATTGTACAATGAAATTAAGGAATGGCATGAAGGGATCATACGTCACTGTAAAAACTTGATTAGATGAAAAAGGTTAAATCCTTACAAAGCAATCTCTGTCACGATACCTTTCAAACATTTAACCTTTGAAGGTCGAGCTTTGTCTTCATGATTAATCATTTGTGAATGTCAGTCTCAAATCTTACAGTACTTATAGACTTTAGGACTTTGCAACTGAATGACAATATATGGCATGTATTCCCAACAAGATTTGTGAACACTAAGTACGTATTATATCCGAATTTGAATTAAAATGATAATTACAACAATATCCCCATGATGGAGGTGTTGGCAGGACCACAATTGCCCCTGAAATGTTAAATTTAGACGTGATTTTGCAGCTTGGTGTAGTGTGCTTGCAGTAACATATTCAACAAATAAATATTTGTGGAGTTTAAATGTTTCCAAGGTGGTGTTTTTTTCGTCTCTCTCTCTCTGTATTCAATTCCTCCCTGAACTGTTTTTTTGGCTCAGTGCCTGTATAGTAAACAACAGTATTCATCTCCAAGTCACATATAAGTATAACATAATTTTTTATTGCATATTCAAAGTTTTATCATAGGTTGAGAAAAATGAGACAATATCTTGTACTATTATGTCAGCAATATTAAAAAAAAACAACAATGAGCAAAAGAGTTACTGTACACTATAATTCATGAATGAATTTTATGAAGAGAAAATATAAGGACTACTTTTTGAAATATATTGTAACATGTATAGCTGAATTAGTACTTATGTGTGTATAAAGTTATTCTGTTCCTTTAAAGCAGTCCAATGTTGTTTCAAAGTTTATGCTGGAGGGCAACTAATTTTATGTGCACTCTGCTGTGATCACTCCCTTTCAATTGATCATGGAATTGTACAATTACATGAAGGTCAAAGGTCACTAGTAACCTAAGGCATCAAAGTGCATAACCAGATGGCATCCATTTACTAATCTCAAATGCTTGGGAAGTCTGTGATTAAGGCAAAATATTGAGGTTATTTTTGGCGATATTGTTCAATTTGTTAGAGTCTTGTGTTAAGTTCAGCATGTGAGCGTACTCTGTGTGGATCACATAGTGCGTATACGGAGGGGGGAGTAATAAGCGAATAAAAAAAAGAAAACATGTTTTTAAAACCTGAGTCTTTGGTGGTAATTGCTAGTTTATCATTATAAGATGATAGGATCAAGTAGGCGTTTGTTTAGTTCTACCTTAGAAACAGTGGATTAACCTGATGATGCAACTTGGATTTGTCAAAACAATGTTGAGATAAATAAAATAATGCTAAAGCATGGACCTTGTTGTATGCTAAAAGAATAAACATTTTCCCTTTTCAGTTATTTTGCAAGGCATTTATGTTCCAGAAAATGTTGATTTTTAAATTGATATGAACTAGAAGTATTAAGGTAAAGATAAGGTAAAGATTAGGTAAGGTAAAGATAAGGTAAAGATTAGGTAAGGTAAAGTAGGTAAAGATTCTTTCAACATTTATCACATTTAAAACTTAATATCTTGAAAAGCTGGAGAAGCATTATAACACTAACCCCTCCCCCCCCCCAACATGAAAACACTAACCCCCTTTCCCCTCTCCCACCACCTTTCAGATCTCATATGAATTCTGTTCATTAGTTTGACACTTCATGTTTCATTTCAAATGATAAAGTTGAAAGTCAGTTTTTCTTACGAACAATCGCTAAAGTTGCTGTTTACATGTGATTCACATTAATACAAAAAAAATGCCAATGGATATGTGACAAAAGAGCTAGTGTTGATTCCTCGATCCCAGTGGAATGTTCAATAATAAGTCATAAAATTAAAAGGAGTTTTGATAAATTGCCATTTCATATTGAGTAAAATACTATAGATACATTTGGTATTAAGCAATTTTTCTGTGGTCTATAGATAGAACTGTAAAATTTGGAGATTTTGATCTGCAAGTGTGATTTTCCTTTAATAACGTACCTGCCTAATTCTGTTAAAAGCATGATTCTAACCAACAAGCTCTGATGGGGCGTGTGACCAACTTTGCTGTGAGGTCCGGCCGGGGAAGCCAAACTAAGAATTACTTCAAAATATTTGTATGACATTGCACACAATAGTGTATCAACAAGGTCACGTAACTTTGTTCATTAATACCAACTATTAAAGGAGTTGTAGGTGGCAGAGCTGATTTGTTACTGTAGCTCAGAATCAGAACTTAAAAGTATATGATAGATATTTACCAAACAGAGGTATTTTTCATTTATAGAGAAGTAAATCACTCATTATTATATTACAAATGGACGAAGGTAGTACAGTAATTACATAAACAAAAATCAACACTCATTTCAACAAGGGCTTGTTATGCCCTCTTCCCATAGGCGTACATTATTATTGTGACGACTTTCCCAATAATTATAACCAATATGGAAGGGTTATAACACGGAAAATGATTGTATGTTATTGGCATGACATGTTATAACTGATGCATGCCTATATGATATGCACATTAACGGGTGGAATGCACGCAGAGTGTGCGAAAAATTTTGGTTATATTTTTCGGGCAAGTCGTTACAGCCGCCCCCCAAATCAAATTGGGCTCCTACGCCTATGCCTCTTCCCCATCTACCTACCCCCCCTAACCCCCGTCATCTAGGATCCACCACCAATGATGAAGAGCTTAGCATGCCCTGTTCCTTCCCACTTCTAGAAATTTGCTGCAGCTTTAACATCACAGTTGATGTCTCAAGCGAGGGAATTGTTGGGTTGTTCTATGCTCGTTTGTCAGACACTTTTGCTTTCACTAGACTGTTTATGATATGCCAAGGAAAAGGAAGTAATTAAAACCACAATTGTGCTGTTTAACTAATAATGGGCAAATTAGTTTCTTTATTAATGGGATTCTGAAATATTAATAGAATTTATTAGCAAAAAAAAGTGTTGCTTTAAATAAAGTCAAACCAAGTTACTTTGTAATGGGTAGATTATAGTTTCTCTTCACAATGTATTTTGTAATGCTTCAGGCTAACAGGGAGGTTGCTTGACCCTTTCAATGAGTTTGTCTTTAGCTTTTTTTTCCAAGATATTTTGCCTTTAAAATACTGTAAGCTTTAAATACTGTCTGGAATGTTCCTTTAAAACCTAACTTGATGATTCCTAAGTCGATGACTTTTCGGCTCCACATTGGGGGCCTTTATGTTAATGTTTATTAATATTGCTTTATAAACTATCATAATTCAAGTCCTAATGTGTTCTTTTAATTTTTTTCATTTTCATTTTTTGCGCAAAAAACATCTCGAATCTTACAAAATTTAGCAAAAAGGATAAACATTTTCGTCAGCAAAATGGCTAATTATCCAACGATAAGTCATGCCTGTAAAGGTTATATTACTAATGCATTTCATGCATATTAAGGTCATGTCGGGTTGCCTCTGCACAGAGCAATACCTGTGAAATTTCTTGATTACTGTCCGTCCCTTATACTGTACCAGTGTGCGAACGATATATGCATCTATCTATTTATATATGTACACAGTGCATTATAGTCCTATACGAACGTTATAAAATGAGCTTCCATATTGCGTTGAGAGATCTGTTTAGTTTAGCAACACTTAAAATTCCACTTAAAATGTAACATGGAAAATTAACTGTACAAAATTTACAATATAGACAAAGAAATCATGACTAAAACCATCCTAAGTTTATGGAAAGTTCAAGCTCAAAATCAGCAATGACTGACTGTGCTATAATGTGTTGTCAGTCATGAATCGGAAGTGACAGAAAATATCCACATGGACATGGATTGGTCAATTTGAACAACACGTTCACTTGAAATTTTGAAAAAAGCGAAATTATCGGAACATACCTTGAATTATATCGAGGGCCTTTTGCCTGAGGACTATAGCATAAGTCTAGTCCATTATTAATTGTATTTATACACCTTGCATTTGCCAAGATTGATTCATTTCATAAACGTCTAATACACCAACTAACTTTACTTATTAGTGATACACTAATAGTATGTACAGGCTGCAGCTAATATACCTACGATTTGCCTGTGTGAGGCTAGCTAGCTCGTTAATGTTTACGAAAGCTTCAGTATGCGTAATGAATATTTGTTTATGTCTGTTAAGATCTTATTGCTCTTCTTTTTGGAGGTTTTGATTGAGTTATTGTTATGTGTGAAGAAAATTGCTAAAACACATGACTCTGTTACATGTAGTAGGGTAGACCAAGTACATCAATGTATGTATAAAATGAGCAAAACAAGTGGTTTGGTATTGTCTGATGTCACGTGATAGAGATAATTTGATTGGTTGATTGAAAATATGAACAAGAAAGGTGTGGCGTACATGCATTATTGTTTGGGCTCACAAAATTTCCAATTTTATGAAAAGGTTAATTACTTCTTAATTAGGATTCGCTGAGTAAAATTCTATCACAGTAATCTTTCTTTCATGAATCGCTAGTTGCTGAATGTAAATGAATGTAAGTGATAATGGAATGCCAAAATTCCAGGTAAATGCAGTATGGACCTTAAAATAAAATTGAGCCTCTGATGTTTAAAGGTACGTCAGTGCTAAAAAACAGTAGAAACTTTGTCAAGGTCAAATGGTGCTGAAAATTGTCTAATAAGTACTCTGTTATTTATGGGAGTGTTGTAGTCAAGTGGTTATTAAGGCAATGGACTGGTAATATCTAAGTATTACAGGTTCGAGCCCTGGCCAGATCATTACGTTGTGTCCTTGGGCAAGGCACTTTATCTCTATTGCCTCTCTTCACCCAGGTGTATAAACTGGGACTTGGGAGTTGCAGGCGCTGGTTTGTGGCTGCACCCTATGGCAAGTTCCCCTGCATGGGACCAAAGATGTGGTGCACTGTAGTGCCCCCAAGTGGTATTGTCTGAATTATGCACACTTTGGTGTGTGGGTGTGACAAGTTAACAATGACCAAGGGTTAAGTTGTAAAGACGTGTGAGGGGGCCTCGGCCTGAAACAAGACTGTAAACCTTCAAGGTTGACTTTAAATAACTTTATTTAACTACAATTCTACTGAAAGTTATCCATAAGGCATTAATGCTTGTTTAGAAAAGAGACAGACAAATTGATGTTTCAAACACCCGGCTGTTGTAATTTGTATAAAACATACCGCATAGTTTTGTTCGGAAGTATGTTTCTTCAGGTAGAGAAGCTCCACTGAGTGTATTATAAGTTATATTGAGTGTCCCATGTAGCTGTTACTTTCATACATTTAGCTACACATATATATATGTGACTTCTGTCACGTAAAGTTCTGTAGATCAAGTTCCCAAAAGATTTATGCTGACCCAATCAAGTTTGACATATTCGCTGTTTGCATGTTATGTACAGAAAAATTCCTTCCTGACTATTGCAAGATCCAGCTACAGTACCTGTGGTAAGGATTCACCAATAGCATATATCGGATGTAATGACAAAAACAACTGCAAAAGAGGACCAAGAACTTCCTGCAACCTGCAAGGAGTATTGTTTGTAGAAATTAAGGGAAGTATAAATGGAGTAGGTCATTTTGTGTTTCATTTTTATACACAAGTTCGTGAAAAAAAAAGAAACTATTTAAAGAGTAAAATATTTCTTTCCAAATGAGCTTTGCATATGATTGGTTGACTGAGAAAGTTCTCAGTTGGTTTACAAACATTGTACTTCAGACAGTGATGCATGAGTGCACAATCTTTCGTTTTTGATTTATAAGACTTGCAACTTTTTTGTGCAGTTGGGTAGAAATTAAGAGCATATTATATATCAAAATGTTTTTTAGCACCGTTGCTAGGCTGACATAGCAATACTGCCTTTGCACTTGTTAGCCCGACTAGTATTTTTACACATTTTGGTGCGTACTTTACTAGACTCTAAAATGCAGCAACATATGGCTACTGGTGATATTTTCAATTTTCAATTCCATGTAATTATTTGTTTTCTAATACAGTTCTGTATAGTGTCACGCCTATTTTCACACCGTATATGACCGTGACCGACCCCGTCTCGACGTGACTCGACCGACATTACATGAAAGATACATTGTGAAAAATATATAAACGTGAAAAATAATTGTGAAGACTACTAACTACAACGACTGACAGATGCACACTGACCGACTGATCAGCGAACACGAAGACTGCAATGCAGCATCTAACAGAAAAAATGACACATTCACCTACATTATGTTATCGATAATTTCAATGTTCTTGTAGCGTGAATTCCATCTGATTTGCTTCAGGGCTTGAGTGGTTGTTTTGCCATATCTTTCAAATCAATTCTCTCAAAAGTGTGGAACAGTTTCACCTGCAGGACTGAAATATGTGAGTAGAACGAAACATTTGTGACAATATTACTGTACCACGTCATTGTACCAGGTTACTGCACCAGATTACACTTGCAATAAATTTTCCGAGGAAGTCCGTCTCCTTATTTTTATTTAAGCTACCACCAGGTGTCAAAACAAGTCGAAGAAAATGTCTGTTTTTTACGCTGGTTTTTCTGGGTTACTGCCACAGATCTATTCAACAAGTTCATGGAAACGGACTGCTCCAAATTACAAAACTTTGTTCGATCACTTTCTCTGCCCTGGGGATAAAATTTCTTTCGATTCTATGATGGAATATTAGAAATAACAGAGCTTATATACATTGAATACTCGCTATTTATAGCCAATCTGAACATTGATCTGGTCTTGTTGACATCCCTTAGAACAATTATGACCAACGGAATAAACCTGCAGCACTCAGACGTGTAATTCGATCGATGAAGAGTTATTGTGGTTTACCTAAGGATTAATTCAGTAATCGAAGACGGAAAGCGCAAACCTTTTTCATAGAATTACTCAGTGATGAAAGCCTAAAACATTTTCCAAGAAAGCAGGGTTTAAGAAAGTGTAACCTTTTTGTTATAATTTGCATATATGGTTAGCAGTTATATGTTTAGTAGTTCTATAAATATCCAGGTTTTATTACAAATCTAGAGGGGTACTTTAGAGTTTGTATAATTGAATCAACTTTCAGAATATGTCGTCACAGATGTTATTCTTGCAACATGTATTAAAGGGAATGAAGACTTGTGCACAAAGAAATGTCTGATGCCGGTTATCTGACCTAGTTTCCAATGAGGTCCCACCATCGATCCCAGAAAATACACTCACAGCTTGCTACGGTCGGTTATTAGACACAAGTGTACAGTCAATACATGCAGCTAAGGTCAATACAGTGTACATAGCAGCGTACGTAGCAGCGATGGACATCTCAGGTTTAGATAAAAGATAACAAGGTATCACGTTTCATTACTGTCTGCATATTGTAGCGACAAGAAGAAAACTTCACTTGCAAGCAACAGAAAGTTAACTTTTGTCAGAGGGCGGCACGCGGTTTGTGGCGAGTCTTCAATGCAGGACAGTAGCCAGCGAAGCTTAAAGGAGACACCATAAACCGAGCCGTCGTCATTGGTCTGTGAGGTAGAGATACCTGTCATGAACAACTATGAATAATCTTATTCCATATTGGAGGTACCACAGATTTTATGTCCCAATATTCACACACTAGGCGGAAGACTTGATCAAGTCTAAAGATGACATCATCGGCCCACGTGTGTTTCAATTTTTGGGGTAATTTTTTGTTTATGTATTGCAATGTTTACTGTCTGTTGTGGGGATGGGTTTTGCAAATACTGAATCTAAAATATCGAACATCATACATGACTTAGTAATGGCATCATTTTCAGTGTTAAAACTTACAGCATTTTACCTTGAAAACACAAACAAGAAGAAACTAATAGGGGGTAAATTGGGGAACATTTGTAAGGGTCTTTGAGTTCATTTATCTTCGTTATTTAGCTTCGAAGTAAAATTTCCAACAGAAACTTTTGGCACCCATGATCTTTCCACTCATATTTTTCCACTATTAGTATTGTAGTTTGCCTGCCCTTTCAAAATTCTGTTCTTTAAACTCATCCTGTAAATAAACTTCCTTAGAATCCAATGTTTGGTTGTGATTGATTTTACTGTATGACTTGATAACTTTTTGTAATTTTGATTTTTAAGTAATCATAAAAAATTAATTAAAACTTATTGAATGGACAGAAATTGGAAACCAAATTCAATCATAAAGCTCTTCGTTGATTTAAATATGTGCTGCATCAGTCAGAAGGTATCATACCCAACCACAAATGAAAGATAAGGTTATAGTTTTGTCCACAAAAATTGCACCAAGGATATTAAAATTACCCATAAATTTTATGCATATTGGGTTGATAATTATAATTATGATAGTGTGTTTAAGTTATGTTTTTGGGGACTTACAATTTTCTGCATTGAACGACAGGGATATTTTGTATGGTGTGCACAGCACATCAGAATGTTACATCCCATGCAATTACCCAGAATGCCAATCTCCATTTGATTCACTGAATATTCAAAAGTAGTATATACTTACCATTTATAGTACTTACCATCTTGCATATATGCACATGAAAGAAGTGACAAAGAAAAAATATATCACAATTATTAAGCAGGTTGAATTTAAAGCAGCTCTTTAGCCTGTTACCATGGTAACAGCATCCTGACCCCTACATTGGCAGTAATAATTCAAGCTTCTAATCTACCATACAGTCTAAGTATGTAGTGAATAGTGAATTTGTTTGGAAATATTCTGAAACAAGAATCTTCACCTAATTCCATTACCCAATTACCAAGTGCATGATAGGTTATAATACATCATTCCTCATAGTAATTAGCTCATTTTGCATCTAGCATTTTGCTATGCGATACCAGATAAACTCTTCCCTGTCCAGACATTGTAATATGTTGCAAACATTTCTGGTATTGACAAACTAAACAGAATAAACCACTTATATTCCTGTTATAATACCATGTCTTTTGGCACCAATACCATCATTACCATGGTAATAAGGGAAATACTTGATTCGATATCGTTCACTTTTTCCTCTCTGTATGTGCTTCTCTGTCATTTTACCTTTCTTGCCATCTTGTGACACATATCAGCATGTATGTATTAAACTTGTGCGTTAATATGCTGGTATAAAGCTGTGAGGTGGTTTTCCTGGAAGAAACAGATTAAAAGGCTATTTAACTGAAAGTGCACACAGGTTATACTTCTGATGCCAAATAAGTATCAGAAATGTTTACAATGTGCACTTTCTATAGTATCATACTTAATTACATGCAGATATAAGTTTGCGTGGTTGCTATAAGAATTGTAACCAATGCATTAATTTCTGTGTGGGTGGGTGGGGGTCTATTGAAGATGGTATATATATATATATATCAATTCATGTACTCACTTGACTATCACAGCAAGTTTGTTTTCAACACATTCTGAAATATTTTGCAGTGTATTTAATAACATGATCTACTTTTGAAAGTATATTTAAAAACAAGGTTTGCAGGGGCAAAATCATGTTTTTCTAATCTGTCAAAGAGACGGGGTATTTATCAGGGAGAGTCTCACAAAGGACTCTCTTTAAAGCAGCATTTTGCGTTGGGTCGCTTTTTTCCACCTTTTTAACATGTGCATCGATTTTTTTACATGTATCAATCATAAAACAGCAAACTAAGATACCATCCAAGTTTCACCCTGCCAAGAGCGTTAATTAGCGAGTAATTAACGATTTATATCGATAACGAGTAAAAGTGTCCTCGACAAAGTTTTCATATCTCCAAATCCACTAGTTTGAATTCCACCAATCAGTGAATAGTATGTTTATTCATGAGCTTTTTGCGTTTGGTCGCCGTTTTCTACTTTTTTGACATGTCTATCGAGTTTTTTACATACATCAAATCACAAAACAGCAAATTAAGATATTAGCCAAGTTTTTCCCTGCCAAAAACGTTAATTGGCGAGTATTCCACATACAAAATTAAATCGCATTCAGTTCCCAAACCCACTAGTTTGAATTCAACCAATCAGAGATGCAGGTTTAGTTATGAGCCGTTGCTAAAAATAGATTCAAGACTTTGATTTGGGAGTTGTTATGCAACTCCCTGGTACAACTGCCATATAGACTGTACACAAATCAAGCGTGGTGTTATATTACGTATCTGTCAATGACGTTCGTAGTGTTTAAATATTCATATTATGGGCGAGGTTTATTGGGTTCCCAACGGAAAATATCTTGGAGAACAACAAAGTTGAAAGTTGCAATTTTTTCGACTTTTATGCCACCATTTGAAGTAAAATATAAATAGATAAGCTAGTTATGTATGTCGTTATGGCATAGTGGAGTCAGTGAGGTTGAGAAATATCATAGTCGAGGACGCAAAATGCTGCTTTAATGTGTTTGTGTAAAATGGTATGATTATGTCCATTTGCAAGTTTATTTAAAAAGAAGGTTTACAGGGAAAGAACAAGATATTGTAATCTGTCAAATAGACAAGTTTTAAGGGGAGAGATGTCAATCATGATGACATTTGCTGCTAGTTTGCCCAGAAGCATTAAAGAAAAGATAAACCCTAGGTAGCATTTTGACTGATATGTTAATGATAGGGAAGCCAATAATAAACTATTCCACCGAGAAGCTTTCAAAAATCATCTTTCATTTTCAAGATATCTTTACTTTCATGTTCCTTCATACTGTATGTATGAAAGAGGACTTGAAAGTAAGTCTAAAATGACATCACAGAGCCACTTGTAACTGCAATTTAATGTGTTTCTATATTCCTCAGTATGCACCATTTGACATCTATTTTGTTTGGGGGGAGGGAGGAGAGTGGAGCCCCCCCCCCTTTCATGGTATACAGTCAACTTCAGAGAGAACAAAAGGCCACACCCACTTCTCTATAATAATTCTTCATTTGCCTGACAGGCCCTTTCATATAAGATCAGACCTTACCTAAATCAGTCAGGATTTTTAGAATTTCATCTTCATCCCCACTCCCCCAAATTCTTGTAAGTTCTGTGCATGCCACTGCTTAGACAGAGGCAAATGTAAGGAATGTGGAAAGTTTGATAAGGACTTAGGACCTTTTAGTTGACTTTGTAGAACATTTTGAGGCCATTATTGTTGATCTTTTATTTTCACTTGATGAAAACATGAACATGTTTGTCCTATTTTGATTAATACTAATTGCTGGAAACTACAATAACTAATAGCAATGCTTTGTAACCTACTACTTTGGTGTCTCAAAGGTGAAGTCATGAAAGACCTAACTCACATGAGTAACGTAACTGATCATTTTTTTATATTGTGATATATGTGAGTGCAGTTTTCTGTCAGTATCGTCAGGCACATAGCCAGGGGGGGGCAAAGGGGGCAGCCGTCCCCCCCTTGAGCATATTTTTTTTGTATGTGTTTACGATATCGCTAGTAATTTCAAAAGAGAAAATGCTAAGATGCAACTTACAAGGCCTGGGAAGGGCCATTTCCAGCGATCTGGGAGGCATTTTCAGCCAAAATTTCCAACCCATGGTGGCGCTACGCTTAGATAGTTTGCAATGCCGTATCTACGGCTTTGATAGTTTGCCTACAGTTTCGCCCCTCCCTTGGCAAATTCCTCACTACTCACCTGAGTTTAGTAGAACTTATTTGGGACTTTCCTCCGAAGTTGGACTTTGGAAATTGAAATGAGCCCTAATTTCATTTGATTTCCCTCTCAGCTGTTAGAGCTACAGTAACTATAGCCAGCAGGTGAAAGTGTCTGTGTTTGGTTTTTACTTTACATACTTTAAACAGTCTCACAATTTTGTTCATGATGCTTTTAGCATTTTTCAAGAGCAATACTGCACAATCAGGTACATTACGATAAGTTTATGAATCATTTTTTTGCAAAACCAAATTTTAGGTGGTAGTACTAAAATTTCCATTATATTATTTCATTCACATTGGTTGTTAACCTTTGATCACTGGAAATAGCCCTTAACTAGTGATTGATTTTTTGTTAACTTTACTTGTTTGAATTTTTCACTCACAAAGCTAGCTTCATCTGCTTCCCAAAAAAAGGCAGCGCTGAGCAGTAAGAGGTTCAGTGGTGCTTCTGATAGTCTGAGATGAGAGAGATTGAGGGGTGGCGAGGGGGGGGGGGTGAGGGGGCTGGAAGGGGAGGAGCTGGAAGGGGAGATGGGCTCTTTATGACAACTAAGTGCCAGGAACCCACACTGACGCTACCAGTAAATATCAAAGCATCACATAACTTAATAGATATGCATGTTACAGAAACAAACAAAAATGACCAAAATTGATGCAAATTTGCTTTAGGACAATTTCAGGAAATAACCAATAGAATTAAACTTAGTGAAATGATACCAATGATCTCTATGTCAAACTTCACCTAGAGCTAGTTCTTCAAACCCTATTTATAGCCGTGCATGCTTACCACTGTAGCTAATCGGAGGCAAATAAACTTTTGTCCCTAGAATTGCATGCATCCAGGTATATGTACAGTATATCAGTTCACACCTTTGACGAAAACAGAAAGGAGGAGCAATATGGAAATCAGCTGTGTAGTTTTTTTTCAGAGGGTAGGAAGTTTTGCACACTCATTTCCATGCAATTTACTCTGCTATAACTTCCAATGATTTTACAACACAGCAGTATAAAAGTCCATCATGCAAACTCATTTTTCCCAGGTAGCTGAGCCTGTTTTAGCACCTTGCAGTGGTTGTCATTTTTATTGCCAAGCTTGGCTGTTGGGTTAAGTCTATCATGCAGTGTTAAGTCCATCGTGCAAGTCATTTTCCCAGGTAGCTGAGTCTGTTTTAGCACCTAAGTGCAGTGGTTGTCATTTTTATTGCCAAGCCTGGGTTAGCTCATCAGAGTTGACATGGCAGCAGCTGTGATGAGGGCAGCCAATGAAGCGCATCTCTGTTGAGAGGAGAGCTCGTCATAGGCGGAGGCATTCAGTGGTGAAATTCAACGAAATGCCTAAACCTGTATGGTTGTTATTATCTGTATGGTTATGCGAGATATCTCGGTCGCATCCAAAGCTGCGAACGAAACTGGCCATAGGCTTATAAATGGATATGTCCGGATGGGTTTGTTAAATATTTAAAAATTACCGTGTTTGCATGAAATTTGATTCTTTGCCAAAGGCAGAAGGAATTGATGCCATGATGATGGCGTGTGTATGTGGCACTTGCTTGTAAACACCTCTGATCTTTTCTGGTTTTCACTTAATTCATGGACAAAATTTAATTCCTGTTCTAAATAAGCCAGATATGTGGAATTTTGGGCAAATTATATGACAAGGAATCACATAGCTAACTGGGTTTCTGGTATTAATGGCACTAATTTTGCCTTCTTAACACTCAGAGTTCCACAAAATGCCACCCTTCCTTAAAATGTACTGTGTAGGTCCTTAACCAAGTTGTGTCAAGTTCTGGAAAGGGAAGGGGAGGTCAACATCAAAATCATGTCCGTGGATTTCTTGGAACAAATATGGTCACCTTACTTTAATACTTAAGGTCTCAGACTGATCCTATATTCCTTTGTGTTGTTCCTATGTGTTGTTCCTATGTGTTGTTCCTATGTGTTGTAAAGTCAAAGCTGTCTTACTGCTACATAATTGGGGAAACACCTATCCATCTTACCTTAATCGCCTGTTTGCTCTCCAGAAAAAAGCCATTAGACTGATTACAGAGTAATATCATATTTTCTAACTTAAAAATCTTAAATATCTTTGACACATACAAACTCCCAAGTCGCTCTATTTATGTATAAAACTGTATGTCAATGGACTTTTGCCTTCTAACTTTGATGATTACTATCTTTTTAATTATGACATTCATAACGACAATACACGTTTTTGTCAAAACTTCCGTACAAATTTTGAGCACTTCCGAGAGGACTTGTCAACTTTTAATCAATGCTGGAGTTACAATCTGGACAACACAATAAAAAAACTCAAAAATATTCATTGCTCCAAACAAAAAATGAAATCCATTTTACTTAACAATTATGATCATTAAGCAGTGATTCTTTCTTTCTTGCTTTTTTCTATATTCTTTGTTCTGTTTTCTTCTTCCTCTTACTTATCCTTTGTATTCTTTCGTTTTTTGGTTCTGTAAAGGGGGACTGCTCGTAAAAGCTCTGCTTCTTCAGTCCTCCTCCACCTCCTTGTATATTACCTATTCACTATTGTATTCATATTATGTGGATCTAAATCAAACCTAAACTCATGCTTGGTTTCACAACTCTTTGGGGACTGAATTTAATTATATGCGTGACATAACATGTTCCCCCTTCCAAGCTTATAACACTGGAAACATGTATGTACAATATGTGACATGGACAAAGCTACTACCCACTCACCCCCCCCCCCCACTTTCCTCCTTTACCCCTATTGCCAAACACAAAAAGGAACTACCATTGATGGGACTGAATGGACGAAGACAGGGAGTAACCTCACATGTGCATGTTTGAATGTTGCTTGGGTTTAAGAGATGGTTTAGTGGGGTCTTATGCTCTTGTTATTTTACTTAATTTACTAGTCTAGTAAAATGTTACTGTTTTCAGATATTTTCAGTTGAAATCCTCCCGTTGGTGTTAATTTGACTTCCCAACTCATTCCTGTTTTGCTTCTCCAGTCGTGATTGGGTGGTTGATTACGGAAGTGCAAAACGTTCCTTCGAAAGCATCGATCCTTGTGGTCCCTAAGTCCACCATTTAATAACCGTCCATGGTTTGCTTCGGCCAGCTTTGGGTTGGGATAATTGTGGGCAGGAGGGGAGGGGCGTGGCAGGTATTTATCAGATGCTGTTTTCTGTTTATAGTTGTAGTGGGATGGTTTAGGGTCAATGCAGAGTGCATTCACCTGTGTTCTACATCAGCCAGTAGGGGACGTTCTTGTTTCAGAGGTTTGTAATATTGTAACTTGACAGTCAGTCAGTAGTCATGTTATTGTACCACCTTGTAGTAAATCATCAACCCTTACTTTTCTACAGGCCTTGATGTATTAATTACGGCCAGTTGGGCTGCATTTAGAAGCATATTAAATCTGTACGAGCAACAGGCACTGCTGGTAGATGAATCCATCTTTACAGAAACAGCCTTGGCTACAGACTGGAAAGCTGAAATTTGCCTACCTCTAGTAAAACATCATGCATTATTCAGTCTCCTGGTTCAACTGCTCAATTCGTGTGAAAATAAATATATAGATAGCTGCCAACTAGCATGTTTGATTATGAGACAAAGCCTCATGAGTTTCACTTTTTTTTCACCAAGTGAATTGTAATTAGTGGACTCGTTATATTATTAATAGCTAATTGACAATGTATACTTGATGCAGATGCAGGTTTCCTTTTCTCTAGGGTGGGCGGAGGGGGGGGGGGGTTGTTGATCAGGGGAAAAGACAGTTGTGTAAGTTATTTTTGTTTTTCTCAAAATCGTTTGTGATTGATCTTGTCCCGTAACACTCCTATTATATTTTGAAGGTGGCTGTGATTAAATAGCCACACACCTTCTGAAGTATAAGTGACCATTATTTAACTTTCTAGCATATTTTTGGCAATACTGATGGACCTTTAATGTTGGGGTTTTCCCAAAAATTTGTACTTCTTACTCTTCTTCTCGCTATAAATTTGCATATTTTGAGATCTCTTACTCTCCAGGGAGAATTGATCCTCTGCGGAAGTCTACGTTTTTTAGTGGAGTCACAACATACATAAGCTACATCCTTTATCAATTGGGTTGTAAGATGTCTTGCATCTGGTGTTGGTGTTTTTTTCAGGGAGAAAAATAGGTTCCCACAAGGACATACAAAAGAAAGACATGGTTTCATATAAATCAGTGACCGAACTAAAAATTTCAGGTGACTAGTCTCTCCTTTATCTTTGAATGGTGAGATGGTAAAGGAGGAAGTGCAGCTGAGAGGAGGTTACCTTGTATGGTCCACACTTGGAAGATTTTGGGGGTTTTCTTTTTGACAAATTGAAAACAAGTTGGCTCATGACACTACAATAAGCCATTATCATCACATGACACAACATATCAGCACCTGGCAAACATCATTTGAGATGGACCTAAGATTGTGCAAATGGCTCCCTTCTCTTTATACCCACAGGAACTCCAAACCATGGGAAATTTGTAATTATTGGGAGAGCCAATGCTCTCACAGTGCCATTGATTTCTTAGCCCTTGAGATACGTGTATTAAAAGCAGAAGTAACACACGCATTTATCGTTTACCGATTGCCATAGCAGTTAACTACCAAAGATCTCTTGCAATTAGAGAAGTGAAGCAAAAACATGACTCTCTCAAAGATTTCAAGTTCTCTCTTGATTCTCATAGCGAGTGAATTTCATTAGATTAGAGCAGGGATATATTGGGGCCTGGGGGGGGGTCAGAAAATGTTCAATAAATACCTAAGATGCACATGTAACACTGAGTAAATATTATTATACCTATAGTTGAATATCTATCGTTGGTGGGGGTGGAGGGGGGGGTGGAGGGGAAGAATCAGGAGGTGACATTACTTCAGGTTAATTTCTATCCTATGTCTTTCCTACCATCTGTTGCATTTTAACCAGAGTCATTGGATGCATCAGCATGGTAGGACTTTGTTGTCCTTTGACCTTAGAAACACCATATATACACATACATAGTAAAAGGTCTGATCGTTATGAAATGATTTTAATTTTGTGGTAAACTCACCAATCGAAATTAAATTAAACAACCACAAGAACCTGGGCCAATTGAGAACATTAATGACAATGGCTGATCAGAAAGCTGCTAATCCCTGCTCTCTGGACGGATATATCGTCCGTGTTGTTCCTCCATGCATGACTTCCTCTTGAAATGGCTCACTGTTTGGAGAGATCCTTAAAGGGTGTGAAGACTCATGCAAAAAGAAACGTCTAATGCCGGTAATCTAACCTAGTTTTGAATGAGGTGTAACAGAAGTGTTAGACACCACCATCGATCTCAAAAAATACGCACACAGCTTGCTACCTTCGGTAATTAGACACTAGTGCACAGTCAGTACATACAGCTGCGATCAATACCCATAGCATGATAGCACAGTGTACAAAGATACAGCGATGGACATCTCAGGTCTAGATAAAAGATAACAAGGTATCACGTTTCATTACTGTACTGTCTGCATTTTGTAGCGACACGAACAAAACGTCCCTTGCAAGCAACGGAAAGTTAACTTTTTCAGAGCGCGGTTTGGGGCGAGTCTTCAATGCCTTTAACATTCACATTCCAGCATGGTTTTTAGTGTTTTCATGAGTAGCATCGCCACAGAACCCCAGGACCAGCCTCCTCTCAGATTCCCCTACCCTCCTCCCCCCCCCCCCCTTCCAAAATAACTGCTCATAATAGTAGATGATAACATATACCGACATAGGTAAGACAAAAGAGGAACACAATGATGGTTATAGTTTTATCTTCTCTCTCTCTCGTGTAATCAGCCTTTTGAAACATCACTTTTAGGAATCCAACATGATGATAGTTGTACACACTTAATAGCACTTACATGAATCATGTGCACTTTCATCCACTACAATATACACTTTCCACACTTTCAACAACTTTTTGGTTTAAAAGAAATTGTTGGTTAAATAGAAAAGAAACATTGTTTACAACATCAGTATTCGAACTTTGGAACACTCGATAACAGAGGCGACTGTGTCAATCGGTAATTTGATGTACACGTAGCCTCATCCAAAGAGTAAACTTGTGAAACCTCTTTCCACCTCTCTCCCCCCCCCCCCCATCCCCAATTCCAACCCACCCACCATCCATTAGTGTCTCTGTATGTTCATCATCAAATTGCAGTATCTGCAGTCAATATTGTTAAGAGAAGTTGAGTATAAAAGGTATTGAATTTAAACCATATATTATCTTGAGTATATGAAGTAAAATGAAACTATAAAATGAGAAAAAGTAAAAGAAAGTAGTCAAAGATGTTTTTCTTTTAGTTTGTACAGAAGAAGCCTCAATAATTTCTTTGCATTCTGACACACCTGTGCTTTACAAGCAAACTTTCCAAATAACAATTTCAAAGCTACGGTACTATTCCTCTCTGTGTACCCCAAAACAGCTAAGAATGATCGTGTTTCGGTTGGGGAGTTAAGCTAGTTTAAAAGTTGCCTGTGGGAGATGTCACTTTGTAATTAATCTGTGGATGTGATGTCACAGTTCCAATATATTCTGAAACCTTTTTCACTTTCTCTTTGTTCTTTTCCTAAGTTTCATATTTTCCAGTCAACAGTGTTGTACACTGAAACCTCCGCCGTCTTTAAGTCATGCTGAGAGCTGTAAACATTTTAGATTCAACGTTCAAAATGCATCTCATTAAAAGAAAATAAAGTAACAAATACAGAAAAGCGTAACAAATTGAAGCACATGAGGCTCTATGACGCCATATTTAGACTTGATCAAGTCTTCAGCCGTGTGTGCGTGAAGGAACAGTAAAATCTGTGATATCTCCAAAAAGAAGTTGGGAAAGTTTTTCATCACGTCATTATCTCTGTCGTATGGACCAATCATGATCGCTGGATTTGTGTCTCCTTTAATCTCTTCTCCCCTCCCCACTCCTCTCCCCTCCTGAACAATATAGTATGGTTGTTTGAATGACAAATGCAAGTCGCACCGTATCCTATTAGACACCTTCTTTAGAGCACCTTCATTGGAGGATGGGTGGACATCACTCCATCTAAGGACCATATAATAATACTTCAAAAGTTGTAGTTTTAGACTGCACAGTGAGCCCTACACAACATACATATATACAGATTTGAAATGGTAATGAGTTGGAAAGTCTAGAACAGTGAAAAACCTTCCAGTCTCAACTGGGATTCGAACCTGGGCCTCCCGCTATATATATATATTCAAAACTAAATCATAGCATACTTTGCACTTTTCGTATGACCACTGCACATGACATTAATACCCTGAATACAGCCAAGCACTCAATTCTAGCCACTGAACTAACAATCTAAACATACTAATAATGTTGGCTCTTCTCAAGCAATACAATTTATACAAATCTACCGTGAAACATAGCATGATGTTAAGAACTTGATATCTGACAGTGTAGTGTCTTTGATGACCTGTAGCTTTCCACTTTACCTTAAAGCAGCATTCCCCCATCTAAATCTTCATATTTTAAAGGACAATACCTTGAGGACAAAAATACATATACAGCAAGCTTTCCACTTTACCTTAAAGCAGCAATCCCCCATCTAAATCTTCCTATATTAAAGGACTATACCTGGAGGAAAAAATACATATACAGCAAGATGAACTACATTGCAAAACAGTTTCTGTTGCATTGGATCATCTCACGATATCAATCTTAAGATTTTTTCTCTCCAAATATTTTGTTCAAAATAATCCCTTTTTGCGTGTGTGTGTGTGTTGCTACGAAGATCTAGACAGTGCTCTATATTCAGATATCTACAGAATATAAATTTATGGAATTATAATGGAAGTTTGATCAAGGCACTTGAGAAGACCAAACTGCTAAAATAAAATGAATCAAGTTAATAAGATTTATTGCCTCATCTCTTCAAGTTTAATCCATGACCACTTCTTCCAAGTTTGATGTTTTACCATAATTAGTCTATATTCAAGAAACAAAGGCATCTGAGGTGATGTGACACAGTTACATTAAATGATTAATTAAACCATTCCCATTCTAGACCTTTATCAATATTTTGCTTCTCACATGACGTATGGACATGTAAGGACCAACAGTATTCTCCTCCATCCATCCATCCACCCTCCCCTCCCCCCCCTCCCCCTACACAAACACATTTTATCATACTAAAATTTTATCATATTAAAACATTTCCAAAAACCACTTTCGTTTACATTCTCACCCTCAAAAGTGTGTTCAAAGACATTGCAAATGAGTATGTCGCATGATAGGATATTTCAGGTGACCAGTTTTCATCAGTCTAGCATACTGAAGCTAGCTGAATCTGCTATTTAAGAATGGCAGAGCCTGTCAATTTTATGAAACCTTTCAAGGATTTAAGAATAGAATTGAGAATTGCAACTGATCAAACTACCACATCCTTCTCAATATCTTCACCAAACTAAACATTTTCCCATTTCGTTCTAACTTTTTTTAGCCTCGAAGCTTTAATGCAACCCCCCTCCCCAAACCAACCCCACACAGAAAAATAAGGAATATGAGAAAAGTGTCAGAAATAATTCAACAACAAAGCAATTTACAACACTTCCCTCCATTGGAACAATTTTCCTCATTGAGAATTGTAACTGGCAATTTCTAACCTTTTGTCAGACATCGATATTCAACTGATGTTAACTTAAAACTTATTTCAATGCTGATGACATCAATATACACCTTCATATTAACATACGAGTTCAGTTGAAAATAAAAGTATAAAATTATACCACTAACAGGAAACTTTTGTTAAATAAGTATTTCTTTTTTACAACTGATGATATTAAAAATACTGACCATTTACTCATGGTTAGCTTTTAGATCTACTTACATTTTAAATTTAACCTAATGCTTGATACGTCCAATGTGGCTTATGCAATTGAAATATCCTTAAAATTGAAATGCCCTTAAAAAAAATTTTTTTTTTAAATTGTTTCTTGTTAGTAAATATTAATCAAAATTTTTACGTTAAATATTTGATGGTTGTCATCAGCACACATTTTATTCAGAGGCAAGGTGTTTTCTATTAAAATAGAACATTGAAACTCCCAGTGGGATGAATCAAACAATGTTCAAAAATGGCTTTTATAATATTTGAAGAAATTAGATCAGTTTGGATTAGGAAATCAATAAGGAGTAAAGAAATAAAGATGATTTGTTCCCTTAAGTGTCTATTTGACTAACAGTTTATACATTTTGTACTCACCTTTAATTATTTGTTGACCAAACTAAGAGCCCCAAAATTTTTTTCCACAACATTGTTTACAAAAATTGTCTGTGAAGCAATGCTGAGAAAATAAGCCAGGTTTTTTGCTTACAATGTTTTAAAAGCTGCACTCAACTTTGATTTAAAAATGCATTTCAGAAGAGTTGTATACATCATGCAGTTTGGTCTTGTATCATCTTTCTGCTTATATCTCATGATCTCATATGCGTGTTTTATGGTAGGTCAAGTTTGGTTTGCTCTCAGTTCCTGTCCCTCAAAGGCAAGGTCGTGGGCTTCAGAATATCCTGACCCATTGACCCATCAGCTCGCCGCAGATCTATGCACTGGCATAGTAACTTTTGACCTTATTACCACTAATGCAGATGCACTGCCCTGAGAGAGACTATAACGGATGTAAATTCTGAGATGCTATACGATGTCTCTCTCAAGGCCTAAGACGTGACGGTGGGGTCCGATCTTAGCTACTCTCAGCTCATGTCCCGCAAAGACGTGGTGGGTGGCTTCAGAATGTCTGCATATTCGACCTTGGTGTTATCGGCTCTCTGAGGTGGCGCTGGTGAATCTTCCAGGTCATCCGACGGGGTGTTACCGTGGTCGAGGTCGGCGTAGTCCAAGAGATGGGAACTATATTGCGCGTTGCCACCCGGTACTGGTGGCGTGTCTTCATCTGCAGCCGCGGCGGCCGCGTGGTACCGGTGGCCTCCGTTTGGTATGACTAGCTGCACCGCCTCGTGGGAGGTACTATTATGAAGCGTCCTGAAATGCGCTTTGCTCTCTCTCTCCAGCTGCATCCTACGGAGGTCGCGCTCGCTGTATCTGTCCGGAGGACGGAAGCAGAAACAGATGCCGCGTATAACTATGAGGTAGGCGACGATGATGAAGAAGAGGAGCAGAATTATGCCGAGTAAAACGCAGCCTACGATTATTACGATGCGTTGGTCTGCCAGTCTCGGTCCGACCTGTTTCTCCGCGATTATCTGGAGCTTCGCCACGCCGTAGCCGCTCGTAGTAAAAACCGTGCAAGACACAGTGACACTTCTCTTATCTTTGTTGAGGGTGGAAAAATGTTTTCTGTCCTCGGACAGCTGGTACTCGATATCTTTGTCCACAGACCACGTGTACCCGACGATATCGGCTGCCTCGTAGGAGCAGACCAGGTCGACGCGGTCCTGCTCGACGTGCGAATAGGTTATCTGTGGCTTGAAGGACTGAAAAGTGCAACGTTGTTCCGAATGGAACGTGGGGCTCTCCAGGATGCATTCAAATGCGCCGGTACTCAAGGCACTTCCATACACTGTGTGTTTGAAGCAGTGATGCCTGCGTTTGTCCAAGTCGTCGACGTACTCTGTCTTATTGCGGTACCACCTGACCGTCCCCTGTACCAGAGACACCAACAATGCCTCGCGCGTGAGTTCCACACAACAGTTAACCTCTATAAGTGGCTGCTCGTTTTCTTCCTCTCTCAGTTCTAGTTGACAGATTGGATCGGATTCCGAGGGTCTGTTGGTAACCTTCAGAGTGGCCATTGCGGATTCAAAAGTAGGCGTGATTTGACTGTTCGTTACAAATTCGTCGCTGTCGTACAGCTGGCAAGTAAAATTATAAAGATGGTGTTCCCAGGGAACGTTTGAACCTAGTATTGTACCAAATGTCTGTGATGTGATGACTGTGTAAACGTTCTCATATTCCGCAATGAATACATTTGTGGAGTTGCTGATAGCAATACCATTGACTGCCCATGAAAGCACGTAGTTACCAGTCACTGGAAAACTACAACTGAATATGGTTCTTCGGCTGCCGGTCATTCCCGGTATCTGATGCACGAACTCGGGATCGATTTGACCAGTTCTGGTTTGCCCCGCACAAATTACAACTATAGTCGTTAACAGGAAGGCTGCTAGAAGCCTTCCAATTGAACAGTCTGTCATTTCTTCTTTTAACTGTCAAGTGTCTTGAAATCGCCTAATTGGTTGGCTTCTCCATCGGCGAGTTGCTGATCGCTCTGAGGAAATACGCATTCCGCATTACTTCAAAACGGAGGCTAGCAAACATCCTGAAAGTAAACAAAGAAATATATCAAGCGACATATCAAGCAATGAACCAGGAATACGGAGAGTCAAAGACAACTTAATAAATGTAGCAGCAGCACTTGGGAACATTTTCCAACACCCTTTCAACTTTTCATGGAGACAGCATATGAAGCACACATCGTACATATTCTAGACAGAGTGCTACATGAATAATAGTACTGCTTTTATAGACCTTTGTAGATTGCAATCGGCAGCAGTAATATACTGTATCGGGAAGACTGAATATTTATCTCAGGTAGATAGCAACAGAGAAATGAACGACCGAGGGGGGGAAAACAAATCTTTAACCTTTAATACTTGGCCTTCTACCAAATATCACATTAATGCCAAAGGTGGTAGGATGCCTGAAAATTATTTTATCACCATGAAAGGAAGTTAAAGCAACATACACATGAAATATTGCTTTTAAAAAGACATTTCCTGCAATGACAATTTTTGTTAGTTATTGGAAAATGACAGACATTTTGTTTATAGACAAATGTAGCTCTGATGTTGTCAGCCTCAAAATGATTTTGAAAAGTGGCATGGTACATGAGCTGTACAATGTAGGTGGGCAAGCAATATGGAGGGCACTCAGGGTGCAAGTTGAAGGGCAACGGTACTCACTGTGTACGGTGAATATATTTGTACTTCTCTGGGTCGCATACATTAACATTGGGATACACTATTTACAAATCATGGAGATGGTTAAAAGTCAAAAACTGATTAGGGTTTGGGAACCAAATGCTATTTTACCAAAAATTGTCAGAAAGCCTCCGGCTAAATAATTACTTGCCTACTTTGTTCAGGCTTTAAAGAGCATAACAACATTTTCATAACAACAAGTTCCATACAATTGGCAAGAAATTAATGGTTTTTTTTACATTTTGCAAAAGTATCATTATCATTCTTTGGAGGGTGGGCAAAAATGTCCAAATTCGAAGAAAGTGAATGTGTAATATCATTTCTTGAATCAACAATTTGAAACATTTTTCAAGAATACTTTATGTTTGATCATAGGATCTTTCAAAACTTCATCTCCTCCCTAAGTTTTGCAACTATCAGATGTATTCACTTTTCAGGATCAAGCTATTTCAGTTGCATTACGGAGAAGGAACATACAAGTCAATCAAGCATTTAAAAGGGGATAAAACTCTCCCAAAAAGCGGCTTTAAGTATTTCTGAAGACATAATGCTTTCCTAAATATCCATCCTGCTTCAGTTCCCAGCTCTTTGCCATGGTAGGTTGGGACCCAGGGACAACCATGTCACTGGCTACACTGGCTGCAAAATCTACCCTGGACAGTAGCATGTTACATAGAAAGCACTGGGTACATATAAAGTGTGCTCCCCAACCAAGAAGTGCTGTATAAATCAACTGGTTACATTAATGTTACCCTACTAATGTATACCAAACAATTGGCTACATACTGTATTAACCCAACTTGTATACCACTGGTTATGCTACCCAACCAATGTATACCAAAAAAACACTGCCTACATATTTACCCAATTTGTATATATGTACATATGTTACCCAGCCAGTGTAAACTAAAAAACCACTGTTTTAATCTTTAACCCAGCCACTGTATACAAAAAACACCCTGGCAATATGCAATCCAAGCACTGTAAACCACAACGAAAAGACACCCACTGACTACATATTGTATTCTACTGGTCTAACCACTGTGTACAGTACATCTATACAAAATCACTGTCTAGTGTCTACATGTATTCTACTGGTATAACCATATATACAAACTCACTGACTACATATTGTATTCTACAGGTCTAACCACTGTGTACAGTACATCTATACAAAACCACTGGCTACATGTATTCTACTGGTCTAACCATACAAACCCACTGACTACATACTGTATTCAGTATTCAAGTAGTCTAACTACTGTGTACATGTATACAAAACCACTGGTTACATGTATTCTACTGGTCTAACCATACAAACCCACTGACATACTGTATTCAGTATTCAAGTAGTCTAACTACTGTGTACATGTATACAAAACCACTAGCTACATGTATTCTACTGGTCTAACCATATGTATACAAACCCACTGACTACATACTGTATTCTACTGGTCTAAAAACTGTGTTCATGTATACAAAACCACTGGCTACATGTATTCTATTGGTCTAACCATAAAAACCCACTGACTACATATATACTGTATTCAATATTCAAGTAGTCTAACTACTGTGTACATGTATACAAAACCACTGTCTACATGTATTCTATTGGTCTAACCATAAAACCCACCGACTACATACTGTATTCAACTGGTATAACTACTGTGTACAAAACCACTGGCTACATGTATTCTACTGGTCTAACCATATACAAACCCACTGACTACATATTGTATTCTACTGGTCTAACTACTGTGTACATGTATACAAAACCACTGGTTACATGAATTCTACTGGTCTAACCATATATACAAAACCAACGAACGCATCCAATCTATCCATGGTTGTATAATATTCCTTTAACTAGTATTTTACACACAGAGTTGACAGATGCAGTCTAAGGGAATGAAATTCTCATTAATTATTTGTGTCTTAATTACACCAGCCTTTTGATGGAGAAATAACTATGGCTGAAGATTTTTGTACAAAACTTGTGACAAGGAGGGTAGATAGTACTATGCAGGAATAAATTTTAAAAAATTGAGGGGAAAAAAAACCCAGAAAGAAGCAAAAGAAACCAAAAATAAGGAAGGAAAAAAACGAGAGCTAAACAGCTCCTGATTCATTTAATCAGTCCAAGAAGTATTCTGTTAGTAACTTCCTTTGTCGAACATTTATCCATTGTGTAAACCATTCCAGTTAAAGCCCCCAAAATTTGTACTTTGTATTGTTAATATTTCATTGTTGTGCAAACATGTACTGTTGATTTCTTTCGTTCTTTGTCACTAGAAATATTCCAAGCATTCATGCAATTTACTGAAAGGAATGTCAAGTTTGTTCAACTTAATACTGACAAATGGCTTGAAAAACATAACAGCAAATTTGTGCTGTAACTTTGCTGTTTGCCTCCATGAGTCCCCCACTACCCCCACCCCACTTTCTACAGCACCACCTTTAAGCCCCATATGATAAGGAATAAGCCACAAAAAAATATATCGTTTGTGGAGTCATATTTGGAACAGTCTGTAGAGTCCGGTTCCAAAAAAAGGGAAGAAAATGAACTGCTATCACACATCACACAAACTTGTGGTAAATGCTAGGGCTATGGTGTACACAGCAATTAACACCAATTGTATGGTATGCTTGGATTGAAAGTCCATCAATAATAAGAATAAGAATTATAGTAATTCAGTATATGAGGTGAACGGCATAAGGCTGAGGTCCCAATTAATAGTATAATATTGAAAACAAAAGCAAATCGACACCAACTTGTATTTTCTAGATTCAGTCCAGGTTTACTGTTTAGAATATGAAAGTTGGAGGGTAAAAAGCAAATAAAGCACTAATCATTTGGGAATTTGAGGTTACTAATTGACCCCAATTTTTGCCTTCCATCATCTTGGCCACCCTCCAGTGGGTGGCCACCCTCCAGTGGGTGGCCACCCTCAAGCATTTTTTTTTTTGCATAGCAATTTGTGAGGCGATTCTGGATAAATTATTCTCTGAACAAATAACTGCAATGTCAATTTTTTCCCAAATGTTTTGCCAACTGTCAAAAAAAATTGGGGGGGGGAGGGGGGCCAACCCTAATGAAAGGGTGGCAATCTCCACTTGGAACACCAGGTCTTTTTAAGCATGGTCAATACAAATATGTACCTAAACTACTATACAGACAGTGGTGAGATTGTCTTTAATTGTGTAGCAGTTAACACTAGTTATGTTCTGGCAGATACTAAATTACATTCATCTGCAGGACTCTCTACAATATAACCTGTGTAAAAGTAAGTTGGCCTGACGTTTCGATCCTAGCAGGATCTTCTTCAAAGGCTAAAAGTCATATAAACTGATAGTATTTTCACTACTTGCACAATACTGTAGACCATGATATTCAGTCAGTGTCTTGTTTGTTTACAATGAAATTAGAAATTTTTACCAAAACTACCGGATGTCACAGAAAGGAATATTATATACCTTCAGACATGCTGAGGACGCTTCGGCTTGACGCATGAGGCACCCGACAGGTAGATTACGACCATATTCCCTGTTTTCTATTTTCCTTCAGCATTTTTGACGCTATATAGAGCTTAACGCCATATCAGTCAAGTTTGGCATTTCAGAAAGCTGAGCGAAACAATGACAAATCCTTCCCCGCAATTTCCGATGGTATATATTACAGCTACTTGTTGACAACTGGTCTGCTGCCACTTAGCTTTATACGGCACATTTGGGAATCAAATATCAGTCAATAAGAACGAAGATGCCACAAAAAAAAAATAATAATAATAACCTTAGGGTTGAGAATTATTTTAAAGAATCCATCCTTCCTGGTTGCTTTCGAATTGTAAATATTGTGCGGTTTGGAATAAGATATGATCCAATTTAGTGACCGTATCAAAATTTTGTAAAGTTCAAATTGGGAGTGATACTATGTACAATATATACTGTAGTAAATATTCAGTGGGAGTATAAATAGTAATTTATGTTTGAATTTGCATCCATTATTTAGACAAGTCACTTGACTCTAGTTCAACTTGATGACCTAGTTAACCCATTTTATTGCATTGCTATTATGGGATTTCCTTTTTTGGAAATAAAAAAATTACTATTTAAAAAGTAATCACCAAATTTACCTGATTTGAACAGTTGCTTTAAATATCAATTGTCTCCCACAAAGCAAAGACAAGAGCAGAAGATATTTTATTACTTTGCTCTGTTAGTTTTGCACTGTAACTTAAAATGTTTACGATAGATAATTAGAAGAACAGATTATTAAATTCCTTAAAATCTCTTTCTGGCTAGATGATCCATCCGGTCCTGCACTTGGCAAGGGAAGACCATCGGATGGATTGACCGGTCAACAGACCCCCACAGACAGAATTAAGCCATCTAGATTAGGGGTAGATATAGTCAGACCATAAAAAAGGCACTATTGTCTGAGAAAATGAAACTTGAATCAAAAATGAAATTTAGAGAATTTTTTTTCAGTGTTCAGTATCTGTTTTTTGAAAGTGAAAGCTTCCAAATTATTTCCAGTTTGAGATTTGAATAAAGGACCAACTGCCTAACAGTCTGTTTTGGTTCCTTGCTGGAAGCAAAGGAACCTATGCAGTCAGGTTGGTGTGTGTATGGGTGTGTATGGGTGTGTGTGTTTGTGCGTCTGTGACACTTGCCTGGGTCTGCGATAACTCAACAATGGAGTGATGGATATTTGTCGTACTTGGCTGTGTAGATAAATTAAAGGGAGAAGGTGTGCCCTATTGTCCTTGGCACAGACCATATAAATATTAATGAGGTCAAACATTAAAATCTTTACATTGCATCTTAATTAACTCTGCAATCTTAAGTTGGATTGCAGTCAAAATTGGTATGCAGGTGATGGTTAATAGCTGGTACATGTGGGCGTAATTATTTTTTTCCCAACATTTTGTTGGGCTTATTGTGGGGGCAAGTGCATCCAAATTTTAATTTCGACCTCAAATGCATTTTGTAACAGATTCTTTGGGCCCAAATATGTGGGGCCCATATTCTGGGACCAATTGGGCACACAATTTCTGGGGTTCAATTTTTGAGCCAGTTTGTTTGTGCCAAATATTTTAGGGACCTTTTAGCCGCAAAATTTTATCGGGCCCAATTTTTTGGGAGGGGCGAAAATTTTAAGATTGCAATAGCTCCACAACTTTAAATCGGATTGTATCGAAACTTGGAATACAGCTGTTGGATAATACTTGGTACACATGGGCCTAAATATTTTTTTATGGAGTGACAACTTTGGAACTTGCCCATGTGTGTGAAGTTGATACTATGCATTCATTTGATCAACTAAGATATATGATGATGACATACAACACTTAAAAATTCCACTAAGAAAGGAACCATAGGGCCTGTTGTTTGTTTATTCTATTGTGCAAAGGAAGTAATTCACATTCCCCCTGCAGTCCTTCCCCTGCCCGCCTCTTCCCCACACCCCTCCCCAACCACATCACCACCTGCAACATACAGACGGTCTGCATAACTTTACCTGTAATAACTTTCAACTATAAAGACATTTTCTGTTCACTGTGAAAACTACCTCAATAAAATACCTCAATAACAAAGCTTATTGAAGCCCCTTTGTAGGTTTCGGGGTCACATCTTTTCTTGTCTTTTGACACTTAAAGAAAAATCCTGCACAATTGGCTGCATCTTATGAATCAGAGAGCAAAAAGCCACATTTTGGCTTACATTCCTGAATGCCTGTAGTTAGACCAACCTTACTTGATAATGGAGGGTATATGGGATAGGTAAAAGTTCTATGTATTACAGGGTTTTACTTGTGTGTACTAAACAGATTAAATCACTATAGATATGTGTCACTAGTCTATTTTGCACAAATACCCCCAAAATAGTGACTAGGTTCTAAGTGGGGTGATGCTACAGCAGTTTACAACGATTCGTAATCCTTCTGTTCGTTATTATTTCAAATTTGATGCACATATCATTTCAACTATGTACATCAATGGTGGCTAGGTAAACCATAATACACAATGGTTACTTGTGTACAGTGCTTTACAGATTAATTTAATAAATTTATGTGTCACTGGTCTATAAACCACTTGTAAATATACAGTACCCCCAAAAATGAATGATTCTTAGTACTGTAGGGCAATTACGACTGTTCTTCATTACTTTCATTTTGATGTGCCTGTACATGTACTGTACGTTTCAAACAGACAGATTTTGCAAGACAGTACGATGCAGAGCGTTATTCAGAGTAGTCACTGTGTTAAGTTTCGGGTAACGATCTTGAGGGTTTATAAATTTTGTTTAGTGTAATTCATTGAAGTAATATGTACTGAGGATTCCAAAAACTCATCTAAGCGCCTCAAGTTATGTAGCAACTTCAGCCTATATATGCAATATTGTGTTACTGCTTTGAAATACCAGATTAACTAATACAGACTTTGGTAAAAACTACCATTTTCTCTTTTATAATATTTCAAATGTCAAATATGAGGTAAATATTGCCAAGTAGAGGAGGATTAATGCTTGATCATTTGCAAGCACATTTGCTGCATCATTTAACATTGCTACTGTATGGAAGACAAACAATTTGCCATGTTAACCTTATCCCTCATATACCAAGTTCCTAACTCGAGATGGTGCTTTTGAAAAGAAGCTACCAAAATTCAGGTACTTCAGGAAAAAGATACTCAGAAGGAACCTCAATACTTGTCTTAACATTATGTAATCCGGGCAGATGTTCTGAACATTTGCCTTAAATTCTGCTCGGAAATTCCTTCTCAAACAATCTTGGAATTGTAACATTTGTATCTTTTCCACATTTCTCAGAGAAGAGGTCCACTCAACCTAAACTTTAACCAGATATTAGAAATAGCAATGTAAGAAAACAACCAGAATGGCACGACACTATGTAACACACTATCTGTATATGCTGAATACACTGCAAAAAGAAAATGTAACTTCCAGCAGTTTCAAACCATGTCCTAGGGACACTATTTTTGAATGTGTGTGAATTCTGAAATTCTACTAAAACTCTTGAAGTGGTGCCCAAAATACCCCAACAACTATGGTTTACTCTTTTGAAACATAACTTGACAAAATATAGCATCTTTTGCAATGGGAATGGACTTGTGTGGCAGTAACAAATGAAAATATTCAGAAAATTTATCATTACTCAATTGCATTCAGGAATGTTTATGCAGAACCTTGGTTTGAAGTTTAATCTGTTTCTTATTGGGAAATTTATTCTGTCAAGCTTTTAGTAAAAATTATGTAGACCAAACTTCTGACAACAAGTTACCAATATTAATGATACTAATTTTTTTTTTATAACAGCAAATTGATCGCAACAAAATAGTTAAACAAAATCAAGCAATCACTGTCACGGTTGAAGTTGGTAATATTATATCCGAAAAATGGGGTCCTGAAAATGCATGCTTTATGAATGTTATTTTACTAATACCCAAATTTTTGGACAGAGTGATCTAATTTGGATATCATCTGTAACTGTAAGACATTTATCTGATCATAAGAAAAAGTCAGGCATAGATCTTGAAACTTCATACATTTGACTATCGGCAGCTTTAACAATTTGCATCCTGCTAACTACTTCAGCAACCATATCCTAGACTACTCAAGTTGAACTTGAGGATCTCTCCAAGTTCCAAACTGTACATATAGTACTTAGTCTAGACTTTAACAGCCTTGTACAGTACTAACAGTTAGTGGTAGTGGACCATACAGTATAGAAGGTAAGGACCATTAGCCTACTCAGTCATACTACTAAAAATGTGACAAAAAAACATTCATTGTTAAGTAGCTCTAGCTTTACATGTCCCCTGTACGAAAATATGTAGAGCCTGACGCACGAAATATCGTTGAACATTTCGTTACTACTGATTACTACTTAATGCAGTGAGTAAAATAACTTAGTACTACAAGTACACTACTGCCAAGTTACTAACCAGTAGGAGTACGCTGAACTAGCCTATTTATAAATAACAGGTTAGGCCTTGAAGAAACACGGAATATCCAACTTGCAGGTATTCACTAAGTTTTCAAACAAATGTTGAAAAGAAACACGTACCGAAAGAGAATTTCTGTTCACCGTTCTTGAGAGACGAGTAGTCACTGTAAAACATAAGACAATCTTTGTCAGTTTTCACCCCTTTAAAGATACTTTCTTTGTTAACGATATGCGTGAATGTATGTGATTGGGATACCTGCAGATTTTGTTTATTATTTGCATCAACACTGTTAGCAGCTACCTACGCACATATACGCTATACCAATGCAGCTTTCACGGGTACAGTATCTGTGTGCGGTCTTGAGTGGCCTTTTAAAATTAACGTCGGTATGAGCTTGGGAAGTGGCGAACGGAACGTCGTATATGAGAAGGGATGCATGGTAAAGTTGGAATATTGTGCGAAGCAAGATATAAATATATCAAAATAAAAGCCTATAGTCGAAGTACATAAAACTGAAAACATACCTCGAAACATATATGTGTAATCTGATATAACAAAAGCAGGCCGAGGTTTTAATAGTTTTAATGCAACACAGGAGCAATTTTGTCCGTGTAGCATGAATTAGGGCTACAGTAGCCTACTTGCAAACCGGGCTCACTGTACAAGTTCACCACCAGTAAGTAAATTTGATGTAGGTGGTGATGTGAATTGGGAGGCCGAGGGCAAGGTGATAGGCTAGGTTTATGTATCAAGGTAAATGTCTTCGTTTCCTTCCCAATTTCTCATCCACGTATATATATTTCTGTTACCCTGATTAAACAAAAGTCGTTACTTACAGCTGCCCCCCTTGAGCATATTTTTTTTAAATTTTAATGTTTTTATGATATCGCTAGTATATCCAAAAGAGAAAATGCTAAGATGCAACTTACAAGGCCTGGGAAGTGCCATTTCCAGCGATCTGGGAGGCATTTACAGCCAAAATTTTCTTGTACGCTTCGCGCCAATCATGGTGGCGCTACGCTTAGATAGTTTGCAATGCCAAATCTACAGTTTCGCCCCTCCCTTGGCAAAGTCCTGGCTACGCGCCTGACTCCAAGCTTCTCTTGCACAACCTCTCTACCGTGGCTGGTTATAAGGGATAACTTAAATCAAGTGTATAGTGCATAGTTTGTAATGACATCAATGTTATTTTTAACTGATTTTTTTCACTGCTGATTAGCTGTGAACTCAGGGACTGACACAGTTTTGAGAAGGTAGTTATGGGAGTTGGACCAATGTTGAGTGGTGTAGAAACTGCCACTACGCTCGCATATAACCAGTGCTCTAAATTTATGGAGGGCGAATGTATTGGGGACATGGGGGTATGTTACATCATTTGAACAGTATATAGTGGTTATTAAGGCCAATATGGTAGACCTAATCTGTTAAGTGTTTTCTTCTGTAATTCACGTACTTCGTTTCTTTGGCAGGGGGTAACCTATTGGAGGAGGGGTCCAGACGGCAGGGTACATTTTCGGGCAACCCATCCCTCTCCCCATATCATGGCGACGCCGCCCATGAGCTTACAGTACACAATTACAACGTTGAGTCTCCATTAGCACGCCATTCTTTACCAGAAAAATAGCCTCGGGTTATTCGTGAATTTTTGACATGTTAGAATTAAGATTCCATCATCTGTAAAACTGTGCACATAATTTTACACTGTTTTGGATTCATACTTTTGTGTAAAGTTGGTCTCAGAAAAAAAGTCTTGTCGGCGTATGCCCGCTCCAAATAAAAAAGCCATCGCCATCGTTTTAACTTGCCAATTACTCAACCGTCATGTTATTGCAAATGTGGGAGGGATTTATAAAATATAAGCATGGCGTATATTATAGTAGGAACTACTTCCCCGCCCTCGCATTAAAAAAACATCAATTTAAAGTAAAAATTTCCTTCAAAAGTGTGGATGCTTCTGACAAGTTTGTCGGCGAATTGAGAACAATTAATATAGTATATCATCTGCACCTAATTACTACACTTTTCAGTGTAAATGGTGTTAATGCTTGAAGTTTGTGAAGGCGTTGGTGTAAACTTTTGCGACACATCAGAAATGAGTGGGTTTCTGTGGGTAAAATTTGAAATGTCAACAATTTTGAAATATTTTCAGCAAATTTACCGGAAGATGGCTTGCTGCATTCAACATTTTTATACCTATCTTTTAAGTACTCACTGTAAACACAGTAAATCGCAGCTGCATCGCTCTTGATAGAATCCTATGATGTTTTCAATGCATATGCATGTTCTTGCCGAACCCATCTGATGTGGTTGCCATTTTGCTACGTTCAGTTAGTAAGATTTAGGAACCCCTTGTCCTGACTTTGTAATCGATTTAGCCGGGCCGTGCATTTTAAAAATTTCTGTCCTTATAGCTAGAAGCTGTCCTCAGATCCACACATTGAATAGGTCACATTGTTAACCCCTACATATCTTGATTGACCGCAATCACAACTATAAAGCAACAAAGGATTCCTTGGTAAGGTAACTTCCGCATACTCTAAACAAGGCTTATTTCGTTGTATTGACCTTTCGTTTACTTTACAATCGAAGTGTTTGCGCTTAGTATTAAAGGTGGTAGATTGTATCGTTGTGTGACGTCAGTTTTTAGTGGCAATATGTACTGTACTTCCGTCGCAAGTACGGTACTAGAGAGGGCTGGTCATTTCTGCGAGTTGAGAAGCCTGTTAAGAAAAGGGAAGTTCGTTCCGATTTCAGTAGTCGGTTGGAAAACGGTTCACAAGTGCGGGAAAAAAACAAAGAAGAAGGAAAAAACATTACCTGTGATGACATCATAGACTACCTATAATGCGATCTACCCCCACCCCCTCCCCCTCCCCCGGAAAAATCGTGGATTTTACCATTTTCCAAAATACGCTACACTGACTCAACCTTATCTTGTAAATTATAAACACTGATATTGCCGGAGACTAGGCTTGCAACAAACAGTGTGGAATTTTATTGCTCTCTTAAAGATATAAGCGTCACATTGTCTGCCAAGGGAATACGCCCTTTAACTTGCGTGGCCTTTCCTCGTACTGAATTTACATTTATATCAAGTGTGTTGGTATATATCGCACATGATTTCAACCTTTTTTTGCAGCAGGTTATGGAAAAGGAAGTACAAGTCAGGCGCTGTTAAAACTTTATCAGTTTCCAAGTTTACAAATGCCGGCTCCCAGACACGACTTTTGAAATAGGGCATCTCCCAAATGGAGCAAGATTTTTCTGTTTCCTCCTTTCTCCATAAAGATATTTATCCTGGAAGCTGAAGATGGTGGCTATAGGTTCTCTTTTCCGTATTATAAATATTTGCATCTCCGGCTGTAAAACGAGGTGTCAGGTTATCATACCAGGGATTTCCTATACCGGTTGCTTTTCATGAGATTATAAGTAATCTCTTACGTCATTTCATATGCGGATTACGTCATAACATCAACGAAAATGCACGACAGCCTAATGCAGGATGATTACAGCTCGTATCGTTTCTACGAAATTAAAAACACACGAGGCTTGTGTCCTAATTGGGCACGCATTGCAAGTTTTGCTTATCAAAATGTTTATACGTCACGGTGGGCGTTTGGGTGCGTGGGAGATGGGAGGGCGGAGAGTTGAAAGTCAAGAGGGACAGTGGAGGGGGTAATGGATCGTAGGAAAGGGACACAAGAGGTATTTTGGGCGCCACGAAGTACGCTACTGGGGAAATCCTATAGTACAAGGTAGGATTTGCAATTGATGAAGTGGAGACCCCCTATAAACGCCTGCGGATAAATAACAAATTTTGATTAGTCTATGTTGGAAAGGCCGATACTGTCACCAGGGAGTTGTTATGCTGTCACCAAGGACGAAATGAAAGGGGGGAGGGGGGTAACAAAGAGGATGACTTAATTTCTTACAACTGCATTATATTCTTCATTAACTGGATCGTGAGTTTATTACTACGTATACTGTTCTCTGGTTGCAATCATAGCCGATGGTTCAAGTGGATTCAAAGCTGAGAAGGACCGCTATCATCTCTATGTGTCTCTTGCCTGCCCATGGGCCCACCGCACTCTCATTGTTCGTAAACTGAAGGGCCTCGAGGAGATATTTCCTTACACTGTGGTAGATTGGATGCTTGGTGAAAACGGCTGGAACTTCACCGATAAGGTACCACTTGCTAAAGCTGTCAGTAATATCCTTTGGTGTATGGTTCAGTGTTATGGTTTTTAGGATCTGGCTAATAATATATATATCCTTTGGTGTGGATGCGGCGTTGGGTTTTAGGGTCAAGATAATAATGTATATCTTTTGTGTGGCTGTGGTGTTTGAGTTTTAGGATCAGTATAATAATATATATCTTTGGTGTGGCTGTGGTGTTGGGGTTCCAGGATCAAAATAATATCTATCCTTTGGTGTAGCTGCAGTGTTTTTGTTTTAGGATCAGGATAATGATATTATCCTTTCATGTGGCTGTGGTGTTGGGGTTTTAGTATCCGGATAATAATGTTTATTTTTGGTGTGGCTGTGGGGTTGGTGTTTTAGGATCAGGATAATAAATGTATATTTTTGGTGTGGCTGTGGGGTTGGGGTTTTAGGATCACTGAGATAACTATATATGCTGTGCGAGGCTTGGTGGTCAGATATTCACAATATAATGAATATATCAGTATTTTCACTATGCCAGATACTTTTCGGAATAGAATCCAGAATTACAAAAAAAGTCTTAACAACATTGCCAGTGACAAACGCACAAACAAAATTTCGGAATACAATATATTCATTGCCAATAGTTCTGATCGATAAAGCCAGGCCATTGTATGAAATGTAAAGTTTGAAAACTGAAGAGAGAAAACCTGTTAACAAAGTGCTTCTGTACTGCAACATGTAAAAGTTAGAGGGCCTGACGTTTTGATCCTGGAAGGGTCATCTTCAGAGGTTAACTGAGACAAAAACAAACTAAGAACACATCAAGAGAAATAGTTGGACAGACAGTTAAACTGGACAAATGAGCAATGAATAGAGTAAAACTAGACACAACAACCAATGAGAGATAAGATTAAGGAAAGAGCAATGAGAGGATTAAGGGCCTTGGGGATAAACTATGAGGGCTGTTACAATGGGAGGTAATTACTGTAGTAATGGAGGTAACTAATTAATTATTAATTTTAATAGTAATGGAGGTAATTAGTCAATTGAAATTGAAAACTATTGATTTCCACTTCACTATAACATGAACAAAGTGAACATATAACATTGGAATATACAATACAAATACATTCCATAGGAATCAAACAATTGATATATACAAAATGTTTTAGTAAATGGAGGTGAAAAGGAAGGAAAGGGGAGTTTGAAGGATAACCAGTGAAAATGGATGGAAAGGATGAGAGAGGCTGGAGGATGGAGATGGTTGGATGGTGCGGAGGTGTTGGATCCACAAATGTTCTGTACTGAGGTGAACTGTATCGTGGAAGAAAGCAAACAGAAAAATTGATATACACAACTAAACCATAGGGGTCAAAACAGGGGCCAGGCAATTATCACAATAAAAACAATAAAAAAAGAAAGAAAAAAGACTACTGATAATAAAATTTTTCATGCAGAGCAATACAAAAATTGTTTTTCTATTTAAAGGTAAACAATTGTTTGGAAGGTTACAAAAGTAAAATACAAAAAAAAAAAAAAAAAATCTCATACCCCCCACTTTCATTTCCTACAGTCCTGCACACTTGGAGTTGGGGTGGGGTCTGTCATGTGCATTGTGAAATGTATGTATGTATGTATGTATTTTAGATCCTCCTGCAAGCAGGAACTCGCGAAGAAGCCTCATTGGCTTATCAAAGCCGCAAGCTGACCAAAGTCAGTCTCTTAAGCCCAGGTCACATCTGCGCGATTCAACACGTGATTCAACTCGCAATACAATTGAAGGTTGAATCGCATAGTTAGACACGGGTATCAACTTGTTGCGCAATAAAAGTTGCACCGTCGATTTGGGTTGATTTGCAATAGAGCAATGTCCTAATCAGCCCAACTTCTCAGAAGCAACTTTTCTGATTCGCGTGATTTTAGTTGCGAGTTGAATCGCGTGTTGAATCGCGCAGATGTGACCCGGGCTTTAGATTCATATTTAACGATTATTTGATTATGAATTGTTAATTGTCAACAACTCTGTAACTGGACGACATACATTACTATTGGGGTGACTCGAACCGGGGACCTTATGATTGGAAGGCACCGGCGTTAACCACTGAGCTAACACTCCATAGTGTTAAATAGCCATGCAGATTCAAAGTTCTTTGATTTATATTACATAGAAAAAAAACTGAATAAGTTTTTGGGAGGGAAATTAGTAAGGAATTTTCTTATGTAACAATCTTTTTGATAATTTCACATTTATTGATTATGTTTTGGATTTTGTAGCAGCTGTCTGTGTAACCCTATATGACATGACCTTAATTTTTACAGAAACCAAAGTGTACCTTGGACCCCGTGAATGGTGCCACTTATGTGCGGGAGATTTACTTCAAGGCAGATCCCGGTGAGTTTTAACTATAACCAAACTCTAGCACTTCCAAAATAATATATCATTGAGGACGGAGGAGGAGAAAAAAACAAAACACATAATTAGTGTAACTCCCATATCTTGATAGCTGGTAGTGTTGCCGAGCAATCAAAGTTTTGAAATTAATTCATGTAATTCGGATGAGTTTTATTACTCAGACAGTCATGGGGTCCTTCAAGAACATGGGACAATTCTGTACATCTGACTGACTTTTCAAGTTTTTCAATGGTTTTCCACCAGTGCAACAGGATAATGATTACCTCAGGGGCCCTACGTGGGAGGGGGGGGGGGGCTAAACTGAGCTTTTGGAGACCATACTAGCGCAATGAGATTTAGTTTCACACCTTCTTGATGATAAATGAACCTGTCACCATTGAAGGCAATGTTCTATTCGGTTCTATGTAATTTGCAATGTTCTATTCAGTGTAAAGTTAAATCGTATTCATTTCAGATAGCCTTTAAGTCTGTTTTGTTGAGTAATTTGTTTTCATTGTACAGCGCTTTAGAGCATGATTATCATTATTGTGCAGTGCTTTAGAGCATTAATATCATTGTTATTATAATAATAATAATATGAATTATTATTATTATTGTTATGATGATTATTATTATGTGTGCATTGTTTTGTTTTCTGGATTTAGGGTGCCTCAAGGTTGGACCCTTGTGGCTTTTCCCCCTCTCAACCCCTTGGCTTTATGCCTCTATAATGATGCAATTTAGCCACCCCCCCACCCCCACCCCAACCCCATTATTGAAATCACTCATGAACTGATTAAGGCCCTTAATCGCACTTTATGCCATTATAAAATTATATTACATTGTATATGTAACAAGGAATCATTAAGCCACTTGGCTTTCTAGTTGGATCATTTTATCTCAAGTTTCACCATTACTATTTCATTTATCTTTCAGAGTATGCTGCCAATTTTACAGTCCCTGTGATATGGGACAAGAAAACCAATACCATCGTAAACAACGAATCTGCCGAGATCATTCGAATGATGAACACAGAATTCAACGAGTTTTCGACCACCCCGGAGCAAAAGCAACTCGATCTTTATCCTGAGCACTTGCGTACTCAGATTGAAGAATTGAATTCATGGATTTATCCGTAAGTTCTATGCACCTTCGTAGTAGAAAATATAACGGGATTGGCATCTACCAGTCTGCAAATTGTTGAAAGGGAAGGAACGAAATGAGGAACCGGTAGTGCACAAGGGAGATTATAATGAACCATCAGCTGTGACCTCTGGTTGTTTGTCTATCATCAGTGTGTGCACGTTCAATACTGATAAGTCATTATGAAATGGTGTGGGTTGGGGGTTATTGGGGGGGAAGGGGCAGGGGTGGGACAGCTTTAAGTGTATGGTTACTCAAATTGCACTCTTCCTGATTCATCAGTGTACTTGTTATAGTTTAATAACATACCTTGCATATAATAGCGCTGCCCTTTTCAGTATTTTACGAACAGTCGAGGTTAACTTGGTATGTTTTTGACAATTCTCACAACTTGACAGTATAGTGATGCGTCTCGTGTATATTCAACAAAATTCCTTTTGACTGACATATTTGCACAAACTTGAGTTGCTATTCAGAAATATTTCAGAAAATGGGCCAAATGTGAACTTCTAAAAAAATCCTAGAGGTCACTTCTGTGGAGGGGCAGTGGTTGAGCGAGGGATAGGGGAATTGTTGAATCACGACAGAGGGATGCACCATCCATCGTAACCATCCTCCTATATAATTTATAATTGCTATAGTGAGTACCCTATTACATTGGTACTCATTTCAGTACCTACAGTTCTTGTTCTGGAAGGGGAGAAGATGATAGGGGATGGGGGAGGAGACAAAACAGGGGTGGGGGAATGGCAGAAGAGTGGGTCATCGGTGAACCAAGGGATATTTCACTGCACCATCATCCTCTGTTATTCAGTAGCTGTTGCCTGTGGGTACCCTGTGGCATTCATAATCTATGGGAACAGTATTTTGTTTGTGTGAGAGAGAAATGGTTAAAATGGGAGAGTTTTATTGCCATGTTGCTGGATGGTAGGACCAAAGAAAAGGGTTAGTTCCATACACCCTTGCATCCTTTATAAATCATGAGCTATTTTCTCTGAGTATGTTTCTATGTGTAAGTTAGAGGGATGCCAAGAGAGCATAGCCTGCATAAGAGGGGTGAGGTGAGGGTAAGGGGAGGAGAAGGAGATCTTACCTTTTTGTTATTTGTAATTCTTCAGATTCTGGCTGCCATTTTATAATGTACGTAGTCTGTTTTTTGTGAGTTCATCACCTGTCAAGTTAACTGTCATCCAAAACAGTTTAGTTGCTGTTCAGTGAAGAATTGTTCTTGTGTTATTAGCAACTTTGAAAGAGAACAGAAATTGTCTTTGTTTTATGCAAACGAGAAAAGGAAATGATTAAAACAAAATTTGGAAGTGGTCCTTCTGATAACCAGGTCGAGGGTGCATACTGTATGTCTGACCGTATTGTAAATAGTAATTGCTTTGTCTTTTATCGATACAGTACATGCATGTAGTCAATTTGTAATGTCCTTTTGTTGAAGGTGCTTGTAGTAACAGATCGACTTCCTCATAAAATAAGATTTGACTGTTTCGATCACACGTGCGGGCTCTACAACAATGAATTATTATGTGTTGTTTACCGCTCTTATGTTCCTATGGCAATGGCAACGCTGAGGTGCTGTCAAATAATTGGTCAAGAAAAAAGCAAATTTCACATGACTAGCGTATTCATCATTTTTGGGATTCATCAGGTGAAGGTAGCAACTGAGTTCCCCCCCCCCCCCCCCCCAGACCTGGGTGTCAGAGACATTGGTCCGCATCACTTGGCCATGAATCTGCTCCTGGGTTGAAGGGGTGTATATGATTGGCTGAGAGAGAAGTGTTATGATATGGAAATTTCCATTATCCAAACCATATAGATATAAACTTCCTTTCTTATCATCACCATTAATATAGCCTATCTATGGAAATTTCCATAGATGTCAAAATATATTCCATATTTACCAAAAACATCTCCACATATACCAAAAATTTGGAAGGTTGCCGACTAAGAAAAAAAGATGGATTGGGGATTTTAATATTTCAGTACTAAGTTGTGCCAAATTATATGCATAATACCCTGGAAGATAATGAGCTGAAGCTTTGTAACCTCAGAAACTTCTTGAGACAGCTTGCCAAAGAGAAAGGAAAGGTTTTTGTCATGAATAACACAAAACTGTGACTGTGTGATATAATGGTTAATACCCAACCATATGCCTTGCCCTGAGGGGGTGTCATTTTTCAAGAGTTTTTGATGGAAGTTTAAAAGCAAGTACACTTTGTTTAGTCCTTGTGTTATTACAGTTTGCATGATATGTCTCAATCGTGACAACCAAAATTTGGTTGTATTCCTTGAAAACAGCTAAATCATCGGATTTATTTTTTTCACAACAAATTTTAGGCAGATAAACAATGGCGTGTACAGAGCCGGATTTGCAAGAAGCCAGGAAGCCTACGATGAAGCGGTGAAAGAAGTTTTTGAAGGTTTGGATAAGGTTAGTGTGTGTCAACTGTCAAGCAATGTTATTCTGGCTATCCAATCAAAAAGAAAAGGTTTTAAGGCATTGAAGACTCGCCCCAAACTGCGTGTCGCCCTCTGAAAAAAGTTCACATTCCGTTGCTTGCAAGTGAAGTTTTTTTCTTGTAGTTTACAAAATGCAGACAGTAATGAAACGTGATACCGTGTGATTACTTTTATCTAGACCTGAGATGTCCATCGCTGCTATGTACACTGTGTTGTGGGTATTGACCATAGCGGCATGTATAAACTGTACACTAGTGTCTAATTACCGGTGGTAGCGAGCTGTGTGTGTATATTCTGGGGTCGATGGTGGTGTCTAACACTTCTGTTACACCTCATTCGAAACTAGGTCAGATTACCGGCATGAGACGTTTCTTTGTGCGCGAGTCTTCACACCCTATAAGAACAAACCGCCATATGTTTATGTCCTTCCTCTATAGTGTATCAAACAACCGTAACACCGCCACCACTATGACTATATTGTTTTGGGGCAGGGGGGAAGTTAACTTTTTCAGAGCGCGGCATGCGGTTTGGGGCGAGTCTTCAATGCCTTTAAGTTCGGCATGTTATGTAAGCTGATCACTGCATCCGTGGCACACCAGAATGACCTCCATGCATTTATTTCAGCTTGTCTTGTTGATCATTCCACTAGCGCCCTCATTGAAAGAAAATTGTCTATGAACTAAAATGTGATATGGGGTGTCTAGTTTTGACTGTAACAAGCCTTATACATAGACTGCTAAAACTGGCTATTGAAATGGTTAGTTGAGTGCCTACGAAAATAACATATTTCCGTGGAAGGGTCCCACACCCTTCATCTATCTGTCACCCCCAACCTATCTCCCCCCCCCCCCAACACCCTTTTATAAGTTTCCTATGCCCATTGCAAAATATTTACAATTCATTGATATTTCAGTGCAGAAAATTGCTGAAATAATTCACAAAATATGTTCACATCTCACACAAGACTATGGGAGGAAAAAGCATCATCAGCATTTACCGATTTCAAAAGACTGAAAGAAAGTTTAATAATATTTTATTTTGATTTTTTAGGCCGAGGAGATTCTGAGCAAGCAGCGGTATCTTACTGGGAACACCATCACTGAAGCTGATGTGCGTTTGCTTACAACTCTCCTTCGATTCGATAAAGTTTACGTTGGCCACTTTAAGGTAAGCTCCTGAAGACTCCATAAAAGCATGTTTTCTTTTTAAATTGAATTTGTAAATTTTTCAAAGTACTGCTCAAGTTTTCATCACCAAGTGAAAATAAATTAGTGAGTATCTACAGATGTGATTTAACCAGTGTCTGAAATTGTTGTCACTGAAAGCTTTTTTATCAGTATTAATCAGTAATTACATCAAATTTTGGAGTTTCCATGCATCATCATCATGTTAAAATAAAGCTTGCAAAGTATTGCTATGTACCTTTGATATCAATGCATTATTTAATGTTGATCAAAATTAATGTAAAAAGCTACTTTTATGGAAATATTTGTGAATAGAAATTTATATATGTCAGTATGCAATTATCCACGGTTCCTGAAAACTTGAAACAAGGTGCAATAACATCTTGCTTGTGTTTTAAAAGTAACCCATAATTATTTTTTAACAGTAACCCTAAACAAACAAAACATTGTTTTGTTAGTTCCAAGTCAAGTACAAGGCATGAAATGCTGAAATCTTTCCTCACTTAAAACTTTGGGAATAAAAATATAGCGCAATTTTATGTTCTTGCTTCGGAGAAACTGACTCTAAAATCAGATTAGTTAAAGGTCCAAACTGGTAATTGAGACTTTGATTGATGACCTGTTGATGCATCAGTTGTTTTGTTGATACATTTCTTTCATTTCTGGGAACGAAAAATGCTTTTAAATGTGTAGCATAATTGCGCTTCATGTTGTGTACGTGTGTAATAGCATGTCAAAGTTTAGCCTAAGTCAGAAAAGACAGTGAATGGTTCAGTAGTGTTGCATTTGTACCCACATTTTAGGCAGGCTCATAGACATAAATTGTGATTGAGTGGTGAGTGGTGGGGGGGGTCAATAATTAAGGTGGGGTACAAAAATTCAAGGAAGGACAAACAATTTAAGAAGGGGCACAACTATTTGTGTCCTGTAATTTTAGAGTTCTTAATGCACATGTTGGTGCCACAAAATGCATTGGGGGAGTGTGAATGGGTGGGGAGCGTACTGGGATGCCCAGCTTAGTGCCAGATATTATGAAATATTAAATTTCTCCTCTTGTTCCTCATTTCGATACCTAACCAATTGTTTCCTATTTTTGTTCATCCAGTGCAACAAGAAACGTATCATTGATTACCCTAACATTTGGGGTTTCGTGCGGGACATGTACCAGCTCTCTGGCATATCCGGGACAGTTGACTTTGAACATATTGAGAAGCACTATCAGGTAAAGCCTATTAATCGACGAAAATGCTGTCTTAAAGTAAACATTGAACTTCCGCTGTGGAAATTAACCGCTAGTTTATTTGGATAACCTTCTTCCTTAAGACTGTTGATGTGGGTTACGGATTAAAAGAGGGAAGTCTTCTAATGACCTTATTTGTTGATCAGTAATATGGGTGATTCTATGGTTCAATCCACCCACCCTACTTTCATTGAAATAATAGCTTGCATCAATGTAGGGAGGACATAACAAAAAGTGCGACTCTTTCAAAAGCAAACCAGCAGTTAGTCAATGGTTATATCACTGGCAGCTTCTTATTGGACATGGTCTATGGCCATCTTTCTCTAACCTGGAGTGTGTGAAAATTTTGTGGGGTTTGTGAAGGCAAACCGACCCAGGCAAATATTGGGATCCAAATGGGTCTGATTTATGTATCATGTTGTATGTATGTCAGTACTGATTTATGCACCCAAGATTTCAGAGTATCACAAAATGGTCAATATCAGTGGTCATTTTCTTAATAGCAGCTTTAAAAAGGGTCTTTCAAGTATTTTCCTCCCTCCACCGTACTAATAATCATCATTGTTGAATGTTTTTGTCACCAGGCTAGTCACCGCAGCATCAACCCACATGGGATCGTAGCCATTGGCCCGGACCTGGATTTCAATGCGCCCCATGACCGGGAAAGATTTTCAAAGTAACTTGCTGGATTGCATGTTCTGCAAATAACCTTGCTTATTATAATATGATTTTGTAGTTGCTAAGGTTGTATTAGTCTCATTTATTCAATATATTTTACAGGTGAAAGTATGTTTAAACTTCAGTTGTGTCTATGAGTTGCTGTGTGAATTTTTTCAAGTCTAGGGTGTGAATCAAATTTACTATAATCTGATTTGGTTCACAGTTTAGTTAAGTTTGGTTTAGTTTAGAGAGCTATAAAGTTTTCATTAAGGAAACCTATGGTGGAGGGGAACATAGTTAACCATCAAAAGATAAAGCTATAGGAAAACATGATCTGTTTTCTGTATTTCATGGAAATTGAAACAGAAATAGTGAAAGCTGACCTAAACTGACCTAAAAGGCTGACCTAAACTGACCTAATAGGCTGACCTAAACTCTAAAGGTTTGCAATTAAAGAGGATATAACATTTACGTGGGACACAAAAGTTTCAGGTTTTGATTAAACAGTGTAATCCTCTTTTATCACGAGCAACCAGCTGTTCGTAACCAGATGCACATCTCAGACTGTATTACATTATGTGCCAATATTACAAGGCGTAGTCAAAGTAACACTAAGGGTGCAACCCAAAGCAGATCGTTGCTCTAACAGTGTGGGAGGCAAATTAGGATCCCTTTTTTTTCAACAAAGTATTTGAGCATCTTCACATCTTGGGACAATACAAGACTCTCCAGCCTTTACCAAAATCAGCAAAGGGAGCCGTCATTTCATCCCTATCTAGTTCCGCCAAACTTGACATGTTGCAGTCTTTGTCAACAGATCATTAACGGTACCTTGAGTCGATCACCAGTGGTATATACAACTTTGTGCAGAAAACTTGAAGAATAGATCTCTTGCAACATATTTACAAACTTTCGATTCAAGCTGATTGTTTTAGGCAGCTTAAAAAGTGTTTTCTAAAACACCAGGGCGTGTGTATGCGCAAGTTCATCCACCCTGTTGGCATGCTTGTGAAAGCTTTCATAATGATCGTGTTACTTTGAATCAGAGATATGTAAACAGTACAGATTAGGCACGTGAGGACCGATGTGACTGAGCCCCCAGTAGAAACACTGGAGAGCTGTGTAAGTTCAGATCAGATGATCTCTACATTAAGACGTCACTAGTCTTACCTATGTGTGTGAACCATTTGATCCCACCGACTATACTCATTGATTCACAATACATATGAAACCATATCATTAAATGGCAATAAATAGGAAAGTAACATGTTATCTCTTACCAGGTTCCTAGTGCAATGTACATGGGATGGTTGATATTTCTACACTGAAGATTTCATAAAACTACAGAGGCTTGTTCATGCAATATTTGGTGTTTGCTTACTAACCAAAACAAAAACTGATTCAAAGACCAGGGGCAGGCTAGGTTCTTTACCTGCAAGCATAACTTTGCTCAAAACAACATAGAATAGTGGAATAATTTAGCACACTTTGCATGTGGGCATTCCACATTCTCTACCAATGTTTTCTTATGCAAGTACGACTATTTTTGGTAGTCTCATTTTTGTAGCCATCAATACTGGCATCTCTCTACCCAGATTCGCCACTGCAGACAATTAAAAGTTCTTGATTATCAGATCACCTGACAAAACATTTTTTTTCAAATAATAATAATAATAATCCACCCTTTACCACATTTGAACTATTTTCAGTAATGTGATGTTTCAAAGCAGAGCACTGTTTATTCAAAGTCTCAGGTATTACCCTTGCTAGTCTTTCATGCTGGATGAATTTCATAAGGACGAACAATAACCAGCAAAGAGAGCATTAAAAGTCTAAACTCTGATCTTAAATCAGATACAAACATGATCAAGTCGCTTGTGATCCATTTTAAAGGTTGATATTATCTTGTATCTTCATATGGACAAAATCTGTGAACTGTACATCAGGTTTGATAACATTAAGGACCAATGGAGGTTATCTTCAAAATTCAAACTAATTGTTGTGTATTCTTGCATGCGGAAATAAATATATCTATCTTAGTATATACCTTAACCTTAGTATCTTACGTTCTAACTTATATCTTACTTTAGATATCATGTTAGTATTCATGATTATTATGATAAGGCTAGAGAAGCATAAGATTTCAGATAAAAAAATCAAGCAATTGATTAATTCATAAACCCCAGGATTTTATTAAATGAGGTCTCATGTGAATTTTTAGGGGGTGGGAAGGAGGGGGCAATTCAGACCTTGGTTTTGGAAAAAAAGGGAAAAGTTTGTCAACCCATTTTTTAGGAACATAATGTTTGGACAAGAGTTCTTTCTTTCTTTTCATTTGATCATTTTAATCTGAAGAAAAAATCTGATGTTTGTTAAATATTCTTGTTACTTTTTAAATACATCTCAGATGTCCATTGCTGTCACCATCACAAACACTAGCATTGAGTTCTTGAACATTTCACTAGGAAATGAGAAAATATCACAGATTTTATGGCATTTGCATTAATGCAAATTAGAAAACCACAATAGTGTGAGGCTGTGCTGTCAATATATGCCTATCATAATGTTATTGTATTAATATGTTTAATCTGTTTTACTCTTGTGTTGCTTACATCTCTTGGTTCATTTTAATCTGGAATACACTTCAGAAATATAATTATCTATTACTATGTTCCTCTTTAATTGCTGTTCTTTAGTCATCCCTACAACCTCAAATCTGCTATGTATCCCCCTCCACCCACTCCAGATTTTGTACTTGTTTGCCACTCTACGCCACTATTCACTTTCATACAATAAGTCTCAAGCTTAAATCATACATGAACAAATGCATATTTTTGTGTACGATCCTGGAATACAATAGTTATCAAATATGAACATTTTTTGGAAATATAATCTATTACATACTAGGACCTTACCATTGACCTTTATGGCACCTTAGAAATAAGAGTAATATATCTACTTACCATGGCACACACTATATTTAACCCTGCCATTCACCATAATAGAAATCTTGGATGCCACCTCTGAGCCCAAAATAGTCCACGGAAAGGGGCCAGCATTTATCGTTTTGACGCACTATTTAACACGAATGGAAATTGAGCTGAGAAACGTGGAGACTAAGTTTGTATAAAAAGTGCATAGTCATTGTACACAGATAGATAGTGACCTTATCAAAACAGTGAATAAATCATCATGATCTTTCAGGAGTGAATATTGCCTGTGTTTAATAGATCTTTATTGCTGATGAGCTGCTCCCTAGCAGTACATATGGCATTTATCTAACATTTACTTTGTGAGATAATGAGTTCAACAAGACCATGGTCCTTAGGGAATCAAAAGCGAGAAAAGACATGACTGTTAATGTAAGGTTTAAATATGAATGAATAATTTCACACAAGGTTGCTGTTCAGAGTTGTCACGGTGAGGCGAATTGAACAAGAGAAGAGGATTCTGCCAGAATAGTTTCAGTTACGATACTATATTTCAATCGTTTGAAGTGCATACAACTATTTACAAAACAAACAGATCGCTTAAGAGTTGAACGAGGAAATTATTTCTTCAAATACTTGACAGCATTGTGAGATTGTGGTTTCTCCTGCAAAGATTCTTTGATAACCATAAAGCTTGGTGGCAGACAACATGACATTTACAACAAAGAATAAATTTACTATTATGCATTACAAGATGAAAATCCCATATCAATATCTCGCTCTTCACTCTAGATATGATTGTACAAAGGAGACTCATTTGCCATGACAATGTCACATACTCTTCTGCTGCCAGAAACATTCAGAAAAGTCAAATTTGTTAAGAATTTATTCCTTCGTGGTTACATATGCCATCGCACCAAGGGTTGGTTTTTCCTGAGTTAATATGGCAAATTTAGTTTTCTTTCTCTTCTTAAACAGTCAACGCACACCCCCCTTCTACATATCTCTAAATAAAAAAAAAGACAATACTAGTACAAACTGCTGATTAAAAAATTATGTAAAGTTGATACGATACAAAAGAAAACATTTGACAAACTTACTAAGTTACAAAATACATACATAGGAAATATCAGCCTCGAGTGAATTGCATGTGAGAAAACATCTGAATGGTTTCTATAAAAAATCATAAAATAACATGTATAGCATTTACTAAATCTTAACTATTAGAAAACTCAAAAGGTATCTGTAAATCTCCCTCCTCCTCTTCCCCCACCTGTTGAATATGTTCAACCTGTTTCCTTGTTTTTACAAGAATTCTAAAGCACTATGCTTTTCAATGACCATCTATCTCTGCCCGCTATACGGAATCAAGTGCTGGAATCACTGTTGACAATAAGCCCTATCTTTTTTCATCTAAATGAATCAAGTGACAATTTGAATGCACCCTGGTTGACAAATATATCCTGGCCCACCCATCTCTCATGTAAAGTTGTACTCTGCTATCATCACTTCCAACATACCTCTCCTACAGACCTCGAGCACAGTACAAAAAAAATTGTCTACACCTAAGGCTTCCAAAATGTGTACTGGTTCACATTCGAGTGGTGTCTCCTGGCAGACCCTTCTGAAAAAGAATGTTTCCTAACACATTCATACCTCCCCCCCCCCAACCCCAACCCTCTTTCTCACCTCTGATTCTGGTACTACTAATAGTACTGCACTACCTGACAATCCAGATAAACCATTCTTATACACAGATAGGAAACAACTGGAAATAAAAACTTGCACCATGCATCAATTTAGCATCGTCTGAATGTTCAGTTTATCATCATCATCAGTCGTAAATCAAACTATTTTGTACCACTCACAATAGTACGGCAATACCTGACAACCCAGATAAAACCATATCCTACTGCACAGCTCAAACAACAGAAATTAAACTTGTACAAAGTATCGCTATAAGAAACATCTATAACTTGACTATTTAATTATTGCAAATCAACTATTACCGATACCTTCACGCATTTTATGAATAAATTGCAGTAGGTACATTTGAAGTTGTACATCCAGTGGATTTGTGGTTTGGTAGAATCCTGGAACACCGGCCTTCTCCAGGGTACCCTGTTGATCACTCACGCAGTTATCCAACTCCAAAACTATCCTTTCATCCATTTTCTGAATTTCTTCTTTGCTCTTTGTTTCCAAAGCCTTTTGGAAGAAAACTCATTCCATTAAAATCATTAAAATCAGAAGGAATTTAAAAAAAAAAAAAAAACGAAAGCTGAATAAACAAATTTGTTTTAACTAAAGGAAAGATTGTTCGGTAATAGTTAGCTTGATGACTCTTATAGTAGCCCTTTGTGTTAATTTTTATACAACAGATACACTGAGTAATTGGTTACTTTGAGACATTATTCACATTACTTATTAAATATTTTATGGATTTATGGATCAGCTTTAAATAAGGACTTTTAGTTTCTTACCTCCGTCTCTTCCTCTATTTTCTTTTTAGTTAAAGGCAGATTGTGTGGTCTTGCTATGCAAGCAGCAAGGGCATCCTCATGTTTCTTTTGAAGTTCCACTTTTTGACCTGTTTACAAACAGGCAGATGAAAATTAATAATCAATGAATAAATAGTTTATTGATCAGTTTTCCTGTCTGGTCTTTCACCAAAAGAGAGCAAAAACAACCCATAAGTCACTCAAATACTTCTGTTTCAAAAGGTGGCACTTGGCAAAACATGTTATGTTGAATACATGTTAAACAAACAGAGAAACATTTGAGAGGAACTTATCATTTATATGTTGTTGTTTTTTTTTCTTCAATTTAATCACCTTTTAAATGTCTGCATTTTTCAGTGACTAACATCTCATATTATATAAAATTAAATAGGATTTACAAAAATTAATACCCTAACTGAGACACTACATGGTCTACTTATCTCAGTGTCACTTTTCATGGTATGACAGACAAATGCTACACATTTGCTCATCATTGCAGAAAGACAAGAAGAGTATGCATGTTTTCACAGGCAACTCCAGATATCGGATTTTCAGTCACATCGAAAATCAGAGCTGCAACAGTATTACCCTAGACTAGAGTACATGACTTTATTTCTGTTTTAGTAAAGGAACCATTATCCATAAATAACAACCAATGAAAACACTAACATTGGTCAACAACTAGAAAAGCCTTGATTGAGAGTGGGATTGGGGTAACAATTTTAAAACAACATGGCTTACTTTTATGTGACTCTATTAACTTGGCTCTCTGCTCCATTAACTTTCTCTCGGTAATTTGTTGTATTTCTTGGAGATGCAGCACAATTTCAAACACTGTCTCATCCACTAAGGAATAAGCCAGGGAACTTAAGAGGCTGCATGGGATTCTTTGCTGGAATTTCCTGCATCAACCATGGAAGAAAAGAATGATACTTCTGTAAGATGCTCAGTGGACAACTAGAAAGCACCCAATCACTCCACCCAATACCCACACCATTTTGGTAAATAGACTTTAAAAAAATGCTTTCACCACAGATGTCCTTGATTGATGAGAATGATCAAACAAATAAAGAAAGATAGTTGGGGAATGGGAACCAGAATGAAAACATTTCATGGTTCCTTGCTGCTGTTCATTAGTTCCATTCATAGGGAAATTTCTAACAAAGCCCTAATACAACAACAGTAATTTATGCTCACAAACTTTTGTTGCCAAAGTAATGCTAAGCCCTGATATCAATTGCAACACACATCAGTGTGTGAAGACTATCTACCATTATCATCATACCAAGTTTGACGAAATTCTGACTAGTAATAGTAGCCAAGTAATTGCAATTTGGAGTATTTCACGTTTGACCCCATGACCTCATTAATATTCATGAAATGAGCACCAAAATCAACAGGGTTAATCTACTTACTATTGGCCACCCACTCACCAAGTATGGTAATGATTGGTCATTCCCTTGTTGAGTTATTGTGCATACAAACTTTTCATAACGAAATAATGCTAGCCCCCCCCCCCCCTATAAACATGCATGATATCAATTGCAACACACATCAGTGTGTGGAGACTATCTACCAATATCATACCAAGTTTGACAAAATTCCAATAAATAGTAGCCAAGTTATTGCAACTTGGGAGTCTTTCACGTTTGACCTGTGACCTCATTAATATTTTTTAACTTTGACCTCCTATAACTTCGCACACGAAGGTCACACGGGGGTCAACCTATTGACATTTATGATCAGAAGGCACCTTTGACATCTGAAAATAGCATCGAAACTGTAAAAATCCCCAAAACACGAAAAGGTCACCAGAGGTCAAGTTGAGGTCAAGGGTCACCCAGATGCGGGTCGACAACTGGATTACATTGAAGCAACTCCCAACCTTAACGGACAGTTCGTTCTCAAGTTATCACAAAAATACTAGTTTGTTATCATTAATTGACCTTTGGTGACCTCGGATCACATGACCGTTAAGTTTGAAAATATTCCCCTATACCATTTGCAACTTGTCCCAAAATATCAACCGTGTCACACCTTGGAACTGAGAGTTATTGCATTAAATGTCTGAAAATTAACTTTGACCTCGTATAACTTCGCACACGAAGGTCACACGGGGGTCAACCCATTGACATTTATGATCAGAAGGTACCTTTGACATCTGAAAATAGCATCGAAACTGTAAAAATCCCCAAAACATGAAAAGGTCACCAGAGGTCAAATTGAGGTCAAGGGTCACCCAGATGCGGGTCGACAATTGGATTACATTGAAGCAACTCCCAACCCTAACGGACAATTCATTCTCAAGTTATCGCAAAAATACTAGTTTTTTATCATTAATTGACCTTTGGTGACCTCGGATCACATGACCGTTAAGTTTGAAAATATTCCCCTATACCATTTGCAACTTGTCCCAAAATATCAACTGTGTCACACCTTGGAACTGGGAATTATTGCACTAAATGTCTGAAAATTTACTTTGACCTCATATAACTTCACACACAAAGGTCACCTGGGATACACCTATTGACATTTTTGATTGGTGAGACGTGAATATAGCATCAAAACTGTAAAAATTCAAACATTTTTTTCTTTGCCCATTTTCTCACCCAAAATACTAGTTTTTTAACATTAATTGACCTTTGATGACCTCGGATCACATGACCGTTAAGTTTGAAAATATTCCTCTATACCATTTGCAACTTGTCCCAAAATATCAACCTTGTTACACCTTGGCCCTGGGAGTTATTGCATTAAATGTCTGAAAATTAACTTTGGCCTTGTATAACTTTACACACAAAGGTCACCCGGGTGTCAACCCATTGACATTTTTGATCGGAAGGTACCTTTGATATCCAAATCTAGCATCAAAACCAAACATTTTCTTTTTCGCCCGTTTTCTCCCAAACTAAGCACATTTTTTCTAATGTGACCTTTGACCTTTTGACCTTGGTTTCAAATGTAGTTTGATCTGCTGATTCCAAAAATCAACACGATAAGTCTGTACAGCCATCCTAACTCCGACCGAAAACTTTGACCCCTTATAAGTTCGCACACAAAGGTCACACGGGGGTCAACCTATCCATATTTATGATCGGAAGGTACCTTTGACATCTGAAAATAGCATCGAAACTGTAAAAATCCCCAAAACATGAAAAGGTCACCAGAGGTCAAATTGAGGTCAAGGGTCACCCAGATGTGGGTCGACAATTGGATTACACTGAAGCAACTCCCAACCCTAACGGACAATTCGTTCTCAAGTTATCGCAAAAAAACTAGTTTTTTAACATTAATTGACCTTTGGTGACCTCACATCACATGACCGTTAAGTTTCAAAATGTTTCCCTAACCAGTTCACAACTTGTCCCAAAATATCAACCTTGTCGCACATTGGCACTGGGAGTTATTGCAGTTTTAGTATTTTGGGTTTTTGGACCATAACTGACCTTTGGTGACCTTTGTGGGCACCAAAAACAATAGGGTTCATCTACTCACTATGGGCCACCCACCCACCAAGTTTGATCATGATCAGTCCATCCCTTGTTGAGTTATCGTGCATACAAGCTTAAGCGTCACACACACACACACACACACACACACATACATACACACACACGCCAACCTGAATACATAGGTTCCTTTGCTTTTAGCAAGGAACCAAAAAGGCAATGTTGTAAAAAGAACAGTCAGAATGATGCAGAAACAATGTACTTACAGTGGAATTTGCCTTGACATTCCTTGTAGTTCTGTCAATAGTAAATATTGCCTAGTCTGCCTGGCTACTTTATCTGTGTCTACAATTGGAGTCGGAGTATACATGCTCATTGTAGTCTCTCTCTTTCTTTCTCTCTGTAATAAAGAAATAAATACTAAAATCTATTTGAATAAATGCACAGGCCTAGGCATATTGCACATGAATGATGGACAAGCCTAGGCCTACAGCAAACTTTCTGAGGATTTAAGTTTTAGCTAACTTTTCTAGCAGCATTTAAATTTGGAATTTTGTTTCTATGCTATTTCAGTATGTTATAATCGCTTAACATTACCTTGACCAACACCAATTTGTTCTGAATATCAAAGGACGACTTACTGAAGAAATTTAGTTGTGATATATATTTTAAAATCCAAGATATTCCAATTTCCAGATATTCACCTTTAAAATATGCAAAATCTCTGAATGCTCCTTTAGGGTTATATTGAAGATGATGTCAACCTCTCAGTGTATGTAATAAGGTTTATCCATGGTTTCATAAATTCTAATGACTCAAACATATTCTTATAAGTTATAAGTGTACATAACAAATCGAGCACCTTTGGATGACATGAATTTTTTTATCCTTGACAAATTTGTGTCACATTCCAAACATTTCATTTGACTATTTGAGTCCATAAAGCCTTATATTGCCCATTGAGTCTTGCGTTGCATATGAGAAACTGATGTAATGGTCTGCAGGGAAATATTTATTTAGTATTTTTCCATCACAAATTGCTATACATATGCACTATAGCAGATGTATAGCAGCTTTGTACACAGGAAACACAGCACTTTAAATGAGACGTAATTCTGAGACCTCAAAACTGCTACTGAAATGTGAACACTAAATAATTCCCTCATCTGTGTAATAGACTTCAAGGTCCAGTCATTTAAATGATTATCGTCAATTGTTTAAAGGGGAATTTCTCGAAATGTGGTATATAAATTATACATCCTGGACTGATAGGAGTGGTTGTTAACAAACTACAGCAGATCAAAATTATTTTGTGCCTAAATCATCATTTACGAAACTAGGCTAATGTTAATAACAATATTTTGCATTAAATGTAAAGATTTTACCATACCATAATCTCATACCAAATAATATACACTAATTTAAATTTAAGTGTACACTAAGTTACTGTAGTCCTAGGCTACTATGTTATGTTACTGTGAAAGCCAGGCCAAAGAGCTCTAAAGTGAAAATAAAGATCATATACTATAAAGGCTAAGCATAATATCTGTAGCTTTTACATCGAAAAGATATGACTTTTAAAACCCAGAAGAATATTTGTAATAACACTACCTGTCACTGTTACTGTCACTAGGCCTAATAATACACTAGGTTAGAACGCCTAGCCAGTAGGCCTACTAAGGTTTAGAACTTATAAAAATGCCAAAAATAGCTGTAAAAATTTCAAGAATGAACTTATAAGTGTTAAATTTTAGTACCTTGAGTTATGGCTTAGAAATAAACGTACAACCTGGGACCTTTTTAGACTTTAGAGAATCTGATTGATGGTTGCAATGGATAGGAATCACATTGCGTCCGTTCATAACAGAGAAAGTAGGCTATCCATAGAAATTGAACAAGTGATGCAGACGACGTCGTGGCCACGTACAAAAATCGAATTGGAAATATTTTTGCGAAAAACGAGCTTCAATTTAGAAACTCACATATTAAATTTTCTTCTGTTTCTAAAGAGTTTTCGTCTTTACTTTAAATTTCCCAATTGAAATAAAATTGCAGCTCGTTTATTCAACTTTTCTGAAATATATGCAAAGTTTCCTTTTAATCACCTTTGACCTGTTTTCGTTTTCAACCAATCAGAATCCCTGTTGAGCTAGATATAAATTCACACACGTTATTTAAATTGTCATTTGAAATCTGCATTTAACAGTGGTAAGTACCGTTATACAGTTTCAGTCTTTCCGAAATAAATCACGCATTCTCATTCCTGTAATTCCGTATATATTCTATGTAAATTTTCTGCAAAAAATATGCAGGTTCTGGCTTGATTGCTGTAGAATTTAGCTGATTATAATTAGCAAGATACTGCTTGCAAGTTGTTAAAATTTACAAAGAAGCTCTCGTCTAAGATTAACTTAGGCCTAGCCTAGGCCTAGACCCTAACACTACAGTAACAAATAACGGCTACCCGTTATTTCAGCTTTGTGCCCAACTAAATACTAACGTCAGAACGATAAACCATCTTCGTTTTGTAAGTTACAGAGAAGAAAATTTATGTGAGGTCATTCAGCCTAGCCAGTGGATGATCAGTACGGATAAAGTTTGCAGGAATATGCTAGCCTATACTTGCTATGATACTGCCTAGGCCTAGGTGAAGTTTCTTTTTGTTGTCTAACAGTTAGAGTTTGACCATTCAGTTGATAACAATAGGGCTATGTTAACAGTATATATATTTGTCATTCAGGCCTCCATGATGCAAGATCTATTGTAGGCTTAGGTTAAGTTAGGTATCTAGGCCCTAGGCTACATATAAAAACTAACATGTAGCCTAATTGTAAACCTTATATTACTTAACTTAAAAATTGAATTATAGTTTGTCAGATCCTTGGGAGTTCAAGGACTACAGTATAGGCCTGGGATTGTTGAAGCAGGCTGCAGTATAGGTGATATGGGATTCTCCCAAGAAAAAATAAATAAATTTTACAAGTGTATCCTCTCATAAAGACTGCACAGTGCCTCAGTCTTTGTCTTGGGCTCCTGTGAAAGGAAGCACTGCAAATTGTGTACAGTGTCTTATATATGTTATAGCAGACTGCATGAACATTATGAACTCAGTTTTTACTCATTAAACCATCAGTTAGTGATACACAGTAGTAATTTAATGAAACAAACCTACCTCCTACCATTTAACAAAATTGTTAACATGTTGAACACACCTTCCACCAGATTCACTCAATAAATTTTTAATGAACATTTCATTCGAACACTATGTAATATTTATCTAGACTAGTTCTAGTGCCAGTGGTCAACAGTGTGTAAGCGTAAGCCTGGTCTTCGATGAATTGTTTTGTTCGTATTGACTTAGTAGCATTACTTTCTCAAAACAGTTGTCGTATCATGTCACTTAATGCACTAGATTTGGGTCCGATCTCAAATACGGGCCAGATATCTGATATTCTGGATTCAGCTGTAAATCTAGCCGGATCTGGTAAAATTGGAAATTCAACAGTTTCTTCCTGTTAAAGATTGTTGGGGTGTGTTGGTATGAATGAAATACTTATTAAAAAAACAGCTTTGTCTTGAAAGATATTGGCTGACCAGTACAAACTACTGTAATAACAATTTGTGTACATGTCCACTTTGTAGTTGATGTAGTGACCTTTGTCTGTATGCAGTCAATAGTCTGTGCCTTATTATATCATTTCTGGTCTACATAATGATGGAGAATTATTCACTCTTGGGACAGATGTTTGAAGTCCTACAGGTGATGACTGTTTGGGCACATCATACAATCTTTTGCAAATTGTTTTATTCTTGCTTTCTTTCTGCAGAGTTCACAAATTACAAGATCTCATTCTTTGGATTTGATAAGAATTTCTCCCTACCAGTACTCTCAAATCAGTCATCATGCCAGGAGTTGAAGAAAACAGATTCAGGGCCTTCAAAAATAAAGGCAAAGATATGTCGGTGAGTCTTGTTATATTATATACACTATATCTGCAGTTTATATCCAGGTGCGGTAATTTGAGCTGATCCAGTACATGTGAAATGTTACTTGTAGTGTGACCTACTAGTGCTAATTGGTAAAGTGAAAGTATTATATTTGTACTACAGTCGAATCAGAAATGTATCAGTTTTTGACAACATTGATCCTATAAATGTACCATGTGAAGTGCATGGGAACGTTGTGGTGCCATTCAAAATGTTTTAGAGATATTTTTTCTGCACTTTTATGATATTTTGATGTGAGCGTAATTGATCCTTTTGTCGCAAGATGTTATATTGGTAAATTGGTGAAATATTTAATGAGTGGTCAATTTATCATTTGGCTGCCAGTTGTTAAATTGATTACGTTTAACAAAAAAATCATGGTAATTTTGTTGCTAATCGTTATTAATATAGCGGAACTGAAAATTGCTAAGTCCTGTATTTACAGAAACGTCCTAACATTCATTGATGGCACCTTAATATTTCCATATTATAATTGAGCCACTTTGGTTCTCAAGGAATAAAATGTACATGATTTCACTACTTACTGCAATTATCAATACATAAAATATAAACACATGCAGAGAGGGTTTTTTTGTTTTTCCTCTTTTTGTCTCCCTCAGGAGATGCGTCGGCGGCGTCAGGACAACTCGGTGGAATTGAGGAAGGCCAAGAAAGAAGAAAACATAATGAAGAGAAGGAATGTAGCCGAAGATGAGGAAACCGTCAGTCCATTGCAAGAAAAGAAGCAGGTAAATTAAGAACTTAAGGGAAAAAAAGGGGAAGAGTTCTTACTTTATAGGAAACCTTTACCATGACACTCTGCTTGGCCATTCACATAAATTGTAAATAATAAAAAAAAGTTAAGAGAGAAATTTAACCCAAAGAGGTGATTAAATCATATCCTTCATCAACCCCTCACTCCTCCTTCCATGTACTACGTGGATCCTCAGCCTTTTTCTTATTCTTTTTTAGCCAACAGTGACAATGACCATTCCAGAGATATGGCAGGCAGTGAATAGTAACAATCCAGAACAGCAGCGAAAGGCTGTCCACTGCGCCAGAAAGCTCTTGTCTCGAGAGAGAGATCCACCCATCCAAACAGTTATTGACAATGGCTTTCTGCCAAAGTTTGTGGAGTTTTTAAGTCACAATGATGAGTAAGTATTTTCTTGTCCATAAAGAGGTGTCCTGTGTCCTATGGTTCAAACTGTTTTTGAAAAGATGGAAAAGGCATCCCATGTGGGATCTTATAATTGGAGGAGGATGCCAAACTAGCGACTTGTTTAGAATTTACTCGGCTGGCTAGGTGATCTTCTCACAAAATTGTTCACAATTGTAACTGTTGAAATTGTCTTGTAATGGAAGATTATGCCAAACTAAATTAACATTATGGAGTTTTCCAAATCTACCTAACAAGTCCCACAGTATATACATGATACATATACTATATGCACATACCATAGATAAGTATGTAATGTACACAACACATTGGTTGATCAGTAAACAAAAAGATCTGTCCCTGCTTTCAATTAAATTGAAATTTTGTCAAAATTTCTAAACTTATGGTTTGTGTTTTAGTCTTGCTAGAGGAGTGTTTTGGATTCCTAGCTTTGTTCTCTTCAATCCGATGCTCTTGGTGCCCCAAGGAGATGTAATTAGGGTAATAAATATCTAACTTTTGCAATTTTTGTTTCTGTCAGTCCTGATATCCAGTTTGAAGCTGCCTGGGCCTTGACCAACGTTGCCTCTGGAACCAGAAAACAGACCATGGACGTTGTCGACCAGAATGCCATTCCTGCCTTTGTTAACCTTCTCTCATCGACTCATCCGAGGGTCTGCGAACAAGCAGTCTGGGCTCTTGGAAATATTGCCGGTAGGTCAAACAACTCCGCCATGCATCGTCTTTTATTGTCTTACAGGCAGTCAAAGTTCCAGCGATAATGAAAGTCTGAATCAAACAGGATTTGTTAACTTGTGAATGGTATGTATTGGGATATGAAGTGTCTGTTTGTACATTATATACTTTTACATAAATTTGCATATCACGATGAATCCTATTCTTGGAAACCAACACCTCGAATGAATTGAGGACAAGCTCGATGGGAATTTCAGGTTGGTGGTAAATTACGGTCAATGACATTATTATGCCTGTCATCTCAAATCTCTGTCTCTATGAGTTTTTTTGTTCTATTCTCTTTAAAGGTGATGGCCCAAAACTGAGAGATCAAGTCATTAGACATGGGGTTCTCAACCCTCTCCTTGCACTGATACAACCAGCAACTCCAGTAAGTCTTGACTATCGACAACAAAACTTGTACTGAAATGTATACTTGAATACTTTAGCTCCAGTGTAGAAACCTGCTATACAGCTTTACTCTTATATAGCAATTTGACCCCGTTGTGGGGCATCTTGCGATGCGATACTGGGTAAATCATCCCAGGTGAATGTCAAATTCTCAGTGTTTTTTCTTTCTTTGTTTGTCAAGCTTAATTGTTGCAAGTACATCCCAATGTTTTACTAATGAACCTTAACTACATTTGTGAACTGATCCTATAGTAGTTCACACAATATGAATAGCTTTTTAATATAATAGGGAAGGTATAATATGTTTGTATATATTTATGCCTTGAAAATGTTACTATACAGTGTAAGGCTATAAATTTTCATATGGCCGGCCACTTAATAAAAAACTGGCTCCATTTAAAATGTAACATACATAATATAACATACTTACATAATGTTACATAATGTAACATACTTACATAGTGTAACTTGCTTACACAATGTTACATAATGTAACAACATACTTACATTAATGTTACATAATGTGACATACTTGCCAAATTGGGTTTTCTCTTCCTTTCCTTTAACATACACCCCACATTTTTATTGTTTTTCTGTTTTCTGCAGACTCCATTCCTGCGAAATGTTACCTGGACTCTTTCGAACCTCTGTCGCAACAAGAACCCGCCGCCACCTCTGGAAGTGGTAACTGCGGCGCTACCTCAACTGAAGAAACTGATCAATTGCTGTGACAAGGAAGTGGTGGCTGATGCATTGTGGGCCCTCTCCTACCTCACAGATGGCAGCAATGAAAGAATTGCTGTAAGTAACGCAAAACAAACATGGCACGACTTACTCTTGGGGGGGGGGGATGACATTGGACTTTCTCGGTTTCCCAGCACAACTTCCTCGGTTTATTTTGAGGTCGAAGCAACTGGGAAAGGATTAGTTGAGTTTTGATGGATGTGCATATAGTTTGGTGCTGGTCCTGTCTTGCAAACAAAGCCATGCTTAATTTATCACAGGGAACAAGATGATCTTGTGTCTCGGCCGCCATGTTCCAAGATAATTTATTCCCACAGGATGCGCAGTAGTATATCAAGTACCTACCTCCAGATTAAAAAGTGTTCCATGGATTTATGTACTTTCCTGGGAATTTCACTGAGTGTGTAAAGAGGCCATGAATAGTCTCAATTTTTACCTGTTTGAGTTTCGGCCCATAGAAACGGCTTGAACAGTTAGCTGTTACCGTTCACAGCTACAAACGTGAATTTCAGTCTTGACACGCAGATAACAGATATCTTCATCTGATGTACAAGTATTTTATAACCTTAAATTCACATGGACACATCTTTGTCCACTTAGTGTGACAATTAGCCTTCAAAGTTTTTATTAATTGGGGTACTGACGTTCATTCTTGAACCATAGATTCACTAAACACCTGAGTGTCCCTCAAAAGTTCCGGTGACTCTACCAAACTCTGTCATCACATATTTTAGTTACTATTATCCCTACATGTCAACATGAATGGTCCATGTAACCCTGACCTAGATTTCCTGGAATAAAATACGTTGAGATATTTTCACCACATGTAAATCAGTCATTTTTTATATACAAATCCATGGAAATTTATCATATCTTCCCCTTGTTTTGTCTTTCAGATGGTTTGCGAGGAACCTGGCATTATTACAAGATTAGTACATATGGTGCAAAGCTCTACATTGATAGTCCTGGTGAGTAAACCTTTTGTTTGTAGGAAGCATTGTTTATTGGGTTCATATAATTTACAATGTTCATACCTGACAAAAAAGAGACCAACTTTGCACAGTTTTTGCCAGCATGGAAATTTAAAACCTGGACTGCATTGGAAACCTTCAAAGTCAGTTGTTTTACAAACTGAGCACGTACATATATTGGTCAACTGCTGGTCTGAAGATGTCCACGTGTAGCCTTGACCATTGATAAGTTTCTTGAAATTATTGTATCAGGTATTCTTACACCTAAGCTTTTCCAAACCATGACTGTCTAATTTTACTTTATCATTCCAGCCAAGGAATGGAACACAAAGAGTTTGGAAGGAAACGTGCAAAACTTGTTCTTAAAATCACTTTTCCTTGCAAAGTGGCCCTCGATCCTTGAGTTGTTTACAATAAATTTGTATTGTTTGTTTTTCCCTCTTGCTTCTTCTTTTGTAAATAGACTCCAGCCTTGAGAACAATCGGCAATATTGTGACCGGTACAGATGAACAAACTCAGGTAAGCATATTGGATCAGTTCGTGTAAAATTAAGAGAGAGGCCCCAATAGTTGATGACTCTCTCAGATTTGACTTATCTTGAATTCTGGAGAAAGATTGGGTGGTAACAAGAATGATCACACAAGATGTTTTTAATGTCACTTTTTAATGGCCTCTAAACACTCTCATGCTGGACAGTGGAAAAGAAATTCTTGAAAAGCCTAAGTAGGTTATTTCTATGTAGGTGGATGTGCTGACATTTGCCATTGCCAGCAACCCTGAAAAGTTAAAAAGTGAGATATATGTGGTTAGGTCATTAATTCATCAAACCAACATCTTGCTGTATATACAGAAAGAGGAAATTGACCCTTGAACCCAAGGCTTGAAGGAACGTAAAATCTCACCGATACTTCATTTGCATGCATCAGTCTGTGGTCTCAAATTCACAGTCTGCAGTAGACCTATTTAGGCGTAGAGAAGTACCTTAACTTTCACTTGATACTACAGTTGGAGAGAAATTACTTTGCAAAGTACTGTTAAAAGACATCCCCACTATATGAGTTCTCATATAACAGAATTTGTATTTTGAGTGTAGGAAAGTGGATAATTAACGTAACCTATGCAAATTTAGGACATGCAGTTCTGAAGCAACGGTTATACTGTCACAATTGTGTCTGAAAAGGAATTAAATTGACCACCAGGGGTCAAAATGGGATTCATGGTTGCGTCAGAAGTGAGATTTCTCATCCAAGAGGGTGCTGTTCAAGAATGTAAATATGTTAAGCTCCTGTGGGTACATGGTTTCTGCTATTTGGATGTACAACTTTAACTAAATTAAGTTTCTTTTTCAATTTAAAACTTGAAAACAAGTTTATACCTCAAATTAAAAAAAAAAAATCAGAATCTATCTGTGTTTAAAGCACCTCAAAATGAGCGATGGTGAATAATGTTTTTTGTTTAGTCAACCTATAAATCGACTAAAACTCAACAAAAATGCAAATAAAGGTTATGATTGTCTGTTGTGTGTATAAAACCGTACATAAGCTTCACACTTGTGCAGCAGTTTTTGCAAATATGTTATATAGAATTTTCTATGCAATACCAGGTAAACTAATTATATTTGCTTGCCTTGTGCAACATTTTAACCTCAAGTAACTGAATGATATGGTTTTAATGAATGCCATTGTTTACCTCTCTTTGCATAGCTCATCGTGGACTCGGGGGTATTGGCCTACTTTGGCGGCCTCTTGGAACATAACAAGGCCAATGTGAAGAAAGAGGCTTGCTGGGCACTGAGTAACATCACAGCCGGCCCACCTCCTCAGATACAATCAGTCATAGATGCCAAACTCCTTCCAGCACTTGTGGATGTTCTTGCTAACGTAAGTAAACTAATGTCTAGCTAAGAATATACATAGTTCTAAATATCACCCACTCCACTCCGAGTTGATCTCTCTGTGCAATAGAACCAACAAGTACAATCTACGAAACCCTACTATCTTCCCAATTTTTAGAATTATGCTTTTTAAGAACTCATTTTTCTACAGAGCAGCCATTTATATTCAAAATGGGTTCTTAGAATCTTTGTTATAATCCTTTTAATCTATCAGTAGATGACATACTGTATCTGTGTACTTTTTTGTTTTCTGTTTCTGTTTATTTTGCAATTTGACTGTTCTTTGCAAAAGGTTAATATCAATTATCATGTTCCCAGATTTTCAGGAAAAAGTGTGGTCATATTATTGTTATATTAACTGTGTGTACGGAAAGACATGGTAGGGATCATGATAGGATGGGTTCTCACCATACAGTCCCCCTGGACCAGGTTTGGCCTTTGACAGAAGAATCCAGCCTGTGGAATCCAAAATGTGGCCCCACAATCATGGCCACATCAGGTATACAGGCCACAAGCATCCTAACGACTTACACTGCACATTGTATTAATTAAGGTATATGAAAAGTTTGTGTCTCTTTGGTCCTACTTGTTTCTCTCTGGCCTTTGTAGAAACTTGAAACCCAGTGGTGTGTTTACGGTGAGTGTATGTTGATGATAATACACACCGTAATTGGGTTTTTGGTTTAACCCCAGGCTTTTGATTTAACACTGTTAATGTAAGATCTGTATATCATTACAACAGGGAGATTTCAAGTCCCAGAAGGAGGCCTGCTGGGCCCTTAGCAATCTCACTACCAGTGGTACCCTGGAGCAGATCATACTCACTGTCCAGAACGGATGCCTGCCCGCCATCTGTGGCATCCTGAAGGCGGAGGACCCCAAAATTCTGGTGGTCGCCATGGAGGCACTTGCCAACATTCTTGCAGTAAGTTGTTTGACTATTATTGTAGGCTGTCGTTTCTTTATAGTTTCATCTAGTTTTACTTTTAATACAGCTATTGTGATTATTTTGATTGGGGTTTATTACTGTTGATATTTAAACTCGACAGCAAACTTTTTCATTTCAAGAAAAGGAATAGAAAAAAGCAGGAAAGTACAAGAGTGCTATTTTTCAATTTTGCCTCTTGCTCATGATTCACGAACAGAGGTAGACAAGCTTCCAGGATGACCAAAATTCGAAAATAAATTGTGTGCTTTTTTTCATGAAGACGTGAAACAGCGGCTAGGTTAGATCAATCGCAGTCTCAGTTTTGAGCAATCATTCTCGGTAGGATTGGTAAAAATTTCTTGTAATGTCGCCATCAAACCAAAATACCAACTTTGAAACACCGAAAGACAGACAAAACCTACTTTTAGAAAGGCAGAACATGTTTATTCGCCAAATAACAATTCAAAAAGGAGACAAACAGACGTTCCAATTCTTTCTCTCTCTCTTCAGGCTGCAAAGAGACTCAATCAGCTGGAGGCTGCGGAGGAAATGATCGAGGAATACCACGGCGTCTCCAGAATCGAAGACCTCCAGCAACACAAGAACGAAGACGTTTACAAGAAGGCCTATCAGATCATCGACGAGTATTTCTCCGAGGAGGTGAGTCAAATCGGGTCTCGATCTAGGTCAAGACTGCAGGATGCAGCGTTGGCTTGATTTGTTAAGATGTGTAGGGGTGAACGAGCAACCACAAATGCCCCACTCAGAGTATCTCATGTCACAGGAACAACGTTAGTACAACGGGGGGGGGGGGGGGGGCGGTATGCACATTGCATTGCTGATTTATTAATACTTTAGTGAAGTTAAAGGAGGACATGTGTCTGGCATCGAAATGTATACTATTATGAAATTTAATTACATTGTCAGTTTTTGGCAGCACTTTTATGTGGAAGGGTGAATTTTTTAATAATATTTTTTTATTTTTTAGTCCAAATGGTACATTTTTACGTAGTTTTGTGAATAAGAAATTTGCATCGTAAAATGCCTTTGTTTATCACATTCTAGTCCATCTACAAGGTATGCATGTATAGGTATGGACCAAATTGGAAGGCTTTGTGTGTTTCTGGGTGTAACTCGTGAGTGAATTCTTGTTGTATCACAGAATAACTTGAATTACATGAACCAAGCCTAGGATTGTTAAGTACTCATTTGAAGAAAAAAAATGGCACTTTTGCATCATGGTTGTTGCACCCATTCTGTATTCCATTATATAAACGTTAACAGAAACTATGATACCCATCATGTTAGTCAAACAACTGCTGGGCTGATGACAAGTACCCTAGATTCACAAAGGGATAAATTACTCCCCTCCTCTCTCCCCCAAAGAATTATCCCTTTCACAAATAATATAAAAGTACATTACAACCCCAGGTCACAAGGAAATCGTGCAAGAGCTTGCAAAACAAGGCTGAGGTGTGGTTTGATTCCGAATGTTGCACTCAAATTGCTAGAATTCATGCTTGGGCCTAGCACTGTAGTAATATTCATGGCACTGCAGTTTGCATTACCCTTATGTACAATGTAATAGGCCTATACACTGTACTCCCGTGAATGGATGGTGTGTATCGCTTATTATTTGGGGTGAAACACTAGTCAAACCTTCTTTTTTTCATCTCTATAGGCTGCAGAGGAGGATGAAGAAGAGGTCCCCGGGACCACCAGCGAGGGAAATTATGAAATGAACATTGTAGATACGGTAGAAGGAACCTTGCAGTTTACCTCGTAGTCTAACCTCACAGAGGTAGAGCTTAGAAGAACTCAAATGAGGTAGAGCCTCATCCAGCAAAAAGGTTATATCGGTCAAGTCTTAATCAGATCAGAGATGTGTCAGGGTTTTGTGGTTTTCGCTTTTCTTTTCTTTTCTTTTTATGTCACTGAAAAGTAACAAATGTTTCTTCTAAGTTTGTTCACAAGCGAGGTTAAATAATGGTAAGGATGGAATCATTATAACACTGACAAGAACAGGTAAAATATTTTGCACAAATTTGTTGGAATAAGCACTTGCTTTGACTTGACTGTATCATGTGTTAATTATTGTAAAGTTTTGGGGGTTGAAAGCAGAAATATATGATATCACGGAAGACACACAAAGAACTTTAAGGCCTGCTGCCCTCTACCGAACTGTTCATGACCCAACTTGACTGTCGTTATGTGGAAAATCGTGGATAGTTGGGTAGTGTGCGTGTGCTTGAGTCTATGGCTGATTTCCAGCTGCCTCGCCTTTGATCGGGGAAAAATGAACGTGTAGCATTTTTTTAACTCTGCAGTGTGTGGTGGGTCGTGAGACTCGTGACCCACACAAGCAACAGACGTTGTTTTTGCAAGTCAGTCATTCAGTGTACAAGGGTCAAGGGCAGTTGTAAGCCTCCCTGGGTCTTTACAACTATGGAAATCTGGGTGGGGGGGGGTTGGGTGGAGTCAGGTAATGTTAATTTGGGGGCTCAGGGGCAGTGTGTTGCTGGCTTAGTTAAGTACCTGTGTTCCTTTAACTGGTAACCATGAAATTGAAACAGAAAAGTAAGAGTTATTGCAAATGAATGATGTTTTCTAATTTTCTTGTTATAATTTTTGAAATATGTAGAAACTAAGCTATTAGGTATTTTGAATGCATTTGGAAGTGGGATGACAGGGGGGTGGGGGCTACATGTGGAAGGCTTCAAGTGTTGTGATACTTTTCCAGCCTAAATTGCACACTCTCAAACATTCACCTGATTGAAGACTTGAAACACAGACTGTTTAGCCGGTAAAACATTCAAATGATGCTAAATGTTCTGTACAAACACCAGCTACACATCTTTGCATTTTTTAAATATTTTCCCTTGTTGCTTAGAGATTCTGGATTATACTTGATGTGTTTTTACACATGTCTCCCTGTATTCAATGATCGGGGGTTTTTTCTCTCATCTGTGTGGTGGGCATGTTACTTAATCAAGACCATTTTCAACTGGGTTGGGAACATTGTACACGGTATCATCCTTTAGATGTTACGACTAATATACACAAAATCGTCTCATTATTAATCGTCTCTTTCCTTACAGGTTGGATACCTTTTTTGTATCCTGTAAATAACCAGTGGAGCAATATATTAAAAATGCATGTTTTTTTTTTCCTCATGCAAATTTATGACTGTGCATCATGTACATTTATGAGCTTACAGTGAAATACCTTTATATAGAAAACTTGAGAAAAGAATAAAAATCAGCATAGTGAAACTTTCCTCTCAAAAGTAAAGACTTGTGTGAGAGAGAGAGAGAGAGAAAAAATATTCATTTCAAACAGTTGAATTTTTCTGATATTATCTTTGTCTTTCGAGTCTGTTTAAGTTTTAACAGTACTTGTTTATTTCCCCTCGTTCAAATCGATTGGGGGGGGGGTGGGGGACTTCAATTTGGTGGTTGTTTGAATGTGTGGGTGATTAGGGGTTTAATGTTTATGCCATTCAACACCCCAGATAAATGTACAATCTTATCAATTGTCGAAGTGGAAAGACATTCACCAATCATAATTTTCCTGGATTCTTGGGGGAGGGGGTGTAATAGAGGGATAGCTAATTTTCTACCACAATGGGAAAGCCCTCGCACGCGTGCAAAAATAAAAATTGCTGGATAAATTAACGTAAATATTTTATGTACGTAGTCTTCTAATATTTATATCACGCCCTCACTTTGCCGAACAGTTTTGTGAGAGTGTTCTAAGGGTTTATTTCAAAGTATTTAGGTAACACTCCGGGTGTAGGTAGAGAATTCGCGCTATTTGGACAATTTCTTTCTTTCGATTGCGAAAGCTTTTCTCCATTAAACCCACCTGGTCAGAGTGCATTTAGAATAAGAAACATTGAATCTGCTTTGGAAGTTTGTTTTCCCGAAATTCATCAGTATTGAGACTTTAAACTGAAAAATAAAAGAAACATAAGATCGAACATTATCTTGTGTTTTTCCCTTTTCGGAACGCACAGAATCATTTTAACGTGATTTGAAAAATTCAGCAATCTTAAATAATTGAAATAAGCTCTGTTGTTTCTTGGAAAAGAAACTTCCATTTTTGCATAGGAAGTGGATGTATTGTAACGAAACTTAGCTGCTGACGATTTATCATCTTGTTTGTGTGATCGCCATGGTTAGTTCCAATTTAAATGGACTGGGGTCGACAGTGGACCAAGTTGTGCGGTTTCGTACCCATGTGCTCATTTTGGGTGATATTTCTGGAAAAAAAAAAGTATCGTTTGCGTAACACGACGTTGCACCCTCATGTTTACAGTCTGTAAGGGGAGAGAGTGGGTTGGTTAGTGCGTGTTCATTTCCACAACAGTTGAAGATGTCATTAAACAAAGGTGTTGGTACAATATAACCAATTTTCCTTACCGAAGTAACACCTTTTATAAATGATCTAAATTCTTTTGATTGCATAGTTGCTTAAGTTAATGGTCAAGGCAACGTTTCTTGAATCTGCTTAGTTCATTTCGCGCCGCGGTTGGGGTTGAAAACTATTAATATACAACAACCAGTTAAAATAACAGTATCAGGCAGTATTTTATCACCCTCCATTCCATTTTTGAAGAAAAAAATACGATTAAAACATTGAACACTTCTATCGCTTAGCATGCAACTTCCGAGGAACAATACAAAACCGGAAAACATTTATGACTAACAAAGGCTTGAAACTGCTTTGAAATCGCGTATCACTGGCAAGATGCGTCGAGCGCCCTCTTTTACAAGGTTTGATAAAACGCCCAGTGACAGCCTTTGACAAAGTTTCCATTTTCCCCGGAAATTTGAAAAACCTATTATTTTCACTTTTAGCTTCTAAAACGATCGTAAATTATCTTTGCTATATCGATTTGGAATGATTACCATCGACATATTTCGTGAAACTCTATAAACTGAGGAATTTTGGCTAAAAAATGATCGTGTTTGAAATGTTTCGATTTTCTCTAGACTTCTTTGACAGAAATATATATTTCTCGGGACGATTAATTTCGAGCCAATAAATATTGGCAAAACGCGGTTATCTTTAGATAGGGGCATATCGACATAAACAAACGTAGAGTTTTGCTTACCTCTTACCCGTATTTTTGAATAAAAACAAGAATCTTAGTGTTACAATTTTAATGGCACCTCATAGAAATCAGCATTGGCCTACGGAGGCAAAAGCATGCCGGAATAAATAGTAACGATTTTATCCCTTCTGTAGAATCAGAAGGACCCCTGATCCATATGCATGATTTTGGCAAGAATCGTTAAAGTCTCGAGTTTGGATCAAAGATTGAAAAAATCACAAGGCTATATATATATATATATATATATTGCCTTACCAGTTTTAAGGATAAAGATCTAATTTCTCAGATTTTGTCAGAATGCCTTTAATTGCCATCTTCGGTAAAGAAAATTGGTTATATTGTACCAACACTGTTGGGTAATGACATCTTTAACTGTTGTGGATATTAAAACGCACTAACCAACCCACTCCTTCCCCTGACCAACCTCTTAGCAATTTAATCACAGAAGTCCCTTCATGTTAAATGTAATAGGTAGTGCTACACAATAATGAGAGAGAAATAACCCTAATGTTAGCATATTTATAAATCTTTCTCAGGCCTAAAATTTGATAGAACTCCACTTTCAATTGGTGCTAAAACCTCCCATGGGACCCTAATATTTGAACCTTACAATGTAAGGAGACTTAAAAAATATATGTGGAAAGAGCCAGTTGGCTTTGTGATGTTATTGATGTTATTGATCCTGCGTTTTGGTTTCGTTAAAATCGTAACCTTTGTAGTCATACAGGTGGATGAGAGTGTGTGTGTGTGATGCATTGCTTGTAAATACGACATCTCAAAAACGGAAAATTTGACAAATTTCATAATTGGTGCGTAGGAATACCACATTGAGTAGAAGAACCATATCATTGTTTTCTGGGAGGTCAAATGTCATTTTGGGTCACCAGAGGTCAAATTGTGAAAACATGTAAACACGATATCTCATGAAGGAAATCTTGGACTAATCTCATATTTAGTACGTATAGTTGTGACACGTTGAGTTCAAGACCCTTATTATTTTTGGTGGAGATCAAAGGTCATTTGGTATTACCAGGGGTCAAATTGTGGAAATCTTGTTATACTCGGCATGTGTATGAATCATATAGAGAAGAAGTTAATTGTTTAACGTGGAGGTTAAAGGTAATCTGAGGTCACCAGATGTCAAACACTGAAAACCTTGTAAACACTAGATCTCAAGTTAGGAAGCATGGAGATTGTTAATAAGTGGCATGCGGATGATTTATATTGAATAGAAAAACTCAATTGCTTTTGGTAGAGGTCAAAGATCATCAGGGTCACCAGCAGGCAAACTCTGGAAACCATTTAAACATCAGCACAGAAGCAGTTGTTAAGTACAAAATTTGAAAAAATGACACAGCAGATTAAAAGAGTAGCTGCTAGTTAGGCGCACAACTCCACAAGAACAGATTCATAGACTCCAATTAATCCAGAACTCAGCTGCGCGTATTTTAACTCATTCTCGTAAGCATTGTCATATCCACCCTGTCTTAAAAAACCTGCACTGGCTACCTGTAAAATATCGTATTATGTATAAAATTGTCCTTATTGTTTATAAATCACTTAAAGGACATGGTCCAATGTATATTTCTGACCTATTACATATTTATGTCCCCTCTCGTAATCTAAGATCCAGCTCTCAATTTTTATTATCTGAAATTAAGTCCAAACATTCTTGGGGGGGGGGGGGGGGGTAGGTCATTTATTGTTTCTGCCCCTCGCTTATGGAACCAACTCCCCTTAAAAATCAGACAAGCATCTACTCTCTCTAACTTTAAGAAGAGCATAAAATCCCATTTAATGACAAAAGCTTTTATATAATCTTGTACCATTAAGTTTTTCTTCTGTCATTGTTTTGTATTATTCTGTATTATTTGTATCATTTCTCATTGTCAATTGCGCCATGAACATTCTTTGAGTGGTGTGTGCGCATTATAAGTCGTATTATTATTATTATTATTAAACATGATAGCTTATTTCATGGTAGAAATCAGAACATTTATATTATAATAGCTGTTTCTGGTGAATAGGCAGAAGTCTATTGCAATGAAGTAATCGAAACTTCAATGCATTTTTGCATTCTGGTTTTTTTCTGCCTGTGGGTAAACAGTAAGAATTTCACGAGCTGCAAGTTTCCGCGCATGGTTAACTTTCATTCATTCGATTCAATATCATAGAGACAGTGATTTCTGATGTTGGCTTGTTCATTCGAAATTATTCTACATTCAGGATGACTCACAATAAAATAGAATAGAATAGATAATTGTTGATAAGGAAAGCACTGTGAACTATCAAGATATTAAAATAAAATAAAACTGTTAGCAAACTGCTTATCCACTAGAGAGCCTCTGTAGGAGAATGTGTAAAAGTAAGTTGGCCTGACGTTTCGATCCTAGCAGGATCTTCTTCAAAGGCTAAATGACGGCTGGAGATATTACACTAAATATTGGTACTGGAGAGGGGAATATGGGGAGAGGAAAGGGCGGCGGCAATTGGGGTGCTGCGTTTACTGATGTTATTCAACTTCATTGTTTTTCTTTGGAGAGGTGGGCTGGGGGTCCTTTCGTAATGACCGTTCTTAGATGCAAATTGGTGCGATGCTTTGCAACACGACATTTGTCACAATATTAATTAACGTCCCCCGCAGCACGAAAATCTATTCTATCAGGGAAAATGTCAACCTTTGTGAGAAGGGGGGTATGCCCCGTGGCAAGGGTTTCGTTGACTGAGCCCACCGGTACCGTCATTTCTAATCTTGTTTTCTTTTCCAAGTTGGGTTGAAGGGGTTGAGGCGTCAAGAGAATAACCAAAGCATAATGATTAATGACGAAGTGTAGTGCTTCTTTAAGTACGAGTGGCACATCGATTTTTACACCTTTTCTTTGGTTAATGTTATATGGTGAATACGCCTACAGATGTAGGCTGACTGAGGGCTGAACGTTGCAGGGTGGGGGTCGATGAAGGAGCTAAATAGCTGCTGTGTTGAGGGGGGGGGTCGTCTGTGTGCTGAGTAGCAGATATTTCACAACCAAATACAAGAGGAAAGATCAATTATGCGTTTGAAGTAAATGTATTTACAAGATACATGTGAAACTTAAAAAAAAAATGTGCTTTGCTTGACTCTTGCAAATATAGGAATGTTGCTGTGAACGGAACGTAATACATTGACAAGTATAATTACTATGTTGAATACTGTAAGGCAGTCTCCCGTAAAAGCCTTAAAAAATCGTACATATATGATGAACAAGGATGAGGTCTCTGCGTAGGCTACCAGTCGATCCTATGAAAAATTGCGAATGAGTTGCAATGTTTACCTACTTCTCCCCTCCTTACCCCCCCCCCTCCCTTCCTACCGTCATCTCCCATTACCCCACCATCTCCCATTACCCCACCATTCCCCATTAATCACCCCCATCATAACCCCCATTCACGTCAAAACCATATTGACTGAAGTGTGACGCATATCGTATATTAAATAACAAACGAAGAGCATTTTTATATATACCACATCATCACTTGTGTATGTCCATTAAAACAGTATAGTACTGTACAGTCTGTTATCATAGAAAAAAAAACTAAAGTGAAACTTAACCATTACGGTGGGTACAAACACCCAGCTGAGTACATCCATGATCAGAGCACACAAGAGATCAGAATTTTGCTTCTGGCAATATTTAATCAATTCTAACTCAATAACCCTGGTTTATACTCAACAATCAGTTCTGAGTTTGTATTACCGGCCACCTTTGCAGTTTCCTCGCCGTCTTGCAAAATACTGACCAATCAAAAAGTTTCCCGCTTGTTTCTGCATTAGCCTGTCTGCCTGTGACCTGGTAAAAAGTGCACTATAGCCAAGGCGGCATTCAACTGCAGTCACCGAAATTCGAGATCATTTTTTTGAATAACCCCTGAGAAGATATTCCAGTATATGTTAAATAAATAGCAATCGCAATACACTCCATGATAAAATGCCGTTATGTCGGCAGAGGAGAAAAAAATAAAAGGATTTTCATTAAGAATGCCATTGATTTATTTGTCTGACATTGTGAGGGCATGTTGTTGTGACAGACCTATAAGAACGCTCTGAGCTATCGCGAGTTACTCTCTCTCTCTCTTAAATTTATGATTCAGAATTTAGAGCGATTCTTTCGAAGAATCCCCAAATTCTTTACTTTCTGCATAGTCTCTTTGCAAGAAACAGGAAAGTCAAGACAAAATCCAGAGGCTTGTCCCGTAGGTAGCCTTGATTGAATGTTATGTAAACAAAGTATAACTAACTTGACGATATTCCAAATGATAAAAACACTAGCAAAGAATGCGAGCTTATTTCGATCGTGACATTTTTATCAAACGAATTTTGAAGGATTTATAGCAAAAAGGCGAAGAATAGTAAAGTGACTGCTCTTTAATTATTCAAGAGTGCAGCGGTTTAGAAACACGAATATCACACTTCCTACTATAGTCAACGCGCAGCAAAAGTACAGTTGATAATCCAATATGGTCAGTTTATTGGGGCGTGATTATATAAGCTGCATCAAGGATGAAGATTCGAAAATAATTACAGATATTAGCTTGACTTCTTCAAAGGACAAAATACGTGACGTGACTAAGGCATTTCAGGAGCATTCGTATTTTGCTAGTGACTAGAAAATGAGATGAAGGTTTACTGACTTTTATCATGATTTGAGTCTACACATTACATATGTTATATTCACGTAAAAACAATTGTGACAAAGTCCTCGCTAGTACATTTAACTACATGCCTGTCTTGTCCATGGACCCCCTTCTTTGATCAACGTTATCCATGTTAGAATTATAGAAGAGGTTAAATATCGGTAGTGGATGTCTCCTACCCCCCCCCCCCCGCCCCACCACAACCGTCTTCCCCAATTTGTTCAAGAAGTCTCTTCATAGGGTGACACCTGTTAGATACCATAGTCTCCATAGGCTCTGTGTCTCCCATCTCAACACTAACCTATCAAAAGTATTGATTTTTTTCCGTTCCCCGGAGACAAAGTTCGTACCTTCTTGTACTCGCTTAGTCACTGAAAGTCTCGTATTTACGATGTAAAGGCAATGCGTGTTGTATCTTACCCACATGGCATATTGCATTGGTATTTTCGAACTGACCTTATAGGTCATAAGAGTTGCCTTGAAATATGTTATATAGACCAAAAGTTTTAGAACCCCTCTTTCGGCCATCCACACGGCATTTTACCTCCCTCCCCCCCCCCCCACCTTCCCTGGGTCCCACACCAACACAAACACAACTGCATTATGGGTATTACCCCCCTCAAGTACGCACGAACAAAGACACTTTCCTGTCTCCGCACAAACTTGCACTTTCCCATCTACCTGCCCTAAAAACAAAAATAGCGTTCTAGCACCGCGCCCCTGTTTACTCACTTCCGGGTCATTAACCACTTTCTCTTACTTCCAAATCTACCATTGGTACATAGGCAGAGATAGAAAAGAGCAATTAAATGCTTATAGATAAGTAAATTAATAGTCTCTTCATTTCTCATAAAAAGCGCTAAACATACAGAGTATAACTGTTAATGGTTTTCAGCATATGACGAAATGTATCTGTTATATGCTTTTAGCACAACCAGTTTACCCCATATATTCTTACATATACCAGCATATCCCTTGCTGAGACGCATTATAATGACCTTTCTCTTTTGTGAAAGTTTATTAAACATGAATGACCTCAGACTTCCCCCAGTGCGCAACCCTGCAGATGCCCTGTAGAGTAACAGTCATTTCAATATATATATTACTCACAAAGATATGGATATATATGGCTAAAATTCAAATTTCAATTTAGAGTGTGTTTTCCCGAGAAACCGCCCAAGACATGAATATCCTTTTCAAGGTACCAGGTACATAGCCACGAAAAATATGATTCGTTTAGTTCTTGGAACTATTGAATGTCGTCATGGCCAGGGAATTATCACACCTTTTATCCATCTTTGGACCAACCCCCTTCTGCCCTTCTGCAGAAAGAGTGAATTAACTAAAACTCAAAGGTGGATCCTTCTGAGATCATCACTTTCGCGATCAATATAAATCTGCAATTAGCATGCTCTCTCAAACAAACCAAAAATTCTAGCACTCATTTTCCTTACGTACATCCTTGATCTAGATTTGATTTGATAATACACACCATGCATACAGGAACTCTTCCTTCAAATTCACTGCTGTGCTGGCTTTACCCATGCGTACACATAAGGTGCTGCGTAGTTTAAATTAAACCCGTATGCTTGCCCTCCCACGGTATTCAGGCTAGTTGCCATGGCTTTTTCCAGACCTAATCTCTGAGTGGCACAAGACAACGCTAGTGGCGCTGACTGCGTGGTGAATGCCACAGGCGCCAATTGATGCGCGATACTCTGCGTATACACCGGTCTACTGATCGTTGGCTGAGTGTGCGCAATCGTCAAAAGCGACTCCTTGCTCTTCTTCGCCGCCTCGGCTCCGCGTTGAAGTGGCGACGGGAGTTCGTACTCTTGATTCGTATCGACGGTCAGTGGCTCCATGGTCTTCCCAGACGTGGTGGCCAACGTCAATTCTGTCATCGTACCTGGCGTGTTGGTTAATGTCAGGGCCGTCATCGACCCTTGCGGTAAAGAGTTTGAAGACGAAGATGAAGAGGTCGGAAAGGCGCTTACAGAGGTAGATATGAGTTCATGGATAGGAGGAAGTTGCTGCAGAGACGTCGGGCTCTGCGTCGCCGACGTCTCCCCGCCTCTTGAATTGAAACACACCAAGGTTTGTCCTACCAGAGATTCGGCCGACCTGCGATTATTATTATCGATAACCACTTCGTTATCTCGAAGGTGGTTACGTAGTCCTACGACGATTTGATCCGTCGGGGTGAGACCCTCCTCCTCTAACAAGTAACGCACGGCCTCTTGGCTACAGTCTTTATAACCGGTCACGTAGCCCTCCAAAGCAGACTCCCAACAGATGTCGTTAGCTGAGTTACTATGTGAGGAATGCGATGGTGTCTCCTTCACTTTCGATCCTGCAAGTTTGAAATAGAAAATGAAAGAAACTATGAAAAATTGTGACGAAGCTTAGTAATGCGACCCATGTTGATAAACCTCACATTGACACAAACAGACAAACAGACACACACACACACATAGATATATATATATATATATATATATATATATATAAACATTTCTTTATTTATATATATATTGGTTAATTATATTATATAAATTATAATATATATATTATCTATATATATAAATTATAATATATAAATATATATATTATATATATATACATATATATATATATATATGTGTATATATATATATATTATATATAATATATATATTTATATATATATATATATATATATATATATATATATATATATATATATATATATATATTAATTATATGATATAAATATTAAATAACAACAATATGAACTGCAGTTTCAATACATTGTATTTTTATAACTAGCTGAACCCTAATTGTCCCTAATTACAAAAGGTATTGTTCGGAAATCTGAAGATCCACATGAAATATGTCAAAAACATATTTGACTGAAAGCTCAATTGGTAATTGTACTTTTACGATGAGCAAATTTTCATATATCTTTAAGGGAACAAACAAACAAATATGCATTATTTGTATATGTACATGAGCCTGCACGTATAGCTCTATACTTTCACGATATAAATTATGTCCTTTGATAGTATTTTTTTAAGTTTTCGATTGAGTTTCACTTGATAGTCCACCACACGCTGACGCGTGCCCTCTCAATTACCTCACTGTGTGGGTCGCATTCCAAACTGTAGGGGATGCTTTTCAAATGCAGGAACCCCTAAACGTTTGGAAATTATACAATTTCGTTTTTCGTGTATTCCTTGTCCCTTATGACTATTTTTATTATGATTATTTTAGGAGGTCCATCGCAAATTCGACTGTCCTCCAGATCACGCCTTTAAATTGTATGGAAACCCAATGAAAGATTGCTCTCAATATGTAGTATATAGAGCCTAGTCACACCCTTTCCGCGTCCGTTTGATTATTGAAACGAAAATAATAAACACAGAACAGAGATGTCTTGCTTTTCAGGAGGAGGGCCTTAAGTTGCGCGTGATTTGCGTTTTATCTTTTAACAGCACACACAAAAAAATAATAATAATAAATTGGACTCTGGTCTGTAAAAACTCTGGTTATCATCGAAAAATAAACTAACTTGAACTGTCGGTTATTTAAGTACACAATGCAAAAGCGGACGTTTTATGTTCTAAGATAGCCGACTATTATGTCTGAAACGTAAACAGCAAATGTGGGCGTTCAAAATTCGGAAGGAAAAACTTTTAACTTGTGGAAATAAAATCAATATAAACGACAGAATATGGAGAATGAAGAAGGGGAAGTCAATACAACTTAGTCGCGTGAAATCTAAATAAAATGACTGTGTGCGATGAAAAGAACAAATGTTTCCAGCCTCAGGTTATTTTATATTGACCGTTTATTATAACCTGGCAGGTTGGCGTGCCATGGAAAGTGGCTTAGCTTAATCATTCCAAGTATCACCTCGGGTGTTTTTCATCGAGAGAGAGACGAGAGACAGGTTAAAGCAGCAGTCATCGGTTAGTTAAATATCTTTCGAAATTTCGTAGAAAATATAAAGGGTGAAAACGGAATATATTATACATAGTCCCACAAACGTAGAAGCATATACACTGGCTATTCACCAAACAGAAAGAACATGTTGAATGACTTATGGAGAATATGATAATCACTTTAATAATCATGGGAAATTATAGCATAAAAATCCAGACAAGAGGTTATACAGTAATTTTAGATGCTTTTAGATGTTGTCGAACTGTCAAGAATACAGCCTCCACCATTGCGACCCCAAAGTAAGAGATTTATTTTCGAAACGACTGTTGTTTATTCTACAAGGTACATCCTTCACAGAATGTTTGCACAAAAAGAAACAAAAATAGACAAAGGACACAAACCAGTCTTTGGAACTTGGACAATAAATATCTGTGTGCTGCTTTAACGGTGGGCACCGATTGTCAAAACTGGAAACAGGTGAAGCTGACCATTATGTATTCGGTTCTATTTTCCCCTCTTTTTTTTCTAGCATTTCATACACTCCACCCGATGTAATTGATCTTTTTTTCTACACATATCTAGAGCAAAGTTATCTGACAGGGGCCCTATACATCTCTCTGTACAGTATACATTTGAGCTTTATATACGTATATACGCGTGGAAGATGTATAATTTCGCGCAATTGGTTTCTTTCAGAACAATTTACATTGCAAACATTATCGCTCTCAGTGTGACCGTTTTTTGTTTGTTTTTTGGTGCATACAAGTTAACAAACTCCCAACTCCAAAATTAAGGTGATACAGATTTTTTTTAAATTTTACTTTGCATTTACAATATTATGGTTAAATGCCTAATTTTAATATTTCCTATATGCGGTGTACATAAAGTAACCTATTGTGTTTTCCCTCTTTGAAACATTATCTTTGATGCATTATCTTTCCTTCAATGATCGTGCACAGTACTTTCAGCTGGTTGTAACAAAATCAGCACAAAATCGTAAGAGCTTAAACTTGACGTAGAGTAATACAGAAATATCGATTTCAAATCCATAATTCAATATAATTCATCCGTTTTGTATCATAAGGTTGCTTCAACCAGCCAATACGTTTAAATTATGATTTCCTTTCGAAGTCAGAAATTATACTCCAGATCAATCGTAGAGACAATTAACAACATTCCGTTCTGTGAATCTCAACACTATATACCATATGCATACAAAAGTGAAGAACGTTTGGTGCGGTATCTACTTTGCGAAATATTATTTTGCATAACATCCACATTTAAACTGAATCTTCCGTTAAAAGTTGCTACAGTTTGGTATCAACTTTGAAATTCGATAACGTGCCTAATTGAAGATACAATCTCTTCCACTCAGCCCACTCACGAGAGAAAGATGACAATAAACTGTATATTTATATTTATAGCATGCTTTAACACAGAATGCTACTTGCGACAAGGATAATGAACGCGATCACAGAAACTCTGCCCAGGGAGCTTGTTTTAAAGATCTTGTTTAAAGTGACCCGAGAAAACTGAACTTTTTATTTCCGAAGTGTTTACACGTGTTCGTCGTTGTACAGTCAATAAACTGGTTTTTAAATGCCACCGGTTCCAGTCTTGTGGAACGAAATGGTTTTTGGTTTGTACTAGAAAAAGGTAGATGCTATTTTTGTAATGAAAAATTGCCCTTTTGTTGTGTAAAAAAGGAAAAGTGACTTCTTCAGAAATAAAGAAAACTGCTATAAAAAAGACAAAAATCGCTTAACTTGACCGTATTTGAAGAAAAAAAGTTACTGAAAAGTGCCGTTTCGTTGAAAAACGTTCAAATGGTGATGTTTGGGGTACTGAAATTTGTAATCTGCTTCTTCAAATCAAAGTCAAACAGTCCAATGCCCTTCGAAATTTGTGCCCCCCTACCCCCCTCTCTCTCTCCAACCCTTCGATGCAGCATTTCCACCGCCTCTGTATATAAGAACACACATGCGTGACCAAGCAAAGGAATGCAACTTCGTGACATCACTGTTTACGGTTATTTTTCGTTTTGACAAATAAAAGGGAGCCGGTCATGACATAAAACGTAATATTGCCCCGTAGGCCTATATCTCTTGTATCAACAGGGTTCATGATCCACCCCTCACAGAGTGGCCCTCCCTGTATCCCTCCCCGTATTTCTTGTACTATTTTAATTCTACGCTCACACTACACCTCGGTCATATCGCGTATTGTTTTAAGACTTGTTCTTCTATTTAAAGTAATAACATTTGGATTATTTCAAAATAAGACCGCGGCATGTTGCAGAAGGATACAATTAGAGAGATGGCAATGAAAAACTTCCCACACATAACTTGATATAACACAGGTATTAAAGATGTACGTTATATCAAAACCCACATGATAAACTGACCTTTAAGTTATAAATAGTATATCGTAGTAAGAATAATCACGCAAAGTCATAGAGTATAAAATTTTTACAACCAATTTTCGAATTAAAAAAAAAGGTCGTCGCAAACATATTGAGACTCCCCGGTTCTCACCCACACACTTCGTCCTTCACCAACCCCCCCCCACCCATCAAAAAAATATACTCAAAATCCACGTGATAAACAGACCTTTAAGTTATAAATAGTATATCTTTGTAAGAATAACCACGCAAAATCAAAAGGTATAAAACTTTTACAACCAATTTTCGAATTAAAAAAAAAAAAAGGTCGTCGCAAACATATTCAGACTCCCCCGGTTCTCACCCACACACTTCGTCCTTGTCCAACCCCCCCCCCCCAAAAAAAAATAATAATGATGTTTGTTTTCATCAGTTATATAAAGTACCGTAAGTCTTGAAATGTTTCTTTCAAAGAATCACCATCGCAACTATCATGTATTTTAGAAACGTTTCAGGGTATTGCAGATATAAGACAAACACAAGAACTTCTCTGTATAAATATAAAAGAGCACATGATCAGGGGTCTGTTGAATCTCAAGCGGCGAAAATAAAACCTTCTGTAATTGTAACTTGCTTTTGCGTCATGGAGTTACTATATTATCGCCAGCATCTCTCCATGCCGCAATGCACGCATCTTCCTAGACAGTTCGTAACTTTTATCGATTCTGAGCCTCATGTGATGGGAAATGCTCCAGATTTCACAGATCGTGTATGAATATGTACATATAGGCCTATATATATTTGCTTATAGTGTGTATATATTCATATATTTATTTACAATTTCAACTTTTCTTAAAAGCCTAACTGACTATTGGGCAACAATATCCATTCGTTGGTTTCACCATCTCAAAAGTATAAGGTCAGAAAAAATAAATAAATTATATTAATGAATGGCTTGTCCGAATATATGTCATGTACTGACTACTGTCCGAGATTTTTTTATTTTATATAATAAGTATAATTTAACCACAACGAAAGTGTGTTAGTTTATTGAGAGTATATACAAGCACGTTCCTATTGTTGATATCATCAGTTAAACGCGTGACGAGGTCTTTGTCTACGCGCGGATAACTTGACCATCTACGTGAGATGTCCGTAAAGCCCCTGGGCGTACAATTTTACTTCCGTTCTACATAATGCCCAAGTCGTCGAGTGGGATTTGCAATCAAAGTGACATCATATAACGAAATGCTGGAAGAATAGGTAAGAAGTTAATATTATATGCCAAAGGTATTTAGTTTGATATCTGATTGGTCTTAATATTCCACGTGACCACTTAAAGGCTCAACGATGTATTACTTTTTCAATAAAATTGTGGAGCCCCGGTATAATTTTCTGTTGCTTTGTTTAAAATTAGGTGAAATATTGGCAAACCGGTTTCTTTTCCTGATGCACAGAAGTGAAGTGTTATAATTATACGCGGACATTTCTCACATCGAAACACTAAGTCACTCCACGAAAGGTCATATGAATTGCGCTCAATATAGGCCTATACTCAGTTAAACTGAGGTAATTGATTGGCGCATCCACACTCTTTTTTGAACTACGGGTGAGGGAGAGAGGGAGGGGGAGGGGGAGGGGGAGGAGGATAAGATTGTAAGTCGTTAATGGGAGGGTGTCCACCTTCCCTGTGAGAAATTTTGGGAAAATGCAAAATAGTGTTTAGGCTGTATTGCATATATCATGTTAGACACTAGGAAGTTTTGTAATCTTTTGCCTACCGGCGTGGGGCTTACTAGGGGGGGGGGGGGGGGGATAATGCCCCAGACGTTTACGTGGTTGCGACCACCTCCGCACTTCTACTTACTCATTTATACGTATTGCTGTAGGACAATATTCTTACTCATTCATACATATTCATACTCATTCAAACTCATTCAGTGTATACTTGTCTTTATGGTTCAGAGGAAGATTTTCGGGAAGTGAAAGAAGAAACCAAACATTTTTGTGGTACTGCCTTAAGGACTCCAATTAACCCACTCTCTTTCCCGTCTTTACGTCGTTGGGTAACTTCTTTTTATTTTATTTTTCAATCACTCTGGATTTTGTCATTCGACTTTCGGTTCTTTCAGTCACTGTATCGATTCCTCACATCGACGTATTTATTTAAATAATTACTTCCTCTCATAGTCTTACACTATATATTATAACAAACTTCTTTTCATCAGTACGTGTAATCGGTACTTTTTACCACCGCTATATGGAATCGGCTGTTTTCATCACGTCGCTTAATGGGTTCTTTGCGTCAATTAACTCTCAATTGTGGTAACAGATATAAAGATACACGCATCATCTTACTAGCTGCTTCAGAAGGCAAACAAAATTCGAATTGAGGCAACTCAAACAGATTTGCCTGCTCGGCCAGAATTGACTATTACATATCAATCGATCCAACTTTACAACATCTCAATATGCAACGCTAGCTTTGCGAAACCGACAAATACGTATTGTCTCCACACACACACATAACACACAAACCACACAAAAAGGGGGAAAGAAATGAAAAAGCTGTAAAAAAAAAAAACGAGCAAAAACCGGCTAGTTTTATCGTGTCAACAACAATTTGCAATCCGAAGCGCTTGTTTGAGGCCCAAACGGGTTTACTGTCTTTCTCCTCGTAGTAATTGAGGCAGTGAGCAAAACGGACATCAAACCCTCAGCTGAATGAAGATTGCAAGATCGGCGGCGGAATTCAAGACTTCTCTCTATCTCCGCAAAGGGATTGACGATATTGATTTTTGAATAATTCATAACAGACAGTATAACTCGAGCTTATACTGGCAGATAAGGCATGTTACGTGATGGAGCAAGATGTCTTTTTTTCTTTTTTTGCGGGCCCTCAGTCGAATGAATTCTTCATAAGGAGAAGGTTTAGATTCATGTTTAGTTACCTTAGCATATTAATTTCATCAACGGAACGGCTGAAATCAATTTTTATGCACATAGGCTACGACGAGAATCAATTTTATGTCGTAAGGCTAAAGGATCAAGGAACAATAATGAGACGACGATTGCTAAAGAAAGCGTCGAATTATGCTGAGGATGGAATGAATGGATTTCTTTGTAATCTTGGTTTTTTTTTGTAAATTAGAGCAGCAAGCTATAGGTTAGATGCATTTGAATAGAGGTTAATGTTAAGGCCGGATTGTTGGAGTCGGATCAGACTACAGCCGTTTCACAAATGTGTGTATACATATATACATATACATACAGATATACACGCACATATACAGATACATATGCATAAATATACAAATAAATATATATGTATATATATATATATATATAGCCTATATATATATAGCCTATATATATATATAGAGCCTATATATAGCCTATTTATAGCCTATATATATATATATATTTATATATGTACATATATATATATGTACATATATATATATTTATTTATATATGTACATGTATATACATATACATATATGCATATATATATATTTATATATGTACATATATATATATTTATTTATATATGTACATGTATATACATATACATACATGCATGTGCACGTATGTGTGTATGTGTATACACGTGTATGTTTGTGACAGATCTTTAAGACATGCAACAATCCCAGCAAATATTAGTGCCCATCTCCCTTCAGGCCCCATACCTGTCCCCCCACTCCCACTTCGACCCGCTTCACATCCCTCTCCGCAGATGCTTATCAACAAATAAACAAGTAAACTTTGACCAATCAGGGATCGTGCAAAACTATCATGATTATATAACTGAAAAGAAAATAACAACGCGACATCGGTCCCTAAATATGTTATTTGGTCCCTTTAGTGACCCCCTGATTAGCCAGCTCTATTCGACAAATCATTGCCGCAAATTTAAAATGTTAAATTATACCTGTTTGTTTTGTCCATTTTGTTACTATTTCTCGCGCTACAATATCAAGAAATGCCTGAATAGGGCTTTTACCTATCGCTACAATGAGAAGACACTTGATGATATTTCCCGCGCATAGTTGAACAGTGACGTGTTTACGTATGAGAAGGGCCCTCAATCTATCGTCTGCCATCGAATGACACAAACACAAGAAAGAAAATCAAATTTGACGTGAGGTCCATCGCAACGAGTTTTAAGTCATGATAACAGGTGAAGAACAAGCGAGAGAATGAAAATACTCAAGTAAAGTGATCACCTTAGCAACAGTTATGAGCATAAAATCCACGGAAGGCCGTGACATGAAGAAGTGATGTTATTGAGAAACAATTTTTTTCCTTTTTTTTTTTTTAAGTTCTTATCAAGAATTTAAAATAGTTTTCCCTGTATCTGGAAACGCACAACTTACTCTTGCATGCCATGATGCCCCAGAATATTTTCTAAAGCTAACCATTCTTTTTTGTTGTTTTGTTTTAATTGTCAACTCACGTCTAAAAGCACCGCCTGAAAACTGACATTTAACAGGGTGTCAATTTACTGTTCGCCTGGTTATAAATTGCCAACTCATTTTGCTCGCCATGAATAAAATATCATGGTTACCATAGCGACCAGCGTGCTGAGAATCCCACGATTCAAGAAATGCATCGGCATTTATTCAAGTTCATAAAGAGACGGCCGTACCTTAAAGAGAATATACGCACTTTGGTGAACATTATCTCTGTTTCATTCGACATTTTCCCAGAATTTAAATGGGTTACATATATTATACCCGATATACAATAAAATCAATATGAATATTTGCCAAATATAATAGAACTAGCAGGCAAAGTACCCTTTTCTCTCCCTCTCTCTCGTTTTTAATCGTGTAACAGATTCGCAGTTTTCTTTGTATCCAATTGTGGAACCTGAGAGTATATCAGGCGCCCGATATCTACGGGGAATGTGCATAATCTCTATTCGATTTATAACAAGTTAAAAGCTCAGCTCTCAAAAGCACGCATAATTACATTGCCTGCTGGGAACCAATATGTTATCAGCAAGTGAATAACATCGATATCATTTTGGGAGCAACTTATGATAAGATAAGGTATAGCATGAAGCATAGATTATGATATTGTTGAGGTTCCGCTGGCTCACATGCAGTTTCATGCTATACATATCGCGCGCTCTGATCGCCAGTTTTAACTTTAATGTGTGAGGCCTAGTATCCCCCCCCCCCACCTGTGAATCCGTTGAGCCTTGGTGGTTGTATCCCTCTCCATATACTTTAAAATATCCGTGGATTCAAGAGACAACAAGGTGGTCTCTTTTCTTCCAATGGACTGTTGCTTAAAAGCAACTTCTTTATACATTAGCTTGTAATTACTAATTTAAATTGCTAAAAAAAAAATTACCCCAGGTCATCTCCCAAGAAAAAAAAATAAACCCCTCAATAAAGTATATAAAAAAGCAAAGCTGATTACGAATGGATGAGAGATGAATGGTAAAAATGGTCATGTTTAATTTATGATCTCTTGACTAAAAGGCCGCAAGGCACAAATTTAGCTATCTGCGAGGCCTAATTTATTGCTACATTATTAGGTTTTAAATTTATATATATATATATATATATATATATATATATATATATATATATATATATATATATATATATAAAGTAAAGATATGGAGTAAAGATGGGTGAAAACTACATTTATATAATTAATACAAGTGTCGGGTGGTCAAGAAAGGCTTTAAGAGAATAGCGCATTTACATGGTATATTTAAACACAGCATTTACAAAACATGTAAGAACTTGATTATGTGATAGATATTATTTATGAATCCTTTAAATTATCAGACGCAACTTACCTATCTGCCTGTCTTCACAACGTTATTTCACTTTAACAAAGTGCATCCATTATATTGCGTGGCCACCTTTGGCATTACGCACGCCCCCTTCACCCCCCCCCCCACCTCTCCATCCCAACGTCTGTATGCAAATCCGAAAACACTTAACTAATTCTATTGGATCCAAAGGGGGAGATATTTGAAGAATGTTTGATGATTAAACAAAAACAAAAACATTATTTACCTTTCTTTGCAGTTCTGGACTTTCTCTTCTTTCGATGTGCCCATTTCTCTTCTTTTTCATGTCTAGATCTCTTGCTGACTTTCTCTGTGGCGGCCGCCATTTTGAGGTAATCTACAGCCATTGACAGTAAATCTTCTTCATCCAACGAGGTGTCAGACTAACATGAAAAAGAATAACAGGAGAGGAAAAAAAAAAACAAATGAAAATTGTAACCCTGGTTCAATTTAACGCACAAATTTACAAAACGGTATAAAGTAACCCTTCCACGTTCCAGGGATTAATTATAGCACCCCCCCCCCGCCCGGCCGCATCCCTCAAATTCTAAATTTATCGACGCGGCACAACAACTCCCCCCATATTTTGCTGATGACTTCTAGGTTTTTCTGGGGTAGATCAGATTACTATTTAGGAATGGGGTTTTACTATAGTATGCACGTACACGGGGTCTATATGACACAAGGGTCAAGGTAAGCAGGTTATTTTGGGGAGACTGGGCATGTTTGAATGGAAGGGGTGGGGTATAGTAATCTCTTGGTGAGAACCTGAATTTGAGCATCGCTGTATCCACGTGTGTGTATGGGAGGGGGGCATATTTTGTAAGCGCAGTGATGTTTTCACAAAACGTCCATAACCTTTAAAATAGTTAAACTGTACATATTCCTAAGCTGTTTTCTGTGTGTGTGTGGTTTTATGTGTTGTGTTTTCGTTGGTCCTTGTCGTTTAAGGAATGGAATGGATTGATCTTTTAACCCCCCCCCCCCCCCAACACAACACCTCACCAACTATACGTCAATGACCGAATCTTGCAACAAAACATATTTGTAATGTAAGCATATAAACTCAAACTGATTAATCACCTTAATTAGACCGTGAAATCATAAAAATTTGTTTATAGCAACAGAAACAGACCTGTACACGATTTTGCAGTCGCGACAGTTCACATTATTATATTTGAGATTATACTTACAGTAATATACTATATTTATTGTAGTACTTTCTTCTTTTAATTTCGCACATTTGCGGGAGGTGGGGTGGCGGTGACGTTGAAACCCAGTCAGCCAGCACCCCCCCCCCCATTGCATCCATCTTTACTATACACCTCTTCCTAGACAACACACTTGACTGATTCTCACCATAGTTCCCTCTCTTAATGTTAATATTAGGTCAACTTGACTCTCTTACAAGCAAATATGAATAACTAAATAAACTCGAAAGTAACACAACCAATGAAGAAGGAAAACAATATACCTAAACGAAATGTTATCGTTGTGGATCCAAATCATTGATCTTAATTGCTATATTAGTAGTACTTCATCATATTAGTTTCACTTCCTTCTCCAACCACTTCACGAATAGGCTAAGCAAAACGAAGCCGTGTCCTTCCACAGCCTTCAATAACTTGTTCAAGATTTGAATAAGTTCACGGAAGCAAGACTGCGTATGCGTGAAACATCAACAAATTGGGCCATATTTTCTCCTTCTTTGTTTATCCAAGCTTTATTGACTACTGCTCATTGAAGTGTAACAAAGATTTTAACCGGCGTTCATTTTTATTCCACTTTCAGGCTACATTTTGTGTTATTAGTTTGCTTTGCTGATTAACAAAAGGCAAAGAACATCTTGAGGGAGTGTATATAATGTGTGTGCATGGTTGCTAGGCAAAGTGAGCTGAAACACAGGCAATTGAGCCTACACAATTAGGCTCGCAGTAAATGTCATAGAAACACGCTATTGTCACTTTGACAAAGTACAAATGTATTCTGAAGGTACATTTGCTGATATCATTTCAAGAACCACTTATTTGAATGAATCGATAGTGAGTCATCGCATGAACGAGATATCACTATAAGGTATCCGGAGAATTTTAACCGTGAGGATTAAAAAGAAAAATGAAACCCACAGCCTCACATGCATGTCATCATGGGTGTTGTAAGGGGTGAATTATATATCACTGAGGGTTAATGCGTCTCGGCAATATATAACATAAAGGGGTCATATAGGGTAGTGGCTACTACAAAATAACGACAACAATGGTTTATGATACACTTGGTATAATTTGGCTATTATTGATTCAATTAATGCAACTCTGTGATATCGTATATTAACAGGCCGTTTTTGGTAAAACTTGGAACTTCGCGGTTTACGATGGAATCACAAAGAAATTGGCTGAAATACCTTCACTCACGGGTGCATGTCCGATACGCAAAACTGGAATATCTATAGGCCTATATATACGAATATAACGGTTAATAGCTGTCTTAATATCGTCATACCGTAATAAACCGTATTAGACATGGTAAGTAAAACAAAACATGCATAACCCGCAATACAGTAACTGCAATATACCAGAATAGATTTATTTTGAAGCAACTCGCGAGTCATTTGAAAATCACTTCCAACATTTGCTGCAATGCTGAGCGTTTGTATAATTGATACCATAATACGCTCGAAACAAAGAAGTCTCCTGTGCCTAATAACATTATAAGTAGCCCCTTCTCCCTGCACAAGTATTCTTCTATTCTTTCCCTAACCCCCGCGGCACCCTTCCCCTCTCCTCCTTTCCCTTACCCTCCCCTTCCCCTCCCCCACTTCCTTCCACCCTTTCATAGCCTCACAGCATTTTAAATATATGTCCATGACATTTAACGACGTAATTCACAAATGCAGACAAACATTTTGAAAGATTGCAAAGACTGAGAAAAAAGGCAGAATTGTAATAACAGAGAGCGTAAAACGTGCACATCCAGTGATATTCAAGAAAGAAAACCAAACCAAAACCAAAACCAAACCAAACACAAAAGAAGAAACAAAACAAAAAATCAATGAAAGTACAAAACAAGTAAAACTAAAACAAAGGAAGAAAAGTCGTTAATGAAATTAAGCAAGATTACCTTCATTTTGGTCGTCTGAGTCGGTAGTTATAATACTAATTGTTTATCACTCGGTCATAAGAAAACCGATTCAATAAAAGCACGGAGCACTTCCCACCTTTTCTATGAGACATAACAGGACTTCTTAGAACAAATATACACTACCAACGTTTCATCCACGTCATCATGACGCAATTCCGTTGAACTTTTAGTTTTTATCAGCAAGGACAAAATGTCAAAGAAAAATGGATGAAAAGAAACTATCCAATAGTTCGAGAAAGGCTAGATTTATTCCAAACTTGAAACTTTACTTTATAACGATGACAAGAGAACTTGGGAGCGAAGAAAATTTTCAAATTTGAAACAAAACAAAGTGATTGTCAGTTACGATAATTGCTCCCAGGACGATACAATCTGTTAAACAATCTTAGAAAAAAACTATGTCCATCGAAAATTTAGCAGTTCCGATAGGGTTGATCAGCCCACCTATATCCAGCGTTCATTAAATAATAGATTAATTAAATCCTTTGTATCCGATGAACAAAAAAAAAATCCGAATCCAAATCCAAATTAAATAATAACTCCTTTCACTCCACTATTCACAGATACAAGTTTTTAAAAACTATTCTTTCCTTCTTCAAATTTTAGTCCTCATAGAAATAAAGAAATTAACACTGTCCCATGCAACAAAGACTTCTCATATTCTGGCTTTCTCTTATTTCCCGATGAACTTAAAAAAAATCACCTGACTTGAAGAAGACAATAAAAATTCAACTGTGGACCGCTTATAAATTTCCGTTTGCAGTTCTATTACACATCCGCGCATAACGAAAAGATGTGTTCTCTTTAAAAATGTCTTTGTCAGCCACTTAAGAAAAAACCCAGCTTTGCCTCATAGTAACATCACTCACACAACAGACCGCATATTGTACACTGATCCTTAACTGTGTGGCTCGTATCTGTTATAGTCTTCTTGGTCAAACCACTTGCTCGTCAATTAATCAAATGAATTTGCCGTTCCCCCTGTGCAATTACAAACGCACTTATTCCCAACTCTTCCAAGTAGTTTCATCTATCCCCGTATTCCCACGGCGATCCTGGTTGTTGCCTCATCAAGTTCTCTAGTCCTATATCTGTCTCATCCAACGAAAGAAACCGAACTACGTATAGCCACAAAAAAAAAAACATTAAAAAACCCTCGGAAATTAAAGTCCTCGCCAAGCGACTCATCAACACGGTATTTATCATTACAGACAACAGACACACATCCCTTCACAATTGCCCAAACCGCGCTCCTTGATCAGATCACGTAAATTAATCTTTCCACAACCCGTATTATTCAGAATTTATTTGTCCAATATGCAGTAAGCACCCCCGATGAAATCTTACTCCTTGTGTCGTTCGTCGTCGTCGTAGTCGTCGTCGCTGCCGTTTCCTTCTCACCCCGTGGAATCGTGGCGTTGGTTCAGTAAGTTCTATCTTATATTCTTCTTCTTATCTTAGGGGCAATCCGCCGGCGCGTTAACCTTGCTTAGACACATATTGCGTCTAACACTAAATTGATCACTACTAGCGAGTTGCTTTTACGCTTCCCCAGTTTCCCTCTAAATACACGACACGAGATGTGTTCTACTGCCGCTGTCTACATAAGATGTATAATATGAATCGTTGTCAATAAGCCACATCAAGCACTCGGTAGTGCGTGAGGATGACTGTTAAAGAGGCACGTTTTTCTTCTTGCAGTTTTATTGACACTGACGTATTTTTTCCAAGTCTTTTGTCAAACGACCTGACTGTGCAGTTAAAGATACAAATAAATCATTACCGCTTAAAAATGGTTGTGTTTTATCTGTATCCGGAAAATGAACGAGGGGGCGACCACGGACAAACTAAGGGGCGCGCATCATGTAACATAAACGTGATTTTTATCACTTGATTTCTTCTGCAGGAATAAAAGCATGCTGTTTTTTATTGTGTCATATTTTTTATATATAAAGTTGATCAAATCAAATCATGACAAATAGATATGAGCTTTGCCGCAAGAAAGTTTGAATTACGATAGGCTTAAACTGACAAAATATTTGTAATGAATGTTTTTGGTTACAAATGTTGCTTTTTTAAAGAAAATTTACGTGACTATCTTGTAGCAGAGGCGAATGACGTCATCTTACTGTGATAGAAGTTTTATTGTTTGTAATTTCCTTCGTTCATATCAATTTTAATACATTTCTGCATGTGTTTACAAGGTGGAATCCTGATTAGAAAAACCCTATAAATTGAAGTAATAAAACAACGCTAAGATTACAGCTTCTTATTGTTCTAGTACATGATTATTAAGTTGCTACAGTTTTCAAAGCTGTCTTCTTTTTTTCGTATTCTCTGCGCTTGTCTTTTAATTATTTAAAATTATTCAACATCTCAACAAATTAACGAATCTAGGTGTAATGGACCTATTTTGGGGGCTATCATTTTGTTTTGGGAAACTAGATAAACAAAACAACGCTATTAACTTGCTTTCGAGCTGCACTAATTTCTACGATGCGATATTAATCAACAACCGTTTCAAATCATGACTTATTCATAAAAACATAAATCAATCCAGGTCACTTAATCAAGAAGCCTCTCATATACAGAAAGAACAAACGCCATAAAACATATTGTTATTCAACGATGATCACGTTGAGCTCCCCCACCCCCACCTCCCCCTTTAGTCTTACTGCCTCATGTAAGGGAGACGATGAGGGACGGGGGGCGGCATGGGGACGCGGGAGGGGGGTAAGAGAGGTGCCTGTTCGGTGCTATCGGAAATAATTGAACATTTACGTATGCACAGCAGGTTGTGTCTTCTGAAAATTACAAATTTGTGGGAATAATGAGGTGTACTGTGTATATAAAACTTGCATTTTCATATTTGTACTTAATTGTGTTGTATCACTTTGTATTGCAACTTGTGTAGCCATTTTTGTTCAAAGATACTATACACTGCCATGTTAAATCATTCCGTATAAACCAGTACTGGGACGAGGACGCATGATTCGAGTGAATTGAGTGTCTCCAACAAGTCCGTCAAAATGTCCTCATAGAGAAAAGACATTGACAATGTCCTCATAGAGAAAAGACATTGACAATGTCCTCATAGAGAAAAGACATTGACAATGTCCTCATAAAGAAAAGATATTGATAATGTCCTCATAGAGAAAGACATCGACAATGTCCTCATAGAGAAAAGACATCGACAATGTCCTCATATAGAAAAGACATTGACAATGTCCTCATAGAGAAAACACAGTGGCAATGTCCTAATAGAGAAAATACAGCGACTCGAGCCAATGGCGCGATGAGAGTCGGGGAAAATCACTGGCAATGTCCACTCGACCTTACTAAATGAATTCTTACAACTCTGCAGCCATTTCGCAGGCTTGTATTCTCTTCAAATCCATTCCTCGTACACATATTATACGGTATACAGGTTTATACGCGGGTCTAATTTTCAAGTTTACATGCATCAAGGCGCAAGAGCCCCTCCGTACTTTTAATTGATCTGTTAATTGAACCTTACGGGTCAATTACAGGAGGGGCAAAGAGTAAATTAAATTTAGCTTAACTGGGCCACGTAACGGTCAATGTAGGCAATTACTTATAGATTCATTCTTCTATTGACCAGGGCTTCTAATTTCAGCACCTGAGATGGACGGACGCTATAACGAAATAACTAAAAACACGAAATCAAAGATATTTCCTCCCACTTGTTAAACACCGATTTAAATATATAAAAGAAAGAGGGCCTACTGGTTTGATACCACAGCAATTGAGAAAATTGCATCTGAAGAAGATCATGCTTGGATCGAAACGCCAGACCCTCGAATTTTGATATCATACAACTATGAATTAGATAGGTGGAGAAGCCAGAGGAAGGTAAGATGTGGGATATGGGGTGGGGGAGGGGGAGGGGTGTTGTGATGTCTGGAAGAACATGAGGGGTTTCTTATTGAGATATGAAAGGTCAGCTTTAGGGGTAACAGGACGAAGAATTTAATCCATGACAGAAATATCCTAGTATAAATTATGTTGTCTCACAATAGATACAATTAGCCTTGTATGAATTTTGTACCTTTTACCCCCCCCCCCTTCCTTCACCCAAGTTATACTCTAATATATGTAATTGCACATGGATATTATAGTATATTAAGGTTATATTAAGGTTGATATTATATTGAGGCTGGTGTCTGAGAAGTGAAGATATATAGAGGGTGTGAGGAGGTGTGAAGGGGAAAGGGGAGGGGGAGGGGGAGGGGGAGTGAGCCATAAACTGAAACAAAAAAACTCGACCACCCTGTGTCTCAGTCAGGCTACTGGCCTAAAAGTACAAACATAGAGATTGCTAGTGGGTGCGGTTATTGGGGTCCGTGGTACTTGGCAACGGGTCTAATAAGTACACGTTAGATGTTGCTAGTGGGTCAGGTTACCGGGGTACATGGTATTTGGGGTGTATGAGGTAGGTGTAACAGAGTGAAATACTGAATGCGGACTAAAGGAATAAACGTGGTGCAAAAAAATCTACGAATCAAAGTAATAAGAGTGACAATGTATATGAAACTGTACATGATAACCACAGAGAGTGTGCAGTGAGACGTTAAGGATTGGAGGAAGAATGGAGATGGATGGATACATTACGTAATTCTTTAATGGATTTGGGAGGGATCATTGTACGTATCATGACAAGCGTCTGTGTGAGGGTTTATCGATGAAACTTAAAGTGCCATCATCCCCAGATGGATATTTTCTTGACATGGTTGCTTTCCTCATCACATTGGGTTCGTTATGACCAGGTTATGACCCTTGCAGTCTCCGGACTCTTTGACGTCACGGTCTTTGACGTCAGAGCGGTGCGTCGGTTATTTTCTACCTACTCAGACTGACGACGTCATAATGAACCACTTCTGAATTTCTTTACCCAAATGACCTTTTAATAAAGTCCAAAGTATCCCGCCCTTTCCACTCGATTACTTCATCAAACTATTCTCCACTTTTCTCTTTACATAGTAAACTATCTACGACCTCAACAGCATCTCGAAGACTGCAATATTAATAATATATTTGACACAGCCATTCTATCCTAAACGTACAGAGTAAATGTTTATTCAACAGACAAAATGTAGCTGTTTTCTTCATTAACCGAGGTTCGTATACAATTAAATAAATGCATATAAGTATCTCATTTAGCCTTTAAACCATTTCACCAACACTTAGGCTGTTTTTGTTCATCACATGTGGATGAAACACACAAACACAAATATAAATATATATAAATCTATATAAATATATATATATAAATATATATATATATGAATAAGGCGACTCCAGTGGAATTACGACCTTCCTTACGAGTTTCGAACCTCTGGAAATACAATCAGCGTCCATAGCCTAGTGGTTAGGGTGTCCGCCTATAAAGCGGGAAGCCCGGGTACGAATCCTGGTAGAGGCTGGAAGTTTTTTTTCACTGTTCTGGATTTTCCAACTCACTACGATGTCAATGTACATGCAGGCACGTTCCCTTTAAGTTAAAGCTTGCGGGGAAATTTACGCAAAGTAGATCGACATTGTTTGAAAAGCATAAGTGGGAAACTGCTCTATTAAAGACAGTCATTCCGCTACAACAAAAGGCATACAGACACGCTATACATCTTTAACGAAAGGATCTTGTATCCATTAGCAAACGAGTTTTTTAGGAGCTCGACGGAATATTGGCCATAGAAAATCTGATGAGCGTACTTATTAGAGCTTTTGTCTAAAATGATTTCAAGAAAAAGCGAGCGAATTACGATTAGGGATAATTTCCGCAGTGGATGGAGAGCTTTTTTTGTTTTGTTTTACCATGTCGCTGACAAGGGTTCGTGGGTGTCTTCCAGGCGATAAGATTTGTTGAGAGGACGGTTGCTAAGATACAGTAGCAAGTGCACATATGTTCGTTAATTTACTTGAGGAATGGAGGGGTGGATTGCGTATAGTTTTTCCAAGGGTAAATTGACATTAGTTTGTTCATAATAAATAAGATTTGTATAGCTGTAAGTATAAAGAGACAGAAAAGAGGAAGAGAGAGATAGAGAGAGACCTTCGCGGGTAATATCTTTGTCTTTGGCTGCTAGCTAAGAAATTAGACGAGGTATTTGTAGTACTTGAATAAATTGTGTATGCAATATGGTTTACCTATATATAACTGCGTTTATGACCATGTATAATCAGCAATTAGGCGAGTGACACAAACTATATAGGGTAGAAAATTGCAACATTATGAGCGGTAATTTTTTTTTAAAAGAGAAAATGAAGAAAGAAAGAAAGAAATATATTTAACAGAGTGGGTGGGTAGGGGAGGGGAAACATTGTTAGTCACGTTTCATTGTAAAGTTTGTATTGTTGTAGAACACATTCGGTATTAGTACAGACAACATAACGGTAAAGACACACTCACCACTGTGCGATTTTTGCGTTTGTTTTTGTTTGAATGTATGTATGCATGTGTATGTATGTGTGTATGTATGACGACACAAAAAAGATACCAACGATCGCTCAGTTCAAAACTATATTTGTTTTCAATTTAAGGTAAGTTGTCATGGTTACAGAGGTGCTACCTGAATTTCCAGCACGGGGAGGGGGGGGGGGGTGGCAAGCAAACAGTTTATTTTTTAGGGGAAAGGGGAAGGGCTAACATATTCCAAGTCCAAAAAGTACCTTCAAATAAAGTGCACATTACGGGCAAATTTAGGAGCAGAGGAGGGGGAGGGGTCTTCAGTTTGTTTTACCGGAGCTGATTGGGGAGCAACTGGGGGAAAGGCCCGAGCAACTGGGGGAAAGGCCCGAGCAACTGGGGGAAAGGCCCGAGCAACTGGGGGCCGAGCGTCGTCATATCTGAAGAGGCAACTGATCAAGCAATGCATTCCCCTACCTCTCCTTAGGTGCCTCCAATATTCTGAGCTAGCTTATACATATTTTTTTTACGCTGCTTGTGTTTAACTTTGATAAGTTCTTTGTAAATATATGCACCAGACATCAGCTACTTTTCGGCCATCGTTCCGAGAGCTTTCAAGCGGGCGTGTTTTTTTTTTCCTTTTTTTCATCGATGCTATACCGTATGTATTCTTTATACCATTGTAGAATATGCACGATGATACATTTCTTGTTTTACGTGAAAAGAATTCATCTCAGATCACGTTTTTATACTTGCAGCCAGACACTGATTTTTTTACTAACTTGGATCATGAAAATCGATAAAGTAGTGGTGTATATCCATTTACTGGTACTACGTATAAGGCTACACACACCTGCATGAGTGCACCGAGCATATTATTATTATTATTATTATTATTATGTATGCATCGAGTTGTTCGGAAGTTACACATGCATCAATAATTCTCACAATTGTAAGACCTTTCATTTATATAACATATATAATTTGATGATGAACTCCGCAAGAAACCTCCCCCGGAAAAAGCATTTATTCTATTTTAAGTCTTCGTTTAATGGATACTTGATTAAAGCAATGTACAGATATCATGCACTCCAAAAGGGGGTTGGTTGTTGACATGCAATCTGCTAAAATTGTAAAAGATGGTTAGTATATACCTATAATTATCAGGTTTACACACTCAATGTACACTTTAATCTTGAGACGGTATATATGTACTGCCCCTCTAGTCATTTATTGATTATAGATAATCTGGAGAAAATGCACATCCAAAAAAGATGACATGTGAGGTGAGGATGGTGGAGGGGTGGGAGGGGGGGGGGGTGACAACAATGGCATTGAACTGCAGAGCAAACAAAGTTAGCGTGTATGTTACAGATAAGAGAAGCGCGCACTATTTTGTTTTCGCTTCAAGCATATGCATGCATGAGTGAACGACCAAAAAATACCCCCAGCTTCGTCTAGTATAATCGAATTCCGTGAGTGGAAACGAACAGAGAAATTCCATTAAAATAAATCATATACGGAAGAAATGACTTAATCGTAAGTCTAATTGGAAGAATCGCGTTATAACCTGCTCTAACCCCTACTGCCTTAGGTGTCAACTTACAGGTTGGTTTTTATTTTATTTTATTTTTTGTATAGAACTTTCAGCTAATGTCAGATTGGTTAGGAAAATCGTAAATCAGTCGCGGGCTCACGACGGAAACATATATATACGTTATGGACCACTATGCTGAGATGTTTAGTTCTAACAATTTATCGTTCATTGGTGTATACAAATTGGCTGACAAACAATAGCATCGGGCACCAGAACGGTGCCAAACACTTTGTGGTTAAAGCCTAATGTAAATGAACTTGCTCGGTATGGGGACCTGCACGTGCGGCGTTGTTGATCACATGAGAAAGAACATTAGAGATGTAATCCAAATGTGCCGACATGAAGGTATGTAGATTGTCTGTAAAGTGGTACTCCCCACCCCCCCCCCTCCCCCATGGTTCAGAACAGGCCTGCTCGAAGCGAAACCACAGGGGAAATTAGTAATTACGTTCAAGCTTCTTGTACAGGTTTGACCGTCTCGTGTAATTTTTGCGATGATCTTGTCAGTGTTACTGTTGCAAATAATAACCTGTTACCGTTGCAATGATCACCTGTTACTGTTGCAAATAATAACTTGTTACCGTTGCAATGATCACCTGTTACTGAGTGCAACGTATACCTGCTACTGCTACACTGATCATCTGTTACTGTTGGTGTTACTTTAACTGTTAAAATAATCACCTGTTACTGTTGGAAATATCACCTGTTACTGTTACGATGATCACCTGTTACTGCTGCAAATAATAACATGTTACCCTTGCAACGATCATCTGTTACTGAGTGCAATGATTATCAGCTACTGCTACACTGATCATTGTGTTACTGTTACTATTACAATAATCACCTGTTACTGTTGGAAATATCACCTGTTACTGTTAGAATGATCACTTGTTACTGTCTGTGTTACTGTTATCATAATCACCTGTTACTGTTGGAAGTATCACCTGTTACTGTTACAATGATCACCTGTTACTGATGCTATAATCACCGGTTAATGTTGCAATAATCACTTGTTTCCATTGCAATAATCACCTGTTACTTTTGCAATAATCATATGTTAATGTTGCAATAATCACCTGTTACTGATGCAATAATCACCTGTTCACGTTGTAATGATCACCTGTTTCTATTGCAATGATCACCTGTTACTGTTATAATAATCATATGTTACTGTTGTAATAATCACCGATTTCTATTTTAATAATCACCTGTTACTGTTGTAAATGATCGCATGTTATTGTTGTACGCTGTCTGTCAATGTAGAATAATATGTTGAATTTACTATACAAAACCACAGTATAACTATACATGTAGTCTTGATGTATACATATTGTGTATGCTTATTCTTACAGTTACATGATATTGTAGAGTCAGACATATATGCTTATACTTCTGCATGGCTATTACTGTTACATGTTGCTCTTCTAGCCTAAGTTATGATGATTTATACAGACTGCATGGAATAGACGTTTACGGCCATATCCATATGATCTCAGATCTGAAGGAAAACGTGCAACCTTCCATGTTCCTTGTTTACACTGCTTCCGTCTCGGCACTATTTCTACAAACCCAGTCAAATATAATGCTTACAGTGAATTGCTACTGTTTGCACATCAAACAGAATGCCTAAGGACTATAGCATGGCATCGGAAATTAAAAAGTTTGACTGCCTTTTATATGTGGTGTCCTAACAGCCTGGTGCATGAAACCTATAAGGTAACACGTTTACTAATATAGCCGTATAGGATGGAACTAGGATCTTTAGATATTGTTGATAAACAATCCATTTATCTAAAGATTTACATACTACCGGGATGTATTAACCTGACATTTGTGAGCTGTCGATGGCATACGTTATATAAGCCATATATTACCGGCCGTGACCGGGTATAGGGTCCATTGTAGCTTTCAAAAATAAGGCACAACATAGGAAGGATCCTACTGAGGAATTTCTGCGATTTGGAATGAAAACTGTGAGGGCTGACGCATCGATATGTGCTGATTATTGCTTTCAAATGCTTTAAAATGCTTTCACACGCTCGCCATACGCCTCCTACCCCTCCCCACATCACCCCCCCCCTATTTGCCCTCTCTCTTTTCAACGGTAGTTCTTTTGGTAAGAATTATCGGGTTACATCACTGGTATATTATTTTGGTACAGATTCTGGCGACGACCATTTTCTTGAGTAAGTAAAGACACTTCTCGCGCGTACAAAGTCCAAGTATTTCACATAACAGTTGTACACTATGCATTTTAGTTTTGTTCATAAATACGTGCTTGTTTGCTTGTTGAAATTTCATCAAGATTTACACAGCTATAATGCGGGGTTCATTCAAATTAGTAAGTACCTTAAGCTCTCCAGATGTGCCCTTAATTACACCTATATATTGTAAATATATAGTTAAAAGGCTTGAGATACCAAAAAGGAAAAGAAAACTCACGAATGAGAAAAATATGAGATCAATAGATAAGATAAGTTGAAGAGCGTTTTCAAGAAAATATGCTGAAGTACTCTTAATGCTTTACATGCATGACTGTATAATATCACTCGATGTTTAACAGTCTGGGGGGGAAAAATAATTAAAAATATGTAAAGAAAATAAAATAAACCGAAGATGACAATGTATACATGCACATGATATAAATATACGTATAGAACTACATAGCCATGCTCTAACTTGTACCCACGGGCTTTTATCCATTCATCTATATGCTTCGACGAGATAGAACCGCAATCGCAAATTCATTTCAATCTAAGGAATGGTCGGTGTTTTCAATCTTTCACGACTTGCAAGTATAAGAGACAATAAGCTGCAGGGTCTACCGCTTTAAACGTTTGCCACGTATATATACATATATAAAAGGTGACGCAAAGTGACGTGTATACAAGGCGTTGCCATCTCCGAGGTGTCTTTCGAGCCGCGGAATCGAATATGAAAATTGCTAATGGCAAATCATGAACGCCACGAGAAACTTTACCGCGATGAAAAACAGGAAAAATAATCCCTTAGGAAGCAATAGCTAGAACAGAAATAATTACAACTGAAGCTAAACGGAGAGAAGACGGGAGTAATCAGCCGGAACTAAACTGTTCACAACCAACAGAGAGTTATGCAGCTCGTGGAAGCATGGAGATGGAGAGAATTAGGAACAAAGAGTTAACATATATCTTCATATAACCTTGTGACTCAAGTTGATGATTGCTCTATAAAAAAAAAAAGCCTGTGGGCGAATGGCTTTTGTTTATCATGAAAAATAATAGCGAAACGTTAGAAATTAGAAGTTGGATATGATGGGCAGAACAACAACAAAAAGATACCGGATTACGAAAAGTGAGTTGCAAAAGACGACCGTTATTTGCATGTATCTGAGCTCACAAAGATGGAAGACTTCGCCGCCGACAATAGACTGTCACACAGTGGAACAATATGCTAATCTGGGATCATCGGATTATCTGCATAATCATATTCGTTGTATGTATCTATCCACATCCAGACAAACAAAGAAACGTTACAGTGGATTTGCATGAAAGTAACTCATATTTCCCTCACATAACTCTTTAAATGATGTTTCACAACACAGGTGTTACAGTTAATCCTAGCAGCTATCTTGCTTTAAATATAACAAGTCATTAACAAAAGGATTCCAAGGATTAAAAAAAAGAACCATACATGAATTATCATAGGGGGCGGGGGGCGGTGGTAAATCTCTAACACTTACAATTTTGTAGCAACTATCTTGTTTTCATGCCTTCATTGTTTGCGCAAGTCAAAGACCTATAATCTTGAGTGAAGACTTTAAAATGGGGTTAGCCTACTTAGGGCGCTGTGATGGTACAATCGGAATGCATCTATAGCGCTTCATATGATATTTCGTGTTCCGGTGTTAAATGATCTGTTTGTCCCAATCTTTCAGGGATCAAACTTTATAGAGACCTGTCGAATATCTGTCTAGTTACGATTCATTTATATTCAATGTAATACTGCATAATTATTTCTGGAGATTTGCTCTTTTCACGGGAGAGGCGTGGAACGAGGGGGGTTCGATAGTCCGGGGGATGGCTAGGCCTAGCGACACTGTATGAGGTCGACACAATCAGTGCATATCCAGACTTGTGAAATAGAAAAGCTGGGCTTTTAGACAGAAACAGCGCCCTCTATAAGGCACCAGGTAGCACAAGTTGCAACAAAGGAGGTTCGGGACACGCTAAGCCTTCTAACGGTAAACAACTATATGTTGAGAACCATTGATGCTATCATCCGCCAACAAACTTTTGTTCGATCGGTAAAACAAACAGTTGATTTATCGCTCATGGTTAATTCTATTCAAGACAATAAATCGAACAATGGTCTTTATTATCTATACTATGACAGATGACTAATTTACATAACTATACTGCATGTTATACCATATTGATAAATTGTTTCATGATGACAAAAACAAATATTGGACTGTGATAGCGTTCGCGTCAAGTAGGAAGCAGTCACTTGACTGATCGAAAATTATCAGATAAAGGTTATCAACATCGCCACGAAAAGGTAGCATGAATTGATACATGCTATTCACTAGAATGACAGCTACATCTATCTCATAATCACATTATAATAAATAAGTAAATATGACATTAATCATTTATTAACTGACATCATTTATCTGGCATCAATAAACGTGAGTCTTCACGATAAAAATTTATCAGAAAGATCACACACGATAACTCACGATCTACCTTTGCTTTCGACAGTCACAATCTTGTTTTGAATATATATTTTCAGACGCGCGAATCCCTTGATCTTTTTATAACATTGGCATGGATAGTGCATGTTTTCCTTATCTTTCTTACGAACTTTGCTTATTAAGCATATAGCCTAGGCTATTGGCTATATTAAGCATAGCCTAGGCTAAGGCTATTGGCTATATTAAGCATATAGCCTAGGCTAAGGCTATTTGGCTTTATTAAGCATAGCCTAGGCTAAGGTTATTGGCTATATTAAGCATACAGCCTAGGCTATCCCGTGAACTGCCTCGTGTTCTGTATTGTGTTTATAATATTTCTAAGGTCTTTTGTTCCGTTTAGCTCAAATTGCTTTATCAACGAACAAAGTCCATCGACCGTCTAGATCATATCAGCTTACACAAGTCAAGTATATCATCTCAAAATAGTGAAGTTTGAAGCAGCCAACGACTTGATTTCGATGCTACTGTTAAACATTTAGGCCATTAGCTTGATTAGTCAAGTTTCGTTTCAAAGAATGAAAATAAAAACATACATGATACTAATGATAATACTAATATGGAAAGTGTCTGAGGTACGAAATGTTGATAATCGAATTCCAACAAGAATTACTTGTTTAATTAACCTTCAACATTTGACAAAAATCTTGCCAGTTTTCGTATGGCTTGACCAATAACATTACAAAATTATCTAGAGTATAAACTAACGCTCGTCAATGTCAGTAGAATTCCCGACCAAACACAAAAGTTTTTTTTCTGTAATGAAAACGTTTGAACTACGAATACGCATTTCATGTATTTAATCCTGTTTCGAAAATGATATAGCCTACTGCTGTTTCAAAGTTATGTCATTGTAGCCAGGGGAACCAAATGCCTGAAGATCGAAGCCCTCAATACCCTTATCTAGTGAAAAAATAGTCTCGGGGAAAACCTCAGTTGGACTAGCTAATTGCAAGTCAATTTCGATTAATTCTCGGTAAGTTTGGACAAACAAAACTGACGAATCTTCCAAAACATGCTGGAAATGAATATACAGCTTTCGGTTGAGAAAAGTCGTCTAGTGCAGTCAAATATTGATTATTTGCCTTTCAACGTTATCAGTGATGGCCCTACTTTTGACGATAGACTACGAAAAACCTTATCAACAAGTACTTTTTATTCCTGAGGCGAGATGGCTTAGGTTATAGCCAAGGAAAATGAATATTAAACATGAATAACAAATTTTCTCTTTGCTTTTGTTAAAAAAATAATAAACTCAGAAGAATTTGATTGGATTATTACACCTTCTACGGTATATCGGTTACCGATTACTAGTAAGTAGAAACCGCATACAAAACATCAAAATTATTGCTAGGCAGTGCAGGACTCGTACTCACGCTATATATATATATATCTATATATATATATATATATATCTATATATATATATCTATATATATATCTATATATCTATATCTATATATATGTATCTATATATATATATATCTATATCTATATATATATATATATATATATATATATATATATATATATATAGACGCAATGAATATCTTTAGAATAGGCTACGACAACGTGATAGTATATACTGAAAATGTAACTATAGGTGTTAGTTAACGCGATTACTGTGTAACTTGCGGTAGCTCAATAGGTATTATTAACAAGCGGTTTATTAATATTGTTCCTCGTTATAACCCAAAGATGACTCACTACATGCACCCATCACTGTTGTACAGATCAATACAGACAACAAGAAGAGGTTTTCTTGTTAAACATTAATTTGACACAAAATATCTATAACGTTTGTAAAAAGTCAGTCTTACCCTATCAAGAGTGTGTTTACCTTCATCGATATCTATCAGACACGAAGTCGGTAGTTTTAATCTGTCAAGTGGTTACCTAGTCAGATAAGTCCGACGGTGAGTGGGGTCGGGGTTATCAGTACATCCGATTCTATCAAACAACGGAGCTGAACAGATCTTAATCCGAAGGAGCTTATTCAATAATTATTACAGCAGTTTCCTTATATACATATCGTGGGGGTGTGGGGAAATCAATATGAGGGGCTTGGGTAGTGTATAGGGAAAGGGTAAGGTGGGGGTAGCAAGTCGGATTGATTTTTTTTCGAGCAAAGCGTCGGGTGAGTGTGCCACCATTCTTCGATACTCTCTATATTAACCGTAACACAGCTACAGTTCTTCTCGAAACCTGAGCGTCGTTAATTTTGGGCGCTAATATTTCATCGTATGATGTTTACTGTGCAGTCAACAGTTATGTTTTGGGGTTAATAAGTACTCGAACCTTTCTTCAGTTTATGCAGTGAATGTTCAATGCATATTTATGTCGAAGAGGAAGAAGTGGGGCGAGGTGAGAAGGGGTGATGTCCGAATGAAGCGCTGTCTACAGTCTTCCTACTTTCTCTCTCCTTAAGGGGGGGGGGGGGTGGGGTGGGCTTAACCAGACCGAAGATCTCGCTATGTAAGTGCGAGAGGTGTATTTTTCGTCAGTGTACCTTCTATTGTACTTTTAATAGGACTTGACAAAATGTGTCAGAAACATCTCATGTACAGCCTATATGTGTGTTTATATATAGCCTATATATATATATATATATATAGGCTCTATATATGTAGGCTATATATAGGCTCTATATATAGGCTCTATATATAGGCTCTATATATAGGCTCTATATATATAGGCTCTCTATATATAGGCTCTCTATATATAGGCTATATATACATAGGCTCTATATATATAGGCTCTATATATATAGGCTCTATATATATAGGCTCTATATATATAGGCTCTATATATATAGGCTCTATATATATAGGCTCCATATATATAGGCTCTATATATATAGGCTCTATATATATATATATATATATATATATATATATATATATATATATATATATATATATATATATATATATATATATATATATATATATGAACACTCATTTACCAATAGAGAATAGCATCGGCGAAAGAGAAAAAAAACCTTTGGTGGGTAAAAATTTTAAAGGGCAAAGATGTATACAACTATACACAAGGATTGGGATAGCCTCGGGTATTAGGTCGAAAGGTCAGCAGAAAATGTTGGGCCGAAGACAGATTTCAAAAGAGGTCTCATAGAAAGGAAAGGGTTAAGCAAACACGTCAGGTCGATCCAAAGTCCTTGAATTCCCGGTTTGATAGAGACATTAGCCAAGTTGTGTGATAAGCTATATAGGCAAGGCTTGACTGCACGGGACAAATATACAGCTGATGTGTACAAGGTGTATATAACAATATGTATGATAGACCAGAATATCACGTATATATCAAATATAGACAAGTTTATCAGACGGACATGTATGTCGAGAGACAAACTAACGAAGCGATGCCCGGTGGTTGAAGACGAAGGCTTCCATTCTAATCTTAAAATGTATTAATCGGTACCGTATTCATTGGGGGGGGGGACATCTATCTTTCCACTTAAGACCAGTTAAACTGTTTTCTCAAGCCAACCCCCTCCCGTCCCCCATCATTCTCTTGGTTGTGTTCTTATTTCTCAAATAGAAAGATACTGTAATTCCTTATACACCAACGAATATGGTAGGTTAAGAAGGGATGAGGGCAGTACTGCCAGTACCCCACCACTCACTATAGAAGGCGCTCTGCGCGTGTCATGAAATGACATCAACTGAGTGACAGGGTGAGGAGTCGACGTATAAGAATGGTCTGATTACATGAGCGCTTTTTAATAACCGAATTTCCCCCTTTGTTGCACAGTAAATCCAGTTCTTTCCTATTTTGACTGTGGTTTTCCAACATGTGCAATACATAAAGAAATGACCACTGGATATTAAGCTGTTAAATTTTGTTCAAGTACTTCCTTTAACTCGCAACTCTCGACTCGAATTTTATGTTGTACGTTATATCTTCGTTCACAGTTCATTACATCTACATCATATAAATTAATACCTGTTTTCGGAAGTTTTCGGTGGCTCACACTTCCCGAACATTTCCGGAATTGTAATAATGAACTTATACGGTTACCAACACTGTTTTTTCTTATTTTCTTAGACAAACCTTGCTCGCTGCGTTATTCATTGCGTACCGATGTATCAGTATACATATAAGCTACAGTGTTTATATGGAGAATGTCGTCTTACGTTAAGACATCCTCACCTCATTACCAAAAGGAAGTTTCTCTGTTCACACCCTTTTATACACCCTATTCCACTGAACCCCCGACCTCCCTTACCATGATACGTAGCCCATATACCATCGTGCACCATTCAAGGACGGGAACAACCGCACTTGTTTTCTTTCTCCAAAAAAATGATCTCCTACACAAGTATGAACACATATGAGATAATAACGGTCATCATATATAGACAAAACGTCTTATATGGAGTACATAGGGTCGGTACGCATCCCCCCACTTCCCCCGCTCCCCCATCTACTATTCCCCGCCCATGCATACACACTTTGGATTATTAGAATGAAACCGTCAGCTAATTTTAATTATCATTTCTGTATATTTGGTTCAGTTATCTTTATATACCGCACAAAATGTTTCGTATTACAACTATACCTTCAAGAGATAGCAAGCCATATTTTAGGCACCCCTGGCAAACTGTTGGGCCACTCATTACTAAACAGGTTGCAGAGGACCCTCAGCAAATATACAAATTTAGCCATGTCGATACTCTGCGACAGTTATCGAATAGTTTGTGGTGAAAGAACAAATAATCTCTTCCACCGTATATTCCCCACTTCCAACTTGTCAATTGCTTGTGATATATCCAAGAGAGCACCTAAAGACAAAAAGCAGGTTACCCCTGCTGCTTGGGACCCAAACAAAAGGCTAAAGAGGGATTACAGGTTGACTTTATAAACCCCTCTTTCAATGGTTTGGCCACAACTTGGTTCCTCTGCCTTCGCGCAAAACAGATGGTTTGCGATGTAGAAATGGAGAAAGGAATTAACAGACTGACGGATAGACTAAGGAACAGACAAAAGCAATCTGAACATGACAACAAAAAGAGAGGGTTGACAAAAAAAAAAACGGCAACGAATTTTGGCCGATTGTGCCTTTGTTGATGGTTAGATTGGACAGTATTATAAATTATTACAAATAAGTCGTCTTTAAGTAAGCAGAGTATCTTCATACCGTCTGCTGTTTTGTGTACTCAACTTAATGGAGGTATCGATTACGTAAGAGTTCGATCTTGGTACGTTTAACTATATCCTAAACAAAGAACTTTGTATTCGTGTCCTGCACCTTGTGAAGTTTTTGTAAACATGATGGTGGCACAGATTAATGGGGAGGGGGGACACCGTAGTCAGCACAAAGGGACACCCCCCCCCCGTGCCCGGCCGGGGTTTCTGGCCTGCGTACTTCCTTAAACTTCAATAACAGCGGTAATGCCGAAAGTTTGAAGTTCATGTTTCTTCTTTCTTAATGGACTATGATCAATCTCACCAACGTGCCAATACCAAAGCGGCATGTTTTTAATTGTTAACCTTTAATCATCCTTCCCAAATGTATATTCCAGCTGCATGCCACGACTAGGCAACGTTTTCTATACTATTCTATCAGCGCAAGACTGTCTTAAAGTCGCGCTACACAACCCTCAGTATATAATCTTTGTAGATATCACTGACGTGCCTGTGATGATGCAAGGCTGTTTTACTACGTGGGGCATTTACATTTATATTGGGCATGTCATACGTTAAGTCTACTTCACCATATAAACTTGACCATAATTCAACAGTATAGTACGATAAAGTTAATACGCTGTTGTTATTTTATTCCTTAAAAGCAAAGTTTCCGATATATATACACTTGACAATAATCACACGGCGTTCCATACAGGAATTGCTTTGTCCAGCAACACAAAGGCAAGGTGTTTCGAACGCCGTGAAGGTTGTTTCAACTGACACCCCTTGTTCTTCATTTGTCACGAATTTTCCAAGAGAAGCAACCATAATGAATAACCTCGCGGATCACTGCATAGATTTTCAGTTTCACTGTTGTGGTTCAAAACAGCAACTTCAGTTTCAGCTCACTGTTTTCAAAGAATGAGGGCCATGGGCTCTGCGAAATAGTTCCCTTTTAGAGTATAGGACAATTACTTTCACACTCAACTTGGTATGTAACAACGCAGTAACAACTGACGTATAAATAGCACACGTGATCATCCCATTTACTATGTAGTTTTCTAAATAATCAAGACTGCGACCCAAATAGGCAATGAAGTCAAATAATGGTCTTTATAATATTCAATCTTCACTGATACGACTTTTACAGCCACCCAATCAGAGCATTTGCCAACATCGAAACCTGTACAAATCTCAGAGGTGAGGAATATACGCGGCGCCCGATAAGAACCTTCAGAAAGGTACTTTTTGAAAATATCATTAGCAACCTTTACCTTGGAGTCAATGTTGATAACGTTTGAATACATTATTGCCCATAGATAATGGCCAAAGTAAACCATGGGCTCGGCCACGGATAAACACAGACGGGGCCATGTAACGTGTGCGCATGGGCCACGAGGACACATGCAGCTGGAGCAGACGACCTATTTCAGTCCAGCTGGTTGATATCATTACTTTGGGAGATACTCTTACTTTTTCAGCGGTCTTAAAACATGTATATAGTCAAGTTATCCCATACAACGATATCAAACTTATTATTCGTAACAAAAATGCCCCAAGCCTTTGTTTCTCCCGGTTAAAATGCTCTTTCTTTACTACAGACAGCTGTTCTTTCGTCACGGTTCGGTAACTACAAGGAGTGAGGATTATATATTGCTAAAGCTGAACTATATATACGATAAGACAAAAAAGGCGGTAGGTTTTTACGGAACAAAGCTGTGTCATTATGTAATACTGTACTTGTGGCAAATCAGCTACGCGTGCTTCTAATTAAGCCCCAATTCTGACGTCACGCTGTGAGGCCAACTATACACACGTCGTGACTTTTTTGGTGGATTGCGGGCAAAAGACTTGATTTCTTTCAATTTTTTTTTTGCTTGTTGCCATGAACAGCTGATTGAACAAGAGAGGCCAGGCTGACATCCGCTGCTAAGAGGGATTTTGACTCACGGATGTCAACCTTAATTTCTCACGAAATGAATGAATCGACACGGTTTAATTCAATAACAAAGACTGTGGAGATTTGGGCAATAGGCTATCACGGATACAAACAGGGTTTATAGCTCAAAAATCGTGTGTGTGTGTGGGGGGGGGGGGCTCTTTTCAACCCGACAAAAAAAAGTAGTTATAAGCACAATCTTACCACGTGTAGGCCTAGATATATAATTAAAGACCTAATTATGGCCTTTAAGTATATTCATCAGACGACACCATTTCCTCCTATATGAGACAACGACCACAGGGCCCACACTTTTGTTTAATATCCTGAACCCGCCCGTCGCCCTAACAATACCCCAATCGGTAGTGTGTGTACTTCACCACTGAGTTTAGACAAAGTTGGAACAGTGAAAAGTTAAAGAGAAATAAAACATTTCATATCAATGTGCATTCATAACGTCACAATTGATTTGCGGCTTCAAGTTCACATTTGCTACGAATATGTGACAAGCTCTGCGTAACTTTGAAAACGGCTTTTATTTAGCCTTAAACTGAAAGCAAACTTCATCAGGAGCCGTTTACCAAGTCTTCAGAAGATCAAACTTAAGTTTTACCTCTTGAAGTATTTGGAAGAGAGAGAGAGGGGGGGGGGGGGGCTTATATCATTGGAGACAAAACTGATATATAAATATTCCTACCTCGGTATCTTCACGTCGGAATATGCTTGCCAGTTCAGCAAGACTTTTCTTGATGCTCTCATTGGCCGCCTCTTCTGGGGAGGGTTCCTTCTTAGAATTCTAGGGAATTGGGAGAGATAAACGTATATCACTACTATGTATTGTCAAAATCTTGTTTCTTAGTTTATAACTAGGCCTATTTGATTTTATCTATAGTGACGTTATCGTTTATTTGTTATACTAACATTAAAAGAATAAAGGTTTTAATATTATTGTTAATTATCCCTATCAGCTAATACTTGAATGAGAGATTGTCAAAACGTTAATCATTTCACGCCTTCCTCTCTCTTTTCAATCCCGACCCCCCTCCCATCCCCACTCTCTGTAACAAACAGTATCACATCATAGAGAAAGAGTCCCCATTCCTACCCCCTCCAATAATTGGTCACGGATATCAGCTCAACTACTTCAAGCTATACTGTCTTAAGAATTGTGTCTTTGTGTTATTAAACCACGATGTGAAGCGTTGATTAACATTGAAACTACTTCAACTTAAGTAACCCCTTATGGTGTCCATAATAACTGCTAAACTTTTCCGGTTTTAAAAGAAGACAATTAAGATAAATCCGATGTGGCGACTAAGCCCTGATTTTTTTTTTGTGGGTTTAGCTATCATCTCTCACATCGAAGCTCTCCTCAAGCGCAAGCCTGTTACACGCGCGTGCCACTCTCGTGTTGCCGAGGCAACTAATCGCTTACTCCCCACGGTGTCTCGTGGAGTCAGTAGCTTAATTTGGTTGCTAGCCCGTTTAGCCTCTGTGACTACTGCACCTTCCATGTACAAACCTAGCCATCAGCCTAACGCGATGCACCCGCATAACAAGTGACCTGTCATGATCTTACTTTTGTCTGCTACGGTGTAATCTGTCTTTGTCTACGGTCATTGTCCATACAGTCTAAACTATGGAAAAGCTAACTCAGCAAATTAGTTTGTGGTTTTTGTCGGATAAAAGGGCAAGCTTAGTTTCAAGAAGCTTTGTACTAAGGTAAACCTACCTTCGTCTTTTTCTTCATTCGGCTGGTCCCCATTGTCACCTGGGATCGATGGGATGAAGAATTCTTTAAATGAGTAAACTACCAATTTGGTATCTACAAAGAAAGACAGTAAAATGTTTGATTGGAAACAGAGAACAAGGTCAGGCCTAGACCCTGCTGCGTTACCTGCATGAGTGATTCTCGAGTCGAATGCAGTAATTTATTACTATCAATGTCTGAAAGCTGACTCGGGACACTGGCATGACTGCATTATACTGGGCTAATAAATAAAGAGAACAGCCTACGACATCAGAATACATAATCATATTCCCCGTTTTGTATACTACCTACGTAGCCTACCGGTAACCTATAAATTCTGTTTGCATTCTGGCCTACCATTCTAGTCAAATTGAGAAAGAGTGCTGACCTTTTAGAAGGTGAACGGTCATACGTGAGGGCACTGGAATGTCCTTTGTTTTAAAACCTTCTCATATTGTTTTAACCATCTGTTCAACTAGATGGTTTCTTTCTCTCTCACTCTGTAAAAAAATAACCGCACATAAAATATTATGACATCTGTACGCTCTTGGCGGTTTCTGTTACCGTTTGTCGATGATATCATGAAGTTTAAAAAACAAAACACAAGAAAATTATGTGAACACTGATTTAAGCCAATGAACAACCGTCAAACGACACTCAACTACTTCCTTTCCCGCTGCATGTTCTTTCCACAACATCTAATCCCGGACCTATCACACTTTATGCCAAGCCTTGATGTTTGAGTATGCTATTGCTGTATATGTATACAATAATCTCATCATACATTAAGAAAGAAAGAAATGTTTTGTTACCTCTTAACAAGAATGCAAAACAGTGGAATAGATGGTAATACGTTCTTCCAAATGGGTGTTTGAGTTTACTATGTCCCACCAGGCTATACGTTGGGTTATCAATGACACACTGCCGTTTGTCAATAATAACACAAGCGGTCTACGAGAGTAGTTTGGATTGGGAATACAGTGTATAACTGGCTGGAGCACAGGGCCACTGCTATGAGAGAGACAGACCACTGATGGGGTCAGGAGGGCAAAGCCTCGGAATTAAAACGCTGTAACATTTTGAGATCTTTCAATTTTGAATATGTCAGATTGCCCACCAAGAGAACACCACATATCAAGCTTACTTAGATTTCTGCAATGATGATCCGGGTCCTTACACAGAGGAGAGACGGGTGCGTACATAACCTCAACCCCCACCCCCCCCCCCTCCACCCGGCCCTCCAAAGGTCGACATTTTTCTAGGTAGAGAATGGTCTTTTGTCCTGCGGGTTCGTATATATAGCACCATTTTGCACCCGGGTACCCTTAATCGTTATTTAAAAAAAAAACTCCTCCAACACGGTGAGCAGTAATAATGTCCACATCTTCAGTAAACGTATCAAACTATAGAAAATCCTGCATTTGGGCCTAGAGTAGTGTATTACCATAGAGACTGAGAATAAGCACGGCCGATTAAAGAAAAAAAAAACAGCCATGTTAATATCTTATAATTCTGTATATGCAGTTTGCTGTGGTCCTCAATAAGACTTGACAACTGAAATGCTTCAAACTGAACTAATTTTGGAAATCATTTAAAAAAAAGAATGGTTTTATATTTTGTTTGCATAAAAAACCTCATTATATGGGAGAACAATAGTCTATCTCATAAAGGGCTTTTATTTTTTATTTTAGCAGAGTAAATAGGCCTAGACGCTAAACAGCGTTTGAAATTGATTAAACAACGTCAGAAAATAAACTAAGTCCACGAACAATAAAATAAATCATAAAATAAATAAACGATAAACAATATATCAGAGCAATTGGAGCAAAAAGAACAAAGACAATTCCATAGAACACTAAGGTATGTAGGGTATACTTTACCAGTACCCTAAAAGATGATCAGATATACGAGGCTTACAGACAATAGAAACAACAGAAAAACTATGAATTGATTTTTCAATTGATTGGTCCAAAGTTAATCAGGCTTAAAGCAGACGGGTCTAATTGTAATAATAAGTTCAGTAACTAACTTGATGGGGGACCTGCATGTAAACTCATTCATCGTACCACGTGTACCACCCACTCTTGCATAGATCGAAGAGTTTCCCGTGGAAATAACGAACCATTTTCGATCCATTACCAATTGAAGATAAAAGCCTAATGCATGGGCTAAGCCCGATATAACAGTAATAACCAGGATCGATTTGACTCACGTTGGATATCTACACATTTGTCAACAATGTGGAATGCACGCTATTTTGAACTATAGTCACGAAAGGTGGTCCATGTTTTCGATACCTGTATATCTGTAGGCTATCACAATACACCAATACAAGCATCTTTACAATATGTAGCGGCTTGTTGTAAATAACCTACATGAAGTTGGCCATATATATATATATATATATATATATATATATATATTGGTACTGAAATAATTACACTTCAAGTTGTCAAAACAGTTTGCAAAGGAACTTATATTATTTCATTTTCACCACACCCGCCTCAGTGCTGGCTGAGGCTGTAGTAATATAAAGACCTTGCCTACATTATGTACGTCCCGGGCACACATGTCAAAGGAATTTAACTGTGTAATTAAAATTGAGCTTATAACTTTAAATTAAAATAGTTTGAGTCAATCTTTAAGAGCTAAATTAGTGCGAGCCACATAGTCAAGTGACCATATACTCGACCAAAAACCTTCCAACCATACACAACAATAGTATCAGGTACTCCACAAAACTTTTCAAGGGTAGCCTGCTAACGATGTAGCCGGACTCCTTATCCTATAAGCCTTGCAAGTAGAGACAAGTATTGTCACGAAAAGTTGTTCTTTTCGTTTGCAATCTTAATACAACTTATACTACATTAAGAGGTAAGACAAATATATAGACAATAAAAATTTGTTCATAAACCTTTCCGTACTTACCTAAATGTTTGCGAAAAATAGCTGTAAATATCCACAATCTTTCCCTTGAAGTTGGGTGTAATCCTCCTGCTCAGAGTAGCATGGGCTATACCAATGAGCTGCTTCCCTCTTTGTCGAGTATTTTGCCAGTGGCTTGAGTATACTGTTAACAATCGACCTCTCCTTGCACGCGAATAGCGTACGCTAGGGGTTACAATAGAGGTACAACGTACGCCCACTGCAATTGAGTACTTCTGTTCCCCTGTGCACATCTCACAAGACACCTGTCATAGACGGACTTGCATGCATGCAGCAATGAAGGGACCACTATAACCAAAATGTCGTATATAAATTTCAAAAAGCGTTTCTGAATAAACGCTACACTTTACTGCTATGTATCTTTTAGTACACTATAACTTATTTAGCCATTTGAAACACTTTTCATTATATAATTAATAACAAAAGACAACATATGCTTTTCTTTATTTATTAATCTAGGTATATTATACTATAGGTTACAGCCATTGAGTGTTTTCTCAGCAGTTGTGAAAAAAATGGTCTCTTCTCACCATTCGGAACAATGGAAAGGACAGCCCACATTTACGCAAAGTTGTCAATCAAACCACAGCAAGCGAGTCGTCGACCAATCAAATATCGACAAAAATGACTTAGGCACACGTGCAAACGTGCGTCAAAAGTGTGGCAGTTGCAAGCGATGTTTTCATGAATGGAGCGGTATACTGCGGTCATAGGGGCAAACAAAAAAGAAACTACAGCGTGCACCCCACATTACGGCAAGGTAGACATGTTTTATTTTTGATGTCCCCACATAATACTGTATTGAGCGTGTAGCAGAGACCTAGCTATATGGGAAACCGCAGACACATATATGGTCAACTTATAAGTGAGCCCACCCGCTCATTGTTAGCTTTGAAGTATGAAAAATGCAGTTTTTGTTTCTTTCTATTGGAGCGAAATTATGAAAATGGGGAAAACATGCATGGCAACATCACTGAGAAAATATTCAGCGATGTGATGTTGGAATAATAATATAGATAGAAATGTTAGCGCTGGTGATATGACAAATAATATACAGGAACAATAATAATAACATGCGGTAAACCAAGTAGAAAAGGTGCCTTTTTTTATTCTTTAATTCACCATTTTCTTTTCAAAACATTGATGATTGTAAGACATGAGTGTGTAAATTAGACGACCCTATTGGAAGGAGATGGGGGTTGGGGTTGAGGGGGGTGGGGGAGGGGAATGTACCATCGGTTTTGTGGAAAACTCTAAAAGTGCTCTTTTCCATAACAAAAACAATTAAGAAAACGGTAATTATAGGAAGTGCCATTTTGCTTATTATTAATATTTTTTGCAAATTATGAACTACAGGAAAAGTATCGTTTTTTGGGGGAAACAACATTCAAACAGGCCTATTGGTATCTGTGGTACACAAGTTCCTAAATGATTTAATTTTGACATGATTTCCCCTTTAATTTTAAAGTTTGTGCCTCCGAATTGTCTTGTAATTTCAATCGTTGTTTGATAATTTAATGACATTGGTGACACTGCACCAAGGGCGTAGGAACCGGGGGGGCTGGGGGGGGGGGCGCCAGCCCCCCCAGTGAAAAATGTGGAGGGGCGGAAGTATCATTCCGCCCCCCCCGCTTCGTAAGTCAGAAAACCCCTTTTTCATTTCCAAATGAGAAAAAAAAATCTCATTTGGAGCACCAAATTGCATCTGAGGCCTGGTGAAAATACAAAATTAAGTTTACAAAATGGAGTGGGTGTTGAAGTGTGCTATATTGCACCAAATTGCATCTGAGGCTACCTGGAAATGCAAAAAAATTCCAAAGGGGAGGGGGACACCCCCTCCCCTTAGACCCCTCCCCCAGGCCGGCCATCAGTCTTCAGCCCCCCCCCCCCCACTCAAAAGTACCTTCCTACGCCACTGCACTGCACAGTATATACGCATGTCATGAATAATGAAACTATACTATAGTCTATCAATACAAGCGTTGTAAGTGTCATTATGACGTCACGGTTAGACCCTTCAGACTATCAGCTGAGATTGCGCCAATTTCATTACCTTAAGAACTAAGTCAACAAACCGTTGACTGAGGATCTGTCTTCAAGAAGCTGTTTCTCTTTGTAATTTTTGAAATTTTCTACAGGGCTATTATTACGAACACAAGGACGGTCTCGCCTATATACATTCGTAGGATATTTAAGTCATGTTTAACCCTGAACGGGTTCAAAATGTGACCTAGATTCATTCCTACTTTTTATTTACGAGTAGAAATAATGATTATTAAGTATCGATAAAAAGAAAACAACTGTAGCTAAATACACACACGCCCCCCCCCCCTCCCCTTTATCTTCGTGACCTTGCCAAAGGATTAGTAAGTATTCAGTGTTTTAAAGGGCTGGTTTAATATGAATCCGGGTATTTATACCAGAACGATATTGATTTTAAACCATCATCCCATATCCAGTACAGGTAGTACGAGCAGTTCAACCTAACAATTAAACCAAAACCGCGCAACTATTTTGCCTGCGCTGTTTCAAAAATTAAATCGATAAATGGCTGGAATGTAATGCCCGATGCACCAAGTACACAAACTTTCACAAGTCTTAAAACGACATCAGAGTCACAAGTGCGTCAGTAGTTTATAATTTCCTTTACTAATGAGAATCTTGGATATTTTGATTTTCATATTTGAACCGGTGTTAATATGCAAACATTTTTTTTTGAATTTACGATTGTACTTAAACTAGTATCATTCTATTACTGATCACATACATTTCGTTATGTAACTTTCATTCATAAATATGAACGAAAAGGAAAAACTAAAACTAAAATATTTTCATTGCATATTCGTCAATATGGCAGCCACGGTTCGGCTTCCATAAAATGACTTTTGCTTTATATCATACAAACGGAACACGACTACTAGTTGTTCGTATCCGCCCCTCCCCCTTCGGATGGATTGGGGGGGGGGGGCAATCATGATGGTTTAAGTATATCATCTAAATTTGAAGTGATGGACGTCAGCTTTAAATAGTTTACATAAGGTGGAAATAACAGCTGGGGGGGGGGGGGCGTAAGCACTTCTCTCAGTTTCCTGCTTGGAAGTCATCTTTTGTGAAGCTCTTACGTCACAATGTCCACCTTCCATCACAAGCAGAGAGTTCCTGTTGTTTGGGTGCTAGTATGGTACAAATGTTTGTATAGACTGACAGATCTCCCAGTAACGGATCACCATGCGCTGTTTGGTATATAACTTTGCCCATTTGGCGTTCCATAAAATTGTTAAAGAATCCTTACCCATAACAAAGGAACCCAGCTGATTGGCTTTCAAACAGGATATACTTTCACAAAATCTCAAGATCAACGCCCTGATGGTTGCAGATTATTTTCTGTTCGTTTTAAAGTTGATTTCTTTTATTCTATTCTTCGGGTATTTTATTCGGAGGTTGCATGAGATGAGTCTGGAATTAAGTTCCACGTTCCTTCATCCTTCACATCTGGGTGATAAACTCGGTCTTACTATACTCGTTAACGAAGGTGGCTTTATTCAACAAAGTTTCTGAATCGGAACCAATCACGTTTTCGAATGAACGATGACAGCAGAAGGTAATATTCCCTTTTCCCGCCACGATATTCGACAAATAACGTGTTTAAACTGGTCGTTATTATTTGATAACAAGAACAAGTCTAGATAACAAAATCAACTCGTTAATATCTGCTCTGGGATGAGCATCATTGGTGATAAAAAGCGAGGCCACTGGAATGGGGGTGGGGGAGAGGGAATTCTTTATTGACGAGATCAGAAAAGTTGCGTAAATCACCTCATATATATATATAAATATATATATATATATATATATATATATATATATATATATATATATATATATATATCGTAGTGAGTTTGAAAATCCAGAACAGTGAAAAAACTTCCAGCCTTCCACCGGGATTCGAACCAGGGCCTCCCGCTTTATATGCGGACCCCCTAACCACTAGGCTATGGACGCTGATTGTATGTCCAGAGGTTTGGAACCGGTAAGGAAAGTCGTAATTCCACTGTATGCGTTTGTCACCTGTATCGAGCAATACTAGTTCTGTTTTGGTGACATATTTGCCTTACTCTAGAGATCAAACATAATGCTAACCAACTCGAAATCATTTGTGATTCCTAAAGCCTCTGTTAAATGTATATATATATATATGTATATATATATATATATATATATATATATATATATATATATATATATATATATATATATGTTATATATATATGATATATTATATATAGGCCCTATTATAAATTATATAAATATTATATATAAATTGTCTTGCATAATTTTCTCTCCATTTCAATAGTTTCATTGCAAAACGTAAAATGACAACTGAGTACAATAAGATTGATACAGAGAAGTGTAGTGTGAAGTTACGCCATTCATGCATAACGGTGTTATACTTATATCTATATAAGAGCGTGGGAACAGACTACAGAAAAATCGGTCCCCTAAAGTGCTCTGAATAATAAACCTTATAAATTCTTATTTATAAGAGAATTGTTCAGAATATATCTTTATATTATGATGATTTCTCTGATCAAACATAGAACAATTATGAACAAACAAAAACTCACTGTTATAAGCCTTTTAAAACCGATGAGTTCAGAAATAGCCTATTGACAGAATTAACGGGAGAGCAAACATATTCGGCTACTCATCCTTTGATTATAGAGATAGAAACTTGAATAGTAATCTCACACGTCATATATCCAATTGTTGGAATACCGACCGTCCATGAGTAGTATAAAAAAGCATTTAGATCATCATAAACGCAGGTAAGAAGTAAAATAGTACACATATAAAGGTCACACACGAATTTACTTGTCAACGCCGGCAGATTCTACTAATGAGCTCTTATGTATCGATAAGTATAACTCAACGAATGAAGCGACTACGAGGGATGGGGGAGGGGTGAGGAGGGTGGGGACACGGGGGAGGGTAATGATATTTCTGTCGTTGAACATTTTAAAATGACATATAAGTAAAGGTTACCGCATGCGCCTCTATGCAAATTTTGGTTATATAATAAGGACAGTCTAAATTAAATACCTTTGTCTCCTCAGACTTTGGAAAACCGAGTTAAGAAAACTTAGGAGTGGTGAGATGTGGTGGAGTGGGACTCGGTGGGGGGGGGGGGTGCGTGTTCACTTGACTCGCCTTATATCGTCAAGTATATTAGTGACGTTCAAATTGTTTACCTTTCATGACCTTATAGAGCTCGAGTTACGATTAGGAAAATGGAGGGATAGGGAAGACTTAGTTATTCTCATCATGTTTACCGATTCCTGTCGGTACCCCTACCCCCCCCCCCCCCACCCCTCCCTCTACATCACGTTGTCGAAATATTGAAAACGTTGACATTGTAACCGAGAGTACTAAATGTGGACTTGAATCAAACAGGTGTGATGTCATAGTTGCATGTACACTGGTAGTACAATGTGTTGTTTTTCTCTATTATTTCAACTGTATTGTTTTTGACCTCGGATTGGATAAGAGTTCCAACGTTACCCGTTCAGTGGATGTAAAGTTAACACTTTTTTTCAAGAAAAACATCGCTTCAAGTTCACTTTGGGTACAGAACGTGTCAACTTCAAATGGTGTCATCTCGAAACCGGTACCCAGGAATTACGGAAGACTAATGCGGCCATGCCCCCCCCCTAAAAAAAAAAGAAGAAATCCACGGATGTCAAGACAAGACAAAAAATTTAAAACGACGAACAAAATTTTTAAAACGAAAAACAAAAATTTTTTGAAACGAGAAACAAATTTTTTTATAAACGAGAAAAAAAAATTAAAATGAAAAAACAAACTTTTTAAAACGAAAAACAAACTTTTTAAAACGAAATACAAAAGCTAGATTTGCCTGAATTTCAGCATAGGATAACCCCATGCTGAAATATTGCCAAATAAGGCGGTCTCTCGATCCATACAGAGACTTTCAGAACGCACATCGAAAATCTGCTTACACTTGCACATTCAGATCCCAATGTTTGAGAATGTGAGACTACATTAATTTGTTTTTATCTTTTTATTTATTTTCGTTCTAAATTTTTTTGGGGGGTTTTCAAAATTTGTTTTTCGTTTTATAATTTTTGTTTTCAAAATTTTTGTTTTTCGTTTATATAAATTGTTTTTAGTTTTAAAAACTTTGATTTTCGTTTAAAAAAATGTTGTTTTCTATATATATCCGTGGTTTATATACCTTTTTTGGCATGGCCGCATTAGTCTTCCGTAATGAATGCGAATTCCATGGTTCAACAATTTTAAATTTTCTTCTGGACTATCCTCTCTGAACAGATAGGCAAAACTTTATGGTAAAATCTTCAAATTTAGTGCATCATTTTCATCGATGGGTGCGTGGGAGGTAGGGGAGGGCAAGGCGAAGAAAGGAGCAGAAAGAGTTGGGGAACAGAGAGAGGATGGAGGGGCGGGAGGGCAGTTGTAGATGGAGGAACAGTCATGGCGGGGGCTGGGGAGGGGGAGAGTGGAAAGGGGAAGGTACGAAAGAGTAAGAGAGGTCGTTTGGGTGGGTTCTAATGGATATCACAACACAAAGACTAAAACGCAACAACTTTTCGTAATAATTTCTTTGTCATGTTACAGGTTACAATAATTAAACAACATCATTAAGAACGATACGTTATACGAATCACATTTTGTGGTCACTTGCTTTAAGTTTAGTCCTATATGACGGACATGAGTCAAGATTTCCTTCCTTTAAAAATTTACTCATATCTTTAAAATATTTTTACACAATATAGAGACATAATTTTTTTGTTGATCTATGCAGCACATTTCATTCTGTAATTTATCTTACAAGTTTTACATACAATAAAAGAGTCACCTTTTGTAAGCGTGATAGCTCACAAACATTTTCAGCTACAAGAAAGAAAGCCACATAGTTTTACATTTTGTAGTAACCATCGCAATGTGTAATGACTGATGCATGACGGTTATCAGTTTGTAATAAAGGGTGTGTTTTCTTTGTAAAAGCTGACGCAAGTTTTTCGAAAGATTTTGTTTAAATTTGACAGTTTCCAGGTTAACTCTGACAAAATTAAGAACGAATCACAACAACAGGTTTTCCATGTTACCTGAAATGGGAGAGATTGGATGGTAGTTGAAACCAGCACAGCTTCTTAACCTTGTAAGTGAATTAGATTATGAAGATATAACACAAGTCACTCAGTAACGCTCAGTTAACACTGGCTGACCACATCAGTCGAACAAACTGTAACCATTGTCTAATGACACAACTGTAAGTATCAGCTTTGTCTGATGACACCAGTCTGAAAATAGCAAGTATTGCATGATAACACTGGTCTAGCAAATCAGTTAGAAATGGCTGTTGATACAACTCTAACAAAAGTTACACAATTTCTGATGGCACCAGTCTTACAAATATTGGCTGCCACCAGTCTAACAAGCAGTAAACACTGGCTGATGATACAATTCTAACAGCATGTTCTGATGACACTAGTCTACCAATCATTGACTGATGACACCAGTCTACCAATCATTGACTGATGACACCAGTCTACATATCATTGACTGATACCAGTGTAACAATCAGTACACACTAGCTGATGCCATTCTAACAACATATCTGACGACACCAGCCTACCAATCCTCGACTGATGACACCAGTCCAACAGGCAGTAAATACTGGCTGGTGAGGTCATCATTGCAGTCAGCATGTTCTGATGACACCAACCTGCCAGAATGTTCTGATGACACCAGTCTACCAGGCTGTAAACACTGGCTGGTGATGCCTTTCTTACAATTCAGCATAGTCTGATGATACCAGTTTTAACAATCACTGACTGATGACACCAGTCTAACAGCCATTGACTCTAGTTATATTCCTTGTCTATTTGCCACCTTTCTTGGGGGTTCATTAAACTGATAGGTTTTTTAACATTGCACGTAATGTAAACACAACGCTCAAAACTTGCAAGCAATTTCTTCCACAATGACAGGTGTTGGAACGAGTCTCCATTCAGCTCGGGGTGAACCTAACAGTCACAATTCACACCATTACCAAGAGAGAAGTACAGCAACCTTGTCTAAGAAGCATTGAATCAAACAAGATCAATAAAATTACTACTACAAAAAGTAAATTTGTACAAGTGTTGAATTGATGACAAAGCGTAAATTCTGAGAAGCAATATGACCGAGTGCACAAATATATTGGTTTACGATTGGTATCATAGAATTCTAAAAAAAAAAACAAAGATATTCATTTTCTGTTTTTTTCAAGATACTATCAGTAATCATTTACAGGTGATATAGTTTGGTATCAAGAGAATTTTTTTTTCCAAGAGTAATAGAACTTGCATAGGAAACATAATGAGCACTTGACATAAATAAACCTTCTTAATATATTAAACTAATCAAACACTGTAAAATATTGGAACACTTCCCGACTCCCTGGTCCTCCAAATCCAAGGAAGAAGCCTGCTTCACCCACCTCCAACCCCTTTCTGAAAATTATTTTGTTGCACTCTACACATTGCTACAAATTTTAATTTTCTGATAATAAAAAGTACACAGTGGGCAGAACATCAGTGTGCTTTGTGTATATGTGTATGCATTGTTTACTATTTCCCTGATGTTTTCTTACGCACTGCTATTTCCTACCTCTCCTCTTCCCCTGTTGCTTTCTTCTCTCCATCCCTTGCCTACTAATCCCCTTACATCTATCTCTTTGTGTTCACCATGCTCATTAACCTGTCTGTATTATGTGCGTGTTTTTGTCCCCTCTGTTACTGTTAATTGTCATTTAGCCTTTGAAGAAGATCCTGCTAGGATCAAAACGTCAGGCCAACTTACTTTTACACATTCTCTTACACAGGCTCTCTAGTGGATAAGCAGTTTGCTAACAGTTTTATTTGATTTTGATTTTGCACTGCTATTTCATTAGCAACTTAGCTATCTATTGATGATTTCCTCCCCCCCCCCCCCCTTCTTGGTAAGCCAATGCTAAAGTATACAAAGAAACATGTTTCAATGTGAGAGGACCTGACACTTGGATTTCGACAGGATCTTCTTGGGAGATACTTAGTTCTCCAAGGAAGAGCCAGTTTTAATCCAAACGTCCAGGCCTATAAACTCCTCCTGCCTATAACTTCAACATCGAAAGAAGATTTTCACATTGTTAAGACCATGAACAATCACACAATTTGCTAGTACTGAAATCCTTGTAAAGCCAGTGCAAGGTCAAAAGGATCGACAAAATGATACTGTGTAAAGTTAGCTTATCCTCTAGTTCTTTGTAAAATGATTTGCCGATTATTGACAATGCTTCAGACTTAGTTGATCACCGGCGAGTCTGTCGATCAACACGGAGTCTGTCGATCCAAACTGACTTAATTGATCGACAATGTTTCAGTGAATCAATAAAGACAAATCTGATTACCAGATGCACATGTAGCCCCCACCCCCCTCGATCCCCCTCACCGCCCCTCACCCCACGGGGATATCTGAACCATGCACAAGCTCTACAAGTCACACGATCTGTCCATATTCATGTCACCGACAGAAAATAAACGCTCCAACTTTTTTTTTCCACAAAGAACTGTTTGTCAACTATTGAACTTTTACAAAACTCTTCAGAATTTCAGAGAACTGCGCAGTAATTATATTGACAGTTGTAAATAGCAGAATCTTTCAAACTGTACAAAACTCTTTAGAATTTCAGAGAACCGCACAGTAAATATATTGATGGTTGTATATAGCCGCATCCATCAAAGTGTCGGAAAGTTGCTGTTACAGCATCTTTACTGTTTTGTTGTTTCATAAACAAGGGGTCAAATAGGGGGCATTCACCTGAAAGACAGGACCCAGTCTAGTTACATTTTACAAAGTATAAAGGAACTAAATGAATCTAAACTATATCTGCATATGGCACTCAAGTTCATGCATTGTTAAATGTCCTTAATGAATTGTAAAAACCAAACGTTATATATCCATTTGGCAATTTCATGAGCTGTAATAACATGTTGCTTAACTTTTTTTATTTTTTTATTCTTTCCTTCAAAATACTTTAGTTTCTTCAAGTCACATACACATTAACATGCTTTAGTTACCCATCAGAGAGACTGTGACAAAACCAGTTTTCTGAGTGAGTGGGGAGGGGGGGGGGGGGAGAGGATGGGAACTGCATAGTAGAAATTGCTTTGTATAAGTGTTTTACAAATGCTCAAATAACCAGCCTGCATATTCTGTTGTGTGTGCCCTTAGTATTGTGTTAACAAGTTTTACAATTGTGTACTCACCAGAGGGTAAGTGGCAGAAAATTTTAATTGTATTTTTATTAAATTGATTTTTTGTGAACTATGATGGCCTAAATAACTGGCTCGTGCATATTCTACTGTCGATTCAGGGTATTATTATTATTAAGTTTGTGTCATAAAAAACCTACTTATCCTAAGGCTAACTCAGCTATTGCTATCTGTGTTCTCACAGTTGGCTCATGGAATTTAAAATTACAATCTTAATTCTTAAAGAATAATGGTTCCAATTCCATGGATTATCAATTTATAAAATTTAACCAAAATGTGTTCATGCACAAAATCTACTAGTATCATCGTCACTCCAGGATTAGGGAAATATGATTCTAACAAGAGTCACAAAACATGTGACAATTTCATGGTACAGCAATATTCTTAAATATTTAGCTTTTTTTTTTTCCATTACAGGTGAAAGATTGTTAGATAACAGTTCATCTTATTCATGCTTGGTTAATTATGCACAACGTCTTGAGTGTCTTCACACACAATTGACTTTAACACAGTTTCCTGCTATATTTGTTATCATTTGTTCACGTTACCATGAAAACGATTGCCTGCAGGGGGATAAGATTGTTAACTCTGCACACGGTGTAGGTTATTAGTCGGTGAATACGTGCTTAAAAATCGCACAAAAAGAAATAGAAAAAAAAAAAGGGATTTTCCTTTTTTTTCCATTCTGTTGTCGACGTCTTGTCAGTTTTACAATTTGAGGTAGATTATTGTCGACTACTTGATGAAGTCCCCCCCCCCAATGACATAAGAAATGAAAGTCACAACATTTGTAGGCAATGTAAATAGTATATGAATCCACTACTAGGTGCAGATCCCGGGGGGTGGGGGGTTCCTGGGAGTTATACAACCTCCCTTTTGCAACCTCACACAAACATTTCTAAACAACTGTTTATTTAGATCTAGTCATGAACCTAATTTAGTCTAAATATGCCTCGGAATACACCATTTGTTGACATCTAAACTTTTATTTATGTTCTGGTCGAGGACCCCCGGACACCTTCAGCGACCACAGTGCCACACCCCTCCCAAATAAACTCCTGGATCTGCCCCCTGACAATTCATACTTCTATTATGTGTTCGCGAAGGCGCTTGAATACCTAAACTTTGCAAAATATTTTGTCTACTTACAGACAAGAAGATGGTCTTAATTCCTGCCAGGTTTTGATCATATTAACTCATATTTAAATCATGTTGTTGAAAATTGTTATTAAAAGAAAAGAAAGAAAATTTGGACAGTACTGAAGTAACTATAAATGTAACAAACACCTGGATCATTTTTCCTCAGAGCTACTAGATTCTCATTTAAATATTAAGACTAGTGCCTGTTTGTTATTGTTGTTGAATATATCAAAATTTACTGTTCCCAAAGGGCGGAGGGGGGTAGGGAGTGGAGCATGGCCCTGTAACTAATAACATTATCTACATTTGCTCCAGTCATTTTCGTCTTTTCACATTCAGCCAGGAAAGAATTCTAAACACCAGAATACGGAAGATTATGACGTAACAACTTTAGCAGGCCCCTGCCATAGACAGTAAGACGTTGGGGATAAACAAATAGCGCTTCTTTATACACATTTCAGATGTGAAATCTTAGTTGGTTAGAACTTTGAACAAATAAATATTGCATGATGGATGTGTTTTTGCCATTTTGATTGAGCAACATGATCTTGAAATCCTCATCAACCGTAAGCCCAGCGGAGAGTCTAAGTAAACAATATCAATGGGAAGAGGCCTGCTTTGAGGGATACAGTCACTTCTGCAGATGAAGAATAACTTAGTCACTATTCATCATAATCAATATTACTCATCATCTACACTGTTGCATTGAGTCATGATGCACTTATTATTCAAAATGAACAGACTCAAAAAGATCTGTGCTATGTCTCCCTCACAGAGCTTATAAAGTGACTGGAGCCAGTGACTGGAGCCAGTGACTGGAGTCAGTGACTGGAGCCAGTGACTGGAGTCAGTGACTGGAGTCAGTGACTGGAGCCAGTGATTGGAGTCAGTGACTGGAGTAACTAATGGGGTCACTGACAGGGCTCAACTGACTGGAGTCACTGAAGGGGGTCACTGAAGGGGGTCACTGGCAGGGCTCACAGATGTGAGTCACCTGCATGGAGACACTGACTGGAGTCACTGACTGGAGTCACTGACTGGAGTCAATGTCTCGGCTCCACCACAAAGTGACTTGCTACAACTCTAATATACTATGAGAGTGTTACAACTCTAATATACTATGAGAGTGTTACAACTCTAAATCTACTATCAGAGTGTTACAACTCTAAATCTACTATCAGAGTGTTACAACTCTAAATCTACTATCAGAGTGTTACAACTCTAAATCTACTATCAGAGTGTTATGATATTTGTGTTTGACAAAGCCGGAGGGCATTCTACGAGTATATAACTTCTGACTTCATGCTTGTTCAATAATCTAACAATATACTTTTTGCTCCTGCTATTTTTTTGTCAAACAATTACCCGCTGCCTTTCAAAGTTTCCACAGGTTACATGGGAAACCTCGGGAAGACGTTAGCACCTGGTTGGTAGAGAGATCACACATCCATGTAATTTTGTGTTCCTTCGTGAAAGAGCAAAAACCTCATCTCGTTGGTCCATTCGTTGATCCGATTCTCTTGCAGTGTGGTTCTCCTTTATCCAGAATTCAGCTCTTTTTTGACCTCTCTGCTGCGATGCTGCTTGATGGCCTCCCAGATGACTTGTAGCACGTTATCCCTAAGAAGGAAGGTAAAGAACCAAATTGTGACAGAGAAATCGGTGCGTTGAAGTTTACCCCATTGACATGGAAAGTTGAAAAGTTTCATCTATGAATAGCCATATGTGAAGAAGGACTGCAACATGGTACATGTTGCTTCCAACTATACAGAGGTGGCTTATAATGGAATTTATCCAGGAAGTATCTATAGGTAATTACAAAACTTATTAACGAAGTACAGGTGTATAAGAAAGCATTTGCTAAAATGTACGGAACGGCAGTGGTTGAAAACAAGGTATGGTTTATCACTATGTACCTTGTTTTGAACAAAATTACACCTTTGCAGCTAATTGTTAGGGTCGAAACCAATTTTGGAAGGTGAAGCGAGGGGTGACCCCTGTCTCCCCCCCCCCCCTGGATTCACCTCAGCTACATATCCCCATCCAGTTTGGGCTATATAACTCGCTTTCTTGGGGTTCTTGGTTCAAACTCCACTTCCAGGCTGCAAACGTTTTGTATATTTTTTGTTTCACAATGATCCAAGATGCTGGCTTCATTCCAAATAATATGATCATATTAACTGGTTATCCTCAATTTAATTTTCCCTTTGATCCCAAATACTGCTTCATTCCAAATAATATGATCCTATTAACTGGTTACTCTCAATTTAATGTTCCCTACTATCCCACATACTGGCTTCATTCAAGATAATATGATCCTATTAACTGGTTACTCTCAATTTAATGTTCCCTACGATCCCACATACTGGCTTCATTCAAGATAATATGATCCTATTAATTGGTTACCTCAATTAAATGTTCCCCTACGATCCCACATACTGGCTTCATTCAAGAAATTATGATCCTATTAACAAGTTACCCTCAATTTAAAATTCCCTATGATCCCATATACTGGCTTCATTCAAGATAATATGATCCTATTAACAAGTTACCCTCAATTTAAAATTCCCTGATTCCATATACTGGCTTCATTCAAGATAATATGATCCTATTAACAAGTTACCCTCAATTTAAAATTCCCTATGATTCCATATACTGGCTTCATTCAAGATAATATGATCCTATTAACTGGTGACCCTCAATTTAATTTCCCACTACTGTCCCACATACTGGCTTCATTCAAGATGATATGCCCAATGAACCTTATACACTGGTTAAATTCAATTGAATATTTTTAACGGCCCCACATGCTGGCTATATTTAACTTATATGCCCACTAATCATACACACACTGGTAACTCTCAAATTAATATTTGTAGTGGTCCCACATGCTGCATTCCTTCAAGCTGATAGGCCGACCAATCCTGGGTAACTTTGAAATCCATGTTTCTAACTGATACTCCTCCACATTAGCTCATAAGAGTATCCATACTATAAATGGGTCATCACATTTTGATGTTTCTCTCCATTGCAATTCAAGAACAATTGATCGGTTACTTCACAATAGGTGAGGCGTTTGCCAGCTGCGTTCTCCGCGACTTAAAAGCTCAACAAAAGAAGAGTCATATTGTTCCTGCGCACCTGATATAGAAGAATTCACACATAAGCTGAGTCGGAGTACCAAAGACTTCCATTGTTAAATTTGGCGAGCATTCTTCTTCCATCAAACAAACTGAATATTTTTTTTCAACAGTCAAGTTCAGATCAAGGTGTTTTGGTCACTGCCCTTCAAGTCAACACATGGATGCAGATTCTTTGCCTTTGATTACCAATTCAACATGGTAGTTTTTATTAAACCTCACACTATGTGGGTCGCGACCCCAGAACAGGTTCGCAAATTTGTTAAAGGTGGGTCGCAAGATGGGTACAGAGGAAAGATAAACAACGTCTCTGAAGGAGATAGTAAAACTTCCCGTTTATCATTCGGGGCTTTTTTACCCCAAAGTTTGATAAATCTGGGTGCCACTGTTGTTTATTAACTTTCAGTCAATATGCAAACATTTGCAACGAAATCAGTCAATGTGTCGTTTAATGATCAATCAAATGGGGGTATCCACTGGGTGATTTTGGTAGTCGCAGCTTGCCGAGGGGAAATCACAACAAGAAAAAAACTTTGTGAAGCTGGGTTCTAGACCTAGAACTGGTATCACAAATTAAATAATGGCGAAAAAGCAAAAGGTCAGCGAAAAGAAAAGTAAGGAAAGACCACTCATGAAGCCTTAAAAATATTTCCACACGGTACTTTGTTTTTTTAGGAAAATAAGGTTTGCAACTAATGTTTGAGCAAACAAACACAGAGGGACCCTGGCCACCCTATCCAATCCCCTCCCCGGGCCCCCCTCACTGAATCTCACTCTGTTGAATTGCAAACTAACAGAAAAAGCATCTCTAAGATGGAGGTGCATACAGCATCAAAGAAAGTTTTTTTCCTACCTTAATCCGAGATTTTTCAACTGTTCTTGTGTGCTGCTTGTAAGGACCTCATGAAGTGTTAAATCTTCTCTGATAATCTGAAATGAAAAATTAAAAAATTTTCTCCTATCAAAGGCTTCCAAAAAATGGCATTTCAATATCCAAATTTTGTTTATTGCTCTGCAAATTTCATTCTCCCCCATTCCCCTCTCTCTTCCCCAGCCCCCGGCCACCACCTTTACTACACAAAATGGCAACCGCTTAGAGTAATTGTCAGGGTTTGTGTCAATCTTGAGTCCTAACCTACACCAGACTATCATTTTAATCTACTAAATGATCATGTTTACCAAGTTTCCAGTCCAGCTATTCTACCGAGCCCCAAACGAACCACTTAAAATGTTGCATGTAGAGACATAATTGACAGATAACTAATTTCATGGAAGAAATTAACGGATACGTAGCCTCTTGATGTGAGAAAGTCCCTGTCAAGTGCCCCACTTTTTTGGAAAGATACTTCCTGCGTTTCCATGACGACTTGAGATCAGAACAAACTGTTAGTGATCGTAACGTAGATTTCACACTACGAGAATGTCAAAGTATCGATTTGACTGAAAAAATCCATTTATTACAGCAAACTTTATCATCAACTGCCACAATTTCCTTGCAGGTGTACCTAATTTGCATATCAAATTCAGGAGGAGCAATCTCGATTTCTGCAAATGATTAGGGTTGAAATGTCGTCAGTTATTAAATCCTAAATTTGAACCCCGCCAAAATCTGTCTAAAGTGGTTAAAGTCAACTTTCTCGAGAATTCAGAAATCTCTAGAAATAACTCGCTGAAATTGAGAGGTGTTAGAGGGGAAAGTTAAGTTGGATAATAGTAGCAAACGGCTTGTTCAAAATTGGGGCGAGAATGGGAATTATTTGTCTTTTCTAGAATATCCGGGGGCAATATTGACGATCGCTAACTGCTTGCTTTGTGCAGATTTCTTGAATTAAAAGACTCTGTAGTATTATAACCTGCCAAGAATAGCTTTAAAGGTCGGTCTTGAAAGCAACTTTCTCCAGGGTCCTGAAGCTCTGAAATACCCACCGACATTGTGAGGTGTTAAATTAGACAATTACGCATCAAGCTGACAAAAATTACTTTGGCGATGGAAGCAAAATGTTTGTTCAAGTTTGAGCGTGAAAGGTTGTTACTCGAACGATCTGTAAAGCTTTGTGCGGCTTTTTCAATAAAACTAAAACCTTTTGCAGCATTTTGTTTGCGTTGAAGCACTGGTAACCTTAGTAACCTTCTTTTGTTTTCCAACAACCTTCACCTACGAATGACTGGCAACAGTGACTATGTCAATCAGGAACAATTTCTGAATTTCAAGTTTTGCAACAAATACTTAAATGAATCCAAGAGATCACGTAAGTCATTATGCTACATTTTGGAGATGTGCTAGGCTGGCAAGGAATCAGCACTGGAGATTACTTTATCAACCATGCTAAGGTCAAAGGAAAAAGGCCTAATCTTAATATTATGAGGGAGCTCATCAAAACCAATAAGCAACTGTGATACCATTGGAAGTTGAAAACTAAATCCTAAAATATAACATTTTCCCTTTGAGATTAAATGCTGGAAGCTTATTGAAGCAGGTATCAGTAAAAAGCATATATGTTCAACTTCAAGAATCACTAAAAAGTATACATTCAACTTCAAGAAGCATATGTTCAACTTCAAGAATCACTAAGAAGCTCACACTCGACTCTAAGATTCACAAGGAATCATACCCTCAACTCCAAGAAGATACATTCAACTTCAAGAATCACTTCGAAGCTTACACACCTCAACTTCCAGAATAACTATGAAACATACTCTTCAACTTCAGAAACCACTAAGCAGCATACACTCCTCAACTTCAGGAACCAGTAAATAGCATACACTCAACTTCAGGAACCGCTAAGAAGCATTCACTCCTCAACTTCAGGAACCACAAAAGACGCTCACGCTCAACTTTACGATTCACAAGGAATCATACACTCAACTCTGAGAAATATACACTTCAAGAATCACTACGAAGCTTACACTCCTCAACTTCCAGAATAACTATGAAACATACTCTTCAACTTCAGAAACCATTAACAAGGATACACTCCTCAACTTCAGGAACCACAAAAGACGCTCACGCTCAACTTTACTATTCACAAGGAATCATACACTCAACTCTGAGAAATATACACTTCAAGAATCACTACGAAGCTTACACTCCTCAACTTCCAGAATAACTATGAAACATACTCTTCAACTTCAGAAACCATTAACAAGGATACACTCCTCAACTTCAGGAACCACAAAAGACGCTCACGCTCAACTTTACTATTCACAAGGAATCATACACTCAACTCTGAGAAATATACACTTCAAGAATCACTACGAAGCTTACACTCCTCAACTTCCAGAATAACTATGAAACATACTCTTCAACTTCAGAAACCACAAAGAAGCATACACTCTTCAACTTCAGGAACCATTAAGAAGCATACACTCCTCAACTTCAGAAACCACAAAGAAGCATACACTCCTCAACTTCAGGAACCACTAAGAAGCATACACTCCTCAACTTCAGGAACCACAAAGAAGCATACACTCCTCAATTGCAAGAACCACTAAGAAGCATACACTCCTCAACTTCAGAAACCACTAAGAAGCATACACTCCTCAACTTCAGGAACCAGTAAATAACATACACTACTCAACTTCAGAATCCACTAAGAAGCATACACTCCTTAACTTCAGGAACCACAAAAGAAGCTCACGCTTAACTTTAAGATTCACAAGGAATCATACAATCAACTCTAAGAGGCATACACTTCAAGAATCACTACGAAGCTTACACTCCTCAACTTCCAGAATAACTATGAAACATACTCTTCAACTTCAGAAACCATTAAGAAGGATACACTCCTCAACTTCAGAAACCACTAAGAAGCATACACTCCTTAACTTCAGAAACCACTAAGAAGCATACATTCCTCAACTTCAGGAACCATTGAGAAGCAAACACTCCTAAACTTCAGGAACCACTAAGAAGCATGCACACCTCAATTTCAGAATCCACTAAGAAGCATACTCCTCAACTGCAAGAACCACTAAGAAGCATACACTCCTCAACTTCAGGAACCAGTAAATAGCATATACTCCTCAACTGCAAGAACCACTAAGAAGCATACACTCAACTTCAGGAACCACTACGAAGCATACGCTCTTCAACTTCAGGAACCAGTAAATAGCACACACTCCTCAACTTCAAGAACCACTAAGAAGCATACACACCTCAACTTCAGGAAACACTAAGAAGCATACACTCCTCAACTTCAAGAGTCACCAACACACATACACTCAACTTTATGAATTACAAAGAAACATAGACTGAACTTACACTGAACTTTAAGAACCACTAAGAAACATACACTCCTCAACTTCAGGAATCACTAAGCAGCAAATACCCAGTTTAAACACAGCAATGGTTTTAATTTTTCATACAAATAAAGAAACTGGCAAACTGATTGTCAACAAGGACTAAAGCCAGAATCCTTCTTTGATCCTTCTTCTAAAAGATTCTTATCAGAGTGTAGCTATTCAACCCGCAAACTTATGGAAAAGAAAGAATGCTTTGAAAAGGTTTACCCTTTGCAAGCTAACCGGGTCGATGCTTAGCTGCCGAAGCCAATCTACCAGCGCACTGTCACCAGAAGTGGTTGCATCAGACACTGTCATGAAATAGACAAAGAAAATGTCTCATGGAAAATAACATGATCAATGTTATCATGAAACATCTGAATTGAAGAAGAGAAATAAGATGCAAGTGTTAGCTCCATGGATAACCATTAGTCATAACACCAGGGAGTTAACAGATGGTGAAGCCCCAAGCCCTGGAGTTTCAGGGGCCCAAGCCCCAAGCCCTGGAGTTTCAGGGGCCCCTAGCCCTGGAGTTTCAGGGGCCCCAAGCCCTGGAGATTCAGGGGCCCCAAGCCCCCCCCCCAAAAATATAAAGAGAGAGAGAGAACACTGCACATTGCATTAAAAAGTAACAGTTGCTTGCTTTGGGAGCCCCATCTAACCATTGTCCCTAGAGCTCTCAAGGTAATTGTTATGCCACTGATTACAACCATGGCATTGAAGACCACATATAGAGAGAAATGTTAAATGAATTTTGGCAATGAATAATCATGAGACAATGGGAATATATATATATATATATATATGTGTATATATATATATGTATAAATATATTCATATATATATAAGAAATGAAATATATAAATATAAGAAATGAATAAATATATACACATATACAAACATGCATGCATGCACACACACATACATAGAGAAAATGTTAAGAGAGTAAAGAAGTACCATGATATAATGCGATTGAAGGATGGCAGATGAATGATATGAGATGGTGTGTATGATTATTAGCAGAGAGATATTATCATATAACAAGCAGATCGATGGTGTTAAGGCCCGGTCACACTACAGCGATATTTTATCGGAATACGGTCCGATTTTTTCGATTTTAGGCCGAAGAGTGAGGTTTGTGGTAGTGAATGTAATGAATGCAGTGGAATATTCGAATACCTACTCTAAATCTGAGGGGTTCTGGAACGGACTACATTCTGAAGTGACATCACATCGAAAAACGATAAAAATCGGAAGAGAAATCGGATAGCTATCCGATAAAAGGAAACAGAGTCAATATCAAATTTAGGAGAGGGCTATTCCACATCGGAATGGCTCAACAGATAGCAAATCAGGTCCTTTATCACTGTGGTTAGAAGACCCAAACGAAAAACTGGCTGTTACGATTCCTCTGGGAAAATCGGATAGTATTCCGATAAAAAATCGGTATAGTGAGACCGGGCCTTAACAATGACAAACATGAGTTCCAAAACAGAAATAACCAACTTTACACGAATATTAGCGCAGAATTTTATTGCTATGTATATATATGATGAGAGTGTTGTGGTCAAGTGGTTTAAGGCAGTGGACTTGTGATCTGAGGTTTGCAGGTTCGAGTCCTGGCCAGATCATCACGTTGCGTCCTTGGGCAAGGCACTTTATCTCCACCCAGGTGTATAAATGGGGGGACCTGTGAGACAACCTGTCAGTTGGGCGCTGTTTAGCTACTGCCATGTGGAGGGATTGTCTCTGTGTTTGACAGGTTATCGTTGATCAGTGTAATATTGTGATGCTCCTTGAGCACCGTTATCGGTGCATTTGTCTGCGCTTTATAAATCCTCAATAATCTAAAATGAAAAGAAAACTTATCCACATATAAAAACAAAAAAAAATCCAGTTTCAGCAGCAGCAGAAAAAAAATACTACTTAGCCAATTTATACAGCATACCTCTGGCGCAGTTTTCGAACTGAATGGAACAATGTAAGAAAGGATGTTAACTTAGTTTGCTGATGTAGGGAATTTAAGCTTATTATAACTGCAACATTTTCTGGGGGCATTGTTCTTAGTGTTGAAGCAGACATTCAAACATAGAATAGATGCAATGGTTATCAGAAGGGAACATTATTCAAAGACCATGTTCTCCCATGTGATAGCTACCTGACATGGACACGTTAGAATGTTAACTGCAACAAACATATAGACAGACAGACAGACAGAGAGACAGACAGACAGAAATAAAAAACTTCATGCAGAGAATTACATTTGAATGTAGTGTTACCTTCCAATGTCATCTTTAATCGCTTCATATCAAACAAAATACACTAGTATCGCTGTGACAATGTAAATCAAAATAGAGGCTGTTTTTTTTTTCCTCTTTTTTCTGGCAGCCTGTTACAAAGACGGCTACTTCCTGTTTGCTGAAAAATGCTGCAAGACATTTTTGCATGTGAACTTTTGTGTGGTAAAACATTGTTTCCAGTGTATTAAACTGATGACTTCTGCAGCTCAATGAAACGTACCATTTTTAATTTTTACCTCATTGACAAACATTCTCCAATTTTTGCTAAAATCTAAATGTTCTCAACCTCTTTTCCATCCACAGACCCCTCCCCTTGGAAGATTTTTAAGAAATGTTTACCGACTCACCCCCACCACCCAAACAGGGCCTCAACACAGTCAGGCTTGGGATCTGGGAAATATCAGTTTTCTTTCAGCATGATGGCTCCTTGAAGTCTGATCTGACTGTTATGATAGTGCATATAAATAACTCAAATTTTGATGGATCTGTCTGGATTTTAGAGACCCCATTTTTTTCTGTGGACTCCCTTTGCCCTCCAAAATTTGTCAAGGACACCCTGTGGATCCATACACCCCAGTTTGAGAGATATGGATCTAAAGCATATGGTAAACAGAAAACGAAAACGTTTAGTGGTTCCAAAGCCCAATCATATTCATAGTGTGGTAAGCCATAAATGTTAATATTCATGAACTTGTTATCATGTAGCTAAAGTCTATTTAGTGACATAGTATAAAAACAGATGCATGCATGAATATTAATGAGGTCAAATTTTATGAACTCATAAGCATGTAGCTATATACTTACATTGTACTATCCAAGTACATGTATAAAGCTAATTAGACATACTATTTCAGAGATATCTGATTAAAAATGATATGTTTATGTTCACTGGTTAATAGTCATGATATGCACACAAATAACAACCTGGTTGATTGTATGAATGTAGTGTGACAAACCTAATATGTCAAGGATGAAAACCACGGAACATTTGGTTCTTGTCTTGCGTTTAAAAGTTTAAAAGTTGGAGACATCCTGATAATGTGCTTATTATGTACCAACATCACCATACCGGTATGAACAATCTACTCAACACAGAGCATCTACCTACCAAGTAAGACGTTGATTCATCTTGTGGTTGTTGAGGTATCATCTTTACAAGCTGATTTTGACTATTTTCCATTCAGCCCCACCCACTCATGATTACCAATGAGGTAAAACTTGTTGCAAAGAACATGTACTTATTTTGTAGATACATCACCATACCAAGTATGAACTAAATCAGACATAGGGTTAAAGAGATATTGACATTTTATGTTAAGCCCTGAACACTCATTAATATTCATGAGATAGGAACCAAAAACACAGGGGCACATTTACTTATCATGGGGCATCTAGCTACCAAGTATGACATTGATTCAACTTGTGGTTGTTGAGATATCATGTTTACAAGCCTTTGCCATCATTACCAATACAACAACAAAAACAAAGAAACCCACATATTTTTAGCATAAACTATCAAGGACTGACAACTGGTGAGATTGTTGTAAATATATATAGGGATATATAGGGATAGCATGAAAGATGGGACATCACAGACAATGGAGGAATCAAGATATGAAATTGTGACATGTCAAGCAGTGAGCACACATACCTGCATGATCTTTGATGCCACAGAGAAGGCGAAAAAAAACAACAGCGAGATATATAACATTAAACTGAAGAAAGTTATAAGAAAGTAATAACCGCAGCAGGAAGCATACACAACCAATAATTAGAACTGTTGTTCACACACAAATACTAAAATGTGTAACAGTAGGCCCTGTACGGTCGCAACCATTTTGTTACACTTCCTGTCCTCTCACCAACAAAGGTGACAGTTAACTGCGTATTCTTTGTGCCCTTTCTATGTGTAGAGACCGGGCTGGGGAGGGGGTGGGAGGGGAGGGCAGTGTGATATTGGTCAGGCCCCTACCTCCAAGAATAAACATGAAATATTGAAAATAATTAGTGTCATACATTCGATGCTATTCTGTTATTCAATATAAATAGTCGCCTCCCCCCTTCTACACTTTAAACTTTAATTGCACATTTATAGCAAGCTATATCCTTGTTAACCGACATCCCTGTAACATCTTCTGCTTCCCCCCCCCCCTCCCCCCATACTCAAACCCTCTGTAACTCTTCACTGCACTAACGCTTACAATGTATCTTAACTGATGTGTTGCTCCGTAATATAAATATTATACGACTTAGCTCATCATATCTGAGGTGAGCACAGTTTGTTGTTGTTTACTTATAAGCATATGATAACAATAAGATCATGTCTTCCATCTAGTATTAACAAATACTGTTTCAATTTGTCTTTTTTTCAATTTATTTTCTTAATATTATGACCAACCTCAAATCCTTCAATAAATTATGACAGGGAACCGCATGATTTTGTATATCAAGGTACATCTTGTCCAAACATTCACCGGAAATGAAATGAAATAAGAATAAAAAGTGGAAACTTTGGTATATCTAAATGAAGGTAACTAATGACTCATACTTGCACTGTCCCCGCTCGTGACCCTCTCCAGAGTTCGAGACGGCAGTCTTCTCATTCTGAGAGAAAATGGAGAGTAGGAAGAACGTTTCAGGGTTGAACCCTTTACTTTTTATGGAATTACAGGGGACACAGTACCCAAGCATGATCTTTAGCATATATATGACAGAGGCCTCTGAGAAGAACAACCCACCCAAACAGCTAAGAAACATCTTGTTCCATTTGGGAGATCTTTCCTAGTTTCAAAATTTGCATGTGGGAGCTGTCAGTGGGCATATCTGGTGATGTCATCATGCAAGTAGAATCTGAAACATTTTTACTTTCTCATTGTGTTTGCTATCCATATTTTCTACGAGGTAGAAATGTTTACAGCATTGACATTGAAACCAATGCCATTATTAGGAATGTTAAATGGTTGTAATATCTGAGGTTTCACATTTGCCAAAACCATCTCCATTATAGAAATAAACATTTCACTAAAAACATAAAGAAAACAGAAAAACCATTGAAGCACATGCGGCTGGATGATGTCATATTTAGACTTGATTGAGTCTTTAGACTTGATCAAGTCCTTAGCCTTGTGTGTGAAGGGATGTGAAATATGTGATATCTCCCAAATGGAATAACCATTGTTTCTTAGCTGCTTTTTGTTTTTTTTCTCTTTGGAAGTTGTTAATGACAGTTATCTGTGTCACATGGCTGGGTTTGTGTCTGCTTTAAGATGATGAATGAAAAGTACAAGAAAGAAAACAACTTTTAGAACAGATAGACGATGCAGACGAATTAATTTCTTAATCTCTAGTATTCCACTTAACGTATCTGTGACATATGTCTGTATTGTTTTGCTCTGATTTTGATTCAGTCTGCCTTTGAAGAAGTTCCCGATAGGATTGAAACTTTTATACATCTACGTCTCGGGTAACTCTCAACAGGCTCAAAGGACTCAAAGTTCTCAAAATTACCTGCAAAAGGCCTTTTCTAGATTAGCAGTTTCTTTACACTATTTATTCCATTCTTTGATTTTTCAGGCCTTGCAACTACTATAAGCCCTTAGTTGTCCCTACCACTTTAACATTAAAAGATCTCAAAATGAAGTTTAACTGGGGGTGATAGCGATCGGGGCAAACATTGAGGAGGTTTGGTAACATTTTTCCAACCCCTACAGATATGGTAACTGGGTGTACTTACGACAGTTGATCAACTAGCTCCCTACCGGAGGAGAGCTCCAACGAGAGTAAATCTCTGAGAAGCCTCTGAACTTCCACTAAATCTGCCATTAATCTAAGAGAGAAATAAAAACATAAAACTACAAGGTAAACCAATCAGAAATGAAACCATCTTTATTCCTTGAAACATAATCTTAGCATGTAGTCTTCTTTTGTTGTGTATCCCCTCACCCCCCACCCCCCACCTTTTTTTCTCCCTTTTGGTTTCTTTAGGTAGACAAAATAGAAGGAAATATGAACTCAAAATGATTATAATAATAATAATAATTATAACAATGGTGATTATAACAGGTGCATATCCACCCGGAAGTTGCGAGAAAGAGTGAAAACAGAGCAAAATATATATAAATATATACATTTATAAGAAAACTGAAACTTCAGGAACTTCCTAAAACATTGATGGGTAAAAATATTCTGTTATAGTTACAGGTAAATGAGGTTCAGATATGTTGTTTTTCAATTCCCCCCCCACCCTTTTCCCCACTCCCAGAAAGCTATATCTCAGGGAAAATACAAAAGTCTTTACTTCACACAAAAGGGCGATTATGTTTTCATTTTTTGATTTATAGTTTTCAGTAATTAAAGACTCCCTTCCTCCTTCTTTATCTGTCATGAAGAAAAGGAGGCGGGGTTGGAGGGGGGGATGGAGGGATGAGGATAACCAGATCGAAACATTACAAAATGATTCTTACTTGGAATTTTCTTTCTTCAAACTTTTACATTCTGCTTGTAAAGCCCTGAGAGCGACCTTGTCAGTATCACCTAGGTCGGGATGAGATTTCGTGGAGCTGAGAGTCGAGACACCAGATGTGTTCCCAGCTTCATCGTCTAGATGGAAGTGTGACCCGTGAGGTTGGAACATGTGTTGGCGAGGGACAGGGCCGGGAGCAATATTCTCTCCAAGTTCTACGTTGGAGAGGGGAGCAAAGCAATTACAAATATTGAATTAAAATATACAAATGAAGCATAAAGATACTTTTTGGTATACAAGCCCTTCACATCTTGGCTCTGTTTTAATTCTACATTTTGACTCATTTTAATTCTACGTTTTGACTAATTTTAATTCAACTCAGCTCTACCTCCATCTAGTACAATACAGAGTGGTGAAAGGCAAGTTAATGTAGAAGGGATTGTTGTCTGGTAACTTTATGGACCACTTTAATCATAGCAGAAAATGACAAAACTTAGACAGAAACCTTTATAGGGTTTGCCGATAAAAAAGACATTCACAGGGTTGCAATCACATTACAGCAGATGTTTTACATATTGAGGTTAAGCTTCATTACAACTTCACGAATCACAACTGATGTACCAAGGAAATTTCCAAACCAGATTTTAGCAAACCTAGTGCATATTACTCTAAACAAAATTACACTTACAGAATATTACAGACTTCATCATCCCACTACAGTAGGTGGTTTTGTGAAATGAAAATAAAATAGGGATGAAATACTGATTGTTTTCAAATCGGAAAACTTTGTCATTCGAACACTTTGCAATCCGATATAAAAACAACAAGTAGAATGCCAAAAATTAATTCATTTTTTCATAAATTAATAAACTACTTTTATCTTTCATTATTTGAATGAAACATGACTAGTCAAGCTAAGAAACTTCATCGTGATGGGAAATTAAAATCAAAATGGTACCTGAGATTTATCAAGACATGGAAATGAAAAGGTTGTTTAATATCCACCAAGAACAATGAGTATGTATATATACCAGTTATAAACCAAACAAGGGCATACATGGCCATTACTGAATCTTTACCTGGACTGACAATGGCTATAGAAACGTGGACAGCATCCCTGGTCAAATTGTCCAGCGCAAACATCCAGTGAGGTTTAATGTTATGCATGTGTTTCTTTAACACTTCAGTCACCTGAAAAATCAAAATGAAATGAAAATCAAAAAATCGAATGAAAGAATAAAATGAGAGGAGAAAGCCGCAAAAAAAACAGAAAAGGGTAGAAATCTGATATAGATGAAATATGACACCCTGCTTCTCCTCTTATTAGATACCACATCCCTACCACAACCCCATCAGTCTCTCATCTGCTAACAAGAACATCTCTCGGACAAATATTAAGCAACATTTGACAAAGCAAAGATTGCTTCCATTATATCATCCCAGTCACTGTGTTAATTCCTTTACAACTTCTTCTGAGAGAGACATCACACAATCAAACGTATCTTAGTCAAAATCAACGCACCACCATAAATGACCAAAAATTTGTCAACTTCATCAGGCTAAGAGAGATTGTGAAAAGATGTGTGTCTCAACTGCTTGTAAAAAAAAATATAGTGCTGAACATGCTTCCCACCTATAAACCTTATAGGTATAAAGCTTTTTCATTATCCAATGAATTCTTCCTTAATTAAGGTGTTTTATTGTAAAGAGAGCCTGAAAGAACAACAACGTACGTAAATATTCCATTTATTTTTCTCCTACCTCTCCTCTTCCCCTGTTGGTTATTTTCTTTCTTCTCTCCATCCCTTGTCTACTAATCCCCTTACTTATATCTCTTTGTGTTCACCATGCTCATTAACCTGTCTGTATTCTGTGTGTGTTTTTGTCCCTTCTGTTACTGTTACTTGTCATTTAGCCTTTGAAGAAGATCCTGCTAGGATCGAAACATCAGGTCAACTTACTTTTACACATTCTCCTACACAGGCTCTCTAGTGGATAAGTAGTTTGCTAACAGTTTTATTTTATTTTATTTTGAATATTCCATTTAGTAAGAGGACCTGATGCCACAGGGATCATCTTCAGTGACAGACTGAAGATACCTACATAATCAGCCTCTCAAGATGATCCTACTAGAATCAAAATACCAGTCGCTCTGATCCTTACACACTTACTTCACAGAGGCCTTTCTATTAAACCAAGTGCCTAATTAATTTCAAAATAGCCTTTGTATAATATTTAAAAGTTAAGAGGGGGCCAGATGTTTGGATCCTACCAGGATCATCTTCAGTGATAGGTCGAAGACACGTACGTAGTCTGTGAAAATGGACACGTTAGTCGCTGTGACTTGGGCACATTTTACAAAATAACTTACCGATTCTTGGTAGGAGTATAATGCTTCCAATAACTCACTCACGGCTACTGGATCAAATTCAAATTCTTCTTTAAGTTTTCCTGAAAGTGGGACAAACAATTTCAAGTTATATTTTTGATTTGGTTGTTTGTTACTTTTGAAACACAAACTACTAAAGTTTCTTTGATAGTATGGCATGTTTAACCAGAGCTATAATGTGTTGTTTTCATTTTATAGTTGGTTCACCAACAGTTGAATCTTTTGACTCAAGCATCGTACCATCTCTACGGCGAAGAATTTAACAAACTTCTTCAAGAGAATTGACTTTTTGTAAATTAGTGACTCAAGGCAATGACTCTTTGCATTACTGATTGTCACAACCAGATTGCAACAGACTCAGAATAAAGTTTTAGCTTCCTTTGCAAAAATTTAAAGGGTGAAGAATATTATCCAAAGAAAATGTCATAAAGTCAGTTACTTATCACTCTTGCTTGACTATTTATTATTTGTCTAATTTAAAACAACCTGCCTGAATTTCTGAAAATAATTTGGCAGGTCAGAGAAACTCCAGTAGGTTCTTTTCATTTTCAGCAGATTTCAAGGATCTAAAATTTTGGGGCCAACACTGACAACCTCTTTAAAGGAGAACGCTCCCTACTAGATTCTAAATTTGTAATCTACCATGTTGTTACTAGTTTAGGCAAACTGGCACCAGCTGCAAAATATTACTTAGAGCTGAAAGTAAATCCAACATTCTACATATTACTTGTTTGGTTTTGGTCATGGGTGGAAGTGTGGTGGGGGAGGGGTGTGATTACAGGGTGCATTATTTATCACTAGCACATCTATCCTGTTTTTATAGGCAAAGAGGAAGGTTTGGAGCACATCTCCCATAATTGCAGGTTTTTACAATACCTATTGTTTCAACAAGGAACTTCCTCTCTCTATGTTTGATGTACTGTGCAATGCCATGGTTGAAATCGTGTAGATGGTCCTGGAAAATAATAAACATTGTGGCATTTATTAATATTTCATCATTTTGGTCTTTTCTGTCCCAAAATTTCACGTAAATATCTATACTACATTATTCACCATTTGTTGCATCAATTTTTCTCTCTCTCTAGTCGTATTGCCTAACGATCAGAAATACATAATTAATACTGTAGAAGCCAATACATTTATGCAACTTTCTCATCCTGCTGGAAAGGCTTGAATTCTGTATAGTAAGCAGCAAAGTTTCTGAATACACAATCAAGCACAACTTTTTGTGTCTCAGTTTTACATGTCTAGTAGGCCTAGTAGCTTAATGTTACGCTTTAACACTGCGAATGAGAGAAAATTTCGAGACCAATTTCGTACGTTATGCAGTGACAAAATTTTGCAAGATTTTTTCTCAAGAGGTTTGGCAACAGAACCAAAGACTACACACTGTTTTCAAGAATGACTATAAATCAATTATGGAAGTAGCACAGGAAGATGGTAAGGGGAAACCCTAATTAATATAACTACCAATATCACAGTAAACAGAAACTAGTCACAACCTTGAGATAAACAGAAAGGTTTTTTTTCCTCATAAAACAGAACCTTCAAACAACAAAAGAATGAATTGTTCAAATCTTCTCGACTTACCTTTCTCAATTTGAAAGTTTCAGACTCCTTCATACCTGCAATCTTTTCAAACCAAATTTGCACCACCTGAAAAAATTAAAAGAAAGATTATTTTGATGTTTTTAAAATTGACCAAAATGATTTACATAGGCCAACAGAGTAAGATTCACTTTGTTTATGTTTGTTGTGGGAATACATAATCAATTACAAAAACATAATTCTTAATAAACCATTTTTGCGTGATGCCACAAACTGTGGATACATCTTGGGGAAGAACTTTATGAAATGGGCATCCCATTGCATCATTGCTACATCAGTTGCATTTCATACCAATCTAGGGACAGATCAATTTCTTTCTTCTGCCCTATAAGACTTCCCCAGCAGCCTCTTTTTACCTCACCAGAGATACTTTCAAAATCATCCCTACTCGGTAACTGTATCTGGTTCTCAACACCTCAAAGTTCAGTTCTGTCTTCTGCTCTTGTTCTTAGACAATGCTACTTACATTGACGTTAGTTCTACACATGCATGTAACACAGAATCAGTCGTATTCAACACAGTAGTACAGATATTACACGGACAAGACTGGCTTCAAATAACGAATGACAAACAAATTATCTTTCGTTAAGATTTTAAATAAAATAAAACTGTTAGCAAACTGCTTATCCACTAGAGAGCCTGTGTAGGAGAATGTTTAAAAGTAAGTTGGCCTGAAGTTTCGATCCTAGTAGGATCTTCTTCAAAGGCTAAATGACAATTGTGACAAATGACAATGGCTAAATGTCATTTAGCCTTTGAAGAAGATCCTGTAATTACTTTTACACAAGATTTTTTAATGTTTAAACTCACTGTATCTTGATCTCCCTCCAGTATATCCAGCAATGTCTGCCTCCTCTCGCTGTCTTTACGCAGCATGTAAAACATTGGCTTGTTTCTGGTGTCGGGGGTCCCCGGGGTGTAAGGAGTTTCCGGGCCGTCCTCACTGGAACTGAAGGAGGGGGAAAAATTTACAGTGTAATTTTATTTTCAATTTTTCAGTAGTTAAGTGTAAAAATTATTCCAAGCTCTGATAAAAGAGTATATTAGTGAATTTTGAACAGACCTCTTCATGTTAACAAGTTGGTCCTGACATAAAGTAAAGATGACCAGACAAGACCCACATGGACATAAAAGCATTGAGCAAGGGATGGGATCACATCTCCAGCCCTCAAATTTGGTAACGAACAGCTTCATTCTTTGGTTTCCTTGTTGAGTCTATTTTAGCATACACATCTTAGTCATCAGGCACTCACTCCCAAAATTTCTCCTGAATTAATTTTATCCAATAAAATCTGTATTAGCTTATCTCTTTGGCTTTATACATTTCATATCCATAAACAAATAAACAAACAAACAAAGAAATAAATAAATAAAGTTAAAAAGAAAGAATAAAAAGTGAATCTTTGAAGGGCTTCCAAACTGTACAAATAAATATACATATAAGCAGGACTTCCTAAAGCAAAGTTTAGTCTACTAGACAAAGCAAAATGAACAAAACACACAAGTTTAAAAAAAAAAAATTAAGCTAAGCAAAATAGCAAACACAGCGACAAGGTTTCTATAACTATACTTCATGTAGGATAGTAAATAAATGAGAGATTTAAAGTTCAGGTGAATGCCTGATCACACGTAGCAAAAATAATCATGATTTACACAAATTGATTCTGTCTTCATCAACAGCAAAATTTGAGAAAGATTGCAGGATTTTTGAAATCAAGATGAAAACAGCAATTTCCTTCTCAAAATGATATCGTGCGCTCAACTAAATTTCCATTACCAGCATGTTCTGATGACTAGTAAATCTATGACACTCCATTATGTAGTAGCACACACCAGTTACCATGGTGATTGAGTTGATCATGAATATTAAGGGATCAAAACAAGTGTATCTATTATGGAACCTGAGAATGCATGATGAATGGCACAATGCAACAGCTAAAAATAGAAAGCAGAAACAGGATAACTTTTCTCCACCATTAACATAAAAAAGCATTACAAAACATAAATATATATTTATATATTGATATATATATATATATATATGTTGAGACTAGCTGAGACTATTGGAACACTAGTAGTTGTAACTCAGAGTTTCATGCGTTGAGCGATCGTCAGACAACTCGTGAAACTCTGAGTTACAACTACTAGTGTTACACTAGTCTCAACATATATTCCGCTCTGTCCCCGGACATAGAGCACTCTGCGCCAACCAACCAACTCTATCTCTATCTCTATATATATATATATATATATATATATATATATATATATATGTATTGTTCAATAGAGGTGACAAGCGCCTACAGTGGAATTACGACCTTCCTTATCGTATAAATATAAATATATATACACCTCATTGTAGACCATGCAATCAAAGTTGAACATGCTGCTGATCAGAACCTCAAAGAAGGTTCTGTTTCCGAACTTAATTACAGATGTGAGGTATCATGCGTCTGCTGTGAACTGCTAAAAATCATTTTAGGACTTCACAATGTGATACACAAAGACATTTACATATATACATAGGAAAATCCTGTCTTGCAGGGCTGAATTCAATTAAAAAATTTTTTTACAAGAACAATGCAAATATATGTAGAAGTTCATAGATTTCAGATGTCCATTTCAGGCATAAAATGTAAAGGTATATTTGATGGAGAATGCATATCCATGATAAACAAGTACATTCCCTTCACAAGCAAGAACACTTCCTTCTGACATTTGCAGGGATGTGGGTATTTAGGTGTGTCCATCTGTACTGTATTAGGGTAGCAAGTTAGTCTCTTGTATGGTTCTAAAGTTTTAATAACCATCCATAAATACTACTGTTTTTTGACCAAAATATAAATTTGTTGTCAGGTGCTGTGCTGTAAAAGCAATATATGAATATGCAAGACACGTAGACATTAAAGCAATAACAAGATTTGCATACTATAAACGGCTCGGCGAAAGACTTTTGCGCTGCACTGAGACAAAGACATTCAACAGATACTCTATGACAGGGGTTCTCAATAGCCCCCATGTCGGCCAAATTAATTCTGCAATAAAGATTTCCATACGGCTAAAAAATTTTTTTTTTAAAACGACCTGCAAATTTGCCCTAATTAGGCATGTGGATCCATAAGGTCTTACACTTAGGTACCCTACCGGCCTATCCTGCACATTACTGAATCTAGGTTTTGATATATTATGATTGTCTGGCCCTTTACTCCGACCATTGTTTTTATCCAACTCTGCTAGAAAATTCTTAATAAAGGAACCTGCATATTATGATGACAAACCTTATTTTCACATAGAATAATAAACACAATGCCATTTTCTATCAACTATTAAATGATTTTACTTACTAGCTTTTTGCTACAAGCTGTCTGTATGCATGCTGAAGCGCATTGAAGATTTGGACGTAATACAACATATGCGAACTGGGATCAATGTTATGTCACAGAACACCACCAGTAATGAAACCAAAAAGTATTGAATGTTAGTTGATACATACAGGGAAAATTTTTTAGTTGACTTTCCACTCATGGCATTATAAACTCTGATACCAATATAACCACTGATTACCTCAGTGACTATTACTCAGATATTTGTGCTGAAACAAGTTTATCATTTAGCTGCTGTGAGTGTGAAAGGCTGGCTTAATGATAGAACTGCGATGACAAGCAGCAACAATAAAGCGTGAGAACAAAGGGGAGGGGGGGGGGATAAAAAACAATGAAAAACACTTTCACCAAAACAGGAAACTATATAAAAATATTATATAAATATATATGATTTAGTACATAATTTTAGATAACATAACATACTTGGGAGACATGAGGTCCAAAGATTGCTTACGACGATCCAGCCTGTTGTTTTGAGGTGAAGAAACGGAAGTAATTTTTTATTACAAGATTGAAAAGGTATTCAAAGGGCAGTGTATGTAATCAGCCTTTTCCCCCAGATGTAATAACAATAATAATTATGAAATCGATATTAAAATAAGCTGTGACCTGACGTGGAGTATAGTGGCCACGAATATCATGTTCGGAAAGCAAGAGAGATGATAGCTGATAGTAGTCGTGACGACTCGTAACGAAAAATATGGCAGATGTGGGTACAAGTGATTCATAAAGCCATGCTGGTGTTTAAATGATGTCATAAACATTATCATCCTAGTAATTCCTTGTTTGCGTATAGGGGGGAGGGGGGTGGGTAACACAAACTCCTGTTCCCCATGTGCTTTGATATGTACATATCACCTGACTGGGGGCGATTACAATTTGTGTAGAGCTAAGGAAATGTATCGTTTTGGTGTTAGTTACTGTTATAAGTAGGGGATGCATGATTATTAGGAAAATGCTTTAAAGGTAATTTGGGTTGAATAATTTGGGTACAGAACTAAACTGTGACTAAGTGAGCCCCAGAACATTCTGTGCACATTGGAAGGTTTAACAGATGTGAACTTTAGTTTGGATTGGGGGAGGGGGGGAGGGGATTGGGTAACACAAACTCCTGCCAAAAGGAATGAGGGTGGAGGATGGGTAACACAAACTCCTGCCAACATGAATGTCATTGTTAATGTTTTAAGAATGTTTCAGTTATCCTTTGAATAACCTGTCTCTCCATTCGTTCATTTGAGGTCATCAACCCAAACTAAGATGTCCTCTGCCCCCTTCCCCCCACCCATCCCCTGGCCCAAAGTCTTTGTCCAATCAGAACAGAGATACCAATCAGCCCTAGGTGTAGCTGATAACAACAGATACCTTAACAGCATGTGTAGCAGATGGAAGCTAATACTGATAATACTGACAAGCATGAATAAGGAAGAACTGTGGTGACCTCTGACCTTGGTTGTACATCTGTGACATGCCTGGCAGCAGCCGCACTGACCTTTCTCAAATTACCAACATGATTTCTGACGTGAAGACGGACAAAGGTAAACATTCTTTTGCAGGTGGACAAATAATCATATGTTCACAAATCAAACAGAAAAATTGGATTTCATTGCTCTTTCGCCAATGGCTTGAAGCCGATAAGAGCAATTTGATTCGATAAATTCACTCTTTTTTTGGGATATGCAGCTGCATCATGTATTTTGAAACTCTGAGTAACATCTACTAGTGTTCCACTAGTCTCAACTAATTCTCATCTATACTTTGCTCGGTCGACGGGACATAGATCACTCTGTACCAAGATAGACGCCAATCAACCAAACGTATATATATTTATATATATATATATGTATATATATATATATATATATATTTATATATATATATCAATCAATCTATAATCAATCAATAAAGACCACCTTCATCTCTGTGTCCATGTTTAACCAGAGATATGTATCCAACCTATCTGGTCAGGTCAAATTGAAGTACAAAAACTGTAAGAAAAAGTTTGTAACATCAACAACTCCGAATGCAATATTGAAAGGTTCCTTTCATACAATCCAAGCACCATGCAAATATTACATGATAATGATGGTAGAGGTATATACAGTAGTCTTAATATGCCATGTTCTCACATACACGTTCACTCAATATCATGCAGGACATTGCAGTCCGCACCCCACACTGACGAGAGATTGTATTTCTTTCTCTTGCCTATGAGTGTATTATTGCAAAAAATGTGAGATTTTTTGGTCCTTTCAGACAACTTGGATTTCTGCTTTAGGATTGTCTGAACAGTAAACTTGGTTAGATGTTGTAGAATAATCCTTTATATTGAAGTGCGCCCATCTGTCAAAGAGGAGCTGCGTTGTTGCTAGCAGACGGACTACTCATTGTCAACTTCTTTTTTGTTTGACCATGCCCCAAATGGTTTGGCAACTTGCACCTACACTAAAACTTAAACTGAAGGTTTACAGTCTGTTTGAGGCCAAGGCCTCCTCACACAACTTAACAATTTAACCCCTGGCCATTGGTAACTTGTCACACCAACACACCAAAGTGTGTATAATTCAAACAATCCCTCCTGGGGCACCACATCTTCATGTTCCCTGCAGGGGAACTTCCCATAGGGTGCAGCCACAAATCGGCACATGCAACTATATTAACAAGTTACATGGAAGTCCCCATTTATACACCTGGGTGAAAAGAGGCAGTGGAGATAAAGTGCCCAAGAACACAACATAATGATCTGTCCAGGACTCGAACCTGTAATCCTTAGATCACAAGTCCACTGCATTAACCACTTGAACACAACACAACTAGCCGGTGTTACGAGGAGTCACTAAATTTTAAATACGCAGTGACTCGAACAGGTTGGTCAACTCTTTTCCAATACTAATGATACAGCGACTAGAGTCAACGACTGAATTCAAGTCGGCAAAACCACTGGTAATAACATGACTTTACATTAAAGTACAGTGGCTCCATACAACACTGCTAGTAACTACATTAAATCAGACTGAAGCCATCAGACTGAGCAATCAGACTGGAGCAATCAGACTGGAGCAATCAGACTGGAGCAATATACATGACTTCACAAACTGCTAACCATATTGTGCCCAGGCTGACAATATCTATGCAATGTTTATATAACTCCATAAATTGAATCTCCACTTACCGTATTTCAACCTCACTTTGGAGAGAGGGCAGTGTTGATTGCATCTCATGGATGGGAGACTCTGGCCGACTAAGAGGTTGCATGGCAGGCACTGAGAAGAATATGTTTAACAATGTTAGTTCCAAATAGAACATGACTATATGTAGCTTATAAGATATCAAATAAATTCCTTATAAGAAACAGGGAATGTATATAGGGTTTGTTTGAGGGGAAGGGGAAGGGGGAGAGGGAGAAGATCAAGGGTAAGATGGAGCAAGGAATGTGAGAGGATGTGAGATGTGGATGTGAGAGGACCAAGGGTGGGAGCAAGGATTAGTAATCATTATTGAATGAAGGAGAATAAATCATCACAGATAGATTTACCTTTTCAAAGTGGTTCAAAGAAAGATATTTAATCATTGGGTCATTTTCATGAACTCAAACGCGTTAAATTTTCAAACCCTACTCTGCGTGAGTAAGAACGAGCAACTCGTCTACGCCTGAAGCGTTACAAGGGTTTAATATACTATTCCTATACATGTGATATGTTATTAAATAATTGCAAAATTTACGCCAATGACACAGATTTTGTAGAACCATTCCCCCCTCCCCCCTTCTTTAATCTCTGTATTATTATGTGGCATCCTTTGATTTATATATTTCTTTACCAGTTTATGTACCTGACACAGATGACACAGATTTTGTAGAACGATTTCCTCCCCCCCCCCTTAATCTCTGTATTATATTATGTGGCATCCTTTGAGTTTGATATTTTCTTTTAGTAGCAGGTTAATACGTACCTGACTTGCTCCTATGTTGAGCATAGTCGGCAGAGGGCGTTATTATATGTAACATCCTTTGAGTTATATATTTTCTTTACCAGGTTAATACGTACCTGACTTGCTCCTATGTTGAGCGTAGTCCGCAGAGGGTGATTTTTTACTTCTCTTCCTCCTCCTGCTCAAGAAGACGTCTTCCAGTAGCTCGCTGGCAGTGGCCCGTTTATCAGGGTCTGGTTCAAAGCACCTGTTTAAAAAAAATATATAAATAAAAATTAGAAAAAAAACTCAAAAGGAAAGAGAGAAAGTTTTATACAAAAGAAAATTAGAAAATTTTTGAACAAAAAAACGAAATAATACATTAAGAGGAAAGAATGGAAAAGAAAAAGAAACAAAGCGGGGAAAATAAATAAGACTAGCGTTGGAAGGAGGAGAAAACTTTAAAGGAAAGGAATCCAGAATAAAACAGAAAAGATGGGAAGAAAATTGACAAACGAGACAGAGGTAAGAAAAAGAGCAAATTTATATCATTTTAGGAATTTAGTACTCCACAACTTTACAAAATAGAAAAACAAAGAAGATATATACAAATGAATTACAAGCTGTGAAAGGAAGTGCATTAAAAATCCCTGACTGTGGGCTTAACAAAATAACATACACTCCCTTGTACGAAAAGAAAATCAACATAAAAAAATTAAAAAATAATAACAAGTATAATAATTCAAAATGAAGAAAAGGTTTTAAGAAAAATTTTTTTTTACTTCAGAATAAGTTACTGTGTCTATATAAAAAAAATCTGTGAAAAGCAAGAAATATACAAACTGTTCTGTTTTGCTCATATGAGTATTTAAAAAATGAGAAGTTGTCAACTTCAAGCAGTGACAAGGACTGAAATCAAATAATTGGAAATTTTCTAACTAAATACACTATTTGGGAACAATGTCTTAATGTTAATCTCATTATCTTATTTTAAGTGCTAGAAATATGAACCAGAATACTTTTTAACTAGAATAGGGGGGTGGGGGGAGGGGGGACTGTACCTTTCGATAAATAGTATTGCAACTTCTGAGAGAGTCTCTGGTATTTCCGGGTGGGCTTTGTAGAAACCAACTTTAAACATGGCAGCCTCTGGTGACCCCAGCTCGATAAAAGGTGGTTTCCCCGTTGCCATCTCAACAACTGTGCATCCGAGAGACCAGATATCAGCCTGTAGAGACAGATCACTAGAAATTGACTTGACTTACTCAACAGATGACTAAATATGGCCGTTTAACATTTGTAACAAGTCACTTGAAGAATGCTTTGGACAGCACTTTAAGCATTGTAATCGGGTCTGAGTGTTTGTGTCTTCAGTTTCTTTTTTCTCTCCTATAGGGTCCTTGATGGGGACTTGAGTGTCCCTCCTGATCCTTTTTTTCTACTAAACTAACTAAACCAAACTTTAGGGCAAAAGTCATTACCAGTGATTTTCCTGACTTTTGAGTCGATTCATGGATTCAAGTCATTTTTTTTTTAAAACTGCTTCGAATGAAATATATCAAAAGTTTATTAACTATGCATATACAAAAAATTCAAACTGACTTATTTAAAATAGTGATGACATTCTTACCGGTGCTCCGTAACCTCTGATTCCCTTGTCTATTACTTCTGGCGCCATATATTGCAACGTACCTGATGGAAGAAATTTTGCGTCGTCAAATTGATTCTTCTTAATTATCAATTACCAATGCCAAGTGATCAATAGACTGCACTACAAGATATTTTTGCAGCTGAAACATATTGAAATCAGAGGATTAAAGAAGAGAAAAAACAGCAAATGTTCCTGAACGATTACATGAAAAATCAAGTTTTGTGTTTCAACAGTAACTAACCCCTGAAAAATTTAAAGAAAATGTTTCAACTGAAATTATTAAATTTTTTCTAGGAAGTTTTACTTTGTAAGTAATACATTCCCTCAAGGCTTACCCTTGAAAGACTCTGCGTTAGGGTTGATCCCCGCCAACCGCTTGGAAGTTCCAAAGTCTGATATTTTGATGAGACCACTGTAAGTGTTTACCAAGACATTAGCACCTTTGATGTCACGATGAACGATCTTTTGATCATGCTGATGAGAAGAAGAGGAAGACGAGAGAAGGTATACAAACAGGTATCTCAAACAGGAAAGGAAAGGAAAAGGAAACGGTATGAATGATTAATCTCTCTTTCTCTCAGTAGATAAGCTGCTGGTCCAGCAACCAATAAATTCGATTGTGCGAGTCAAACTCTTGTCATACATTTTTATGTGCATTTGGTGATATCATCTCGGAGGTTGTCTTAATTTCCCGAGCCTGCAGTCATGTTTCGAGCATTCATCCATTGGTTTGGTTTAAAGCCGATAAGACACGCCACTTTTGACAGTTAGCTTGTGACTTGTAGAAATTATAATGAATAAAGGACAGCTAACACAATATCATCATCTGAACATAAAAATAGAGAATACTCTACCAAGTATTTCAGCCCCTCTAGAATCTGTTTGGTGTAGTATATCATGGTTTCCTCATGGTCCTTCAGTGGTCCCCACTTGGATCTTAATAATGCCGACAAACTTCCTGTCAGGGTAAAGCAGACAAGGTCAATGATATAAATATGGCGCAGCTACGATGATGCTCTCTTGATATTTAAAGCTGCCTCTGACATTTCATGTGTAAAAGTAAGTTGGCCTGACGTTTCGATCCTAGCAGGATGAGCATTTGTGTTCACCATGCTCATTAACCTGTCTGTATTCTGTACGTTTTTTTGTTCCTTCTGTTACTGTTACTTGTCATTTGGCCTTTGAAGAAGATCCTGCTAGGATCGAAACGTCAGGCCAACTTACTTTTACGCATTCTCCTACACAGGCTCTCTAGTGGATAAGCAGTTTGTTAACAGTTTTATTTTATTTCTGACATTTCAGTTTTGACATTAACATGCATTCTAACATGGCTAAAGACGTCTAAGAATTAAACAATATCATTTAGACCAAAGAAAGAAGACCACTGTGTTACAAACGAGTACATCATCCCACCGAGGATTGAAAACCATTTACCAGTCATACATAACTTTACAGATGAAAGACTAAGGTGCTTTCAACTCTCTCAACTGAGAAAGTGGCCACATATTGGGGACCCCCATCTATCAATTGAAAACAGACATTAAGTGATGCTTACAGGAGTAGAAATCAGTACCCCTCAAACAAGAGATGGATCATTGAGGAAGGGGGGGGGGGGTTGTAATTGACAGTCATTACTATGCAAGTTTTCTTCCTTGGGGAGGAGGGGGGTGCTTGGACATCCATTACCGTATTATCAAGGACCTAGGTGGTTGCTATGAAAATTACAGTCCCCCCTGGTATATCTCAGACTACTCATGGACAAGATAAATTACTTTAAGCCTTTCTAAACCTTTATGGGTGCACGTTACAAATATAAGTATAGATTTACCTCCAGGTACCTGCTCCATGAAGATTCTAAACAAATCCTTAGAATTCTCGGATCCCAGGTACTTCACAATGTTCTTGTGACTGAGACGAGAATGCAGTAAGATCTCCTCGTGGAGAGGCTGCACTTCCCTGGCAGAAGAAAAATAAAAAAATAAAAAACTAGAATCAGACCATGCTGCTATATCTTCTTGCCTAGAGCTGCGATGATTCACATACTCTATATAATTCAGTGACCTACTCGCCTGTATCATCACTTCACCTCCCCATTCTATTATGCTTGTAATTCTGCTAACCTGCAGGAGCTCATCAGGCTTGTCCTACCCCCCCCCCCCTCCACCCTTCCCCCATCACAGACTGCATCAACAATATATATACGTTATATCATAACGTCATACATTACTAGAACCTAAACGTCCACGTCGCGACTCGTTACAGACCTGCAACATGTAAATCAAGTCATGACTTGTTACAATAGAACTTAATTACACTCCTAAATTTATTACTCTTATCTGATATCTTTTATCAGTACTTCTCTGACAGCTATTACTCATACCCGATATCTTTCATCGGTACTTCTTTTACAGCTATTACTCTTACCCTATATCTTTTTTCAGTATTCTTTGAGAGCTATTTCTCTTACCTGATATCTTTTATCGGTACTTCTTTGACAGCTATTTGCTTCTGACTGACGATGTCTCTAGCAGCGAAGACAGTACCATAGGTTCCACGACCCAGCAATATCTTAGCACCGGATTGATCCACATCGTACTCATACTGTAAATAGAATTTAAAAATAAAAATAAGAGTTTACCCATCGTCAGTTCACCTCTGAAGAAGATCCTGCTTGGATCGAAAATTCCAGCCCCTCTTTAAGTTTTACTAAAAAATAATTTGATGGCAACCTTACAAATAAAACAAGATTAAATCCAGAAAAGCTGTCACATTACAGGCATTGTTACCATAGACCTGCATAGCTTCTTAGAGCTGTTTTACCATGTAATTTAGTCTGCCTTGGCAAGAAAAGCACAAACTGACCATGACTAGAGCCAGGAGAAGTCTCCTCACACAAGACCATCTGCTCCCTGAAACAAATAGTCATTTGTAATACTGAATGGATTCAAACTTCTGAAGATGTGGTACCCAAAGGTTAACCCACAACTCTTGTACAGTACCACTTACATTTATGCCCTTATACAAAAATCCTTCTAGAAACCATAGTTGATCAAACCATTTCCTAACTAGCAAAGCATTGATGGGATCATTCCTCGCTTTTGATGTAAGAACTTCAAATGATCTTTGACCACCAGAGACAATCAAAATTAAGAACTCACTAAGTATGATATTCAACAGAGTTGAACTTATTGCTGGTTTAGCCTGTTTGAGAGGTTTTCAAATCCGATAGTTGTCGACTTCAAACTATTTGACTTCCAGCAAAAATGATAGCCAAGACAAAGAAATGTCAAGATGAAGCTGAATTAAAAAAGTTATCAGAGTAAGAAAAAGTTGTTGAGCTTTTTGACTATTGCTGACCCCAAATGACCTTTAACTGCCACCAATATAATACCAACCAATAATGGACTGGTGAACATAGACCCATATACCCTGTATTGGGCAACCATGTGTTCAGACTACGACCATGTCCAAACCAACAGAAAGTTAGACCGTCGTTCGGCGTCCTACTCATTGCCAAACACCCACAACCCAAAAAATCAAGATTCACCAACACTGTATTGGAGTAAGCTTGCTTACAAGGCTTTCATATAATGGTCACTGATGACCTTTGACCTCCATCAATATCAACAGCAGCCATATGAGCTCACTAAGTGGTATCTACATACCAAGAGTTAAATATTGTGGAAAGCTCCATTTGGTGAGTTAAAGGCATCATAAAACACACACACACACACACAGACACATGCCATGACAATGTTATAGTTTCCTTTGGCCTTAGGCAAGAAGATAAAGAAATAAAAACTAGAAAACAATCAATAAATAACCAGTAATGCTTTGGTATCAGAGCATAGCAAATGTTATTACAAAGTCGTCAATAACATGCAATTGTGATAACTGACGAATAAACTGCTAAATTGATGAAAAATTGTGATAACGGAATAATAAACTGATAAATTGCTGAAAACTTGAGATAACTGAATAATACACTGATAAATTGATGACAATCAATCAGGGATTTTACTTTTTCTCTCTTTTTCCCTCCATTTTTGCCCTACAAAACACTAAACTTGATTTTGTGACAAGATGCTTATTAAATAAACAATGAATAACAAACGATGTACTGACTTTTAATTAACAATTTGTTATATAAATGTGACAACCCTGTGGAATTTTGCTACCAAAAACAGAATTGTAATTTTTGCTTGCTTGCTAGTCTGCATGATGTGCATCATTACCAGTTAGTCATAAAATCAAAACAAAAATATGAAAATTTGTTTAAGAATGGAAACTTGAAAACCGAGATTAAAACAAATATGCATGACAACATGCATTTGCCATAATTTTTCAAGTGATGTTGCCATCAACTGTCTGAAACATTTTTTTAAAATTTGCATCCAGTGATCATTGAAGAAATAACAAAACAGTATTTACACTGTACATACCTATAATAAAGATCGCTAAAGTACAAACGACCTTTGATGAAAAATATACAAGGAGAACATGTTGAAGTACATTATAGACTGGACAAAAAGAAAAAGACACTGTTGACTACCAGATGTAACATAAATTAGTCTGATGGGCTACACATGGTCAGATGGATTCACTGAGCCCCCAGTAGGGTTTTACTTCAACATGATTAGAACACTGATTGGTTTATCGAAGAAGAGGTTGATCATATAAACGCCAGATCGACAGGACTCACTTGTATTACTTCGTTCGATAAGTCCGAATCCCCGTTAACGGCAAGCACCTCGTTATCATTGAGCATGTCAACTACAAGATCATAGAACCTAAAGAGAGAGAGAGAGGGATACAAAATAGTCTACAAGAATCACTCCAAATTAAACGAGACCCCTAACGAAACGCTACCCCACATATCAGGTAGAAGTGAAAAAACATGTTATCACATTTTTCATAGTTAAAGGGTGTGAAGACTCGCGCACAAAGAAACATCTCATGCCGGTAATCTGACCTAGTTTCGACTGAGGTGTAACAGAACTGTTAGACACCACCATCGATCCCAGAAAGTACACACACAGCTTGCTACCGTCGGTAATTAGACACTAGTGTACAGTCACTACGTGCAGCTACAATCAATACCCATAACACAGTGTAAAGAGCAGCAATGGACATCTCAGCAGGGAGTTGTTATGGAACTCCCTGATCTCAGGTCCAGATAAAAGATTACAAGGTATCACGTTTAATTACTGTCTGCATTTTGTAGCAATAAGAAAAAAACTTCATTTGCAAGCAACAGAAAGTTAACTTTTTCATTAGTTTGAGGAACATTATATTTGGTTGGCGGTTTGAACCAGTCAGCTATGAAGTTGTGAGTTTATTATTAATCAAGATATCAAATTGCAAGATGCTTTGCAAAATAATAAACATACTGCTACACAACTGTAAAGATTTGTTCCTAATATTTCATCTGGATAATCTTTGGCTAAGTTTTTTATTACCAGTGAAGGTATATATCTCATACTACAAGCTACAAAATGGAGTTAAAACCAACAGGATAGGAAAACATTTCCCAATATTATAAGCAGGTCACATGTTAAGGAGAACGATGTTGAAACTGAAAATCCCTGGTTGTTTTGTTTTAGGACAAAAACTTATAATATACAAATGTTGACTAATGAGCGAATCTTGTCAACGGATCACGAGATCTGTCTCATTTTACTCAAAAAATGTAAGTTATTACTTTATAATCCCTTTATTAGAGAAGAACAGAATGCAGTTAACTGATATAGTATCTGGAAGGTGAATCACAGATCAAGAGCATGTGTAGAAAGTTGCCCACATTAATCACAATATCAACTTTGGTTTCAAGGGATTGTACCACTGTGCATTTCACTTTTGAGGTGTAGGAAAGAAAAATCGGGCATGTGAAGACTTGTAAAAAACCAAGAAATTAAAACATTACATTGTTTTTTACCTTTGCTTTTGAGTTGCAGATGAGAAAAACAGTTGGAAATCATCTGAGTTCTGTTGCACATAGAGGAAGACACATCGGTCATCTCGCTTGTAACAGCTAAACAGACAAAAACTCTGGTCGTCAATACGGGAAAATTTAAGAAATCTTTCCAGGTAATAATCAATACTTGACGAAAAACGTGGTAACGTTCTTCTAGTTTCCAAACATGTATGTACAATTGTGTGGATGGAGATGATAATGATAATTACAACTCTTAACTGTAGATCTGTGAATCTTCTTAACATATTTTAAACTCAAGTCAGTGGTATATAGATAACCAACAAGAAATTATAACAAGGAAAGAGAGATGTGTACATTATAAATGGGGTTGGGGGGGAGGGAGGGTGGAGTAGAAAAGAATTTTTGGTAAAATTGTCTTTCATACCTTACACCTTTTATTGATGAAGCCTTGAAGAGCCATTCAAATATCTCCTTGGTGCCTTCAGGTACGCCGACGTGCCACAGCCGCACAGACTGGTGAAAAGAAGAGATCAAAACATCACAATTCAAAATCAAGTTAAAAAGTAAAGAAAGTCCAATCTTGGGACACTGAACAGACATAAGCAAGTTCCACAGGACGAAATTGGAACAAGCATTTAACTACGCCAAGGAAATCACTCCGCATCATGCATTTCACATTTTCAAAGCATTGTGGAATAATGTGTTCTTCCAGAGGGACAGATTTGCCCCTCTGTATGTATAACTTACCAATCTGTAAGCTTTATCAGTCAGTCAGTGAAAACAACAGTCCTCCTAAGATAATAATGGCAGTCCTGTAATACACCATTTATTGCTTAAATGTCAAAAAACAAAATCAACTGTATACCTTCTCCTCGTTATCGTGAAGTTCCTGGTTGATTTGAACATAGCTAGGCTTGGAAACTTTACTTGGTTCCAGAACCAGTAGCTACAAAATAGAAAAAGAAAATTATATTAAAAAATAAATACATTTGATATTAGCAACAAAGAAATAATGTGGAATGCTTATACCAAAATAAACCTGAAAATCTTCTGATATTTAACATACAGTTTTTGATTTGAAACATGAATACAAAATCGACATTGGGATGGTGATGCGTTGAAACTCCTCTTTTAATATTCCTCTGGCTTAAATGTCATTAGATTAATGAAGATAAAGGAGGGGTGGGGCTGGAGGATGGGTGGGGAAGAAGAGTGCCAGGGGAACAAGTGAGGTGAGAGCGTTGTATACAAGTAACATGACAGTCATTAACTTGTATTAAAACCTATAAACCACATTTAAATGATGCAAGTATCCATGCAGGAATAAGAGTGACCAATCTGTGATTCTATTGATTAAAAGGTAACTCTGAGAAAATGAGATTAGCTGCAAATGAAAATAATCAAATTCTTACGGGAAATCTGACATCAGAGGTTACAGTCTCCTTGATCCCCTCGACAAAGAAATCCAACCAGAATTCAAAGAGTTGATGGTCTCTTGTTGGTGTATCTGACTCGGGAAGGACACGTTTGATCATTCGAATGTTGCCCAGAGTCGACTTAAGATACCTTTGTAAAGTCATGTGAAGAAAATTTGATGAAGGAATAAATTTGGAATAGTGTCATGAATATACATGAACGTTTTCATGAATATACATGAATGTTGTCATAATATACATGAACGTTGTCATGGATATCTGCATTCTGAGCTTTCCAATGGAGGATAGCATCTATTTGGCAGAAAAAGTCTGCCATACTTCTGAGGTAACAGTAATAATTGACAGCACAAGCCTGGATTCAGTGCCAAGGAAGAATTAAATACAAAATGGGCCAATTATGAGTGTTTCAATAACTAATATAAGTGACAGTGTCTGCAATAGTAACTATGCAACTGTCTAAAATTGTTAATTTAGACAAATTTGAAGGTAGGTATTCAGAAAGAAGGTGCAACAGAAAACTGACTTTCCGGTACAGTAACATATAGTGGCCACAAGATGTAATTGAAGTTATTGTGTGTGCCCCATATTGAAAATACTATGCAAATTAAATCATGAGTATTAATACCCTAGTGTACCATAATCAGCCAGTTGGGACAACTTTCTAATGCTAATACCACTCCATACTTTCTTCTTACATCATGCCTAACAGCCCTAGTACTGACAGTATGAACATTTCCCAAACCTCAGCTGATTAGAAACAGGAAATCGTACTGCTCGTACTGTGTGTACAACAATACAGGTGCATGCATGGATGGTGACTTGATGGTTAAAGGTATATGTTAACCATTATTGTCAAACCTGGGTGACTACTTTATAACAAAGAAAGCTATAGTGTTTATATAACAGTGACAGTTGTAAACATCAGTGTACAGAGCAATATAGCAAGTCACTCAACCTTATACTAAGGCACACAAACACAAGCAAACACACAAAAGCAATTTTAATTGGCCGTAATTGGTACATCTAGATGACATTGTCAGACTCACCATGTAGGAGGTTTAAGCCTGAACATGCACTCAGCGGCCTGGCAGGCTTTTCCATAATCACATGCGAGAACGCTGATCTCGAAAAAAGTAGCCACGTCCCAGTAGTCCACCAGAGAACTTAGGCTGCCTTTCTTACCGAGTAGGTTGTTTAACGTCATACCTTGAAGGTAAGCAACGTGTAGAAAGATAACATTTATTTATCTATAAAATTGTTACTTTTCCAGATTAAGAGGTCCCATATAAAGGTTAACAAAATAAGTACTTGGTACAATTTAACTGAAAAATGTCATGACTTTGAATATTTTATCACAATTTTTATTTGGGGGTGGGGGGGGTGTTTCCATGAGGGTAAGCTGTTATACACCCCTTACGAGAATAGAATGATGGTCATATGCCTTCACTGCTTACTATTGGACCATCACTTAATAATAAATAGTGCTTGTGGGGTTGAAGCAAAACAAGTAAAATTTAAGCCGAAGGCTTACGATTCCGATATCAAGGACACTGAAGCTGAATTTTTCATCAACTAACGGGCCTTAAGAATTTGATATAAACAACAATAACAACAACAACAAATTCATAAAACTGACTGAATACATTAGTTACTTTTATACTGAGACTGAAGCTGTTGAAAACAGAACATCATGTTACATTGTGAAGATGCGCACTGACTTATCAATCACGAAATAAATGTCATCACTCCTCTTCTCATAGCTCTCGTCCACCCTCTTTTCTCCACACCTTTCTGTCTTTGGCCTTCTCCAGTTTATTCCCTACCCCCTTCCCTTAATCCCCTCTTTGTCCCTCCACTGTTTATCTCCTTCCTCTCCTCTCCCCCTGTTGGTTTCTTTCTTTCTTCTCTCCATCCCTTGTCTACTTATCCCCTTACATCTATCTCTTTGTGTTCACCGTGCTCGTTAACCTGTCTGTATTCTGTGCGTGTTTTTGTCCCTTCTGTTACTGTTATTTGTCATTTAGCCTTTGAAGAAGATTCTGCTAGGATCGAAACGTCAGGCCAGCTTACTTTTACACAAGTAATAAATGTTGTAACATTTGATAGAAATGTTGGCCAAGGGATTGTTTGCTAGAATACTTGGATCAACATTCTCAATGAGGACCATCAGGGGACTTTAACTGAGAGAACCATTCTTTTCTTAGCTGCATTCTCAACTTATTTCCTTACCAATGTTCTGTAATTCCCTGCTCTGTGAAAAGTTTTCACCAGATAGCACCAAGAGTGTGGCCAAGTTGATCCCAGCATATTCATTAGGCTGTACATGAAATCCTTTTCTGTACCTGTGTGGCATAGAAAGGGGAAGTGTCTTTCAAGTTGTCCAAAAACTTTGAATTTGTTAAAAGTTTCTTTTACAGTAATGACCACTTCAATTCAACAAAGTCTCCAGTGATCACAAACCACAGGTCTACAAAATGAGGCTTCAACATTTCAAACCAATTACTACATATCAGCAAGCAGAAGATTTCATTTGGGTATGAGAGATAATCGAGGCTATCTAAAAGAAAGTCTGCCATAATGCCTTCAAAGTTTGCAATCATGTCCCATCCCTCACATCAAGCCCCTCCCTCCCTTCCTCCCCAAGTAATACTTTGTTACCATTTGAAACCTAACTTTATATAGTACTGTCCTTCAAACTTACAATTCAAGCACTGTTTGACAGTTTCCTCAACCAAAATGTTAAAAAAAAAGATATTCATTTTACTCTTTATAACCAAAAGCAAAATGTCAGTAAAGGCCAACTGCAAAATATCTTGCTATTCCTCCCACTTGACAAAAGTAGAAATTTGTCACATCACCAGAATTTCCGAGGACCTATTATCACAGAGCAAGGCGGCAGTGATCAATAAACGATCGATCGATTAATTTGTTCAAGCTCACCAGTGTATTGCCTTGTCCCTACTTTCAGTGTCCTTAAATTCCGATTCCACGAATTTGTCTTTGTATATCCTTCCGCAGAGACAAAACATGTCGGGTACTTGACACTCCTCACGTTCCACGGCCTAGGGAAAGACAGAAAAGCCAAAAAAAAAATGTGTTGGTGAGTCTTTGAGAACCAGCAACATCTTCATCATTTGTCATGATGTAAATTCAATGTGATTGCCTGAAATACTATTTGTTCCCCAAGAATACCAATACATCCTGAGGTGACTTCACTTTACAATTTCAAACTGGGAAAAAACCATTTGTTATTTATGTATATATGGAAAACGACGGGGAGGGGGAGGAGGGGTCGTAGAGAGGTCAAATTCAAATTTCCAGACAGATTTAGGTAGGATTTCCAATTTACGAGGGGTGTGGCTATGGCTTGGTTGAATGCGACTCCCATGTAGGGTTCTAGGGGGGTGGCCCCCAGGAGACAATTTCACAGTTTGAGACATCAAATGGTATATTCTGAGGCATCTGTGGACTATCTAATAGGTCTTAACCAAAAACACCTATACTCTGACCGATTGTCTGCTTCCTCCCCCCCCCCCCCGACTGACGGTGGAGGTGTGGGCCATGGCCTACCCGTTAGCGCACACCACTGCAACCTTACCACTGTCAACAATTACCTTCACAGAAATTTCCCCCTCACTAGCACATCTCTGTTATCCATAATTTACTCCTGCATTACATATTTAAAGGGTGTGAAGACTCGCGCACAAAGAAACGTCTAATGCCGGTAATCTGACCTAGTTTCGAATGAGGTGTAACAGAAGCAATAGACACCACCATCGATCCCAGAAAATACACACACAGCATGCTACTGTCAGTAATAAGACACTAGTGTACAGTCAGTACATACAGCTGCGGTCAATACCCACAGCACAGTGTACAAACCATACAGTGATGGACATCTCAGGTCTAGATAAAAGATAACAAGGTATCACGTTTCATTATAATAATATAATAATAATAAATACCATATATTAAAGTGCTGTTATCATGAAATAAAACATGCTCAAGAGCACTGTACAAAAGAACCAATACCTTGAATATATAAATACCAAACTTAAGAAAACCATAAAGTAATAACCACAGCAATAAAAGTAGAAGTAAAACATGCTCAAGAGCACTGTACAAAAGAACCAAATCCTGGAATATAAAATTACCAAACAGAAGAAAACCTAAAAGTAATAACAACAGCAGTAAAAGTAAAACCTGATAAAAGACAGGGTAATAAACCACAAAAAAGAAAATAAAAAATATAAATATACATAAATATGGGCACAGTAAAGTGAATAAAACAAAGAAATGTGAATAAGATTAATGCCCATACTTGAGCCTAAAAAGATAAGTTTTCAAGTGCTTCTTAAAAGTGTCAATATGTGTGATATTTCTTAAGTGATGGGGAAGAGAATTCCAGAGTTTAGGACCGGCAGCACTAAAAGAACAATCTCCATATGTGACTTTGTTAGTATGAGGAATGATTAGAGAAAGATGACTTTGGGATCGTAATGCCCTAGCTGGCGTGTAGCGTTTAACTGTAACTCATTACTGTCTGCATTTTGAAGCGACAAGAGAAAAACTTCACTTGCTAGCAATGGAAAGTGAACTTTTTCAGAGCGCGGCACGCGGTTTGGGGTGAGCCTTCAATGCCTTTAAGCACATTATTAGCTGTAAACTAAGTATCTAAAATGTAATAATTTAAAGAGGTAGAACTTAACGACAGTTCATTGCTTTGCATTCACGATTTCTTTGACCATATGTGACTTTGTTAGTATGAGGAATGATTAGAGAAAGATGACTTTGGGATCGTAATGCCCTAGCTGGCGTGTAGCGTTTAACTGTAACTCATTACTGTCTGCATTTTGAAGCGACAAGAGAAAAACTTCACTTGCTAGCAATGGAAAGTGAACTTTTTCAGAGCGCGGCACGCGGTTTGGGGTGAGCCTTCAATGCCTTTAAGCACATTATTAGCTGTAAACTAAGTATCTAAAATGTAATAATTTAAAGAGGTAGAACTTAATGACAGTTCATTGCTTTGCATTCACGATTTCTTTGACCATATGTGATTTTGTTAGTATGAGGAATGATTAGAGAAAGATGACTTTGGGATCGTAATGCCCTAGCTGGCGTGTAGCGTTTAACTGTAACTCATTACTGTCTGCATTTTGAAGCGACAAGAGAAAAACTTCACTTGCTAGCAATGGAAAGTGAACTTTTTCAGAGCGCGGCACGCGGTTTGGGGTGAGCCTTCAATGCCTTTAAGCACATTATTAGCTGTAAACTAAGTATCTAAAATGTAATAATTTAAAGAGGTAGAACTTAACGACAGTTCATTGCTTTGCATTCACGATTTCTTTGACCATATGTGACTTTGTTAGTATGAGGAATGATTAGAGAAAGATGACTTTGGGATCGTAATGCCCTAGCTGGCGTGTAGCGTTTAACTGTAACTCATTACTGTCTGCATTTTGAAGCGACAAGAGAAAAACTTCACTTGCTAGCAATGGAAAGTGAACTTTTTCAGAGCGCGGCACGCGGTTTGGGGTGAGCCTTCAATGCCTTTAAGCACATTATTAGCTGTAACTAAGTATCTAAAATGTAATAATTTAAAGAGGTAGAACTTAACGACAGTTCATTGCTTTGCATTCACGACTTCTTTGACGATATTACATCACAAACGTAGTCAAAACAAACCACTCTTTAAAAATGAGAAACTGAACAGCAATCTCTCACTCTCTCTCTATCCTATGCTCCCCCTCCTCTCTCGCCCCCCCCCCCAAAAAAAAATACTTTTCATCCTTTCTTAATTAAACAGAACACTCACTGTTTGCATAATATTTAAGGCCTCTTCTCTGTCACCAGGTTGGTTACGCCTGCAATACAACACAGAGTTTATCAATTGTTAAGTCAATCGGTTTTCTCACTATTATATACTTAATCAAGGAAAATGAAAATGATAATAATATTGAACTTGAACTGCATATATCATATATATATATATATATAGTCTCCCCCCCCAGTGAAGTCAGCTTTCCCATTCTTCTATCTGGTACTAGTTCTCTATTTTGTTCATGCTTCCAATCTGACAAATTATTTGCTTGTCTACTTTTCTCTTACTTGATTCCCTATATTAGTCTGCTTTTATTATTATTTTGCCAACCTGCAGGAGCTGTCATCAGGCTTGTCCCAGTGGCGGAGCTAGGGGTATTGGTCAGGAGGGGCGAGAATGGTCTGTATGGGCTCTTTCGACACTATCTAAGCAGAGCGCCACCACGGGTTGGCGCGGAGCGTACATAAATTTTTTGAGTAAAGATAATCCCTAGATCGCCGAAAATGACCCTTTCCGGGCCTGGCTAATTTGCAGATAAACGAAGAATAAATAGGTGTCATCGCCAAATTACACAAAAAAATGTGACAGATGTCAATAGGTAGATGAGAGCGCAATAAAAAAGTCAATAATCACGAATAAGTAAAAAGTGGTAAAGAGCTGAAAAGGGCGCCAGCAGTCCATTTGAGTCCGTCAGGGGGGCATCCGCCCCCCCTGACTGTATGGACGCTCCGCCACTGGCCTGTCCCCCCCCCACCCTGTCAGGAGTCTGAGAGCCCTATCGATGCATTGGTGTCTCTTTTCTTAATATGCATTACCTATTCAATGCAAAGGCATAGAGATGTGTTATTGCAGCTTTGGATGTCACATGATCATTGGGTAGTTGCCTGATGTCTTCGACCAATGAAACCATTGAGTTGTAATCCTGAGGGAGAAATAACCAATAAGGTCAAAATTAAGAATTAAGAATAATAATCAAGAATTAACGAAAAAGTTGGGGTAGGGGAGGGGAGGGGAGAAGAGGAAAGAGAATTTGCTTTACAATTAAATAAATTTGATATACAATGCTCATAACTATGGTCCCTTCATTTATTTATACACCTGTTTATTTGTTACTTAAGATCCCAGAATGGATAAACCATTCTCAGTCGCTTAACCGATATGAATGACAATACACAAAACTTCTTCATTGGAAGACACTTCGAACTTTCAATTGCACACAAGGATATCCACTTTGTTTCTTCATTTAATCTCTTTTCAGTACTGATAGTTAGCTTAGGAATATATGATAAGGTAGCATAAATTATATTAAATCTATTTCAAAAAGTTTTGTTGCTTTTGAAAAGAAGGATCAATTAACAAAGAGTCTAAAAAGATGACTGTTTCTTCATTATTTATCCTCTGCAAATCAAGTCATTTTTAAAAAAGTTCCAAGTGCAATGGATCGGTGGTTTAACAGACCGTTAAAGATGCCAGGCGCAAGAAAAAACTGGAGCACCAATGGTGCAGAAGCTCATACCTTTTCAAGCTTAAAAATGTAGGGCCCACAAAACTTTATGGCCCACCAAAACAGTTAATAACAACTCCCAGTCCTGCTTTAATTCCACTAACAGCCTCTGCAGAGCTTAACCACAAATGTAAACAAACACTGCAGAGACTGGGAGACAAATTAAAGGAGCTTTGGCAAAAGGTGAAGGCTCATATTTTTTTAAACAATGGGGATTAATTGTAATTAACTTTTGACCAAAAATTATTAGGCATCACCTTATTCATACACAATCCAACAATCATCAGTTCAACTTTGAATATGATCCATCAAAATCTTGAGGAGATTGAGATATTTGAAAATATTACAAAGAATGACCCCCGATGACCCCCTAAATGATATTTGACCTCAATTTTCCGAACACCCCTCGTAACTCTCATCCCGAGGAACGTTGTGACCAAGTTTCATTATAACTGGTCATACACTGTACGAACAGGAGCAATTTGAAAATATAGGGCTGCGGCCCGGGCCACAAAAGACCCTTAGTTGATCTTTGATCTCAAATTCATGAACACCCTGAAGGTAAAACTTCCATAGTACTATCGTGACAAACCCTCAACATTGTACCATGGAATCTGTAGGAGAAGAAGCATTTTGCGTATTTCCACTAAATGGCCCATTACGGCCCACAGGTGACCTTTGACCCCAAATTTCGGACCATCTCTGATGGACCTATACCTAATGGTCCTTGTGTCCAAGTTTCATGAAATTCCATCAAACACTGTGCAAGTGGGAGCGGTTTTACCAATTGTTGACGGATAGAGTGATAGAATGATAGAGTGATAGACGCCGCACTGTAACAATAGCTCACACCAGCATGCTGGTATGAGCTAAAAATTCTATGGTCAGTGTCTATGAGTTCTTTGGTTGACTTGGGCATTTACATATTTAAAAAATCAATAGTAAGAGTTAAGAATGGCTCAAAGTTCTTTACTTGAATTTCTCTGTACGATAAAAGAAACTGATGAATGATGTCGCCACCAAGGAGTAATTGCTCGTCCATTCTCTTCTTCAGAACAGATAATTCCTGAAATGGGAAGGGAAAAAAACTTATAAGTAGCATCTTATGTTTTTTTCTGTTTGACTGAATATTTTTCACAAATGAAATACCAAAAAGATAAAAACCTACCTTAAAGTAGTAAAGAAGTTTAACCCCTGATTGACCTCGCAAGAGGTCCTGCGGGGGATAATAGATTTGTCATCAAAGAAAAGACACCCTTTTTTCTTTTTCTTTTAAAACCTACAAAAACCTACCTTGGCTAGAGCTTCTCCTTTAAATTTACATCTCGCTTTTCTGATATCGCTTAGCAAGACTTCTCTGGCGTTTGTTCTGACGAACGAGAAGATTGAAAAAATAGAAATGTGAAAATTATGTCTCTTGGATACAAGAAATACACAATTGTACAGAAAACTGAGAATTAAAAAGTTTGATGTTAACATTCATGACTGTAGCATATGTGTGGCTCACCGTATTTTACACAGAAGCCATTGGAAGTGAATTGTTGATGGTTCAAGATATTTCTAAAATACAGTGTGACAAAAAAAAAAACAGAATGCAAAAATGCATTGTGGTTACGATGATGACGAAGATGAGATCTGCCCAAGCTTCCAATATTGAGATACCATGTTTTACAAGGTTTTCACAATTTGACCTCTGATGACACCAAATGACCTTTGAGGGAAAGGGATTGAGGTGGGTGGGTGGGTGGGGGGGGAGGGGATTAGAGCAAAGTAAATAGTTGCTAACTTGTTTGAGACTTGGACCTCATCTAATATCTCCTTAAAATGTGATTTCAGCGTGGGGCAGACTTTCAAGGCATCGCTGGTCACCGTGGTGTGACGCATCACACAGGCTCTGTCACAGATGTAGCAGACGCCAGCATCATCTATCATGTAAGGCATGTAGACATAGCCAGATGCACTGCAGGATTGCTGCAGGTAAGACGAAAAAAAGAAAAGGTCATTCTGTGAAAGATGAGCAAAGAAAAAATTGTACTCTTATAACCAAAATTCAAATGGAACTTAAAAAGGACAACTGCAAAGTGCATAGATATTGCTCCCACTTGGCAAAAGTGTTCATATTCTTCTGAAAACTAAAAAAATGGCCACTTGAGTTTGTTTAAATCACCCACTCACAAGAGAATCACTTTTTTTATTAAGATTTCATTTCCTGATGAATGTAAGTCTTGTATAAGATTACTTCAGCGCTTTTGTACTGTACAATGAGCCCCTTCACCCAACTAAACTGAACTGTAGTTGACCAAACTATGTTCACTGAAAGAAAAATTATACCACTGAAGAACTCACAGATTAACTGTAGCTTTAATTTTTAGAGTTATCATGTTTTACAAGGATTTCAGTCCTACGTCTCAGTGAACTAGTAATACATTTGTAAAAGTGTGCTCTTGGCTCTGAAATTGTTGTGATGTCACTCACTTGGCAGTTGGCTAACATATTCAATACATTTCACAAAACTTGAAGTATCTCTATGATAAAACATGGATACCAGGATATAGTTCTAAGGTAAAGGGTTGCAGAAATGTTGTGCCTATTAAACTTTCGCCACAAAATATCAAAGCCTTTCTAGGCTTTAAGAAAAAAGAATAAAATATCTTGCTATGGAACTGAAAGATAAGTAACTAAGGTCCATAGGTTGTATATCCCAAGTTCTGGCATGAAAATTCCCCCATCGGGGTCTTTGTGACTAAGACTTAGGTCCTCTGCTGATGTTGAGTCCATAAGTTATATCCCAACTTGTGGAATTTAATTGCCTGAGTGGGGGGGTCACTGTGACTTGGATTTCATGGTTCTACAGTAGCACTCACTTTGTCAAGTTTCCACGTGCAAATTAGGGTATAAGGTAAAAGACGATGGGAGGGGGGTGGGGGAGGGAATAAAAGAAGGATATTTAGTGAGATGGGTTGCTAGAATAGGGGGATTATTGTAATTGACAAATTTTTAACTTATCAAGAAGAGAAGGATGCTTACACTTAAGGATTGGCTAGCATCTGAATCTGTGATTTCACTGAACATCACTACATTCTTCTCTTTCCCAAAGCTTTCTCTGACTCCGAGGTGATAGAAGAGCGATCTCTGTTGAACCGATGTGGTCATGTCCACGACGACTACATCTGCGGCGTAGAACTTGTCCACCACTGTGGTCTCACCAAAGTCCAATTTTTCAAACGCTACAAGTTCCAGTTTGAGTCCTGGTTTCTGACAAGCATTTGTAATACTCTCCTTGGCTACTCTAGCTGATTTTGAGGATTCATTGACCACCAAAACCACCAGAGTTGAGGCAGTTCTGGTCGAAGGGACACTATCACTGGGTTGCAACATACTGACAAAATGCAGAATGTTAATCTGAAAACACTGGACAAAACGAAAGGGGGACAGTAAAAAGAATGAATGACAAAAGAATGCTGATGACCTTTGCTTTTTGCTTTAATATGCTTCTGAGGATTATGCACTGCAACTTACAAACCTTTACCATTTTCATCAATTCATTTTGGGGGTTTAACCACATCATTTGATTGTACTTTTGTAGCTATTATGAAATGTGATTTAAGTTGCACGAAGTAGGCCTTCAGTTGGGATTAATTCAAACCAAAGATAGAATGTTGTTAGGAATTGATGTTGTTTGGCTGGAAGTATTTTATTTATATCTCATATTTTATCTTGCTGTTAGTGAAAGGATTATTAGACCAAAGATTTAATATAGACAGTACACAACAATTCAAGGAATTGTCCTTGAATTTTGTATTTCACAGGAGTTTCATTGATCAAACACAATGGAGAATCTCCAGTCACACCCTAAATCAACAGAGAGCGCTTTCACTTCGGTCCTTTCTATTTCCGTGACATTTGACAAGTGGCAGTCTCTGAAATCACAGAGGATTAAGGAAAAGAGGATAATTCACACTCAGTGTGACATATATTCAAAGTAGCATTCGGTTTTTGGCACTCACAACTAGCACATTTTATCAACAAAGTGTTACCCACCGTTTATTTGGCAACTTAACACACGTCTGGTTGTCAACCAATCCCAAAGCTTCCTTGAGGTATTTTCAATCATGTCTGCAAAACTGAGTTTAAGTTTGGGCTGAATCTGAATTATCTCAGTCTTGAGTTATTAATTTTGGGCTTAGTGATGCTGTAGTTTAGTTTTCAGGAAGAAATTATATCAGTGGGCCTTTGCTAGTAAGTAATAATATGTTTTGCATTTCATAGCAAGGATGTCATTATCTCTTCTGGATGCACTGATAATTTGACCAAAAGTCCTTAACCCATCCTACTAATTTTCTACTGTAGGCTTGCCTAAATGTGTTATGGATATACCTTACAAAGGGTATCACTATGATTATGTGAGAATCAAGGTTTTCTAGCTTAACTACATGTTAGCCTATTTCTCTCTGGATAATGAACGATACAAATTACAATATTCAACTGAATAACGCTTGAATCTTTGGAGAAACTGTTCATGGGCTATGTAACCTACTTCGACACTGTAATGTTACACCGAATTATTTTATACTGTCTAAACGTTGGGTTATCCCACAGAAAAAACGGACGGAGCCCCTAGAATAGACCTTCACACTCAATACTACAACCTCAAGCGAGCCTATCTTGGCCTAATGTTATGGGTTAGCCTAAGTTATAGTATACTAATACTGCACTGTTTGTAACTAAGTGTAAGCCTAGCTTAACTTGGCCTTAACGTTACTCATTAATGAAACCAGTCTGACGTTATGCCTTATTCAGTCATATTTAGATTGAACGATGCCTATAAATGAAGTGCCTGCTTATGTAAGCTGACCACTTTTGCACTTGACTAATTAATTACCGATGAAACCTTCCGAATTTCAGGGGATGTCCCTGTCACTGTCTAAAGGGCTGTTGTAGTGGTTGACCGAGCCTAGTGGAACAAATAGCAGCCATTAGTATAGTAGCTGACAGATGCAGCAGTCCTTACTCCCTAGCAGACAACTAAAGGACACTATAGCAAACCAACGGTGTACCATAACAGCGGCCACACGGGCAACTTACCACCCAAGCAACTGATTTTTTGTTGTACTTAGAGTTATGCAGGGATTTGAGGGGTTGGAATAGTAACAGAAAAAAAAACCTTCCTCTTTCGCGTGGTAAAGGTCCACTGTAAAAAGTAAACTTACTGTTTGACCCAAAATTACCATAAACATGTAGCCTACCGCTGTTTCAAACTCGAAAACAACCTACAATCGAGCACAAAAACCTCAAAAAAAAAACACGTAGGCCTACTAAAGTAATCGGCTTCCTTTCAATATGAACGTTAGTTGGGTGCGGACATAGTTTATCTATCTTTTTTATAAAAGAGAAATGTGATCCATTTACTACAGATGACACTGAATTAATTGCTCCTTTTTGGTTATATCCAGACTTCTAACGGATATTGGCTATTGTGAACTACACAATGACCTTAAAACAAACTGATCAGTTGTCGGCCTTCAAGTTAGACATTTTCATTACTTCCGGTTGGGGCTCGAACGATGGTCTCAGGGTCTCACTACTATTTCATTGCCATATTATCAGAAAAGTATCACAATTTGTTATTCTTCTGTTTGACTTTACTATTTTCTAGAGCTGAAGTTAAAATTAAAAGGCTATAAAGAAAAGTCACGTGACACTGACTTTCAGTATTTCCTGTATACCGCTGCACAACGGCAGCTGTTGATATATATATATACTCGATTCTATTACTTAAAGTTCCTAATCGAAGCAAAAGACCGTATAAGCACGGCAAAACCGGAAGAGTGAGGCATTGTGCGATGAGGAAGGAGATAATTGTTTTTGCTCCTCCCCGCACTTATGAATATTGAAGCACTTATTGGCAGTGATGATCGAGTCATGCAGCCAAGTGATCTGCCGGGAATCAAATGATAAATTTTCCCTCCATATACCTCATATTCACTTCTTATCAGTGGCGTAGCTACGGGGGGGGGGCCTGGGGGCCGGGGCCCCCCATGAAATCGGCTGGCCCCCCACTGCCCCCCCCACTGCCCCCCCCACTGGGGATGGGGTAAAAAAATTGTAAAAAAAAAAATCATCAGTGGGATTCACTAATATTTTTTGTTCAATAATTTGGGAAATAGAGTTACACAATTTTCTCGTCTGCATCTGGCAGAATAAGAATAATACAATATCTGTAGTAATCATGAGAATGGTCATACAGCATGGCATGGCAATGGTCGATGCGACGGTTGCGACCATACACCACGAACCATGTGCATGTGCTGCGCGATATCGATATCTACCAATACATGTTATCGGTCATCGATTGGCACAAAAACCCAGATTCTGATGACAGCTGCCTCAAGAAACCCAATAAATGGCCTAATTAGCACCGAGCCACCAATGTGGACCATTACCGAAACATCGATGCGTGTTAGTCTTCCATCCCCTTCCTCTAATGCTATTTAAGTCCACATGTGGGCATTCCTGCAAACCTACCGGTAGCCCACAGGGGTTTGAGTTGGGAGAAAGGCCTTGACACCTTGAAACAACAAATGATGCCAACCATAGGCGTACGAGGCGGGGGTGCAGGGGGGCAGACTGCCCCCTAAATTTCCAGAGGACAAGAAATTCGGGCAAAAGTCCTGAAAAATTCGGGCAGCCTAAGAGGGGAAAAAATATATATATATATATTTTTTTTTTTTTTTCTCCTCTTAGGCTGCCCGAATTTTTCAGGACTTTTGCCCGAATTTCTTGTCCTCTGGAAATATATATATATATATATATATATATATATGTATATATATATATATATATATATATATATATATATATATATATATATATATATATATGCAGTAGCTTGCCCGAATCTTTTTCAAATTTTTGCCCGACAATTCCATGATTTTCTTTATTTAGCATCATGATGCCCGAATATTTCCGTGTAACACCACCGTAAGCGCAGTTCATCTGGGCTACCACGCTTTTTGCACGATCAATTTTTTTCTTCTAACTAGTCAATTGTATACCTGGACCAAGGGCGGCGGAACCGGGGGGAAAAAGGGGGCACGTGCCCCTCCCCCACTTTTCCTCAGGTTAGAAATGTGCCTTTTTTCTACATAAAAATTGAGGTGCCTCAAGTTAGCAAGAGGCCAGGGAACCAGAATGAACACTCGGGAAGGGCCGTTTCCGGCCATCTGAGGGGTTTGTAAAACCAAAAATTTTCTAAAAGTACGCTCCGCGCCAACCGATGGTGGCGCTCCGCTCAGATAGCCGTGCATACAACTTTGCAAATCCTGGCTAAGCCCGTGACTTTTAACGAATTTCTGTGAGTCAAACTCAAAGCATTTTCGAATGGAAAAAATTTGTTAAGATATTAACAAGAAAAAAACTCTAATTCGGAAGATTCCTACATTAGCAACTAGCATGATTTCACCTCATTTTGTCTCAAAAGAAAACTTGTTCCTTGTTTCCCAATTTGCGCATTGGATATTGCAGTGCTAGTATGCATATTTTCCTTGAGGGGGGGGGGGGGGACGTTGATGGAGTGATGTGTATACACAAATAAGTTAATACAATAAGAGTTATAAAGGGTACTGAATATAACGCTGCATCATTCCAATCGAATTTCTGCAAAGTGCCCTTTGATGTCGGTGCCCCCCCCCAGATTAAAAGTGCTTCCGCCACCCTTGACCTGGATATCCCCGACATGAGTGTATAAAAGAAACATTTTCTTTTTCATGGATGGTGGGGGGGGGGTGTCTACAAGCCTAGAAGTACAGGTGTATCATATTCTTTGTTATATTTTATACTTTTTTGTGAGACAAATTGCAGTCTCACCCGACACAGCGACATTATCCCGCCTACGTGTCGTTGAACAATGTTTTTCTGGAGGTAGCTGAGTACTGTGTTAAAATAATAAATAAGGTAACTAAATATAGCAGCTTAAAAAATATACTGTCCCATTTTTCCCCTTCAAAGTGATGTTACCATTTTTTCTTCTTCATAATTTACCAAATTTTTGGGGAACTGTAAATTTCTAAAACGTGAGATTGTAAAATAAAGAATGTTTAGATGCAACTTGCAAGGCCTCAGAAGTGCCGTTTCCGGCAATCTGAGAGGCATTGTGTACCAAAAATTTTCTTGTTCGCTACGCGCCAACCGATGGTGGCGCTCCGCTTAGATAGTGTCACGGGAACTTTCGGGCACAAAAAGTTCTGCCCCCCCCCAAACTGAAATGGTCCCGTACGACTTTGATGTCAACTTCACTCAAGTTAAAAGTCTGGCTGAGTTGGCAAGGCCAGTCAGCATGAAAGAGAAAAATTTTTGTTTGCATTTCTGTCACCAAAGTTGCACATCTTTTTGGTTGCTATTTTGCCTCACAGGTGCCATCTCCTGCGATCTGGGGGGTGCTGAAATCTCAAATTTTCTCTGTACGCTCCGCGCCAACCAAGGTGGCGCTCCGCTCAGATAGTAACCTCCGCCCCCCCCCACAAGAAAGAAAAGCCCCCCCATGCCCCCCCCCCACTCAAAAAATCCTAGCTACGCCACTGCTTCTTATGTTTGTTTTCTATAAAACTATCGATTATTAGTGAAGAGTTTGCCCTATAAGGTCAGTTAAAATTCGGCACAAGTAATTGAATTTTCGAATAAGTCGAAATTTTGTGAATATTGTCGCAGTTTCAAAACAAATTGATAGTTTGACGGAGTGAAAAGTAGTCGAACTTTTGATAATATCCCATTCCTGCTCCCTGGATCGCCATTTAACGTCCCCATCCGACATACGAGAGTGTATGCCCCAACATCTGACCACTTTCTCAAATACTGAGGTATATGCAAAGGCACCCCATTCGGCATCACTGCTTGCAGTGCAGCCATGACGAACAAAGTTGTTTCGGAACCAAGTGAAGAACAGAAACAACCCCCTTGTTCCTGTCTTTGACATTTAATTGTATGTGTACACTCCTCTACATGTCACTGAGAATGAAAACTTGGAAAACTTTGATTCAATGCTATAGAAAAACATAGTCGCAACCAATAGTTGAAATTTAAAGACAGGGGCTTAGTCCAACGTTTGATATTAAAAAATAGAGTGAGGAAAACTTGTGAGATTAAATTGTCCATGCCCTGATCAAAAACATCGAAAGTATGTATGAAAGCAACATATGAGAAAACAACAGAAATTTCGAGAATTTTGTCGTTTTGGCGGTTTAACTCACCTTTTTTTTATATTGGATGTTCTGCTATTAATTTATATTAATTAGTCCGGGAGATATTATTTTATGTATCAGTGCACGTATATTGTAACACAGAATTCTCCTTTATTTTCATTCTGAGGATCACGACGTATCAATTGGATTATTAGGAGTATTTGGAATTACCTGACTTATGTTCCGTTTTCTATATTTGTTCGAGGAACATTAACTCTATCTCCATTATTATTGTGTATAGATTAAAGGCAATGAACACTCGCCCAAACCGCGTACAGCGCTCTGAAAAAGTTAACTTTCCATTGCTTGCAAGTGAAGTTTTCTTCTTGTCGCTACAAAATGCAGACAGTACTGAAACGTGATACCATGTTATCTCTTATCTAGACCTGAGATGTCCATCACTGCTATGTACACTGACTTGTGGGTATTGACCGTATCTATATGTATTGACTGTACACTGGTGTCTAATTACCATCGATAGCAAGCTGTGTGTGTATTTTCTGGGATCGATGGTGGTGTCTAACACATTTGTTACACCTCATTCGAAACTAGATCAGATTACCGGCATGAATCGTTTCTTTGTGCGCGAGTCTTCACACACTTTAATGGACATATTATATATCAATATATGTTATGTGGAGTAAACTATTGCTGTTCTGCGCCAGGCCCCAGTGACTGTCGGTCACTACAGAGTTCCCGTACCATACAGAACATCCAGGTGTAATTCATCTCGGGAGAAGTTCGCGTACACACGTACACATCAATCTCCAATCCCATGTTGTCGCTGATTGCTAATGTTTGGTTTCCTTTTTTTCTTTCTTGAATTGCAGTTCCCTTAGGCAAGAAGCGAACATTCAAGAAAGCGTATATCTGAGAAAAGTCGTACATTCACTGACTAGCAGAACTTGTTTGTGATTCATAATTAACGTTCTGTGCCATTAGTAGTATCGGTAATGGTAATATACATCCTCACTATTAGCGAAACTACTACTATCCCCACTGCAGTACAACAACACAGTATAGTAGTATACTATGATACTAATTGGGTTCGTCATTTTCATTCTGTTCACTGGCGAACCTTGTACCGATGACATGCTTACGTAAATTCATCGACTGATTAACCTTCATCATCTTGAAAGGTACAATAGCCCCTTCATAGCAAATATTCCTCTTTAAAGAGAAATATAATCTATATTTTGTTTCATCATGGGCTTAACTTACGTCATTTGATTTAATTTTTCCACAACGCTACGTAGCTTAATAACAATAACAGTTAGGCTATCCTAGGCCTATATCGACTCACCTGTGTTACGCTCAGTGTGTGTAATCAAGGGAGCGGACTCGGACTGTGAGCTTTGACTTAGAACAAACGTTGTACACTTTTCACTAATAGCCTACCAAGTACAGTAATACTACAGTCTACCATAGCTTTAGGTGGTACGAATTTTTGGACAAATCGAAACCAAGCATCGCCAAAACCAGTAACCTCAACTCATTGTAATGTTAGTTGCAATAACTTAGCCTAACAATATGGGGAGCTGGAAATTGAAACTCCCATAGGGTTCTTGTGGGGACTCAATTGTCCCTCCTGATCATTCTTTTCTACAAAACTGAACAGTGCTCTTATGTGAAAGTCAATTCTGACAGTACTGTCAGTTGCCTTATTAGTAAGGCTAAATGTTGCAAATGTTAAAAATATTTTGGCTTTGATACTTTCAATCAAGATTCAATCATTTTTGGCCTTTCATTGCCATAAAGCATTTAATTCCCAAGTAGAACTGGGGATTTCACCTTTAAAGAGAGTATAAAAAAGAAATTACAGCTCTAGGTATTCCAATGCATAAGTTTTGTTTTTGTATCTAGAGGTGTGGTATGCAATGAGGCATTAAGTTTTAACTTAACTGTATTCTTGGGTAATAATACATCGGGAAATCAATACATCAACTTCCAGTTTAGAGTTTAGAGGAAAACAAAGGATTGAAGAACCCAACTCTTAATTTCTAGAGGCTTTCTTATGGAAAGAAGAGGCAAAATACAACAAGAAATTCAAAGATGGACAACAATACAACAGTTGACAGACTTCTATTTTGACAATGTTTAGTTAGGAAGTGAACTTTCCCAGCAAAGTACAAACCAGTTTTTCATTAATTTAAAATTCAGAGTCTGACACCTTGCTAGTCTGTGTCTCACTTGTTGAATTATTCATCCAAACCTCTGTTGTGGTTTTACAAAAGACATATTGTTGCCACATGTACAGTACAGTTGTTATTTATTGCTGAGTTGTTTATGAACACATATCAGTGGATCAAATTTCATGGCCATCATTGTCTTACTTCATTGCAACAATTCAGACTTTGAAGTACTTTTTATAGCACTGAGTTCCAGTAATTATGTTTAATTTTTTTCTCTTTTATCAGGTTAAGTTGGTGCTCATTAAAAGACATGCTTGAAGGTTGGCACCTGGGAAAAGTCAAGTCTTCTGAGGGTCGGGAGAGGGAATTGGGAGATGAAGCGATCTCATCCATCCAGTGGCAGTGACCCAATGGTACAGAGGCAGAGACCACCAGCTGTCCAATCGTCGTCGTCTCCGAGGCAAGGTGGTACCCACCCTGAAAGTAGCTCCTCTCCAACAACACAACTTGAACCGAGTACTCAAATCACCCGCATCAATCGATCACATTTGCCATCATCTGCCTTCTCAAACCACGCAGATTCAAATCAAGGTGCATACTCAGAGTTAGCATCTCTTCCCGATCTTTTTGAGAGCATCCCGTATCTAGTGCCACAGACGTCACCTCTGGCACAAAATGTACCTTCTGTGCAGGTCCAGCAAACAGTACGTCACACAGGTAGAAGTCAGCAGTCCAATCAGCGTACTGGTTATCCTTCGTCAAATCCCCAACGTTCTGCGTCCAGATCCAGACCCAGACCAGTACCCTATCCATCGGTCGCTGGGTACTCCCAATCTCAGCAGAGTTTCCCAGGTCTAGCCGATAGCCACAGTACCACTGGAAGGGTGAGAGTGTTCAACGAGTCGGAGCAGCCTCTCCGTTCTCCCACATTGGTGTCGATTCCGGACGTGGCTATCTTTGATGCAGCTTTCGAAGGGAGGGAGACGGAAGGAGATAGCTCGGATTTGGATTCACCACCTGGCTACAGGGTGGAACCTCTCTCGAACGAGATATCTAGCGACAGAAGTCAACCACCTGACAACAACCGTGACGGAGTCTCATCCTCCACAGAGCTTGTGCTCCCCAAGTCCTGCCGACCGCACACACTTAGAAGAGGCATCTCAAAGACGTCAGCTGTTTTACGGAGGGCTGGGCCATTCCTCATTGGACCTCGACTCGGGGCCTCCCCAGTGAGAAGCATAGTGCAATGTTTAGCTCGTAAAGAAGGAACTGACAATTTTTATACGTTGAAGGTAAATGGATTAATGTACTTTTTTTGTTCATCTACCCATAACTTTGCATGGTGTAGTGTAACGTACCTTAAAACGCTACTGTACTTCCTCTCATGGGAAATGTGTCTCCAATAAAAAGGTCACAGACTTGCTCCAAGTAAGGTTACAATCCAGTACTCTGGGAGTACCATGATCAAACAATCAATACTGTCCTTGAAGCTGTTTTGACATGTTCATCCAATATGGTGTTTTTGGTATATTTTGCAGTAAAAACACTCAGTCATTATATACCATCATGCGTTAAACTTGTTGCAATAAGCAACCTTGCTGTTACTTCGATGTTGCAAAATTGTTCATGTCAACCAGCAAATTATAAAATTCTTATTCCTTTATTTAATTTTTGCAAATGCCAAACACCACACTGAATCTCTAATACCTTTCATTTCAAATGCTTGAAATCATGATTGTGCTTTCCCCACAGATTTTAACTTTATCCGGGAAGAAGCCAGAGACTCAAGATGAACGTCAAGGCAAAATGTTACTCCACACTGAATATTCATTACTTTCACTATTACATCATCAAGAAGGGGTGGTACATCATCATGGGTTTTTCCAGGTATTTGCATAAAGATGAAAATTAACCACATTTTATATGACATCAGGATATCAACTAGTCAGTTAGAAGGTTAATGGAGACTTTTGATAAATTAGAAAGAAGCATTGGATATCTTTCCAGAAATTTAACAATTCCAAGGACAACCACTCCCTCCTAATCACTGTGTGTATGTTTGAAATGATCCAGGTATTGGATTTAGGTTTACCTTGAATGTAAGACTTCCTTCTATATATTTTTCCTGGGTATTCTAGGGCATCTTTATCTGGTTTTGGATAGCAACCTGCAACAGATGAGCATTAAAGTTTGCTTTCTTCCCAAACTTGATTTCTTCTAATTACAAATTCTTGCATCAGGTTGTATCCATGTGCCTTGTGCAGTATCTGATCACAGATATGTATAGTAGCACTGAAATGAATGGATACAAGTCAAAATTGCTTTCTATGGAATGAAATATTTTGTTGGAAGTATTATTAATTATCGTTTTATTACGTTTATCCTGCGATTGACATCTGCATCACCAAAATGCAGATCATGAAGAGATATGATGAAAAACCAAAAACTCTGTCTCTTTGAATTTTTTTTCTTCTTTTTTTTCTTTTGACATTTGAATAACTAGTAGAAGTAAGAATATTCTCAAATGTTACTACCACGCTATACTGTCCTCTCACGTCATGCTTAAAAGCATGTGAACTGACAGTATGAACAGTTTCTGACCTCTATCTACTAGCAACAGTATATTCAAACTTCTCATACTGTCATTACAAGTGCTTTGAAGGGTACAGTATTTCCAAAACTGTCTTAAGTGGGTGAGTGGATTATATCAACTAATGAAAGTTCACGTGAAATTAGAGAAGAGTGTCAAAAAGCTTCCCCCAGGGATTATAAGCTCCTGTGTAGAGTTAAGTAACAGGCATGAGCTTTTTCCGCGAATTCGCAGAATATCCGTGATTTTTTTTCTACCTCGGGGACAAAAACTATTATCCTAACACACTGTAGCATACGCAAACTGGAGCCTATACCGCAATTTTTGCAAAGTTCCATGATTTTTTTTTACCCCAGGCTCATCCCTGAAGTAAGGAAGACACTGTTACCTACTAGACGCATGTATCTCAAAATTCTCTTTTGCCTTGTTGCATATTCCATCCATTTTGATGTTCTTGTTTGTGTTAATCAATATCCAGGACAAGGCGTGTGCCATCAAGCCAGAACGGTCTTCCAACCCTTCCAACTCCAGCGGGGCGGTCATAACGAAGAGACTCTGTCTGGTGCTCGATTGTCTGGTGTCACATGACTTTGCGACCCAAAAGTCTGAGCTGATCAATCTGCAGCATCACGTCATTAAAGAGAAGAAACTATGCGAGAAGGAAGCAGTCGTGATATTCAGAGACGTAGTCAAGGTAGTGCAGAGTCTACATCAGGTAGGTGTTCTCAGGATTGCAAAGTCTTTTGTTGCTACTGAGGTATCGATCCCCAGTAAAACTTTGGAGAGGACAGGTTAGTCAAATGCTAAAGGTCAAACAGGCCCCCTTTCCTATTTATAAAGGAGATATGATACAAATACAAAGTATTAAAGCATTGCATGAAATATGAATTTGCTCATCTGGTTAGTTCACACATTGCTGCTTGTTCAATATTTACGTCATACAATATTTCAGATTTTATTTGGTTAACAAACTCATGGATTCTTATCAAGGTCTAGCTGAAATTTGTGAAAGATTTGCCATCAAGTTTGCGGTACAGAAATTGAAGGCATTTTATTGGCAATGTCATCAAACCTACTGAGAATTTACTCTCATTAACAGAGTAAATTGATCAACTGTTTTTTTCCTTTTCCGTCAATGAAAGTAAATCAGAATAATTAACAAATCCATAACCATGCAGGCACTTCTGTCATTAGTATTGAATCATGTAAAAAGCAAAGTAGAAATTTCCAAGAAATTTAACTTTATTTCATTATTGGAAGTGAAAACTTGACTGGTGAAGCTCATCAGAGCTCCCAACTGACCCGCAATTTGCGTGTTGGACCCGCATTCTAACACCCAAACCTGCTGACCCGCGCAAGCGTCCGAAAAACCCGCATTGTAATTGTCAAGTATACATAAAAAATTGCATCAAATTTTGAATTAGCAACCATCATTTCTTTAGCATTTAGCATAATAGAGTATAAAACCTCCTTTACAGCATCATTTGAACCTCAAACTAGCCTTTATTTCTTTTCATTAGGGCGAGCAGCGAACATTTTCATGCCACAGGAAAGAATGAATTATCACCTACTATTCAATTTATTGAAGTTACACTCAATACAATACATATTTCTCAGAACATTTTGGGTGACAAAAGCCTTTCTAAGTGCCCCCATTTTACATATAGGCATCACCAGGATTCCAAAAAAAATACACCCCTCCCCCAGGACGCAGATTTGTGGCATAGACCAGCATTTGCCTTCTCAAGAGTTGGGAGCTATGGCTGATGTTATGGAAGTTTTGTAGGAAAAGAAGAAAAAAAAAGGATGCTGTAAACTCCCATAGAGGTACTGAACATAGATATAGAAGGAATTCTGTATATTGACAAGGATGAAATTCTTTCCTGACACAAATAATCTCTTTAAAGCTGAGATCTGTTTCAAAGTTTGCTGGATATACCAGCATACCGCCGCAAAATATGAGTAACTTTCCTTAACTAAGTAATCGATAAGGAGAAAGCTAAGAAATAAAATAGATATGTAAAGAGCCAATAATATTCTCTTCTCTATTTCTTAGCAGCATCCATATTGTTTACTTTGTAAGGAATACTACCCATATTTTGCAGTAGTATGCTGGTATATTCAGCAAACCTTGAGATGGATCCTGGCTTTTTCTACTAAATTTAATTTGAGGCTGTTTTTTGCTTTACCTCCTGAGCTATCCAGCCTCAAACCGAATTTAGAGTCATATTGATATCATTTCAGTATGAGGCAGGGCACACTGCTGGTTTTTAATCCACACCGTGTAGCTAACGATCACACCTAAACTGTGACTTCCTTTCTGTTTGATTGTCAGAAAAATATCGTCCACCGGGATCTGAAGTTGGGAAATATGGTCTTGGACAAAAGTACCCGGAAAATAACTTTAACAAACTTCTGCCTGGGCAAACATCTGATCAGTTCATGTGACCTGCTTAAAGATCAAAGAGGTAGCCCTGCCTATATCAGCCCAGATGTCCTCAGTGGTAAGTCTAAAAAGATCAAAGAGGTAGCCCTGCCTATATCAGCCCAGATGTCCTCAGTGGTAAGTCTCAATAGATCAAAGAGGTAGCCCTGCCTATATCAGCCCAGATGTCCTCAGTGGTAAGTCTAAAAAGATCAAAGAGTTAGTCCTGCCTATATCAGCCCAGCTGTCCTCAGTGGTATGTTTGAATAAATCTCCTAGTACCCAGATAAATTTATATATGAACTTTAAGTAGTATGGTAAATATTAACAGTATTGTCTGTTAGCAGACGATGTTGAAGAGAAAAATAATTCCACACTGTATGTTGAAAAATCCATCTCAATATCTTGTCCCAGACACAGGCATGAGCTTTTTCCGCAAATTCACGGAATATCCGTGATTTCTTTTCTACCTTGGGGACAAAAACTTTTATCCTAACACACTGTAGCATATGCAAACTGGAGCCTATACCGCAATTTTTGCAAAAATTTTTGATTTTTTTTACCCCAAAAGCTCATCCCTGCAGACATGAGGAATGATTGATTGATAATAACCTATCAATATATATTGACGGGCTAAACTCTCTCCTACTCCAAGAAGTGGATCACAGTCGGTAGTCTGTGATGTCATCGTTACAAACGCGCTACCTCAAGCTTTACCTTGCCTGTAATTAAGATTTCTGCTCCGTTAGGACCGTTACAGAAATACAAGCCCATACTTATCGTGACCTATTACGATTTATTATTATAAGAGTTTCTGATGATGTTTAACTCTTCTGTTTGGTCACGCAGGTAAACCTTACCTCGGTAAACCAAGTGATATGTGGGCTCTGGGTGTGGTGCTGTTCACCATGCTCTACGGTCAGTTTCCGTTCTACGATAGTGCGCCGCAGGAACTCTTCCGAAAGATAAAAGCAGCAGAATTCTCTATTCCCAAGTAAGTTGAGGTCCTTTTTATATTTCACTTAAATTTCACACAAAAAGTCTTTTCTGTATGGAGAAGTTCAAGCAGTGATGTATTTCAGAACAAAATTAAAGGTTTGAGTTTCCAATGACATTGCTCATGTACTCAGAGAAATACAACGAATAGACATTTAAGATCTTACACACTAAATAGCATTGGTGAATTTGGGGTTTCTCATTGTATCTCATGTATCTTAGTTTTTGAAATAATTGTAGACAACATCAACTTCTGATATTTCTTACTGGTCCTTCATTTGTTTAATTTGTTTACAATGTTATAAGATACCTGTAGCTCTTTGCATTGTGTGTATGGAAAACTTCATTTATTTATTTGTTTTATTAACTTGGGAGTTTCCTAACAGGTTGTCAGTTTTTAACCAATTTCAAAGTGTCTATTTTATCGACAGTTTGTAGAACAGGCCTGATAGCAACACTGTAGCTATTCATTGATATCTAAATACTTTAAAATATGATTTTCAATCAGTGATCTTGTTTTGAATCGTTTGTCTTTTAGTAATCATTTACCCTAATTTCTATCATTATCTTTTTCAATCAATTAATTTTTTTGTTTACTCTGAGATATGACATCATTTATCATGTGTGGGTGATGTCATAGAAGGAAGCTTTTCTAGTAGCAAGACAAGGACCATATGAATTTTTTGAATACTATATCGTTTTATTGATGTGAGTAAAATCGGGTCAGATCCAAAAGACCCCTGAAGAAGTACAAGTAAGATAAGACAAACCAAATTATAATTGGTAATCATAGCTTTTTGTTTCCTTGCCCGAAGGAACAAGGAATCTATGCGATGGTGATTGCGTGTGTATGTGTGCGTTTGTTTTTCTATCTGACCGAGGACTTGAACAAAAGAATTCCAGGTCCTCGGTTGTGACTTTTAAAGAATCACCACGTCATCGGAAGAATTCTATTGTATGGGGTATTGTAAAGGTTAGGGTACATGGATTTGAACAATGGAAAATACAATGGGGTCCTCGGTTGGAATGAAGTACAAACATGTGTGTGTGTGTGCATATGTGACGCCCTTGGCTGGTAAACACGATAACTCAACAATGGCAAGTTGGATTGAAGTCATACATGGTACATAGATGTGCCATTCTGAGTAGAAGAACAATTTTGCTTTTGGTGCTCATCTCATTAATTATAATGAGGTCACAGGGTCAAACATGAAAATCTCCAAATGCTAGTAACTCCACAACCGAAAGTCAGAATTTATTCATACTTGGTATTAATGTGTTGGCAGATAGTGGGTACATGGTGATATATGTTCAAGTTGATATTTTGCATATTTATTAGGGGGCGGGATGTAAGTTGATTTTCACTCAAATAGCTTGTAAACACCATAACTGAACAACGACCAGTTGGATTGAAGTCATACTTGGTACATATATGCGCCATAGTGAGTAGAAGAGCCCTATTGATTTTAGTGCTCATCTCAAGTCAGCAAGAGAACCTTGCTGATCAATTTAATCAACAATGATGAAAGCTTGGGATTATAATCTCAATTGGCAAGGAATCACAATAAGCCCACTGGCTTTCTGGTTTATTTTGTTTTCTTGTTTTTTTCTCCATTACAAAGTGACAGAAGAGTCTCAGACACAACCATCAGTATTATCCAGAACCTGCTTGTGTTAGACCCTCATACCAGAAAGACTGCCAGCGAAGTATCTGAAATATTAGACAACACACTTGCTGTATGGTAAGCAGAAAATGAGAAGGAGGGGTGTGGGGGAAGGGGTGTGAGTCACTGTTTAAAAGGACTATAATCATAGTAACTCAACTTAAATTATAACTTTATGGTACCACTTAAGTTGTTTTAGTAAAATCACTTTCCAGCTGTGACATTGAGGTAGGATACCAACTGTATTATGTATTACAAATTTATGAAGCTGTTGTGAAGTAATTTTGTGAGGGTCATTGGGTCCCAAGGAATGGTGTTGGGGGGGGGGGGGGTAGAGAGGTGGTTGATGAACCAAAACTGATATATATATATTACTATTGTAGTATTGGCTTTTAACATGGGAAAATATAAACTTTGCATATATGCAAACAAGTTTTTCTGTTCTGTTTCAATTGTATCTCATTATTTCCTTTCTACGTTAATCAGGCGTTCATTAGCCCTTCAAGGAGAGCAACTTCAAGTCGTCCCTGACATTGACGACCAAGAGGATGCAGAGCCACCTCCTGCAAAGAAAAAATGCACCAAGGTCCTCTCACCAGGCTTGTTTCTGCCAGAGTGGGAGTTAAAAGTGGACTAGAAACAGTTGGTTGGTTGTACACAATAACACACCGTAAGCCAGTGACCAAGGGCACATTGCTTTGGTGCTTTTGGAGTTTCCCCCTGTACCCCACCCCTTCCCACATAATACCCCCCTCCCTCTCCCATAAACCAAGTAAAAACCCAGTAAAGGTATTTTAATTCAAGTCCCTATAACTATTATTATTCGGCTGCTGCCCTCTTCCCATACCAAATATAATTTGAGTGTCGTCATAGATGGAGGGAGATGTTTTTATTCAGTTTATATTCATATAATACTTATCCGTTCTTCTTCTTTTCTTTATGCAGATCACATTAGCAGGATTAAGTTTTCATGAGTGGTAGTGATGGTTGTTGTTGTTTGTATCTTGATTACACACTGTCCTGTTGATGATCTGTTCAAACACTTGATCATTGTTTGTGGTAATGTTGAATGTTTTTGAGGGATTTGGCAAATGATAGTAGTTGATTCAAATTAAGCTGCGTTTTTTTTTGGGGGGGGGGGGTTGGGGGGGGTTAAGTCAGTCTCTGACATGGTGGATATAGATATTACAGTTGAGATGTAATAGTGAAGTGAGATGAAAGGCAACGATCACTTTTAAGCAAAATTACAAATAGTCTCCAGGGACTAGCAGTAGCTTTGACAGCCAGGCCCAGCCCTGGGCACAATTATGTCACCAAGCCCCCCATTTGTTTGGGTAGTATTCACATTATTCTAAAGTATGATATGAAAATTCTTCATCCCATATTCTCTTGGCCCCTTTAATTTACAATCTGTTGGCTCTGAGTCAGAGTTTAAAGCTCCAGTTAACTACCAAAACTTGCAGTGCATATAATAATGCTCACATGTGATACATGGTTAATCTTTCCAGTATGTACCTTGTTTTTTAACATACTTTTACTTGCAGCTAATTGCTAGTGCCAAGAAGATATTTAGAGAAGGGCACGTGGCCCCTTGGCCCTCCTTCTTGGATCAGCCCCTGTACGAGGCCCACATTCCTTAGCTTTTACTTCTTTGTTCTTTGTCAGTGAGGCTCTTGTTCATCACGGACCTGCATATAAACTCTCCCGGTATTTAGTGTGTGTGTGTGTGACTTCAAGTTATTTAAGGCAATTCCCAATTTTATGTGGTAACCAACTTGGAAAGATTTTATTTCTAATTTTTTCCCCCTCAAAATTGCAATCAGAAATGGGCTCACGTATGTTTTTATGTGCGTTAGGGTTATGGAGAAAAATTCACTTTGTTTCTTTGGGAAGATTTCTATGAAAAGCTGATGCTATTTCATTCTGCAACAGTAACGTTAGCGCTTCAGGTACTTTAACATAGCCAATATTATTGCAATGGTGAAATATAGAACCCAGAAATGTTTCTGTATTACCTTTCATATCGCCATCTTGTTTCACTTGGATTTTACTCAATTTTGTCGATTTGTTATCGCAAAAGACGGGTTAGGTAGGTCTGTTTAGAATAGAAATATTGTGAAAGGTGTTTGTCTTATTAATTGTTGGAGTCTAATGTACTTTTCCTAACTTTTAATGTGTCGTAAAATTTTACACTTATCAATATTTCACTAAAAAATGCACAATTAAATGTGATGACACACCATCCTGGAGTTTATTCTACTTTCAACAAATTGTAACGGGAACGGTTAAAAAAAGGGGGAAAAAAATAGTATTTTCTGTACTTTCAACATATATATGAATGACAGTATTTTGTACAAAGTAAAAACAGAAGGATATTATGAATAATCGTAACATACTACAACTATTCTTAACAGAGGTTTTGTTTATTAAAAATCATGTAATGAAGATATTTTGGTTAACTCATGCATATGGCGATTGATGTGTGTATGATTTAATGAAAGCCTTGTATTACAGAAAATGTTTATGACATAGAGAAAACGTTTATATTGACTATACTGTAATCCTATGTATATAGAATATTTTGAACTAGTAGATATTTGTGTGAGTTTGACCTATGCACTCAAAATGTAATGTTGAACATGAAATACATTTACAAAGCTATCACAATATTTCTGAAGTTTTGCTTCTTTTTTTTTCTCTTTTTTTTTAATATCCATCTTGTATTGATTTTTGGTCGGGAAAATAGCCAAATACTGGGGAAAATTAAACATTTAGTTAGTTAAATAACTAATAATTATATATTTTGACTTTGGGGAACCAGGTATGGGTAGGGAGGGATTTTTTTGGGGGTGGGGGGGAACAAATTGTTCCACTGGGAGGCACATAGTTGCAGGTGCAATGGCCACTCCAAATTATATGTTAGTAAAGGCCCTAGAACAAAGGAGTTAACTAATTGTTTTTTCCTCAAGAATTCCCACATCAGATACAAAATGATTTCAAGCCCAAAAGATAAAAATTCCAATGAATTACGAAAAGCTACATTTACCTTTACATGATCACATCAGAATCATGTAAATCTCCGTAGTTACAAGATATTTCTGTTTTGCTATACCATGGTAACGCATCTGAGGACAGGTCTTTGCCCTATGACGTACTATACCAGTAAAATGATTTTAATTAGTATTGGCATCTGGTATTCAAAATGCGGAACAGTGTCTCCCAAATGACCACTATAGTCCAACTTACGTTAACCTCAAGATAACATGTTTAGTTCTTCTTTAGACTATTATTATATCGCACGAGGAATGTCCCTTGAGCTATGAATCTCTATATTTGTAATTATTAATTTATCACGTCCAAACAAAATATCAAACTTCACACGATTCGCAGACTTGTAGGTTAAATGGTTAGTTGGTATCTCTGTAGTTACTGGGTATATATCTGACACCTGATTCAACACGGAAAGTCTTTTTAGAAGAAGGTAGCTAAATGATTCACGACCAGTAGGTCTATGTTTCATATCAAAACCTACTCAACATCCTATATGGACTATGCATATAGAAGTTATTAATTTGCTATAATAAATTATTAATTTTTTATAACAAATAGCATTATTTTAGTGCATAATTTGAGATAACAAATTAATTAACTGTCATGGAAAATTAATACGTTTATTTGCATGGCTTTCATAGGCTACAGTACCCTTATAGGGCCCAGTGTTGAAGACATCCTTCTTAGATAGCGGTACACCAATTTGATTAACACTGTGACTAGTACGATTCACGCTATTAAGAAAATGTAAAACATGAAAAAAGAACAAATAATAGATACACACTGATTCACACTGATTCACACTGTGGTTCGTGTTTTACACTGAATCAGATGTCGGATATATATATCTATATTGACAAAGATATTTGTTAAAGATCTAAAAGAGATCAGTGGCAGTCCTTCGGTAGTATACAGTGGCGTCGCCAAGGGGTGGTCTGCCGGGGGGGGGGGGGGCACGTGCCCTCCCCCAAAAAATCGTGTCCCCCAGGAGCCCCCCCCCCCTCCAGATGCGATTTGTAGTGTTAAAAAAATACCCAAACAAAAACTTCTTTTACAAAGGACGAAACATATTATGTTCATCAGTGAAACGTCCATAACCAGTTATTTTCTCACTATCAAAGTCACAGAGGCCCGGCGTGAACCGCTAGTGTTTAAACTTCACTACTACCCCGCGTGAATTCAAATTTAAATTTCAACACTCTTATTTAAAAACATTATCAAAGCAAAAGGGTTTAATTTCCATGTTTTTTTATCCTCCTCAAGTAATAAACATATAGATCGGACATACTAAGCCCGAAAATTATTGAACATAAAGTTACCTCAAGTTGCAAAATATACCACCAGAATGCATTTAAGGACCCTTAGGCTTAATTGATCAAAAATAGGTCGGGGACACTCCATCCCCTTAGACCCGCCCCAGAACGGCATTCACAAATAAACATTATGCCCCTATATAAGTGCTGTGCCCTACCGGTGTCCCCCAATGAAATGTCTAGCAACGCCACTGGTAGTTTGGGCAGGGTATGGAGGCGAATGGTGAGTATCGCGCCTGACGGGAAGGGTTGGAATTATTTCCACTTGAAAATAATCTTTTAAAATGAAACGACGTATCTCACTTTATTAATCAATCAAAAATGGTAGGCATATATAGATCACCTTTGTTAGAAGTGATTATGTTCACTGTAATGGAATCGTCTGAGAACTTGTTTTAAAATGTTCCAACATTCCGTTCGATGTCGTCAACGTGCCCGGTTTACGGTGGAATTAAATAACCTCTTTCGAGTCGTAACATTGCATAACATTTCTGGCTGGGTTGATTTCAGCTTCAATAATCTAGTTGAGAAGCCCGATTTACGCCACTTCTTTCGTCTTGTTGTGGCCTTTGTATGTACATCAGACTGTAATATCCCACCATCCCCCGTCAACGTGGTGGCGCTTTATATTGCATTTCGTCAGAGCCGTATATTACTCTGCATTTAGTTTACTACGAAAATTTTGGCCGAAAATGCCTCCCAGATCGCTGGAAATGGCACTTCCCAGGCCTGGCAAGTTGCATCTAAGCATTTTCTATTTTGAAATTACTAGCGATATCATAAAAACGTACACAAAAATATGCTCAAAAGGGGGGGGGGCGGTCGCCCCTTCGCCCCCCCGTTGGCTACGCGCCTGGTCATTTGAGGCATTGCAATGTTTACGTTTTTCAATTGAGGTTTATTTTGTATCTGAGAAACTGACCCACGGACTGCGTGCTGGACTAAGGTGCTAAGCCACTCAATGATAAGTTCAAAAGGGTTATTTCTGAAAAAAAGGCATTGAACTACAACATGGAATGTAACAGTGTATTTGGTTTGGTCTACAACAAATGTAAAAACATGGAGGGGGGGGGGGGGTGGGTGTTGGTGGTGGTCATAGTTTAATTCCGTATTGATCTATAATTCCTCATCCCCGCCAATATTGCAGCTTTTTAGTTACATTATAGCAGGTACTAATGATGATGCAGCGAGTATGTAAGAGAGAGAGAGATAGAGAGTTTCAATTCAATTCAATTCATAAGACTTTATTTCAATCTCTTGTATTAAAGTATGCAATTTGACAATAGATGTGGGTAAATGTACAAGAGAACAAGTTGAGGAGTGCCAACAAGAAGCTCTGTAGAGCTTGTTTACAATGAAGGATCACGATTACACGTAACCGAGGACAATATATCTGTCGATAAAAGTGCATTCAATCCGTTTTAATTATTTCACTATACCCATGCATCTCCTTTCCTGATCCTCATCTTTCACCCTTCAGCTGAACTTTGTCGGCACGTGAACTGATGAATGTACTTTACACGTGTCTTAAATGAAGATATTTTATCTCAATAACCATCGACGACCTGGTAAAACACAATTTTCGACCACAAAACTCTCAAGAAATGTTTTTTTTTTTTTTTTGGCATTTTTTTTATATCCACATTCCTTGGGAATTACCTTCTTCTCACGTAACCTTGGTCATCAACCGCTTGGTTTTGAAAAAGAAAGAAAAGAGAAGCTTGCTATACACATTATGGACTGACTGATCACGTTGGAAAAGGGCCGACGCACACTACTGTCATGTAAACAAACCCGCAAGGTCACACAAATTGATCCAACGTAGTGGTGTTGAATTAGCTCCTCCCACGGTTCTAAGTTTAAAACCGTTACCAGATTTTTTTTAGCAGTTTCCGAGAAGATAGTACAAACAAATCGTGTAATGTGTGACAACACGACTTGTGTTAGAACGTGAAGTTACTCTAAGCAGCACGTACTGCTGATACGAAAGTTCGATATTTAGATTTTGATTTACTTTAGCCTACATTCAATTGTGATATAGAATGGAATATGGCAACATAAACACTTGACAATTTTAGCCAAGGAATACGCAATTTCCCATGTGCGATTATGGATTCACTGTTGGGCCAACTATAGCAGCAATTCAATATACCTATGCATCCTCATCGCGATTGCTTAATTTTCAGTTGGATTTTATTTTGTCGGAAGTTGGCTGCATATTCGTGGGTTTTGTTAATCACAGGAATTGTTTTGTTTACAAGTTATGCGGGCCGAATTTGATTAGGTTTTTGGAGAAAAACTATTCAGTACAGAAATTACTTCCATCGGATGAAGAGCATCATTGTTTAGAGGTGGTCCAGGGACCTGGTAATGCGGCTCTGATCAGCTCACCTTGATTCGTAGTCTTTGAGTGTTATCTCATGAATTTGTAAACTGTGTGTGTTAGGTCTACGTTGTTCCTTGAAAAGATGGATTATGCCTGTGTAATTAAATAATAAACAAAGTTAGAGTTATTACAGTTAGCATAGACATATAACTTGAAATCGCCACTCGATTTGGAATGAGAAAATGCAAGAAAATGTGAGAATTACATTGATGCGCTGTTGAGTCGGATTACGTTTTTTTTTTAGATGAGGAAGCAAATACACTGTTTATCTTCTGACAGGAATAATGTACTTGATAAAAGTACCGTGGTTCCTTCTGCACACTATATTTCTCGCAGTACACCTACCGGATGTTCTTGCTGATAACACAGGTATCGTAACTTTTCAGATTTCAATCTTTTAATAAAATAAATATTTACATATACTGCAAACGTGCATACCAGAGACATGATGCCAAGTAAACTGATTTATGTTATTTTGTTTACATGCTTCATACCATGAGCCAGCTGCCCGCCGGGAACCGTATTAAATATGACCTAATGTGATTAACGTTATTTAGGCCTTTGAAACTAGGGGCCGAATGTAAACTGTTCCCGTTACACTGTTTCTTGCGTATTGTGTTTACATACTGGCTAGGGGCGCTTGATGGTGTAACGTCAAAGATCGTTGGTCAAACTGTAAAACATTTATCTCCAAGGTCTTCCATACTACAAATTACACCAAACGTGTTATAACAACCTTCTACGTGCATGTGGTATCACTTATTCATGAATGTAAAGAGTATTATGGCTGTTGTTTCTATCATGTCTATGCATAATAGGCTAGGCCTTGTAAAATGATGTTGAATTTCGTCACAAGTATTACTGTAGCTGCCTGAAGTGTGCGCACGTTCCCAAAATGATTGAAGCCCAGGTTACTAAGTTCGTCCATGGAGCTATAAACAGATAGCTCCATGGTTCGTCCAAGAAACCCTTGACCACTTTTAAGTAGATCGTGGTTTTGCCAATTTCATAATGATGAACTCAATTTTGATATTTTAAGAAAGATTTAGTAATTAATACTTACCCTATCTGATTGAATTTTTAAAATTGTTGAACTCTAGTTTGAGGAGAGGTACACAGGACAAACTATATTCAAAAGTCTTTGGGAATGTATTTGAAGGTCAGCATTATTGTATCTCCTCCACACAGTCAACAAATGGTTGCTCATTAAATGCACAAACTGTAATAACCCTTTTCCTACAACCTTCAAAATATTATAGCTTGCCCTGAATCAATATTTTCTTAAGTCACACTCCTCATAGTCTGTGAAATATTTGGGATGGTCAGGGGGAATGGGTGGGGGAAGGGTGGGCTAGGGTTGGGGCTTTTCCTGAATCTCCAGAACATACAATTGAAGCATTTCACATGTTTAGGATTCTAAAGATTTGAGTCAAACTATTATGATCAGGTTAGTCCAGTAATCTTTAACATAATAGAAAAAGACTTAATTTAAGTCCATGCATGGCTTACCACTACCAGGACACAATACTGAACATTATATCTGCTGTGAATTATATCAATACAAGTGTAGAGTGGGAGTGTTAATTTTATTTTGATTCTCCCGTGCCATGTACAAGCCTACATGTAGGTGCACAGGCTTCTTTGTGCATTGTTTAACATTTTATCGAGTTATTACCCATCGACTATTTAATACCAAACAAAGCAATAACAAAGTGAACTTGAAAGCAAGTGTTCCTAATTTATTCCCTTGTTTGTTGTCAATATAAGTGAACATTGTAATGTAACTGAAAATATAATCTAAACCCACCAAAATGATCACCATCAATGATAATATTAAGCATTTAGTTTGCAATGGTAACTTGGTAAGAAAACAATGCAATTACTTTGTGGGACATTAATAATTCCTGGATATTGGGAAGTAAGGTTAAAGTAGTGTTAATTGAGATCAAATGTATGATTACAACCACAAATATCTCTAAAGTTAGAATGAAGAGGACCCCATAATTGTTTAAATTTAGGGAATAATTGTCCAGTATCACATAAGGAACTACACAAATTATACAAAGACATGTGCATATTTTATATTTTGTCCCTGGTATTTTCTGTTACTTGTCAATCAGCCTCTGAAGAAGATCCTGCTAGGATCGAAATGCCAAGCCCACTTACTTTTACACATTCTCTTACACAGGCTCTTTAGTGGATAGGCAGTTTGATAACAGTTTTTGTTGATTTTGATTATCATTTTGCATAATTTTTACACAGAGAACAAACGTATTTGAAGTTGAAATATATCTTGAGAAATAAACATAATCATCTCTCAATGTTGCTACTAAAAAGTTGACAACTGGATTATTCCCAGAAAAAATAGTTTGCTCGGTTTGGTCAGAGTGGTACGAAATTCCACTCGCAGTTGTACATCTGTGTTTTCCTGGGAAGATTTCCCCACATATTTGGGCATGACCTAATTGTATAATCACCGATTGTTATTTTTGGCCATTACTAAAAATATTTCATCTCTCCTAAGGGACTGAAATACATTCCTGATTGCTAACAGGCCTTTGTGCCTGATCTTTATATTATATATCAGCTAAATCTTCTCTCTATAAAAAGTTAAGGCCCTCACAGTCTTCTCTGTTCAGTGGGTGTAATTTGCTGTGGGCTCTGCTTAAAAGTAAACAAAAGTAAAGAAAAATGTGAGAAGCTATTTGAACAGGTCTTCAGGGGAGATCAAGAAAATCAGACATTCTGTACAGTAAGAGATCGCCCTAACTGACCATTGCTACTTTCTCCTCTCAACTAATTTTCTTTAACTGCTTTGCCATCTGTCTTTAATTTTGTTTACTCAAAGTCAAGCTTATTCTTGCCTTCGGATGCACTTCTAAGGAATTACTACAAAGACACAAAGGAAGTTTGATAGCCATCCTGAAGCTAACAGTCCTTTGTCCCTTCTCAATTGCCAACGGATAAAAAGAACGAAAAAGAAAACATCCTAGCACTACATTTGCTTCGGAAGTTTTTGCTTTACGTTTTTTTTTTTTTTTTCCTTTTTGAGTCCTGACAGCTCTTATAACCCGGGCACGTCGGAAAGGCAGGGATTATTGCACAATGATCGGTGATGCGAGTTACAAACATGATTACATTTGAATCTGACAGTGGCAGTGGTGTATTGAACACTAAGAACGCTGGCTCGTATTCTTTGTTAAGATAACTGTTTACGGAGTTTGGGTCAAAGCTAACAGTCAGGAGGGATAGTAATTTGATTTTAGGGTGCAGATAAATTAATAATAATATACTCAAGTTATTTATCAGGTTCTACTGTAGCTAGTATTGGTGTTTTGTAGATTAAATCGAGCCTACCTTGTAGTAATACAGTACAGTATAAAAGGACTATGAAGTTGCCAATTTATGAAAATCTTGGATCTATAGTAAACTCTACATTTGAAGTTCTGAGTGACTCATGATTCTGAGGTTTAGTTTATATATATATATATATATATATATATATATATATATATATATATATATATATATATATATATATATATATATATATATATATATATATATATATATATATATACATACATACATACATACATATATATATATATATATATACATATATATATGTATATATATATATATATATATGTGCTGTTCACTCATGGAAAATATTACCCTTCATTCTCAATTCTCCAGAGGCACTACAGTATTTAGTTTGGGTTAGACAGTGGGACATTTGGACAGCTGCATACCTTAGAATCTTAACTAATTGCCAGGATATTTTTAAAATGAATATTAGCAGCATATTGACAAACTGTATCTAGAGACCAATTTTGCTTGGAATTAAGGATGGGGGGGTGGGGAGAGGGGAGGGAGGGAGAGTTTGGAGAAGATGATTAAGTAGGTGATGGGATTGCTTGTCTGAACAGCATCCTCCAAACTTAACACATCTGTTTGTCCACGTTTTTGCATACTTTATAAGTCTAAAAGAGGAGGGTTTTTGTTGCCAAATGTACCTCAAGTTCCGATATGTATAGAGTAGCAAAAGCTTCATGATTATATTATCATATTATTATCTGAAAAGTTATTTTTATGTGCTTATCTGCCCTATGTAGCTGTTGTACATATGTTGGCATATATACCCCATTGTCAGTTCTCTGCAGTTAGAAATAGGTGTTTTACTTGATACTATTCTCACCACTGCTAATTTACAGATATTAGTTTTAAAGACCCAATTAAGCTGGATTTTACAAGATTCCAAAAAAATTATACATCAAAGGAGATTGAAATAGTTTTAACTATTTAACCAACTTCATTGACAACTTCATCATTAGTATATATTTCATATCTCATACATGGCTACCTGTGATACCATATATGTAACAATCCAACTAACAGTTTCAAACAGGTCTATGTGATATACAAAGACAATGAAATCATGCATGTGTACAGTATGGACTGTGTCTATATACTTCATTATAGTTTGAAGATGCCACATGTGGCCGTTTCACTGTATGGACCCCCTGTCATCACAATGTATTATAATCCTCTTACTCCTCCGACGAGTGCCAGCTGCAATCTGCCTCACCGGGGCTTACAACTCTGTTGGAACATCTGCAGCTTTATACTAGTTTCCAACTTTCCATAAAGTATTAGGTCCTAGTTTTGGTCAAGGATATATGTGACCAGAAACCAAATATGACTTGGATCTAGAATATTTTTTTGGTCTGGTCGGTCTGGAGATCAGAATTGCTACAAATGGCATTCCATAAATTTTATGTATTAAAACTTATTTTCTGAACTGGTACAATGACCTAATATGAGGAATAAAGTGTGCTTACTGCATGAGTGAACATAACCCCTCCTCCACTCCCCCCCCCCCCATAAAAAGGACACTATACACACATAATGAGAAAAACATACGGAAAAATAAAATGACAAAAGCTGTAAGACATATCCTATAGAATCCAGAGTTATGTTTGTTGTACAGAGACATGCACTTACTTATTATTTTGATTCATCACAGCACGCTTTAAATGTTTCCAATCAATTCCCTATCGATGAACCTTTTAACTGTGTTCCATTACTATGAGAGAAAATAAAATATAATATATTCCATGCATTGTAAACAGTTAGGGTCTTGTTCCATTTTGTTAGAATTTTAACAATGGGTCTATCAATCTATTGTTACTTAGCAAATTGTGCCTGTGTCACATTTCAATTAACACTTAATTACACATTTTCATTACCAACATGCACAAACCCTTATCCTGCCTTTTAACCAAATATCACATCTCTTAAAATTAGTACATTGGTAAGTAGCCTTCTACTTACGGCTTTTCTAAAACACTTTTTTTTTTTTTTTGAAAGAAAAAGTAAAGGCAAGAAAACCCAAAACAAAGATGGGCAATTGATCTCAGAGTCTTAAATTTCAACACTGCAACTCTGCAAGGCTTTGATAGTACTGTAGTCTGTTCTGAATAACATGTAGTCTTTTAAGAGTTGCTGAACAAAAGGAATTAAACTTTGATGAGAATTTTGGCAAAAGATGTTCCTTGCTGTCATATATTCAATAATGAGTAAGGATCAAAGACGTTCTTTGGCACGTGATTGTCAACAAGCATGTAATACAAATATATCTTCTCATTATTTGGCAAATTTCCTGAAAATTCTCTCAAATCTAGGCTTTGATGCTTTGTTAATTCTCACACTACCTGTGTTAGATCTGTCAACATTATTGTCTTGTTCAGCTGTTTTTTGATGAAAATAGATCAATAGCCCACACATCCTTTGATGTTACAACTGACCATATTAAAAACACTGAAAACAGAGAACTTTATTGTGTAGTTTGTATATATATGTTTGTAGTGCTTTAGAAAATCTGATAATTTTTATCAAGCAATATTAAAGATCTTTTGTTTAGCCGGCAAGCTTGTAACGACCAACAAATTACAGCACAATATTGATCCATTTTCAGAAAATGAACCTGTACCCTGCCTGTATATTGTAGCAGAGAACAAAACAACAGTGGCTCGTAAGTCTGCAACCCGGCTTGAGTCAGAAAAGCACTGATACTGACTTACTGAGTATTCTCAGTATTTTCTAGGTGCCATAATTCTATTTATAATCCAAATGCAGCTCTTACTGCTGCCAAAATCTGTTCAATTTTTTATAATTTCAAATATATAACCAAGAAAAGTTTGTTTGCAGCTATTTGAATCAGTATATATTTTTCCTTCTTAAATTTATCTTCAAACAGATTTGAATGAAGTTATTGTTCGTTTATCACTAATTTACGATAGTAATATATGAGTAAAAGAGCTTTGTTTGAGATTTTGCTTCATGGTAAATTGCAAACAATATATACACTGTACAAGGTATGTTTGGTCAACATAATATGATGCAAGTTATCTCTAGCGATGAAGAGCAAAAATTCTGTTTTGAAATGAAGCTATATACAGCTGATTCTAATTTCTCAGATGTGGAACAAATTGCTTGAGAGTGAACCACGAGGGGGCATACATGATATAGCATGGCCCTCTGTCTTGATCAGGATTTTCCTGGGCGGCTGTCCTCTGCCAAGTTGAGTTGGTTATTTGAATAGAACCGACAATGAAGAATTTATGTTGAGCATGATAAAATAACAACCATTTGGTTTGGATGTCATATTATGAAGGCATTAGTTATGATTTTGTCCCAGTGGCCTTCCTACCCACAAATGCTGATCCTCGTTTTGTGTTTTACAATTACCTTGAGAACGTTCATGAATCAGAACCGAATTTATAGACTGACCTATTTTTATAGAGGAAAAAAAAATCTAGGTTATCTTATAAAGACAATAAACTTCTAGTTGAGGTTTTGGTTAAAACTTTGTTTCAAAATGTGATGAAGTAATACAAATTCCAAGTTGTTTTCTTCAATGATGATGGTGGAATGTTGAATTGGCCACCTGTTTATAACTTTCTACCTAGACTACTGTGTTTCCCCAAACTGTACTGAAAATTAATATTCCAGTGATAAAAGAGATATAAGGGGACAATCCAATGGGCAAAGTTGACTTTCAAAAAATAAGAAGTGAAAACCCCATGCTGATAGCATTTATAAATATTGGCGTCAAAGCTTAAAAGAATGTTGAATTTATAACATCATACTGTATGTGGCGATATCAGAGAGGAGGGGGATGATCATCTGATGTTGGCTACAAGCAAGCACAGGGTTCAGATTTGGGATGAGAGTGGGACACTCGGTTGGGCATGACTATAATGACTCCCTCGGTCGTAAACCCCCCCCCCAGATGCTCTCCCCTCTCTTCCAGGTTCCCTTGCCCTGGGTTATACATGTATAAATTTTACAGAAAAGAGTTTCCTGTTATTTAAAGCACTCAATGCATTGTGCAATGTTTACCATATGTACTACATTTGGACATTGTTTTGTTTAATTAAGTCAATGCTTGCTGTTGTCCAGAATCCCATATATACACTTAGCTGTATATATTGCCAGATCATCTTGAGAGTACAATCTATCAAAGGTTCATTCTTTAACCGTACGCTAACGTAATAAAGTAGCCATTGGAACCTTTAAGTTTCATCTCACCTTCATTCTGACCCTATTGTTTTCAGTCTTTCAATCAAATTGTGGCAAAGTTCAATTCAATTATTCTCCAGAATGGCAAATTTTTATAGATTATTTCAGGTATAGAGTTACCCCATGATGACCTCCTTAGGGCCACTGGGGGAAGAGTTAATTCCTCACAGGGATACATGATTCCATTCTCACTGATTGACCCAAATTGTATCATTTGCTTTGAACTACGCAACGTTTTGTTTTTCTGCACCTGGTAGTATGAAGTGGTAAAGGCGTGGCACTCACCCCACAAACGTTTAACATTCCTGGTTCGAACTTCAAAACATCACCAGGAACCAGATCTGCGTTAAATAGTCAAGTTGCTGCTTTGGTTGGAAAATATATATATAAATAATTAAGCCCTTTTTGTTTCAGCCATTGTAAAGCAACATTGCAATGTAACAAGTACTGAAATATTTACTATGTGACCTTGACAATACTTGCATTATAGCTCTCTGTTGTAAAATTATATTTACCTTTTATCAGTTTTCATCTTGAAAACATCGATCATTTTCCTATACAGTATAGTACGTAGTATGTACAGTCAGTGATACTGCATGACTGCATGTGTTCGTCTCATCCTGTTCAAAGTACTTACTATTTATGTACACAAGTGCCATACGTGATCAAACTTTGTAAATAAAGAAACTAATTCAACTGTGGTAGAATACATTTGCTATGAACTATATATGTTTGATGTTGAATAGTGAAATGTTTATTTGTTGGTAATTGAGATAATAGCAAAATTTTATCCTCGGGGAGAGATTAAATATAATTATGGTGGCGCTGGAAATTAATTTTGCTTGATAATGGTGAAGGTGCTCAAAGACTTCTCCAGTTGTTATGACGCACGCGTTGATGGGATTATAGATTCAGGGATATAGAAGCTTGGGTTTAATGTGTGAGCAATAATATTGTGTAATATGAAAAGATTTGATGGCCTCCCACAGTGCATATAGCAGAAGACAATGGCAACATATAAATCCTTCCTTGAAGAAACTTTAACATTGTCAATAATTTATCTTGGGGAGAGAGATGCAAACTTTACACAAAGTTTGTTGTATTTTTGGAATAAAATGAAAACTGTATTTTACTCAAGATGGGTGGGTGCTGCAAGCTAATGCTCAAATATAGCTCAAGGAAATTTAAATCTTCTATGTTTATCAAATTGCTGCACACGCAAAAGAAGCAAATTGCTAGGTAAAGACTGTACATGATACAAGTTCTTTACATAATATGCAGATTCTTAGTAAAGTCAGGTGCCCATCTAGAAGTGGTACTTCCTAAAATCTCAAACTTTCTTTAGTTTGTACTATGTCTAAAGTTATTGGCTAATCCTAAAACAATTAAAGTTAAGTGGAGCTGTAAGGGTCAGTAAGGGGTGGTGGCAAGTGGAGGGTCGGGGGAGACTCTACCTTCCCTTCCTGTTGGATAATATCTCACTGGCTTCTTGTCCCTAATCTATAATCCATCTATGTAAACCATCTCTCCAAGTGTGGCTCCTGGCGCCAGGCCTGGTAGACAGCAGCGTATATATGCCATATTTACACTGCAGTATTAGTATTAGTGAGCTACACTGCTACTTGTGAGGTAAAAGATCTAGTCAGACCTTAAGGTAGTATTCTTAAGATTTTCGGGTACGGGCCTCTAGGGCTCTAGGCCGAGCTCCATTTATTCTCTTAAGATGGGTGGTAGAGGATAAAGGTTTAGTCACTTGTAGAGCTAAATAGAGTACCCCATTAGGTCTTAGATTCCTGATAAGATTTAGCTATTCATCGTCTGAAGTCATTTATTTTTCCAAGTGATACTGTGGCCTTATGGTGTTGCCAGATGCCATTTCTATTCACAGTTACTTCAACAGACTATAGGGTTTGTTTGACCATCAAAGAATAACCCTGAAAACAAACTGACACAAAGCTAAGTCCTTCCTAAATCATCAAACTTTTTATTGACAATTGAGATGGGTAAACCCAAATGCTTTTTAAAGTGATAGAATCTGTCCAGGGCTGTAGGATTTAAGTTTCAACAAGGAATGAATGCAGTTGGATATCACTTTCAGTATACAGAGCACAGTTTTTTTTCTTCTTTTTTTTGCTTAATGGAAAGATCAGTGAATGGGGCATGGAGAGGCAATGAGAGAATGTTAGATGCAAAGTTCTATAATAGAGGGCTGTTATTGAGTGCACATGAGAAATACCTTCTTCGCAGGGGTACGGTGCATATCACACATGCGTTCTGTTTGTAATGAACAAACACCAATAATGACAGACTATAGATGAGGGAAAGAGATTAATCTTGATACTGTGTACATGTGAGTGTGTTGATCGGAGCTGTTAACAGTAATAACATTTACTTGTCCAGTGCACGCTGCAATGCAATGCCATCTGGTCCTTTTGATAATGCAAATTATCATTTCTTGTGTTTTGATGGCACATTTGTGAAATTGATTGGAAAGAATTTCCCAAATACGCAGATGAATAAACCAAGATGAATTTTCATAGCTTCTTGAAGGTATCAGTAGAATTCACAGATGCCCAGTATATATGGTTAAAAATGAAGTGATTAACAGTGACACTGTTAAAATTGTGTCCAGAATTAACAGATTGTGATGGATATTTGTCCATTGGGATCTTGATGTTATTTATAATAGCTATCTATATAATAACATTGTTGGATGAAAACATCAGAATTTTGACAGAACATATCCCCCAAAATTGGTTCACATTTTTCAAAAAGCTCTTTTCGTTTCAAGATGTACACATTTGAAGTTTTGATAAATCTGGGAAGCTATGACATGGAAGGTTGCACTCATCCAAATTTCTTATTTTAGCCCTTGATAAGTTAACCTCTAATTACAAGCCCACATGTATCATTTGAATAATGTGATGTGCCTCTTTTCAAAGAATACAATAAACTTTTTCAAAAAATTGCCTTAAGCCCACAAGCCTATGTTCAGTGTCCTTGAAAAGAAGGTTGTGAAAACAAAGGAATAGCATGAAAGAAAATGAGGCTTTCACTCCCTTTAGATAATTAATGTTCATAATTAGCAATACTGTTCATTTCACAAATAAAACTCGAACTAGTGAGGAAAAGACTGGTAAAATGGTCAATCTTTGATGGATTTTGATGGGAGTTGCAGCTATTTTCATGATTTCTAATGCCTCTTTGAGAGATTAGGACAATGCCGTTCATAGGTGTCCCTAGACCTTTTGAAGTATTTTAGCTTCAGTATAGAGCTCTTGTCTGAAGGGCACCTGCTGCATGTGCCTCATTGTTGGACCAATTGTACCCTGTCCGTCCACTACATTCCATTCCATTCATCATGATTCTTCTTTGTCATTTGACCACCTGCACTAATTTACTTTCAAACTAAAGGTCATTTGATCTTAACCTCAAGTCCCAGTTTAAAACTTTCACACATTTGGAACTTATTTAATTGCAACTTTGAACAGGATTAGGACAATTACCCCAGAGAGGAAGTGCTTATCCTCAGTACCTCGTAAACTTGAATCTATTGTATAGCACTGTGTCAATTAAAATGGCTTGTTGTGTACAAACTTACCTATATATAGTGCCCTTTGGCTAATATTAGTTGATGAATGCAGTCACAATAAACCTCTGCAGTTCTCTCATTCCAAAGTCTATTTTTATTTATTTATTTTTTGGGGGTGATGATGCACTTGCCCAAATTTGGCATTGTGTTGTTGTACCGCACTGTCAGGGGATTATTTATCCGGTATCGCATTGCAAAAATAATGCAAAATGCTAATCGGTGCAAAATGGTCAGATTGCTACACAAGTGCGAAGACCTTATATCTGATGTATATAGTGCAGTTCTTTACACACTACAGACAATTCAGAGCTTTAAAAACTGCTATATACAAAATGTGGACACTTAATTATTTCCTGACTATTTTTAATATAATATTAATATAATAATAATAAAAGATAAAAAATAGAAGTAGTTTATAAGAGACAATTCAGAGCCTTCAAAACTGCTTTACAAATTTGGACACTTAATTATTCCCTGACTGTTTTTAATATAATATTAATATAATAATATTGAGGATTTATAAAGCGCAGAGATATCCACCGATAATGGTGCTCAAGGTGCAATAAGGGTGCTCAAGTTTACAGACCATATTTAACTGTTAAAGGAGTCAAAAATCAGTCAGATATCATCCTGAAATTTGGTTACGTATGTTCTTTGGCTGCTGGTGCCGTGATGTCATTACTGTAGAAAAAGCCCATGCCCATGTAGGCATATACTTGTACATGTACACACACCAAATCTGAAGTTCATTTATCTTTCAGGGTGTAAGAATTTGCAACATATATCTGGTTATACTTTTGATGTCATAACCTTTGACATTTTATGATTATTTATACTATATTAACATTAAAAGCCATATTTTTATATGGGTATATAATTGACGGTAGGTCCTTTCGGCATGTAATAAATAACCAACAGATTTTTTTTGGGGGGGGGGGAAGGGGGGTTATGAACATTGATCTTATATCTTTCATTGTATTATGTCATACTGTACATGCAAAACGAGCTGTATTTTACCTTGACATTTTGAGGATCTCGTGCATTACCATATTTCACTAAAAGTTTAGCAAAGGAACCATAAAACATAATTTTGGCAATTAATCCACAGACACAAACACACACACAAGATACAACATGAACAATGAAATTCGAAGCGTTGGGTTTGTAAAAGTTAAGAACAAAACAGAAATTAAATTTGTAGGTCACATAGCGTACACTGTTGGTTGCTAATTCATAGTGCAGTGGTATAGTCACATTGATCTGATATATAACCAATGGTATGTATGTGAATTCCACATGGTAGCTGGATTAGAATATGGCACAGTTAAAGTTGACCACAAATGATCACAATACAAAACTGGTAAATACTGTTTTCAAAGTCTGAAAGTTCATGAAAGGTTCATATAGACTGCTGTCCATATTAGAGTTGGACAGCTAGACCACTACAACAATGGTCTATTGTGACCTGAACAATGGTCCTAAAATACAAAGATTTGCTGTTCTTTTGTTAGCTTGTTTGATTTTTTCCATTCTGAATATTTTATAATTAAGGTAAACGACAAACATGTGGATGGTATTTAACCACCAGTGTATGCTGATTAAATACAATTAGAACTACAGCACACTCATGGCTGAATAATATTCTTTACAGTTTAACATTGCGGTCACTATTATAAAGTCTGGATTGAGAAGAGGCTCGGTTCCAAGTTTCCTATGCACAGTAAAACCTTGTATTTACCCAGGAGGGAAAAAGCCAGGTTTCATTTTATGGATTATATTGAGAATTCTGAAGGATAGTGCAGTATCATTTTCTTCTTTTTTCTGTCAAATTTAGAAGATTTAAATACAGTTTTGTCCAATATATACAAAGATGACAGAACTTCAATATCACCATAGCAACACAATAATTCCTCCTAAACATTGTTAATATCTTCTACACTGGATTGAGTGACATATTATTTTATTACGTCTCAGCATGGTGCAGCAGCGATATCTGATAGGGGTATGGTATATTTTCTCCGAAGACATTTAACAATCTCCATTAAAATTAGAAGAAACACTTCCAGATACCCAAGAGATACAATTATTGAGGGGTGTCTCAAGAGAAAATCCTTAAAGGTGTGCATTAATTTATATGAAAATTGAACCAATTGGTAAATGTCTTACAAAATTTGTCATTTTTGTGTCGAAATTTGTGATTGCAGGTACGTGTCATAGCCTGCATGAGTAGGCTCTCTTGAGACTCCAGGAAACTTGAGAACTTTAGAGAAACATTTTTAAAATTGTAGTTATACATGACCCACATACTTGTCATCGTATTTGGAGGGAACAAATCATTCGAGCCAGTTTTCAGATTACTTGAGAAAAGTTTTGAGGGAATTGTCAAGGAAAAGGAACATGTATACATGTTAACACTTTATTGTCAGATGTAAATACTGCGGAATAATTAAGTGTTAACTTTAGTGTAGTTAGTTTTGAAAACTCTGGACTCTCTCTTTAATATAAAGTACTATGATCTCTACAGGTAGCTGTGTACAAATGCTGCTATTCTCTACATGTTATACCAGTATAACAATTGCCAATTTTGTTACATAACTATGCATTTTGTTATGCGATACTGGATAAATTATTCCCTGAATAATCGTAGCTCAATATTAAACTTCCAATTTCTTGTAAAGGAAATAGAGACCTATAGGGATAAAACTGGTTTAAAAGAATGTCTTCAGACTACTTAAGATTTAGATAAGGAAATGGCTGAAAAATGATTACAAGAATATACAATTTTGTAGAAATAATCTTACAAATACTAGCTGTATGTAGCTGGATCCTGTTCACATTATTTGAACTTCAGGATTAGGACTATGAATAACTTTTGATCTAGAGTGTTTTAGGTTCCGATGGTCCTTGTATTAAATTAGTGTTGAAAGGGAGTAAATAATATATGGAAAGATGTAAATATATCAATATATAGATATCTCTTTTATAGTTATTATCGTTTAGCTATAATACTCTGTTTGTCTCTAGTTCTCTACTCACATAATCGGAACTTAAGGACTAAAGAACTATATTAACAAATTAAATCAAGCTTGTCTTTGGGCTCGGATTGTTGTAGTATTATTAAATTAGTGTCAAAATAGAGCTTGGATGTTCTTATTGTATCTATCGATAAAACTCAAAATGGCGCTGGCTCTAAGCTGGGCAGACTGCTGCTTTAAGCTAGCCAGCCTCATTTCTGTCTAAGTTGGCACCATGCCATGATATAATTGGGTGTCAGGTAACCCAAGCTCAAAGTCAACACACACACACATGCTGGACTTGAACTATCAACTGACAAGGGGGATTTGATAGGTTTGGTTTGCCTCAGAAAATCTCTCCATTGATACTCTTATGGGTATCATCCACACAGATTGACCGAGAGAGTTCATGGATACCATATCTGCAAGAGACTGTAGCATTTAAACTTTTAGGATAGGTACATGTATCTCTTTAGTCCTATGTGAGGAACTTGTCAATTTAGTGGTAGTGGTATTACAAATTGATCTATTAAGAGGTTGCACATTAGCTGGAATGATTCACATATGCTGTTTTGTTTGAAGTTATCACTGACAGCTGTTGTGAGTGGGTGGAATAATTAGATCTGAATGGACAAGAAATAAGAGAAAAACAAAAGAAGAGATAATAGACAGAAAAAAGGAAAGGAAAATTCACAATCTTTGACAAAAAATTGGGCTAGTATCAAAAGGCCACTCAATGACAGTTTCTTATTGTTGGCCGATGTACTTAGTTGACAGGGATGGGAGAAGGATGAGAGAAGAGAAGAGAAGGGAGGGAAGGGCTGGTGGGGGGGGGTTGTAAGAGACCAGGGGATTCAACTGGGGGATAATTGAACACAGACACAAGGTTGAATGTCTCTACCTACTTGTTACAATGAAACAACCATGTCATTTGGAAGGAGTATGAAAGAGGAGGAAAGGGAAGAGGATGAGGAGAAGGAGGGGGGGGGGGAAGGGAGGAAGGAGAGGAAAAGACCATTGAAGTGGAGGAGAAGAGGAAGGGATAGATGAAGGGATTTAGAAGAGGTAGGATATGGCAGTGAGTTTTGAATATCACTTTATAACAAATTATGATGAAACTGACAGATATTTGTACCCATGTAATAATTAGTGTTGTTTTCAGTTCATGTTTAATATCTGGGTATTAGTATGTTTGAGTGAACAGCCATGGCTCTTGGTATAAGTGGCAAAAGTTTTAAACATTGAGAAATGCCAAGTCAAGATTGATCTTGAGATCTCAATCTCGGTTACTGACACATTTTTTGCTGTCGTAATTCTTTCACGAAGTTGGATTAAAGCCTGTTTATATGAAAATTGTAAATTAGTTAGATCTGGTCTGGAGTTTGTCATTTCAGTGATTCAGTTACATCTGTCAGGTCTGTGTACATCTTGGACAGCAGTTTTAAGTGAATCAGCCAGAAATGACATTGTTCAGACATTTATGTTTGTTGGTGGTAATACAAACATGCATCCTTTGTTTTTTGGTCCCTATCGGGGATCATCTGTTCAGTAGGTTCAATACCCAAGGATCAGGAAGCCTTACAGTAGCTTGTTTGAGACCCTATCTGTGTTAGATCGTGGATGAAAACCGGCTTATTTCAAGCCTTCTCTTTTTGATAAGTGTTCAGAGGATAACGGGACAGGGGTGTGAAATTGTTCACTTTCCTGCTCCCAGGGCCACCAATCAACGTCCCCATCCGACGGACAAGATTGTATGCCCCAGCATCTGACCACTTTCTCAAATACTGAGGTAGGCAAAGTCAACCCCATTCAACATCCATGACGAACTACTTAGTAAAATATATCTGTAAGTCCTCCCATAGGTTTTATTAGGCAAAATGAGAGCACTCGAGTTCAATGTTTTATGTAGTGCTTACTCTTTGAAAATAATATCATTGGTGCCTGACATTTCTGACAACAAAAATAGAAATGGATTCTGTGAATTTTCTCACGTTTGAAAGGCCGATGCTATATATAGAAGACCAGTGTTGCTGTTAGTTATTTAAAGTACTATTGATCTGTGTGTAATATGAAGTACACTGTAGAAAAGTGTCAAATCATTTTGGAAATTGGAAATCAATTCGAAAGTTTTTTATTTTAAAAGGTCATTAAACAATTGTCAGCCGAAATGGGCTGTATGGCAATGAATGCGATGTACAGTATATATATGTTTTGTTGTATGGATTCAAATTTTAAAATATTTAGGCTTTTTAGCGTCTTCATCTTGTTGAATTTGCTATTATTTTACTCTACAGTACAGTAGTTTGCAAGACTGTTACTAATTTTAACAGAAAATGAAAAAAAAAGCAAAAAAAAAAGCAAAAGAGCAAATGATGTAATATATTGGAAGGATTGAGAATTTTAATGATGGCAGTGTGAAAAAATGTTGAGCACTGGGATGGAAAGAAGAGGGGGATTGGGATGGGGTGGGGTGGGAGAGGAGGGTGGATTGGATGGGATGAGATCGGAGAGGAGGGGAATTGGAGAGGATGGTGGATCAGGATAGGATGGGGTGGGAAAGGTTTGATTACAGTGGGGTGGGAGAGGAGAGGGATTGGGGTGGGAGAGGAGGGTGGATTTTGATGGGATGGGTGTGAGAGGAGGGGATTGGGATGGGAGAGGAGGGTGGATCAGGATGGGGTGGGAGAGGAAGTTTGATTGGGGTGGGAGAGGAAGTTTGATTGGGGTGAGAGAGGGTGGGTGGGGTACGAGAGGAGTGGATCGGATGGGATAGGAGAGGAGGGTGGATTGAGATGGGTGGGAGTGGAGGGGGATTGGGATTGAGTGGAAGAGGAGGGTGGATAGGGATGGGATAGGGTGGGAGAGGAGGGTGAAGGGGGATGGGGTGGGAGAAGGTACGCACAGTTTTAGTAAATAAAGAAATGTAAGTAGGAATACATTTCACTGTATCTAAAGTACATTCAACTTGTTGCTGTCATAAAAAAGTCTTGGTGGTCTTTCCTTCATCAAGTGGAATAGCAAAAGTTCTCTTTAATTAGATTTACGATTAATTTTTATTCTGTTCATGTCTGCAATTAGCAAACTCCAGGCTAACTCCCAGCTAGCTCTGACTCAGAAAGATAATTTTGCCAATTAGTGACGATTAATTTGGGAATTTTTAAACATTGATTATGCTAAATGGTCTGGAGTTGTAGTGTTACCAGGGGCATAACAACTCCCTGGTGTTACAAGTTACTCAGATATATACATGTAGTTGCTACAGAGATGTTAAAGTTTGATGGGTACGGTTTATATTCTCGGTGACTCACAGCTGCGTGGAATGACAAACACTGTGACAGGATGGATCAAACTGCTCTTCACTGTGTAGCTTCAATTGCCGATGACAATCAGAGTAGGATGTGACCTTTTTTTCGTAGTCCAAGTGTTAAAACAGATTATCAGTCTAATTTATTACTCCAACCTTATAGGAACACCCACTCAGAAAAGTTGTGGTTGATAAAGTTTGAAAGTCATTGATCCAGCTTTGTAGCAGAGGATAGTAATCATTGCATTGGATTGTTGAGAGAAAGGAGTTTGGATTTGTAAAATTTAAAGTTGTGGGGTGAAGAGGGAGGTGGGTGGGGGAATGGAGGGAGGGATTAGAGAGAGGGGAAAAGGAGAGGAAGAATGGAGATTATCAGGTGTTATTTCTTGGTCCGATATTGTAGGGACAACTACTCGGAAACTTCGTGGTTTAATAGTTCAATCGTCATTAATCCAGCAGAGGATAGCAAAATCACTGTACTACAGAACTGTTGAGAGAAATGTGTCGAGAGTTGTAAGAGATGGGAGTTAGAGATGGGAGTTATGGAGGGAAAGGAGGAATGGAGAAGGGTGGGGAAAGTGGGGGGGATATGGAAGAGGTGAGGTGGAGCCTGGAGGGAGAGTGACAAATTGGAGGAAAATTGGAGTGGTGCGTAAGGAATACACTGTATGAAATAGAATTTATTCAAATTTGTGTCCAGAGTGAAATAAATAATGGTATATTATATATGGTGTCAGTCAGAATTCATTCTGATGTTTTTCAGAGAGGTTTATTGTCACTCAACTGTACATATATATATATACACTTTTTGAACTCTTATTTTGAAACATCATATTTTATATGGAAACACTGTGCAACATACATAACTGCCTTGCTTCCAGTCCGTTGTTCGCCATTATGTAATATGCAACAAACTGTACATCTATACTATCACTACTTTGGAACCTTGTCCTTGCAGGATATAGAGAATTTATGCACTTTTTGCAGGTATACACTATTATATGGTCACACTTTAAGTTGGTGTCATTGCCCTTCTTGTACTTTGCTTTGGCAAATTGGCTTATACTTGCTTTAATACACTAGCTGTTGTGCTCTTAAACTTGATAAATCCCCAAGTTTGTACACATCAGTTCACTCACTTCAGGGCACACAATAAAGGAAGAATTTATCACAACTGCATGAGCTCAAAAATTGGTGCAGTAGGAAAGTTGAAGTAGGAGGGTAATGCCTCAGTGGTGGTTGAACCTTATTTGGTCATATTTTTGGAATTATGAGAGATAAAGGTGAAAGGTCAACTTTCATAGCTCAGGAAGAGAAGGCATGGGGAAAAAGAAATTGCCTTCAGTTGTATTCTGGGTCAAATGGCATTGACTGCTAAAACTTATTGAGTCTTATACTTATTGAGTCATATATACAGAACAGAGTAAGTTTTTGTTTTCATTATTATGGTAAATGTTACTGTAGGCCATTACTAAACTCTAGTATTTAATTGTCACTCTGAAAGTTGATGTGACCAAAATTAGAATGAACTCTCCTGCTAGAAAAAAAAATAGTAACTGCAATGGAATTTATTTATGAAAATATTCATTTGCATGTTGCTGCATACATGTAGAACGTATTGGTGAAAAGCACCAAGATCAAACGCAAGTCCAATTAACTGAACATGGAATACTAATACATGGGCCAAAAATTTTACAATTTTATTCAAGTGCTTAAACATGCCAGTTCTTAAAAAAATCTACTGGCTTAAATTAAGGTCTCACTGCAGACAGTTTCCTGAATCAAGACACACCTTGGTCACCGTAGAGGCTTTTGAGCTTAGCCCAATAATATTTGTTGATAATGAGCTATCATACAATGGCCTATGTTAGGTACAGAAATCATGTCGATTCTTTGACTAATGACTGTTAATGAGTTCTTAATGTCTACTGGTAGAAATATTGCCTTTGCCACTTTATCTACTAGCATAAAGCAAAATACACTGTCATTTAGCCAGTAAATAGCCCACCCAAATTTGAAGACCTGCATGCTAGTTTAAATTTCTTGATTACTTTAAAGGATTGGTTCAGTTGTCATACATGTTTATGTTATATGAAAGAGGACAATAAAAGAAACACAATGGTGAAAAGACTGTTCAAATATCTTTTTCGGTTAAAGAGATATTCAAGTGTGAAGTTTTATCAGATTGTGTAGAAACTGCTGAAATCTGACTAGCTGTGATGTCACATCCTCACATTCCTGGAAAGTCTTTGTTTTTTTCTCTAAATATTTTGTGATATTTCATGACTTTCAACCAAAAGATATATCAGGAGGTCTTATATTTGTCAAAGGAAGTATTTGAGATGAAACATCTGAAGAATTTTTGATTATATTATTTTCAAATGTGTTAAAAAATTGCAATAATTTTTAAAGAAATATACTCACAAATGTTAAGGAAGTGAGGATGTGACGTCACACCCTCACAGTAAGTCTTTCTACACCAGTCGGTTTTGAAAGAAATTTTGATATCTTCTAAGTGTCATATCTCCTTAATAACAGAGCATGCTATCATGGTAGTTTCTTCACTGTTCTTTTTGTCTTTTTGTGCTCTTTCATACAAAATACACCTGAACCAATCCTTTAAAGTGGAAGACAGAAAGTTGCAGTAAATAATAGTACTGAGGAACTGCACTGTAATAGTGAGATTTAAATGGCAGATCTATAATGGTGTGTTCAGTCACAATACAGAATATAATACAGCTCTTCAAACCATCTTCAAATATATGTACCTGTCCAAGTTCTTGTGTTCATATTGTGTAGTTAGGGCCTTAATTTATCACTTTGACCAGTCGAGAGGTCATTCTTGTTTCGCTAACCTCAAATATTTCCCTGTTGTCTCTAGGCACTCTCTGATTAGAAGGCATCAAAGGTTATTCAGTTTCACCCACACTTGACCCCTCGGACCACCTGCTGATGCTCTTCATCTTCAGTGGTGCACCTCAAGTACTGTACCCTCAGCCCTACCTCATGATGGTATAATCCTGGAATAATCCCCCCCCCCCCCTTCGAATAATATTTCAATGGTGCATGCATACAAGCATGTTTTTACCTCCATGATACAAGGGAGCAGCAGCCTGGTGTAATGTATATTACTATATAGCAATATAACAATGTCAATGCACCTCAATAGCAAAGTTTTCCTGGTACCTTATATTTAGAAACTATTGAATGTTCAGTTATTGAAATTGTAGGTTGTTGACTATCTCGCTCCTCACAGGTATGGTGACTGCTCTCAGGTTAGGGTACATTATGTCTCATTATTATGGATCATCAGTTACTGGTTAGTACCTTATATTCCATAGAGGGCACACAGGCTAAAACTATGAGTAATACAGAGAAACTCATGAAGATATTTTATAGTCTAAATAGGTAGAATAGAGCTTGTCTTAGATTCCTAGGGCCAGTTTTGAGGATAACAAAATGTAGAACACAAGAATAAAGTCTGCTACTGAATTAAATCAAGGCAGTGTTTTATATGTGATGCATAGTTTTACCAACATACTGATAATTGTAACTAATGTAGGATTGTTATTGTGGACAACAAGAGCAATAATATGTATTATATACATGGACCTGCGGCAGTCTAAACGCAAGAGCACTTAAGTTCTGTAGCTCACGATTTTGATACAATCAACTAGACCATTTTGGGTTTAGGAAATGCTCTTTCATTCCACTTTGATCCATCCCTGTTCTTAAATGTGGATGCATCCAGGGTCAGCTTTATTACATCTCCAAGGGGCAACAAGATCTCTGGCATCCCCCTAAATTCTCAAATGTTGAACAAGGCCCAAAGAATATCATTTTATGGGCCTTTCAATTTGTCCATTTAGTTTTGTCCTAAGCTCTCATGTACCTTCTCACCTGTTAAATTCCTTCCAAAGGGCAAGACATTTCTTTTCAACAGGTTAATTGATTTTCCTCTCGAGATCAAAATAGATTAAATTGATGAGAATTGATGTCCTCATCATGGCCTCTCATGATCAGATGATTGGTCCATTGAAGGACCAAATGATGCATGTAAGGTACCTGCAGGTAAATCAATACTTGGGCTTGATTTAATGACAACTTGAAAAAACCAATGACAGGAATTGAGAACGGAATCTCAATTTGTTCTGATATGCGTGGTGGAAGTAACAGGCAGCTTGTGGGTGGGGATATCGGTTAATTTTGGAATATTAAGGGGAAGGGTTTTACTTATGAAATGTAAGAAATTAACACATTAAATATAAGCTTGAGCATTCTAGTTGCAAGGTGACTGACTATCTCAACTCACTGAACCCATCCCTCCCATCCTCCATCAAAAAGCAAACTCTGTCTCCCTTTGAGGAGCATATATAGGTTTAAACAGGATTTGAGGAAAGGATTAAATTCCCGTTCAGACCAAATTAAAACCAGGAGAATTTCAACATTGATTGACAAAGCTACATGACACTCTGTTAGAACTTTAAAAAAAAGCCATAATATAACTTTCAAATAAAAATTTCCTTAACATCTAAGTGTTGGCCTGTGACTAATTTTTGAGGTAGAAAGGTATCAAATATACTTCTAATACGTGGAAGGTGGTTGGGGGTGCATAGAAGTACTTTGTACAGCTCTTTGATCATTGTGAGATAGAGGTAATAAATTTAGCTTTGTATTTGTTCAGCCCTTGAAGGTTTCCAAAGCTTCCTTTTGAAAATAAGTACTTTTCTCAAGCGTCTGTCTTAAGCTTTTGGTTACTTTATGAGGGTCTTTCTGAAATGGGGTCATGGTTGTTGCCAAATTGTCCTAGCTTTAAGAGCATTAGTATTTAGGAGTGATAAATAGTGGTTGTCACCTAAACTATAAGCTTGTCCTGAACCATAAACTCACAGCAAATAAAGTCATTATCTTATTGTGTAATATTCTTGAGAACTGTAATGCACACACTATAATTATCATAGCAGGACTCTAACTATGATATTAACTGTTTATTGTTCCATTTCAAACTATCATTTGAATTCCATCATAGTTTAACAGAACTTTTTGAGCTTGCTGAATGCATTGTGCAATTATGTAATATATATATATATATATATTGTTCAGTTGCCTGATGATCGATGCGCGAGCCGTACCCGTGAAACTCCGAGTAGCAGTATGATGATAGTTTAGTTAAGTATATTATGTGATAGATATATATATATATATATATATACATTCTTAGTAAAATCTATCCAAAAATTATTTAATTGGTAAATGAATCCCAGCAGTTTGGTTTATTGGTTGCTTTGATCTTGAATTTTAATAAAGGCTGCTTAACTTGGATCAGGTACCCTTATTTAATCTGTATAGATGACTATAATTAACAACCTAGAACATGTGTGACAAATGCACAGTACTACTATAACATTTTATCTAACCATGATGATCTGGTAACTACTGTAGTGTTTTCATAAGTACACAACTTTTATCTTAATTACTTGTAACTTGTTTGTTCAGTTGATTAATTTGGAACTATCAGATTTTCAGTCGTGATTATTGGGTATAGTACATATCGTCTCGGGTAGTCTATTTGCAATGTGGAACAGCTATGCTGCGGAATTGTCACATTAAAATGATTCATGATTGACATCATGATTGGCTTGCCTGATGGGATACTAGGGAGAAAAGTCTGAGTTTTGGAACCACGAACTTGACAACTCTCTCAAATGGTCTAATATACCATGTGAAATTAATTAGGGAGTAACAAAAAACAAAATGTCAACCAGAGACTTTTTCTGATCTTAGTATTAAGAGATATATGCAAAAAGTAAATCCAAAGTTTCCCAAATTCTGTTTGTATCAATCCTTATAAAACAAGAAGAAAAAAACTAAATGAATAAAAATACATGTTGCAAAGTTTGAAATGAAGCTTGACTGGCCACTGTAAGTTTTTGTTGTAGCATTTATTTTAGAAACAAGAAAGAAAGAAAAGAGAGAGAAACACTTCTAGTAAAATAAAGCAAAATGACAGATATCACTGATATTATTTCTTGAAATTTTACAAATAATGCAGAAAATCTGTCATAAATGATTTAACAATGAATGATTTAACTAATGTAAAGACACAAAACTAGGGTGATTTCAGGTGCAGCTAGAAATTCTGTCTCGAATACAGGTGTTTTTCTTCAGAGTGGTAGATTTGGAAGGCAAAAGTGGATTGGTCAAATTGGCGGGCAGAGCGCTAAATTGCTACCGTATTTTGGAACCTATTAGGCAGATGGAAAAAAATGTATAAATTTACATGGAGACAGGTAAAGAATCATAGTTCGTCAGTAGTCCAAACAAGCATTTCTGGAGAGTTCTTCCATTTTCAGATTAATTTTTATCATCTTCAAATTTTCTAGAAATTCAATTTTATGGTCACTCATATTAAAAAAATTTTGCAAGATGCATTATTTCTGCTAAAGTTCTGTTAACTGTTTTCACTAAATGAGGTTTTCAGTACACTCTTCGTTATTCCAAGGTCATCCATATCTATAGGCTTGCACATCCGTAGCTGTACTTTAGAGGGGAGAAAAAGTGTTAGAACTTTTCAAGGTTACTCTTCTGGCTGTCCAAACTGTTTAAATTTTTAAGTGTATCATGGAGGGGTTCCCCTTGTACAAAGGTCATTATTCATACATCTATGTTTTGTTAGTATAGTCTATCCATGCATCTAGTACTCAGCAGAAAGCCTGTAATGTCCTTCCTGGAAGCTACAATACTTAAAGATATTTCTCCATAATCTTGGTTTTTTATGGCTTCTTATCTTGGTTTCAGTTTTGTTCTCCTGAGGTAACAGAGTATCTTAATGATAGTTTGAAATGTAATCAGACCTTTGATGCTTCAAGGCAGCTAGAGGAGTTCATGGTCAACTTTGGAAATGTTAGTCTCCTTCAAAGAATTGTCATTCCTCAGGTTCTGCCTCTTCAGGGTCACCTTGTGGTCCGCTGTTTCTTGGGCTAGCACTCATAAAAATAAAATCATCTTAAAATTGGTTTCTTGAGATAGGGTTTAGAAACTAGATGTTTATTGTGTCTTCCTAACTTTTGAAAATAATCAAATTGTGGTATCAGATCTGTTTATTGTGCAATTCACTGATAACAGTGATAAGCTGATATATTGTGTTTTTGGCAATGGAAATAAACTGCAAGCCTCTTTAGATGGACAACTAGCATTTAGGAATACACACTGAAATACTATGGCATAGATGATGAATCTTCTAAGCGTGTTTCGCTTAAACTGTCACAAGAAGTACGGGTCCTTCTGTGATCACAAGTTGAAATAAATGTCTTTTAATATTATTACTGTAATTTCATTTTGGACGAGTAGAGCTCCCATAAAACAGTGATGAAACTAGTTGGTCATTTATCGTAAATTGGTATCTCAAGATGAGGAGTAGGCACCAAGTTGATCTTTAGTGCCACAGTGAAAGTTTGCATCCAATCGGGTGGGCCTCGACACTTCAAGATGGACTCTCATGCAAAAAGTGGAAATATTAAATTTATGGGAACTAAACGATCAGAAAAATCAATTTGGGCATTGTCAAGCTATTTTGTAGTACCATAGAACCTTGATACATTCATACAAACCCATAACTTTCATGTTTCCAGTTTGGTCTTTTAATCAAATCATATTGTTTCATCTGATCATGTCAGTATGATTGTGATGTTTAAGGTTTCGTTTACCGCATGGATGTGGTTTTAAGAACCTTCTCGCGGGCCACAACAATTTCCGAGAGGACCCTACTTTAACCCAACTGTGCTCTAAATTATGGCAAACTGTTTTACACAAAATTCAATATCAAGTTAATTGTGTATCATGAAGAGTTTTCCCTGCAGGTCTTCGTCTCCACACATGACATCGATGTATAAATAAAAAACAGAAATAAAACTTTTGCTTGCATTTCACTCTAGCTACAATTTCTTCTGTTAATTAACAGAAGATTGGCTAGGAAATTATAGACTCGTTTATAGATACTGCAGAAAAAAATGTAGCAATCATACTTTTATACAATCTTAAATGGCTTGCTTGTTAAAGAAAATCTTTTGTTTGATTACTTGAATTACTGAATTAGTGCATCGTTTTGATAAGACCTAAACAATCTTCTTCAGTTCTTTCAGAGAGAGCTCAGTATTCAACTTGAAAGGAGCATTTCGCAACAGATGGCATTTTCTCATTTCAAACTTTGGACTGTGATCTAAATTAAGCTCATGGAAAATATAAGAACAGCTGGTCAGGGATATAAAAGTACCCTTCCTTCTATATATGTGTTTGAGAGGTTAACCTGCAACAATTAAAAAGATGTTATTCTTAGTAAATATACTCCGGGCAGGCTTAGGATAATAAAAGTCGAATAGTGGTTTGAATGGTATTTTAATGGAATATACAAAAGTCAAATCAAAATGAAAATTATGATATTGAAGGTGAAAGTTCCTGATAAATTTGGAGAAGAATGTTTATATACAAGTAGATGTTATTCTATATTCATGGTTTATTTACATGTTTGGTGGAGAAGAAATATATTCACGCTAAATTCAGATGTCTGTGCCCCCCCCCCATCCCCCCTCCTGTGTTACTGCTTCTTGTCAGCAAATATCAGTCTGTTCGCTTTAATAAGCCTGTTATGTACAGTAACTTTTGTGTGTTGTAATTATGTATAATGCTTGTTGGAACAGACTTTAGCCAGTATATTTTGTAATTAGAGCCAGTAGATTTTGTAGCCAGTAGATTGATGTAGCCAGTAGATTTTGTAAGCACCTGTAGTGTTGTAGGGTTTTTAGCAAGTGGATTGAAATTGTAGAAATTTTGAGCCTGTTAGAACTCAGTGCCTGTCATTTATGTTGCATGTAGTTATGTTGTTCAGTCATTACAAGTTGAGGTCAATATTTATACAGGATCAGTGTTCCAAGATATGTTGTTTAATGATCGGCAACGGAAAAGCAAATTTGATAGGTTCTGCAGCATTCAAAGCAAATACATTGGAGTAAATATTCAGAAATGTACCAATATTACCTTTAATAATAATAATATAATAATAATAATAATAATAACAATAATAATAAATGAGACTTATATAGCGCCAAATCAGTAGACAAAAGTCACTGCTCAAGGCGCTTTACAAAGAAAGCAGATTAATTTACAAAAGAACAAGTGAAAAGATGGGTCTTAAGTAGACTTTCGAATGTAGAAAGTTTAGAGCATGTTCGAAACTGATCTGGTAACTTGTTCAAGAGATAAGAGCCAGAGTATTCGAAGCTTCTGTAACCAAAGGTCTTCCAGCGTGGTTTAGGAACAGTTAAATACAATTTGTTGGACGAACGAAGTGTGCGAGTTGGAATATATGGCAAGAGAAGTTGCGACAGGTACAAAGGCTGCTCCAGATGATGAGCACAAAAGGTGGAGTTCACTGACATTTTTGGGTACCAGCCTTGAAGTTCAAAGTTCTCTGGGAGATGATGTGACTAAATGTTTTCTTCTCATTACCGCCTGAAAGATTATCTGCGATCAGACTGATCCAGGGCTCGGATCTGCTATCATCTCAGAAATTCAACTTACCTGTTGACAATTCCCAGCTGAATTCAGCAACTCTTAACCTTTCAAAGTGATTTCTGAGTACTTGTAGAGCTAAGTTCTATTTTAAGAACTATTCTCTAAACTGACAAAATATATATTTGTAATTTATATATTTATGAATTATGATATGTTATATATTTATATACTGGCAGAATGTTAACGCTCTGTTTATAAGTGCGCCTTCTGTTAAGGTATGGAATGTCATTCCCATTAAATGCCATAGATGAATGGTTTATGGAGGGTTCATGGAAACCCACTTTCTTCACATTTGTGTGATCCCTTCCAGATGTTGTTGTCATAGTAGAAAATATTTTGCCAGTTGTTGATCTTCACATTCTTTGCCAGTAAAAAAATGGAAAGAAAAAAAGAACAGTTCATAAATAAAACATGTGTTGTATTATGGGGTATTATTCTTGTCCAAAATTAGGCCTAATTCGAGGTTTGGTTGCACAGCAATTGACAATGAGGATGACTCATAGATTTATGCATTCATAAACAAAGGTTCAATTTGAAGCAAATAATTTTATTAATGGACCATTTTATTTGTGAAACATTTATAAATAGTTCAGTTGATTAATAGATGCATGAAACTCAACAATCTGCTGTGAGAATGAACACATGTTGCTAACAACTTTTTAGATTTATGTTTTATTATGATTAGTTTACTACTTTTTTCAATTTCCACCAAACTGAGTAGTTTTCTACCTAATTTGCATATCTCTAATTAGGAACCAATCAAATAAGATTCTAGCGTTCAGCTCCAGCTGATGAAAGGTGATTTAAAATTTTACAAAATGTCATATAAAACACTTGAAATTCCACAATTTTCTAATTTCTCTTTCAGTTTCATATAGCTTATATACCTTTGGTTACTCAGAGTTTGCAAGGCGCCTTCCTGGAAACGTGTTTTTTATTCAATTTCCCTTCTCATTTTCATTCATCCCAGCCTCTTATTTTCTGGAAGTGCACCCCTGTGATATACCTTATAAAATTTCTTTGAATTTATTGTGGTCTGTGCTTCATACTCTCAACACCAATTTTCTAAACTAGTCCCCAGGCAGTAATATCAAACATAAGTCACCTTGGATAAAATTAGTCCAAATGAAGTTTAAGGGTGAGTCATATTTCGTTATTAAATGTTCGGCAGTATATACATCAAGATGGCAATTTTCTTTGTCCCTGTATCTTCTCAATTCACTCCTCTTGTTACCATCTTTGGAGTTTCTTATAATGGCTGGTATAGCTGTCAATTGATCTAAAAGTTTGTGGTTTTGTGGCAGAATCTTAGAATGTTGGCATAGCAGAATGGATGAGGTCCAAATTGGAATAATTTAAAATGTATATTTAGCTATGCGAAGATGGATTGGTGCATGATATATGTAAGTCTGTAATTTGGTTCTTCAGAAAATTTCTTTGTTTCTCGAAAGCAGGCTTTGCCATAAAGGACTACATTTAGCTCTTATCTGGTTTGTCTTTGTAATGTAGAACATTGGGTTCTGCTGGCTAAATTAATATTTTCTAGTTTTGTGAGATAGCATAAATCAGGCGAACAGTATTAATTTAGCCCCAAGCTCAAGGTACTTGCTGATATTACTCAATATATTTTAAAGGTTTTTTGCTGGATGGTTGAACTGCCTGGATTATACCTTGAAATATTCTACAGTTTTCAACCAGGGAGTTGTTATGGAAAAAACTCCCTGGTTCAACTTTACAATTACTTGCAGTGTGGAAAGATTCTCTAAGTGGCGTGTTTAGTTACTTGTTCGAAGTTTGGTCACAAGTGGCCATTATTTGACTTTCTAGCATATTTAAGGCTAAAACTGGTGACCTTAAACTGTGGGGTATTTTATGATACAGTTGAGTAGAGTCTGAATGACAGAAACACTGATTATTTAAGTAATTAATCTTTTTAAATTAATATTAATATTATAGCTTATGTCCTTATCCTGCAGGTTATAAATATCAAAACTGTGTGAAACTTGATGTTTACCTCTAATATGCAGTAGGTGTGGCATACGTGGGTTCCAATTTTCATGTTTACCCTTCAGTAGCTATGATAGGCAGTCAAGCACATGCATCACATTTTGAATCCACTTAAATTGCACTTAATTTCCAATTTCACCAAAAGCTAGCAAGAATTCCTTAAAATGAGATTGCAGTGGATCAAACTAAGACACACATGTTTCCAATTTTTATCTTTCCAATTGAAGTTTAATGAGCAAGTAATACAGAAATGGAATTTAATGCTTATTTTCCAACATGTTTTATTCATATACTTACTCATGTTTTAAAGTGCAATTTACTACACATCACATGGATGCATAAAGGAAGTTGGAAAACTTCAAAATGCTCAACATTTTAATTTCATTTTCTGAAATGAAACTTGACCAGTCAAGCAACATTTTTATGTGAATTTAGTATATTAAAAAAAAAAAAAAAACTGTTTTTAATGATTGAAAGAGATTTTACTATACTCTATCAACTGATTCTAACATACTGTATATCAATAATGATGGTGATCATGCATCAATGGTTATGTTTATTTACATGTTGCCTGGCGCAGCACATTTAGCATGCTGACACAATTTACAGAAACACGACACTCATTATCTAGAGTAACGAGGTTAATGCTTAAATACAGCTGTGATTCAACATTTTTAAAAGCTCAAGAAATTCACTTAGAGCCATTTTCTAGCCGGGCTTTATAATTTTCTATCAAGTGGCCCTGCCTTTTCTTTATTCTTATTCGACCTGTGAAGCATACTTCCTCTCAAATTATTTTGCGCTAGTCATGCATGCACACCACCATATCCTGTCATTAGAACAAAATGTTTGGAACTAAAGAGATGAAAATGTGGTTTGCCGGTAATTGCAGTGTGAAGAGGAGAGGATGAAGATTCCAGTACTCTTTACATGTACTAAAGACTGTGCAGTTCATTCTGCAATAGTCAGGGCAAAATTTGTAATGGTCGCCAAGTCATCGAAGACCAGATTTCTATTCCAACAGCGAACATCAGCTTTGGAGGTCATCTGAATCCATGGAGGACATATTGTTCTACATCAAATTCAGACTGCACAGTGACCCCACCCCCCCCCCCCCCATAATTGATAAAGTTATATCTTGCTTCATCAATTTTGGAGATATTGCAATAAAACAAAAATATAGTGGTAGGTAGTCAAGTAATTGAAGACTGACCAGATTTCTTTTCCAACAGCTAGCTAACATCAGCTTCGTAGCCTGTCTGAATCAATGGAGGACATATTGTTCTACATCAAATTCAGATTGCACAGTGACCCCCCCTCCCCCACCCCGGTAATTGATAAAGTTATATTGTCCTCCATCAATTTGGAGATATTGCAATAAAACAAAAATATAGTATGATCATCTGATAGGAGTTTTTTAATACTGGCCCCAAGCTGGTGTTCTATTCACCAAACCTACAGATCTCTCCAACAGTTCTTGTAGGTGTTGTCCATTCTCTGTTGTTTGCTACATTTCTTAAAACAACCAACATTTTCTGTGAGGGCAACCCAAAAGTAAGACATGGTTGTCCTATAGTGACAACCAGAAAAGGAAATAAAAATCCTTATAAATTTTTCCCTGTTAATGTGACTGATTAGGTTAGCCTTGTTTGATATTGGTAAACGGTTATCACACAGAAATGAAGCAGTAGCACAGCATTTTTAGTACTCAGAGTGCAAACAATTTGTAGTCAAACATTGGTAATTAGAATGACTGTATAATATGAATGAATATCATCTGTGTTAAATGTAGTTAAACAAGGATCACTCCTAAGTCCTGTAAATGTAACTTGAAGGTCAAAGTTGAATTTTGCCTTGAATTCAATATGTCAGTTTGGTGTTATCACAATGCACCAATAAAAGAAAAACCTAAGGCAATTGAAAAAGTGTGGCACACCAGACTTTCTGTTTTGCAGTAAACTGAAAAATTTGTGTAAATAATTTGCTAATTATGGGCAGCAAAATGATTTTATCCATAACTTTTCTGGAACTAGATGAAGAGCATTACGTCTGTGAATTTTAGCCAAAATGATACTCGTTAATAATCCAGTCTAAAATATCAGCATTAAACAGTATATTGTGTAAATTCTTATGGCTGTATTCTATATTGTATCCCACAGTGTTGTATTTAGACAATATTACATATAAATATCACTGCCTTTTGGCAGCTAAGCTTGACACATCCTTGATACAAGCTAGAGAGGTTTTATGGGTTACTGCGGGAGTCATCTAGAAGGAATCAGCATCGATGATAAAATGTTAAAAATATGGCAAAAAAGATGCGAAAACTACCGCAGCGCGCTGGCATTTGTACCTTGTAATACAGACAGAAATAGAAATCTGTAGGTACGGTAGATACCAGTGTAAACCCTGGCTACATACTGAGCTTGAATAGATAAAACTTATTTGATTAACATGCTAAAACTGGTTACTGTTACTTTCTGATGAACAGTGTGAATAAGGCCTGGCTGGAAAACCTTGCGAACCTTCCGAACCAGGTTCGCGGGAAATCCGCGATGCTCGCGGGAAATCTAGCCTGGCTAGAGAAAAAAAAATCGGGGGAAAAAAAAACGGAAAAAAAAAACGGGTCGAAACTAAAAAAAAAAAACATGAAGGAGCAAAAAAGTACATCTGTAAAAACAATAAGGAAAATTTCAGAAGAAAAGTTTCAGAAACAAAAGAAAAGTGTCCAGAGAGCGTGCTCGCAATTTTAGTCACAATAGCCTATAACGAGTAATGATGTGTCCCCAACCCACTCACAAAGGGAAATGTCACACAGACACACACGGCCCAGCGCGGGAAGGTTGCTGTAATAAATCAGCCTCGCGGGAAATGTTTTGAACAATAGGCCTATTGCCATTCCACATTTTTTTATACTTATATTGTATGTTAGTTAGTAAACGTTTTCTTTCGTATGAATTTGACTTCAATTCAGTGTTCCCTTTAAGGTGCGGGATTCCCTTCAACTGACTCAGTAATCCCGCAAAGAAAACATTTGTCTGCTGGAAATCCCCGCATCGTTTTCTTGCATTCGCGATAAGTTTATACTCAATGCACAACGTATTCACTTGACTGTAAAAAACTCCGAAAATCAGTAGAGAAATTACCAATTGTGTACGAAAAGTAAGTCGGTACACCTTTCAAATTTTACGAAAGATCCAGCAAAAACACTTTCGAAAAATTCACGCGAAAATGGCATATCGTGCTAAATATGCAACTAACGTCATGTAAACAAGGCTCTAGTACACCCATCAATGAATAAACGGTAAGACCACATCTGGTGTTAAGCGGGGGGAAAAGAAAGTATTTTCTAGAATTTCAAAAAATACGGAAAAATAATATCCTACCATAGTTAAGTGCATAGCAAATAGCCTAACCACCTCGTCGGTTACGGATCTCACGTAACTACAAAAACACAACTAATTGTATTTTGCAAACTTGACGTTTTCTACAAGAACATGGAAATAATATTAAGCATTTAGTTAATCATGCCAAGTGGCCTAAAACATATTTTATTACAAGGTTTACTTTCATAAAGATGGCCATAGCTAGTGGGGCCTCGATGTGCTGCGTGTATCATGGGGAATACTCCATGAAACGTTTCTTGGAAACGTGTCAAAAATGTTAATAAACAGGTGTAAGACAGGGGGATGAGCGCGCAGTTGTTTGGTAAGGTACCTGGGAAAATTCGCAGCACATGTACAGTAAGTAGCCTACCGTAGTATATAAGTAGTGTTAAACCATACTGCAGTTGTAAACTGATGTACGTATAGTGTGCGCTAGTCATTGTTAGGCAGTCTATCAACAGGGCTTTGCCGAACGTTGTTTGTTTCATAATATCGGAAGTTCTGTCAGTTAAAACTTTTTAAAGATTGTACAGTAAGGCAGATTAAATCTTTTTTCATTTTATAACATAATATAGCTACTCTAACTTTTCACTTTCAAATTTTCATCAGCTTCGTGACAATTTAAATTCAAAAAGTTGTCAGTATTTTGCATCCTCAACTGCGAATTTTTTATCGCCAGACACGCAAAAATACCAAAATTTTCCGGGGTCTTTGCCCCTGAACCCCACAAGGGGTTCAACCCCTTGACCCCACCAGGGCCCTATTGCGGGCCCCTGGACCCCGGCGAACACCGGCGCGAACACCGGCGGGAAATCGGAAGTGTGTTCGCGGGAAATTGAACAAGGTTTTCCAACACTGGCCTGAGGTATTGTAAATTTGTGCATTGAACACTGAGTTTTATACTGTGAAGCCCATTTCTTCCGTTCCTTGTAGTTGGGTGGGGGAGGGGGAATCTGGCCAGATCAAGGCAATTTATGTATCTGATATGCCACATCGAAAGGGTTTATATACCCCTTCCAATATCTTTAATTTATACTTTTAAGTGCTTTAGTCATGTGCTTGGAACAGATAAACTATCATGTACATACGGTATGTAGTGAACTGTGAAACCTATGGTTAACATGCAGCATAGGCCTACATATCATCTGAATTTCAAGAGCTGTTAATTGGATCACTTTTAGATTTTGATGATTAATAAGGATGAAATGTTCTTTAACAAAGCGTTAATAGCATCATATTTAGATTTGAAGTGAATTATGAAATGATTTAATGCTTAAACTGTTCTGTGTATCAATACTACGAACCCAAACTTAAAAAATCACCAACCTTATCAATATTCATAAAGCAACTGAAGCTATATTTGTTAAACAATGATTTGTAATATATGCGTTAAAGTTATCACATTTAATAATGCTACTTGTGCTTCCCGTTCGGGAAGTGGGGGGGGGGGGGTAGTTAGCGTATTGTATTTAATTTGTTCATGGTGAATCTGCACTTTATGAGTGTACAAGCGTAGCTTTTTCAGATTTTCCATGCTTTTTTTCTTTCTTTGACATTGGTATTATACATTATTGTGAATGTAATTGTAAAAAAGAAAAAAAGTGAAATAAACGAAACGAAACGAAACGAAACGAAGTTTATTCTATAGGCCTATATGTTTTATATGCAGACACTACGTGTATGATGTGTCAGCGATATTGTCAATGCTATCCATCTCCGTCGATCAGTCAAAAATTTCTGTGAAAGCAATTAAAAGCATTCTCATACCTCCAGTTGTCTAATCAGGCAAGATTTCAGAGCTAATCAAAATGTAAGCCAAGTGGAAAGAAAGCAAGGATCAGCTTCTTCTCTAGGGACTTCCCCCCATCCCCCCCCCCCCCAAACAAATTCAATTTAAACTTGAGATAAAGATGGATTTTCTACCTTCTCAAAAACGACAGGGTTGACGGTAATGCACTTGACATAAGACCTACAGGTAAGGTTGAAAAATCTGCTGCAAAGAGATGATATTAAGGAGTCATATGTCAGACAATGAATAGTTGAAGGTAAAAACTCAATTAAATCTAGCAACCTGACGGTGAATGTGCTAGACTTTTTTCAATTATCTTATAAATATCTCACCATTTGAATTGGTAGAAGACCCCAGAAGCATTGAAATTGATTTGACCTTAAAAGAGGTGAATAAAACAAACTCCAAATTTGCAGTCATGTTTGTTTGAATAAATGAATATTTTACGTCAAGATTACTTTTGTGTGCTTACCTGTGTATGTGCTATCGTAACACATTGAAACATGCTAAAATCTTAACTAAAATATCTTCCGAAAATTCCTTTTGTCGGCACGCACTTACAAAAATGTCTGATTGTGCACGGAGGATTTTATGTCAAGCAAACAAATTTAATCAAGAAACAGGTTAAGCATTGGCTGGCAGTAATAACATATGACCATACATTGCAAAAATGTAACAATCGAAGGACCCCTCTGATTTATGATAATAGTGAAATTTTTGTTGACTATACTTTTAATTATAAAGAGACATCGTTTATACAAGTCTTATTGAATTGAATGGCCTTGCCAAAATAGCGTAGCAGTTAAAAGTGGCATGGGCTGGTGAGGGTGTGGGGGGGGGGGATAGTAATAAAAAGGATCAATTTCCTGTCGTCCTTTATTTCCTGTTGAATTGACTTTAAGAGTTAATGAAATTAAAATTCATTGTTTATTCTCATCTCTCTTTCACAGCCTTTTTTTTACACACATTACGTACACACGTACTCTTTGCTTGCGAACATGAAGAACTTTCCATCAAATGTCCCGAGGGTACGACTATAAGCATTGACAGTGCCAACTATGGAAGACAAGTTTCCAACACGGACATGTGCGCCTACAGGTGGAGTGAGGGAGGGGTCAACAGCACCGACCTGAGGGTACCCTCAGAGGAAGATACCAATTGCAGAGCAGCTGAATCTTTGCAGGTGTGGGGACTTTAATATGGGACTTATCAATGAGTGCATGGTATGGGGAAAGGGGGATGGGAGGGGGAGGGGGTTTGTAGGTGGTGTGGGATGATATCCTCAGAGGAAGATACCAATTGCAGAGCAGCTGAATCTCTACAGGTTTGGGGACTTTAATATTGGTGACTTTTCGATGAGTGATGGGTATGGGAGGGGGAGGGGGCAGGGGGGTTGTAGGTGGTGTGGGAGGATATTCTCAGAGGAAGATACCAATTGCAGAGTAGCTGAATCATTACAGGTGTGGGGACTTTAATATGAGTGACTTATCAATGAGTGCATGGGTAAGGGGAGGGAAGTGGGAGGGGGAGGGGTTCCTAGGTGGTGTGGGATGATATCCTCAGAGGAAGATACTAATTGCAGAGCAGCTGAATCTTTACAGGTTGGGGACTTTAAAATGTGACTTTTCAATGAGTGCTTGGGCATGTGGAAAGGGGGTTGGATAGATGGCATGGGTGGGGTGGGTAGGTGGAGAGGGGTAGGTATGTGTTACAATTGCAACTGACTACCATGAATATGAGGTACATATGTTATGATTTAATTTCCTTTTGGTTCTTTACAGACATTAATTTCTAATTGTCAGGACGAAGAGATGTGTACACTCAGGGTAACCAATGAAATTTTCCAAGAGGATCCTTGTCCAGGAACTCTTAAATACTTAGATGTGACTTACAAATGTAGACCAAGTGAGTATTGAACTGTATACAACTACATCGATATCATAACGAGCAGTAGAGAAACAATGCATTAACATCTGCATACTGCATTGATACCATGTAACAGCAATAGAAATACAATGCATTTACATCTGTATACTACAGCATTGATATCATAACAAGCAGTATATGAGAAACAATGCATTAATATCTGTATAACAAGCAGTACTAGAAAAAATATGTATTTACATTATCCTTCTGTACCAGTCTTCATTCTTTACTTATAATACACTTTCCTATCTACCTAACCAACTGATATGATTATGTTTTAGCACTGTAACCCCTGATCCGACCATCAGAGAGACTCCATCTGTGACATTCCTTCTTTTTTGTCCAGTTTACCCCCTTTCTCCTCCTTTATACCATGGTACAATTCCAAAGTAAACCAAAAGAGGGGAAGGGGGGGAGTGAGTCATGACCCGGATGTGTAATCAGGAGGGTGTCGTGTTAATATGTCCTGAATTGTAATCTAAATATCTACCTAAGAATGCCTCAGACGTTGTAAACTTTTTTTCAGGGGGAGGGAGGTAAAGGGCCTCCAGACCCCCCTACACAGAATTCAGCCCCCATAGCCCCAGCACAACCCACCTCTATAAAATCCTTCACCTCTTGCCCTTCTACAAGAGTTTATCCCAATCTTTATCAGTCGGGGGGGGGGATTTTGAATTTACCCCCTCCCAACCCCTTGTAATCTTGTGCATGCTATGAGGCTGCCATTAATCATATATAGTATAACATATTACTGCTTGGAAGACTGGGCAAAATCAGAAATGATGGCTGCTGTATGTGATATCTCAATCAATGTGGGAGATGATCTTATATGTACAAGGTAATTTGTTTATGTATTCTGAGAAAAATGATTACTCATAATTCCTCCATATTTTAAACAAAAAGAAAAAGGAAGAAGGAATTGTGAAATGAAATGTATCAGATGCTCAATCTGCCGTTGAAGCACCAAGGGACAAATGTCCACCAAAAGGAAAGTGTGCGTGTGTGCGTTGGTGTGTGTGTGTGTCTGTGAAATATTCAGAAAGATGGTCAACATTATTTTCACTGTTGGAATGTGATGTCATAATGGGTTGCTCGTCCTTTGGTTTACTAAAAGCAGTGGAGTGGTAAAATGGAGTTTACTTTGCTCGACTCTAATGCCCTTTCTCCATTCTAATGATTCAGTTTTTCAGTCTATCAAAACAAATGTATAGAAAGATGGTCTGATTTTCAAATATTCTATTCTTCCACCAACTCTTTTATCAACAATATAAACCTAATAAATGCGGAACCCCGAAGAATTGGGGACTGACTTGCAGATTTTTGCTTCTTTTGCTGGAGGCAAAAAAAGGAACCAATGCAATGATGATGGTGTTTGATATGTATGTGTGTGTGTGTGTGTTTGCAAGTAAGCATGTGATGGCTTGGCTTGTAAATTGCAATAACTCAAACAGTACATTCTGTATTACTTTGATGATTAGTATGTAGAAATATCTCTCAGTGAGTACAGGAACCCTCATGGTTCTCATAGAAGTCATAAGGTCATCTGAAGGTCTCTAGCAGTCCAAATCTAAAAAAAAATATATTGTTTTCACCTGATAACTCCCTAATTATACTCCCTAAAAACTCCCAACTCCCTAAAAATCTCTGATAAAATCAAATCAAGCCCATCTGCTAAGGTCTTTAGATGTAATTTAACCAAATCTTTTATTGAATCTTATTGATTATGTTATTATTATTACGTATTTGCTATAATTCAATTTATCATGTTTATCACGTCATCATGTTATCATGTTTACATCATGGTTAAATGTATATCACATGTATATAGATGACACATAATTAATATGTAAATACTTCTAATTGTAAACACCTCATTTTCTTTTCACAGGGAGTCCTCTGCATTGTTAAACCATGTATAGGTTTTCAGAGGACTTCCCTTCACATTGTACTTTTGTGAGAAAACAAATAAATCAAATCAAATCAAATTAAAACTGATGAACTTCATAATGAGGATGTAGTCTCACCTTGATCGACAAATGAAATTTATAGCTCCTCATGGAGATAGAGGTCATATTGGGTTCAAAAGAGGTCAAAGTCTGAAAACAATGTGAACACAGTAGCTAGGAATGGAAATCTTGGATGAATGTTTGATCCACTAGAGTGAGCGCAAGAACTGATAGCTTTTTGTGGAGGTCAAAGGTTATTTGATCCCAACAGAGTTTAAAGTCTGTAAACCATGTCAACAATTTAGTGAACGAGCTCCTAAACTGAAACATGAATATACTTGATACTTGATATGAAATAGGTGCAGATCGGTATTAAAACCTTATACTAATCACTATAAACTGAAGCCAGCATTTGTTCAAAATTTTGAAAATGTTGTGTGCAGGTTACTAATGCATGTTCTCATACAAGATTTTGTAAGGATTCACCAAGTCTGTTGGCTTTGTTTTATGATTTAAAGTTACAAATCCTTGGAGGGAAGGAAGGTGAGAATGTGTAGTGGGAGCTGGTGGGACGAGCTAGCAGTAAATTCTTACTTGTAATATTCAATTCAATTCAAATCAATTCAATTCAGGTTATATGGAGGGGAATTGTCTAGCCTTCTTTCTGGAAGGCTATCCTCTTCCACCGCAAGCTGTACCACCTAGGAGTTTCTCTTTGCTGAAAAATTGCATTCCTTAGGTTAAAACATTTGATTGGAAGAAAGAAACTATGAAAGCTTAAAAGTCAGGAATATAATATATGACACCTGATATCCTCAAATTACATCGCTAACCCTTAAATTTGTAGGTTATAGGGATTGGAATCTGTTCTATGATCAGCTGCCAGGTATCTTTGGGGGTAAAACCTTTGCCGGGCTTCCCTGGGCTTAACCTTCGTTTAATGAACCTAGCAGTAGCAGGGTTAAGTCAAACAGAGGTGATGTATGTGATGGAATTTGAAAATCATCTACAGGGACGAACTCAAAAAGACATCTGCTGGTTAGATCGAGAAAGACACTGAAATTTCATCGATGTGTTGATATAGTGTTGATATACTGCCAATACTGCATAAGTGCTGTACCGTTAGGCACTTGTTCTTGTTAATAGTTTTCAAGACTGTTTAAATATTTGCAAGCAGAGTGTAAGCAAATCATCCATGAAAGATAAATGGGCTTGATCTGGAATGAATGGTTGGTTTCACAAGGAGTTTGTATTAAAGTGTACTTAATATACCCCCTAAACTTTTGAACTTATTATTTTTACTGTACACTTATACCTTGAAGCAACTCCTCACTATTTTAACCCCCATTTCCTTCCCGAAGATCTCAACCGGTAGCTGAAACATTTGTAGAATGAAGGGCGGAGGGGGGTGGGTGGCAAATTTGGGACAAACTGAAATTTGGTGCAGGGGAAAACAAAGGTGCTTGGTAAGTGCCCCATTCACCTCCATCCAGTTGAAAAGCAATATGATAGATATATCATGCAGTAAAGGGCCAAGATGTGTGTGTGTGTAAAATTATGACCGGAGTGCCTTGGGATTCCTCTCCCCATCAAATCCCCTCCCCCCAAAAGAACACAAAATATGAAGGGGAACCAGTTTTTTGCCCCTCCAAGTTTACTGTCCTAAATTTTCTATGCTGACTCGGTGACTCCTTGTGCTTGGAACAAAACTCTTAGGAAGGGCCTGCGTGCTAATCATGCATGAGTCCATAAATACCAAACTCCTTTGTGCCGTCATAGAAATGCTAGAATTAGAATAGAATTAAAAAGTAAAAGATGTAATATGACCAGATTTGTTATGCTTACATTGCATAACCGACTATGATGTTATATTCTCATGGCCAGATTTATTATGCTTGCATCGCATAACTGACTATGATGATATATTCTCGTGACCAGATTTGTTATGTTTACATCACATAACTGACTATGATGATATATTCTCATGGTCAGATTAGTTATGCTTACATCGCATAACTGACTATGATGATATATTCCCATGACCAGATTTATTATGCTTACATAGCATAACTGATTATGATGATATATTGTCATGACCAGATTTACTATGCTTACATGACAAAACTGACTATGATGATATATTCTCATGGTCAGATTTATTATGCTTACATTGCATAACTGACTATGATGATATATTGTTATGCTTACATCACGTAACTGACTATGATGATATATTCTCATGGTCAGATTTATTATGCTTACATTGCATAACTGACTATGACAATATATTCTCATGACCAGATTTATTATGCTTACATTGCATAACTGACTATGACGATATATTTTCATGGTCAGATTTGTTATGCTTTTACATCACATAACTGATTATATTCTCATGGTCAGATATATATGCTTAAATCGTTTAACTGACATATGATGATATATTCTCATGACCAGATTTATTATGCTTACATGACATAACTGACTATGATGATATATTCTCATGACCAGATTTATTATGCTTACATGACATAACTGACTATGAAGATATATTCTCATGGTCAGATTTATTATGCTTACATCACATAACTGGCTATGACGATATTTCCTAATGGCCAGTAATAAGAAGTTACTTGCATTGTCACAGGGAACTTGGTGGGACAGCAGATGGATTGAAAATTAAACTGGAATTTCTCTTGCTCTTTTCACAGATGATTTTCAAAGTTTAGTGGTGTGTGAACACAGGCATATGCAGCTGCACTGTGAAGGTGCCAACATCATAGCAATATACTCTGCAAGCTTTGGAAGGACAGAGCTTGGTAGCATGGAATGTCCATCTTACACAATGCACGAAATAGGTAAGGAACATCATCGTCAGCGCTGTTTCATTCCACAGACTTTATTGACAATTTATGCATATTTGCACGATTGAAATGTTTAACTACTTAAAGGGTGTGAAGACTCGCGCAAAAAGAAAATTCTAATGCTGGCAATCTGACCTAGTTTTGAATGAGGTGTAACAGAAGTGTTAGACACCACCATCGATCCCAGAAAATACACACACAGCTTGCTACCGTCGGTAATAAGACATTAGTGTACAGTCAGTACATACAGCTGCGGTCAATACCCACAGCACAGTATACAAACGATACAACGATGGACATCTCAGGTTCAGCTGAAGGTAACAAGGTATCACGTTTCATTACTGTCTGCATTTGTAGCGGCAAGAAGAAAACTTCACTTGCCAGCAACAGAAAGTTAACTTTTTCCGAGCGCGGCACGCGGTTTGGGGCGAGTCTTCAATGCATTTAAGACTTGAAGCCAAAGCTGATCTACGTTTTAACGATTTTGACTGTTCACTTTTTAATGCAGCTGCAAGGGGATATCTTTTCCCTAGAAATATTAAACCCTACTTTCTACATATTGGCCGGGATACTTTGGTGACCGCCAAGTGCAGTGGCGTAGCTAGGGGGGTCAAGGGGGATGTGCTCTGGGCACCGGGTTTGGGGGTGCTGAAATGGGAGAATGAAAGTAAAAAAAATAAGCACTTTGTAGAAAATATGACGAAATGATGTATGTCTCATTTTCATTTATTTATTTCCATTATATATATAAATATAAATATATATAAATAGGACAGGCATGAATATCGTTGTCAGGCATGAATACTTTCCAGTTTCTAATAAGAATCTGAATGTAGCTGTTTTTTAAATTGTGATTTCTTTTTATTACATTTCGACCGTTTTCTCTTTCACAATATTATAAGCATAATTGGGGGGGGGTGCAATTTTCTACTCTTGCACCCGGGCGCCAAATCCTCTATTTTACGCCACTGGCCAAGTGTCCTTGATTTTGAATGTTAAATGTCTGCCTTAGATGTAATGTTATCATGTAAATCTAACTTCCATCATGATGAAGGGCTCTTTACCTCTGGTTTCCTCCCTGCATGGGAATTGACTGTCAGATACTTCCTGTGTTTACAGATCCCAGTTAACTCTCCCACATCCTGATTTCTCTGTAAAAATTCTTCTTCTTCTTGACATTGTTTTGAGGCATTGAAAAGTAACACTTTCTTTGGTAAGGATAACATTTAATACTTGACTATATAGTTGTCTTCTGGTGAGTCATGGAGCAGGTTGAAGTCATCCATATGGAAATCAGCTATTTTTAGATATTATGCGAGGATGTGAAATTCTTGGGTTTGGTCCAAACGGTATGAGAAATATGATGCTCTCATCCGGAGGCTGTTTGAAGGTTTGTTACTTGAAGGGTTCCTCAAGAGACACTCCAAGTTTAACAATCACTCTTTTGTGTTTCGATGTCATTAAGATGCCAGGGTCAACCCTTAAATGGGTGGAAAATATTCATCTTATGGTTAAAAAGTTTTCTTTCTCTTACTAATGTGGGGTGATCAGCATTCTGGAATTGGTTGCTTGAAATCAGTAAAAGTCTTCCAGACACTGCACGTTCTAACCCTTATTCAAGTTCAAAGATATTTTGTATTAACGGAATAGGCGCGTAGCGAGAAATTTGCCAAGGGAGGGGCGAAGCCTGTAGGCGAACTATGTAAGCGTAGTGGCACCATGGGTTGACGCGAAGCGCACAAGAAAATTTTGGCCAAAAATGCCTCCCAGATCGCTGGAAAAGGCACTTCCCAGGCCTTGTACCTTGCATCTAAGCATTTTCTATTTTGATATTACTAGCGATATCATGAAAAAATACAAAAAATATGCTCAAGGGGTGGGGGCTACGGCAGCCCCCCTTGGCTACGCGCCTGAAACGGAACCGTAAACTTTCACTCTGATTCAGCCCCACCTTCTCGCATCTATCTTGGCATAGAAAGAACTATCCGTTTATTTGGAGAGCTGTCAAAGTGCACCTCTCTAGAAAATTGGTTGAAATAATTTCATTTTAATTTATACACTAAATTACATGTTTCATTGTTTTCTATCAGTGACTTAATGATCACAGTTGCTGGAAGCTGTTTAATTAAACCACTTGACCTGGTAAGATCCTTTGTTGGGGCTTATAGTTTACAGTAAGCAACCTCCCCATTGTCATCCTGTCCCATCAATAGTATAGATCTAGTAAGTTGTACCTGTAGTAAGTTTAAAATATCTAGTAACTTGTTGATTTTGTAGTAAACAGTTTCAATCGTGTGTTCACACATGTTTTCAGATTATAGCTATCGATTAATCAATCAATTTTACAAATATCCTGAAGGTAGACACTAGCTTATTCACAGTCATCATTAAGACTTCTGATTCTTGAAGACAACAACCTTGGTAAGCTCCTTTAAGACGGCAATATGTTTGGTGGAATTAGCCTAAGGCTGATATATTGTTTATAAATAGTCTGACATATTAAGAAGTCAAAATGCAAAATATGATGATTGAAGCAGACGAAGAGAATTAAGAGAGAGAAATATGAATACAGACAGAGGGAGAGAATTAACAGAGAAAAAATATGAATACATTTCTGTTTTTTCCCCACTCTCATTACTTGCCCTGCAATGATATCATGGCTCATTCCATATCTGAATGTCAAAGGAGTTTGCCAACCCACTGCCTTCATTACCTCGACAATGATTCATTTCATTTTACATATTTTTCACCAAAAAAAAATGTATTTGTGAATATTGGGGTATACTGTACTTTTTATTAACATTTAACATAACTGATTATTAATGTAAAAAAATAAATAAGGATAATTTTCTAACAAGGGTTTTGAGTTCTTTATCTGTTTACATGAAGACTTGCAGCACATTGAAACTGAAAAGAATTTCTTAATATTGGTATTCCATATTTTGGCAAAGATATTAGGATGTTCTAAAAAAAAATTATTTTCATTTATTGAGGGACAATACTGTTTCACTTCAGTATCCTTCATGTAACTAGCCGTACAACTAAAAACCTTAAACAATACAAGGAAATAGATACATAATTCATGCAATATTTCCAGAGTAGCTAGATTTGACTTCTGTTTCAAGATATTTTAACAAAAGTTGTTTTGCAACTAAAGTACATGAAAATTGTTTTGTAGGGCAGATTTAGCATCGATATTTTAAATATAGGATAGGAACTATAGGAATTGCTGAATAATAACGTGACACAGAAAGTTTGAAATGAGATTCTTTGATTCAAAAGGCTTTAAAATCTGTCAAGTTGGTCTTTTTTTGTCTTCTCTGTTTGAACAAATGACATTGTTCTCACTACATGAAAATATTAAAGCAAATTTGAGCATTTTATAGTTTCTAATTTGAACAATTATGAAAGGGTCTCATGAGAGTAAAGAAAATATTAATATTTTTATAATCGAAGGTAAGCAACTCCCATCTCCTCATATGTCTGAATTGATAGATTCCAGCGGAGCTTGTCATGACAAGCTAAATTATTACTTTTGTCCCGTAAACGAGAGTCATCTCGTCGAAGGAATGATCATCGTTCGCGGATGGAATATTTTAGTCATTCCTCCTAAGTCATGTGTTGCTTCATTAGTTTTTGTCATATTGATCCATGAACAACAACCCTAAGGTTAATCAAGAAACCTACTGCAGAGATTTTGCACTCTCGGAGAGATCGATTCGTGAGATTCCGACAACTAAGTCGGAGCTAGATGTCAAGATGAAAGCACCGTCGTCGAGCGACGATTTCAATATTAATCTCGTCGTGAAAACAATGTAATTAGATTTCCAGGTATTTCAAGACTGATCAACTTCCATATATATTGGACTTGTGATCTGGGTTTGTTTTGGTCGTAGCAAATGAATATTAACAAATAAAACATGAAAAAGGCTCCATAAAAAAAATTAAAAATTAAAAAAAACATTGTAAAGTAAAGACATGACAGGTATGCATACCATTCAGTCGCATTTTGTTGGATCTTATTTTGCTCATGCTCTTTAAATTACAAGAAAACTCATCGTCAACGTTAAAGCAGCAACATCAATGTCTACCACAAGTTCAATATTAAACCTCTTCCTGTAAATGCCTTAAAAAACATCTGGTTGACTTTCAAAAATCTTTTAGTTGCCACTTTGAATGGCTATATCCTCTGGCCAAAGGGAAAAATCTTTGTTATGATTAATAAAATAACAGTGAGAGAAAATCCCCACCCCACCCACCATGTTTTTGGTAAGGTGATAGTACATTGTGTAATGTCTGTGATTTCACAAATGATATTTTTCATTGTGTCCCCAATTTTGCCCCCATTCAAGTTGTGCCACACTCACAATTAAATGTGTTTGGGATTAGTTCTGATGCGAAACACAGATGCAGGTCGGTCGTTATCTCGTCACAACATTGCTACTGATTCAAATAAACAGCTGTGTAATTCTTCCAAGGCTATAGAATCTTGTCACATTCAAACTGAAAACTTTACATTTCAATATTATTCTTTTAAAGCTCTCTTGGGAGGTATTTTACAGTTATGGTTTTAATAGAACAGTAAATGTTACGGTTCTGGTGATGGAATATATAATATTATAATAACATGGGAAAGGTAGTTGCACTAATACTTGAAACTTGGCTGATCCCTCATTTATATTTGATGTATATAGGCTTGGAAGAACTCATAAATACAACCTTAGAAAGTTTGTTGGAAGTGTAGCGTAACTGAAGGAAATGTCGCTGCAAAGAATACTGCGAAAGAGATATTAAAAAAAAATTACACTATTTACAATGTATATTTACATAATGTGTTGATATCCTATATAGCTCTGTGGTGAGTGGGAAATTATATCAAATGTGGAGTCTAAGAAATATTATTTTAAGATTGTTTCACTCTTGGACATTGAACTTAAGGAAGTCAGGATGTTTGTTTCTGTTGTTAATAAAACAGATGGTTCCTGTTATGTACATGTATTTGTTGCATAATATTTATGTTTATCTTGTGAGATCACAAATCAATTAATTTCTACACATGTATGTAGCACAAATTGTATTTGCTGGATTTACAACAAAGTTTTGTCAGTATTTTCAATTACTTATAACTTATCTTCTATGTCTAAATGGAGAATAATATTCAGTTACAGTGTATGTACTTTAACCAATCAAAGACTTCATGTAGTGAATATTTAAGAGTGGGTAAGGAGGGGGGAGGGGTGGGGATTGGGTTGGTGGGTACAGGATGGTGAGCTGGAGGGAGAGGAGCCTGAGTTTTTGTCAAAGTTGTGGAAATGATTGGCTACTGTTGACAATTGTTTTTGGTCTTCCCAGCATGCATGAGTGCAAAACTGATTTTCTGGAAACTCCATGGTAAATCACGTATTGGATCATTATAACTAAATACAGTAGAACATTTTGCTATTTTGTGTGCTTTATAGAAACCACAATTTTATGAGAATTGGAAAAGTTTACAGTTGAAGAAGACTCAGGAAGAAGAGAAGAAGGATCAGACAAGCTACCATTATTATAGATATAATTAAAAAAAGGAGGTTTGGCTTTGTTATGTAAATAAGTGTTGAATATGTAAAATATTTGACATTCTTACATTCTTCTTGATACATTTTCTCACCAGATTGCCAAGCAGAGAATTCACTAGAAGAGGTCATGAAGAGGTGTCATGGAAGGAGAAACTGCGCTCTGAAGGTCGCTACCAAAGTCTTTGGTGATCCCTGCCCGGAGAGAACCCATAAATACCTGAACGTGGTGTATTCGTGTGGTGAGTATTTCTGATATAGTTTAGTAATGCATGTGTTAAAGTAAGAGGGCCTGACGTTTCGATCCTAGCAGGAACTTCTTCAGAGGCTGAATGAAGATGATCCTGCTGGGATCGAAACGTCAGGCCCTTTTGCTTTTACACATTCTCTTACACAGGCTCTTTTAGTGGATAAGCAGTTTGCTAACAGTTTTGTTTATTTTGATTTATAGTTTAGTAATGATGGCATTTGTTTTAATCTATTCAAGAATAAAAGAGAAAAAGGACCTAGAAGTGGGATATATTCACTGAGCTATCCTCAAGTTATAATCTGAATATTGAAAATAGAATTTCAAGTTTCCTTTTGTGATGTTAGCTCATGCGGTTACCACTGTTGAGCTGTGCGCTGTGCCTGTCTATATGTCTGGTATGTTAATTAGCAAAGCGATATTGCTGAAACTGATTACTAATTACCCTTGACTGATACGTTAAAGCTTAATACTTAGTTATATTTAATTAAAACTTAAGGAAGTATCCACAGCAAAATCCATAAAAAGCACACATTTATTTGACATTTTATATAAATATCCTGGCTGGCTTTGACTTAAGTAAATTATTTAGCATCACAGCAAACTTCAAATGTACTGTGGTAGTTGATCATAAATGCTGTTGGTCATTTCAAAGCCTGGACACTTATGATATCTTGTGGGAAATTCTCTTTCTCTTCCCTCTTTTCCCATCCCATCCCATCCCATCCCATCCCATCCCATCCCATCCTCCAGCCCCCCCACACCCCTACTCCTACAGGGGCATTTTTTGTAATATGACATCATTGAATATCATTCCCAAGCAAGTTTTCTTGTTCGCGTATAATTCATTCTGAGTATGAAAACAATGAAAGAATTCATTGATGGGTATACTAACCAGATGATACAGATACCCTGGCAACATGAATGTGTTTATAAATAGTATATTAATATTCTGTGATAGGTGTGCCTTTCAATGGATAAACATATGTGTATCAAAGATTCAGCCTTGTCGAGTCTGTGTAATTATGAAGAAGTATTCACTCAGAAATAATGCGATGATATATAAATCAAACGAAACGTCATCGTGAGATTCCACTTACAGGCTAGATTTACTCGATAGTTAGCTTCCTCTTACAGATAAACAGATATATATCATCCATTTCTCTCTTTTTGATCAATTCCAGCACTGAGATATAAAGTGTATATTTAAACGCAACTTCGTTGCAAGCGATACGCGCTGGCAGGATCGCATTCTGATATTCACATTCAAATAATTAATTTTTCATCTTATCCTGAAGTTTTGTCTGTATATATTGAATACTTTTGATTGAGAATGTAAACAATTTGAAGTATCCAAGAATATTAATTCTCTATCATACGAGTCGGAAGTGATATCATTTCAATTAAAAGTAGAGAGATCGTATCTGAAGCAAGTTTGCTCTCTCTTTCCATTTTCTGAGTAAACATGATAAAAGTTCAACTCTAACAGAGTGCATGTTACCCTTTAATGTCCCTTTGAATGTTTGAAGTGAGTTGTGAATCCACAAACAGTGCTAACATATGTGCAATGAGTAAGGAGCTACATTATCCACTGAATATTAATTTCTGTTTTTCCATGTCCTGTTATAAATGTATCTCTTTGAAAACCATTAAAATGCTTAACTTAGGCATACTACAATATGTTCAGGTAATTAGTTCATATAAAATAAGAGGGAGAGAGATAAAACTTGTTAGGATGCTGCTAATCTACTGTAGAACACCTGCTTAGAAGTTAATGTATTAAGAGTGAAATGCTCTGATGTTGCTATTTCAGCAGGAGCTTCTTCAGAGGCGAACTGAAATAGGAAAACAGAGCACATTTCATTATTCTGTGTTATGATTAATTTGTCCGTCCATCTGTAGATTTTATTTATGTCCTCTTGTTTCTGTCTGCCTATAAAGAAGATCCTAGCAGGATCAAAACATCAGATTTTCTACATTTAACATATTTATATCAAAGAGATCAAAGAATCTAGTTTGACTAGCATTTGAATTGGTCATTAATTGGGTTTGCATGTGGTTAACATTAATGGGAAAAAATCTTTAATTCTCTCCACAAAAGATTTGGCAGCAGTTAATGAAATTGCATAGCTTTTAGGGATAAAAGTAAAAAAGTATGTGGGGTGTAAAACTATACACATGTCCTAGCTCGACCAATTTCAGTGACACTTAGATCACTGATATTGATTTACATTTCCGAACCCAAAAATGTTTGTTATCTTAAACTAGGGTATAAACCCCAATGGTGAAGAAGCATTCATTGTTTTACCTCAAATTCTAGAAATCATTTAAATTCTCTGTATTTCGTACAAGATAGACCAAAAAAACATGGCTCTTCCCTAGTCCTCTCCAGGCCATGTTTTTGCCATTTTTCCCCTTGTCTTTATTTTTAGTTACAGATTGACAAATCACATTCATGTCCAGTAATAATGCCAGCTCTATTCTGAGCCAGCATGATACCTATAAAAGAGAACATTAAAAAATGTCTTTCCTTAGAATTATGGTAACATTACACCTATTTATTTATGTCATTGCTGTCAATATTGAGTCCAAAGGTCTCGTGTTTAATATCAAGGTAGATGACTAGATGTAGGTTGAAGTGAACCCAGTCAATTAAAATAACCAGACTCTTTGATGGACCAGTCATAAGCATGCAGCCCGACCGTAATAGTCCTACTAATGATCATCGTTAACATTCCAACTCAAAGGTTTTGCGACTCTTGCAATGAGAGAGACAGTCGCTGATGATGCGGTCAGGGGGGGGGGGGACCTGTTTGTGCTCTGCTGCTGGTTCCATTTTGCTCAACTTAATTGGCCGAATGACATCAAATCACTTTGATCTCGAACTTGATCTTTGTTCAGGACTATAATACAAGTGAAATTTAGGAAATGACATAGTTATCTTGGATAGTATTGATAGGTTCAGGTGTAAGGTAGTATTGGTTTATCAGGGTATTAACATAAGGAGTTCAAAATAGAATGTTAAATAACAAGATGTGAATGTCAAGTGTCGAATAGCTTGCTATTAGGATGGCGACGATGCCCTGCTAAGTTACATCGAGTGGGAGGAGATGGAGGGTGGTGTGGGGGTGGGAGAGGAGGGTAGGTGGCCAATTTGGTGGCCAATGGGATCTAGTACTTTAGGCAGGAGTGTTAGAACAGTGGAAAAATTGGGGGAGCTCCAGAATGGAACCAAGGGGCGTAGACACCAAAAAACTGTCAGAATGTTTTTTTTCTTCACAAATGGAAGAATAGATAAAAAGGTATCATTCATTGTCCTACAAAACATATCCCATTGCAATTTTATTCAAGTTGGAGATAAAACGAAAAAGAAAGAAACACAAGTGGAAGGGGGTGGGGATGTTTGTCCCCAGGGGTGGGGATGTTGATCGCTCATCCCTCAGTTTTTGTGCCGTCTGTTAATTGACAGTGTGCCAGTTATAATTGGTAGCAGTCTTAAGGGGTAGTTTACGGTATCTATGCATTCATCCCTCAGAGATTTAAAATAAAATGAACATATGAAGGGGAAAAAAAGAGCATTGTTTGGAAAGAAAATTTGAAGGACTTGTAATAGTTAAACTTGGATAGTTGCTTAACTTGTGAATTAAAAAAAAAAATAATGTTACAAATACTGTCTCTACAGAGGGCGCTATGCAGAATTTATACTCTAAATCCTGCAGTAGGTAGGTAGGTAGGTAACAGGAAAAATGAAAGGAATAGGTGAGAATATTTATGAAACACAATAAGAAATGCAACCAATTGACAAAGTTAAAGGAATGTTGAGTAAAACTTGGAATATTTTTGACAGACTTGACAAATTTATTACCATTTTTTTATTTCAGTCCTTTTGAGCTATTTTGATATAAAATGATTGAAGATCCTTGTGAATTTTCTATGTAGAGTAGGTTATTCTCATTATCTGTTAGGTAAGTCTTGTTACAAGTTTGATTTGATTATCCACCAAGAGAGCATTTTCTTATCTTAATTTGTTTAGTTTTTTTGTTTTTCATGAATTTGGTTATCACTTCACGTATAAACACATCAGATTCAACATAACAAAAGTTGTAATTACATAAATTATATAATTTTGGGCTATTTCTGTCATAACCGAGTATCAACATGTCAGGAGCAAATTTTGAGCCAGTTCAGCAATGGTTTGTCTACATAATATCATTTCTGCATGATTTAGACAATGCAGCTTCTCCTCAGTATTAAAAATATCAAGCAAAATACAAAGTCAGGCAAAACTTTGAAAATAACAAGTTTTTTTATTTTGATTAAAATTTTGCATATTATTTAGCTTTTTAAAGTCCTAGCTGGGACAGATTTACAGAACCATGACAGAAGAAGAAGAAAAAATATCATCTGCCAAACATTTTGCTCAATTTTAGGAGTTTTTTCCAACAATGGAAATTTTGATGTAATGATCCCCCCAAATTGATACAATATATTATTGCCTGCTGCCCTCTAAGTATTGAAAGTTTCTATATAGCACCCTCTATAGTGATACAAACAATATACTCTGTTCCCTTCTGTCGTGGTCACATTCTTTAGACACACGCATCTTTACGATACAACAGAAAGAGTGTTTATTACGTTATGCCACCATTATCAAAAAGAACTTCACTTTCACCCTGAACATTTTGCCTTATTATTAATAAAACATGGAAAATATTATGTCAATTAAGGAAATGGATGCTCATCAAAATGAAGGGGATATGACATTTGAAGAAAGAATTTTGCTAAAGTAATTAGCACATTCTTTTTGAAGGCTAATTAAGATCTCACATTACCAGGACAGTTCTGTTGATGTTTTTGTGTTTTAACCTTTGAAGTTTCATTGGATTATGATTATCCTCATTCTCAAGTGAACAGTTCCTATGGAAGTGATTTGTGCATTAAATATATCAATCTGGAACATTGGTATGTTGGCTTAGCCTGCTGCGGAATACTGAAGACTGTTTATCAATTGTGTCTGTAAACAACTTGGCTGATCATTAGTAAAGAAGTATGTAACATTGGTTTGAATTTTCGAATAATTAACCAAGTCATCTCTTGGGCTCAAAAAGAAATTTAAGTTAAAAAATGAATCACAGGGAACAATCTATTTGGAATCTCATGAAAGCATTTCTTTCCCATTTTCAAATCGCCGTTTTGCATCACAAATGGACAGATGTACTAAATATTGTTTTTAAAAATAGAACCTTTAGAATTTAAGGGGTTTATTAATAAATAAATTACAAAATTGGTAAGACCAAAAGATTTTAAGTTAAATGTTGGTTCCTGTGTGAACGTTTCTTCAAAAATACGAATATGTTTTAGGAATCCATTTAATTTAAGCTGTATATATTACATTTAAGTGTTAATAATTTAATGGTACCACATGTAATCCACTGCAAGTATGTTATTTTAATTCAAATTTGCCATTTCCCTTACAAATGCAGATATCTTTTAATGTTTATTTATTTGATAATAAACTACACAATCCGCAAAACTCTCAAAGTTGCAAAATGGATTTTCCTATGATCAACACCTATTCAAACTTTACATTTTAATCATCTTATATAACATATAACCTGCTCAATTAAAGAAATATAATTTATTGAAAATTGCAATAATTTTATGGTGCCTTACTAGATCATCAAAAGAATGATCGTATTTAGGTACTTTGAAGATGTAGCCTGCTACTACACTGGTCCACCAAACTTCCATGATTAAGGCAATTTTAAATAAAAGCCATCAATTTTGAAGGCCTTGCAAATGACAACAAGAAAACGTTACAGTTACAATTGTGTGGGACACAATATTTTTTTTCTGTCTGATTAAACTTTGTAAATTACTTACAACATAGTGGAAACCACAAAGATCTATTACTTAGATTGTTGGATACTCAAATAATAAATTTCAGAATATAACATGGCTTGGTACAGACTGAAGCAAAGTCTTAAACTCAATACAAGATACATATCTTGACATTTCCTTGCCATGTCAGAAGGCATTTATGAAAATGTTCCATATTTTCTCAGGATGTTTCATCCTGTCTTGGTAGATTAAATTCTGTCTCCACTATTTCCATATTAATGAATGTATATATTTCTTGTTATGATGAGAATCCTAAATAGTGTTACCAGGGAGGTGCTATTAGATAATGAAAGGCCTTTGTCTGATATAGAACTGTAAAAAAAAAATGTCACAAAGACCCTCCTCACCACCCCCCCCCCAAATAATAATAATATAAAAAAAAACATGGCAAGAAATATTTTCCTAAGATAACCCTTCTTTATGATATTTGAACTGCTTTTGTGGCAAGCATGATTTCCTGTTTACTGTGACCTTTGACATGGCATGTCAACATGAAAATGTCAAACTTGCTGCTGTCAATTGCTATATGAAGTAGATATAGCTGATCTTCATACACCCCTGGTACTTTTACCACATACCTTTAATTACTGAATTATCTCTGCCAATTTACTACTTTGCTTGTTTCTCCAGGACTCTATATTCTCTTAGGCTGTTTAAATAATTTAGTGGTCTTTGATCAGTAATATTATCTTTTATGAACTTACACTTCGGGGTACGATTTTTGTGTATTTTAATGTAGATTCTGGTAACACACTGACCCCTGAGGGGGCCAGTGTTCAATTACAACAGAAAGAATGCAGCGAGGATGTGGCGTGGTATGTGAGCAATGAACTTCTTCATCTATTAATAGTCTGATGAAATCAAAAGTGCAATAGAACAATTTCTGTCGGTGGAGTTGCACGTACAGTAGTCTCAGACCATAGTACCTTCTTGCATGAACGCAGAGACAACATGTTGTAGCATCATTCATGTTTCTTAATGGATGACAAACTGCTTAGTACATTTATATATATGTACAGTTCATATGTCTGAAGAATGTTGAGGATGTTACTGATGGCAGTATCATATTGTTAGTAGTATATAGTTGTTGGTAGTCGTACTTGATCATTCATGTTTCTTAATGGATGACAAACTGTTTACTACATTTATATATATATGTACAGTTCATATGTCTGAAGAATGTTGAGGGTTTATTGATGGCAGTCTCATATTGTTATTAGTTTAGGGTTGCTGGTAGTCCTACAAAAAACAAAAGCAACAGCAACAATAGTGAAGTAAAATGCAAAAGTTGCAAAAGTGTTTGCTTGTTTGCGCTGTCCGTTTGCAGGATAACAATATGTTTTCAAGCTTGCATAAGATTCAAATATACTTGTGAAAAATTACATTAGCTTGTAGTCATGTTTGCAAGTCTGGGTATTTCCAGTAATATGCAACATCTCTGCCAAATTCTTATAAGCAAGTATGCATTTCAACTGTGTGTTTGCAACACAAACCTTTCTCTGACATGATCCATTCGTGGGATCAATAGTAATACATAATTGAGAGTACAAACATTAAAGAGAGAAGAAACTGCCACAAAAAGCCTGCGTAGGTAAATATGTCAAAGTTAGAGGGTCTGAAAGACAATCATTACTAGCAGGTTCTTCAGAGACTAACTGAAACTAAAATAAACATACAGTACCAAACTTGGTGGAAAAAAAAGAAGAAAAAACAGGAATGAAGAAAAAAGAGGAAAGAAGAAGAATAGTAGAAAAAACAGGAAAGCAGATAAAACAAGAAAGGAGAAAAAGGAAGAAAACATAGGAAAGAAAAAATATAGAAGAAAAATCAGAGGGAAAAAAAGCAAAAAGAAAAAACAATAAAGAAGAAAATAGAATAGATAGAAAAATGGGAAATTGAAAAGAAATGAGAAAGAACAAAATAATGAGGGGAAGAAAGAGGAGAAGTAAATTAAAAGTTCCAAAGTTAGCTGATAAGAACACAACTGTGAAGGATGCAGTGCATGATGACATCAGACATTACATATTATAGGCTCCTAGACTCAGGACTAGATAATGTAAAGTCCTTACTTGGCTCATAAATTGCAGTGCTCACCAGGCTGTACTTCGTCGTTGATCTAAACCATCCGTCTGTTTTTTTTTTAACACAAAGACATTATTTGCTTAGTCACAGCCACCTGTTATCCCTGTTTGCACATTTGAAAATGTTCTCGTTGATTAAATTTACTTAAGTTCATTTGCATATGAATAGGTTCTCAATAGGATTATACCATTATTTCTTGCATTTGTTTCTCCTCTGTGCACACGTGTGTGAATCATGCTTCTGTTATTATGTTACATCATGACATAGAGCTATATGCAACTGTTAATCCTCGTTTGATATGAGCAGCCATATGTGTCGTTTAAGTATTTAATTAATCTTGAACCTGAGAGTGCTTTGGCTCTGCGGAGATGGTGACATTATTAATGAATTGCATGTCCTTCCACTCGAGTGCATTGAAGCTTAAGAAGTACTTCTTCTGGTGTGTTTAATGATATTGCCAGTACAGTCTTCATAAAGATTATGAGCAACTCGGTGAGTTATCATTTTGCATTCTTTCAACAAGTACATACTATATATGATCTGCTCTGGGAATTTGGAAATCTGCTCTATATGTGCTATATACTTCATCGTCGTCGTCATCAGGGTTTGAAGGGGTGGGTTAATTGGGGAGGAGCAATCCCACAGGTTAATTTCACAATGGTTGCAGTTGGATTTTACATGGCATTGAACAAGTTGCATTTTCTTCTATTGTTGTCAGGAAACATGTGCAAGAGGTGAATTCTGAATTGTAGTCAAGCAGATAATTATCATGCATTGTCATTGCGTGGGTTTAATTGTTATGTAAGAGCAATGTTAATAATTGTTACAAAGATGAACTAAACATTTGCTTGCTTTAAGTCTCTCTCGAGCATTATAATGGCCTCATCTGTAGTTTGTGCAGACACATTCAAACTGGCTGTAGTCAAGGTTGCATGGAAACTTGCAGTTTTGTGTTGGTTTTGGTCTCCAGAATTCAGAGAAACTTGAAGGACAATGTACAGCAAGAAACTCTTGGTGCCTTTTGATTATCTGGAATTGAGTACTGTAACATTTTCAATTTTAGTTGCAACCTTAAATACAAATTTGAACTTAGAAAAAGCATGTTCCGAAACTTCAGATGGTTGAAATAAGATGTTGAATCCTGTCTAGTTTTACATTCAGTATAACCATGGAGCTATTACCGAAATAGCTCCATGGTATAACCATGGAGCTCTCGTTTATAGCTCCATGGTATAACATACAAAGTTAAGTGCTCAATATGCGGTTCTTCTTCTTGTTAGACCTCTATCCCTCTTTTTTTATTCAGAGGCAAATTTGTCTTGTTGCCCTGAGGGCTATTGAATCAATAACCACAGGACACTGACCCTGTGAACTGTTAGTCAACTTAAAGAGGCTGCTGCACTATATGGGTTGAATTTTGTAAGCTGTTATAGTCAAAAGAAGAATATCGAGAGTAGATTTAAGAAGCTGATTATTTGATGCAAACAATATAGTAAACAAAATTAAAAGTAATGTAATTATAAGGAAGATTGTCCACATATAGGAGCGAAGGTTCAGTAACAGTAGGGGCTGACAACATCTGGGATAATTGTATCACATATGCTTTGAAGGTGTGTATAAGATCGCTTTGAAAGTGTATCAGTTTCATAATATGATTAGACCCAACCAAAGACGGCCAAATTGGTCAACATTGTGGTCAAGTGCTTTTATCCCTTTGTACCTACCCTATCTCATGATCCTACTTTGAATTTTCCTTCCTTGAAAAATAATTAATTGTTAATACATCCCCTCCCCCCCCCCCCCTCCTGCTGCTGGATGTCTGAGAATAATGTTGGAATGCTTGGAGACTTCAAAGAGGACAGTACTTTTGTAAAGATTTGGTGTTTTGGAGGTAATATAGAGGACCTTTAAACTTGTGGTTTAGGTGACCTTCTCTGTAAGTGAGTTTTTGTTAAGGCATGGAGCTATAAACATAGCTCCATGGTTAAGGGTAAATACTTCCATGATGGCATCCTCCCCTGCTCTTTTTCCATGGATGGGAGAAACATGACAAGGAAAGTGGTAAAATTATATTGCATACTACAGTAGCATCTTACCAGGGAGCATACTACTCCAGCTCCCTGATCTAACACTGCGTCTATGAGAGGAGGGGACATCTAGGAGGGGACATCTAGGAGGGGACATCTGACATTCCTTCTAAGAGAGGGGGGTTTCTCTACCTGTGAATTATTTGCTGAGGGACAGGAACTTATCTACCCTGTGAAGGGAGCACAAGGAGAATTGGTAGGTAAGAATGACAATAAATGGATAGTTGGATTTGTACCACAGTGGTACTGTCTAACTCTGTATAAAGAATTGTCCGTTTTCAATGTCAGATATGAACAAAAGTATGTGTAAAAGTAAGTTGACTTACTTTTACACATTCTCTTACACAGGCTCTCTAGTGGATAAGCAGTTTGCTAACAGTTTTATGTTATTTAGAGGAACAATAGTAGTGATTGCAAGATGATGACATCACTAATGACATATCTTTATAGATGTAAATTGTCTAGCCTTTTATTTTGCTGGAGAAAATAATGTATTGACGGATATGAATTATTGACCGTTGACGGACATTGGTCATTGTTGTAGTCGTCCGGTGGTATTTGCTAGAGGCCTTGCTGTATCATTTGAAAGCAGACTAGTGTGGAGAAGAGTTATTAAATATAATATTATGGTGTAAGTTGAACAATTATGTTCTTCTAAGTTACTGTTTAATATTGATTAATCTTTGTGGGAATTTCTCAAGTATTTTACAATCTCTGTTGTTATATGTAGAGCAACATTCTTCACATTAATTACACTAAGTTGTACTCGGTTAGCCAGGTATATACATCAAGGTGAATTACTTGGTCGTTAGTCTGCAAGGAATGTGTAACCGTTAGTAGGCTACATCATTAGGACTTAATTTAACTGTTGGGGGGAACACGATAATGCCCTGTAGGGGTTACAGGACTCAAATCTGATATGAAAATGTCAATGTAGAACATGAATTCCATCTGAAATTGTGAATAATGAAAATCTAATGAAATCTCGGTACAAGAATAACCAAAGTAGACACAATAGAAAAAGGGGGGGGGGGGAACTCACCCAGAAGGGATAAACTTAAGAAAGAAACGATTGAAAGATATCAAGTGTTGAGGCAATTGTTTTACAAAGCAAAGAAAGATTGCCCCCCCCCCCACCAACCCCAAAAAAGGAAAAAAAAGAAGGAATTAGAAGAATGCTATAATAAATTGCCTTTATAGTTTAATTCCAACCTTTCTCAAGGTTTTCAGCCCCATTTTCTTTCTATCAACAATTTCCACTTGTTCTTGAATGTGAATATTTAACCTTTCTTCAATGAACTAAAAACTGAATTACACTGTAAATTATGTGGTAGTAAATGCACAAGCATTTCTCCTGTTTCCCACCATTCCCTTTCCCATCCCTATCCATTCCTCTCTCCCATTCCATCCACTTTTCCTCCCCCAGCCACCAATCCACCCCCCCCCCCCCCATCCTCATCTAGCCCTGCTCTTTGTTAACAGTCACAGTGATCTTTCGCATATATGTGTTCTTTGTTTAGGCTATCTTCATTGTTTCAAAAGTATTTTAATAATGGTTTACTACTTGTTAACAGTCCTGACAAAGATAGCAACTTCTTGTTCCCTTTGTTCCAAGTGTAATGGCCTATATCTCTAGCACCGCATGAACCCACTTTTGTTGAACTTTCATTTTATAATTAATACTCTGTTTCAACTTTCTGCTGCTTCATAAATATTGCATATCCTCAGAACAAAGAAATGTCCACTTGTTATCTAGTCTTTGTTTCAATTAGTGGTTGTTGTCTTATATAGAAGACCATATATTTAATTACCAGTTTAAGTTTTATTCCTTTGGATGCTTGGAATGGATTTAGTGGAACCTCCCCACCAAACGGAACAAAGCTATCAAAAATAAAAACAGAGATAATAATTTAGTTGCAAGATCATCAAGCAGAAAAGATTCCAGTTCCGAATGTAGAAAACAGCCGTTATCATTGCGGGTAATGATCTTTAAACAATAGGGGTATTAAACATGTACAAAATCTGTTTTTGTGTTTTGAAAAGAAGTTGGTTGGCATTTGACAGGAAATATTGACTGTCTGGAATTGGCAGTGCATGGGAACAAACCGGGCAGAACGTACAGTATCAGCACAACAATGAGAAATACAGACTGAATTATTATTCAAACAGAGCAGTGTTGTGGGGATAAGAGAATACAGAAGGTTTGAAATTATTGAAGTGTGATGAGTGTGTGAGTTTCTATTAAAACGTGAATCTCTTTGTGGTGAGGAAATATTAAGTTCCTCAGTTGTGTCTTGTTGAGCTTGTATCCCAAATTTGGCATGCAACAGGACCATCAGGTTTAAAACTACATATAAAGCAGCAAAATTTTGTCAAAATTTTAACATGTTTATTTTGATACCCTACGGTCTTTCTGATGAAACCTTTTTTTCTCTGGGAGTAACAAGTTTGTGATGTTCTAAGACTATAATCCAGTAAAGCAGGGAGAGAGGAAAATTATGACCCAGTGTAGCTAAGGAAGCCTCAATTACAATACAACACCATTTCGTTGTTTCAGTAGGGTTCAATAGGGTGAACAAGTCTTAACAATATTTAAATAGTCAAAGGTTGCAAGTGACTATTAAAATCGAAATTTTTAAATCTCAAAATGGGCAATGTTATCAGCCAAGGGTGTAACAAGCCCTTCCATGTCACCGTTGGTCAGACATAAATTCATTCAACTCCCTCATTCCTTCCTCAGCATTCTTTCCCTCCTCCTCCCATTCCCTCCCCCCCCCCTTCTCTTCTTTCTTCTTAAGCTCCCTTTCTCACTCCCTCCCTTTTCTTCGTGACCAAAGGTTTGTCATGAATGAACCTTCCATGCTCACATGTACACAGATCATCCTAGTCTTGTCAGAACGTCACTTACAGAGAACTCATAAAATTTTAAAAAGCCTGTCCCCTCTTAAATTTACCCAGGCTCTATGAACGCTGTGAGCCAATTATTCACAGTATCAGATTTTGAGTTAGAAATAAAAAAAATATATAAAAAACCCTCTTCAATTACAAGTGGACAAGCTTCTAGTATATTATATATGTGTGTAGCCCATCTAACAAAGCATGAACATCTAGGTTTTTCTTCAGCCTATGGTGTTTAAAGTAATATGGTATGTCCAATGCAGTATTGAAATTAAGAGTTATTCTTCGCCTCACACAGTTGGACCAAAGAGATACAGTGGTTGTCCTTGAAGTGGAGGCCATCTTGACCTAATTACATAACCAGCTTGAGCTGGTTTGGGTTCCTCTAGACCAGCAGGGAAGAGTGCTGGGCCAGGAAATCAAAGGCAGCCGTATCTCGAAATTAAATTGTTTCAGTTAATTTATATTCCTTTTGGTGATTTGTTGCCGTTTGCTCCTTGGTCGATATCATGCAGTATGTGGGCCCTTAGCTCAAGCATTGTATTAAAGCACACCATAATATGTTCAATGTGCTAATTTTAGTTTATCAATTTCTAAAACTCACATGTGGTTGTGGAATTGTACTGAATCGGTCCTGCTACTACAAATAATCTCCCATATATATCATCAGTATTATTTTGGTTTGTTTCACCATACAAGCAGTTGTAGGGAGCTTATAACATTACAGTGTAGGTCTCAAATGCTTGTACCCTCATCCCCCACCCTCCTCCCCACCCCCTCCCTCCCCTGGGTTTGTTGACAGCTTTTCTCTTGTTTCTTTGTTTTGTTGTTTGAATCAGATATCTTGTCTCAACTGTTTATCATTTTTCACACAAATTGCAATGAATATTAATTAAAAATAACTGGCAAAATATTACTTTTGAAGAAGGCCGATCTATAAATCTTTTTACAAGTAATAATACTTATATTATATAGCCATTCATTTATTCATTGCTCCTTCGAATTTACATTCCAATTTACATTGAAAGGAGATAACAGTACAAAAGAGTTACTCATCAGTTAGTCCAGTCTGAAGGCAAGGAATTTCATTTAGTTTCCCTCTAACCACAAGAGATTTAACGGATAGATCATGTTTCTAGATTTGCATTTTAATTTACATACTCCATGAGCAACCAACCGCATGAAACAGTCAGATATGTGAAGATTGAGGTACAAACTTTGCAATTGACTGTGAATGAAGGGCCAGTTCAATAAAACTAGCACAGCCTGACCATATCAGTCTGAAACTCGGCGTAGTGTGTAAAAGTGGCCCCAAAAATGTGACAATTAGTTAAATCCCTTCTTAATAATGGAATGGTCCTCACATCAAAATGATAAAATATATTATTATACAATAATTTATTCACTCTTTGTAATTCCTACGCGAAAATCTTGAATTAACTCATAATGTGGTTCTTGATTTCTTATTAGTCCCCACAGTTTAATGCTGAAAAAATATTCCTAAAATATCTTTTAACAGATACTCTTTTCTGTTGCAGTATATGTGGCTAAGTGCTATAAAAGTTGTGATTATAATAATAATAATAATAATAGGCAGTGTATTTTACTTCTGGCAATACTCTATTAAAGCAATACTAATGCAACTTTTTGAGCTGATTTTGTTAATTATTTTTGATAGATACTAAACCATATACCTAAACCCAGATAAAAACACCTTTCAGTAACTAGACTTGTAGAGTTTCATCAAATTCCATTTTGCTTTTCCCACATAATTATATAATAACATCAATTTGAAAAAGTGTCTAAACTGACTACAGAATATTTTTTTTGTATTGTTTGTAGAATATTATATATTCCCTCAGAAGGTTTGCAAATCATGAATTTGACAAAAAAATCAAGAACCTTAGGTATTTCTTGAACTTTGTCAATTTAACATTCTGTTACATATATAATTATCACATTTACTTTGAAAATTGCTACAATTATCATAGTTTGACACCACAAAAAAAAAAATGCAATCCCTCCTTATTAACAACAACACATATTTGTCTTTCATTTGGATATCCTTCAAATTGTACAAACATATAAAAGCACACAGCCATTGATCATCAGTTTAACCTTGTGTCAGTTGGTTCAATTACCCACCACGTTGTGGTTGCTGATCATAAAATAAGGCAAGGTATTTTGGATTCTCCAAAGCTCGGGCGTTAGGAAATTATTTCTCGGACATCTTCACGGGACAAATCACCCCTCGCTGAGTCGGACTGTCGGCCGGCTATCTCGGCAGTGAAGCGTTCTTTCCAGGTACTAGCAGTGAGTAGTGAGTAGTATTGAGCGGCGGCATATAGGTTGTTTTGTTGAAACTGACTATTAGGAAGTCGTCACATCCTTTTGCGACTGATTAATTGCAATCGTCTTGTGCATATATTTGTAGGGTCCCCCCTCATGATGTTTGCATTTTGGATTTTGACTTGGAAGGACTGCAGCTGCTGTTAGTTCATCTATAATATTTCCAGTTAAGCGTTCAGCTTTAATAGATATCTGCTGGTACTATATGGTTGTTAACTCCTGGTTGCAGTAAATAGCAGTGCTTCTGTCTTCTGAATTTTGTCGTTTGGAGTTATTTGACAGTGGTTGGATTGTGAATGGATGCATATATGCATGGGGTAAGTAGTGTTACATGTGGGTTTTAAAATAACTAGTGATATTACTGTACGGTATCTCACACATCAGTAACTTATGAATAGCGCTTAGAAAAATTGGAGATTAACATGTACTATGCAAATTTTATGTTGTTTTTCCTCTAATATTAAGTGAATCGAAATGCGGGAATCTCAGAATCATTTTTGCTCTCGTTTCATTTCATTTTTGCCTGATTATATTCAGACTGCTTCCCAACTTGAGTATTTTTTGTTTTTAATGTTTTTTTCTGAAATCGGCAGATAAATAAATGACAGTGTAGGTGCATGCGAGTATGATTGAACCTTGCATGTTTCCAGGAATCAGTAAGCCTTTTATTTAAATGTAAAAGCATGTCCAATTCTAAAGCTTCTATATATAATCTAACAGGAAAAAAGCGTATCACTATAGAAGCAAGAGAGAAAAGAAAATGTTGTTTTTCTATGAGATCTCTGTGAATGTTATGACAGGCTTTAGCTGATTTAGCTATATAGTGATGTGTGTCATTTTGTGCTGGGTTAAGTTTTGAGGGGCTATGGGATCATATGAGCAACCTTGATTACAGCTTGATCGGACACAACTTCAAGTTGATATCTTTCGAGTTCTGCAACTTGTGCAAGGTGTTTGAGACATGTGAGAGAATGGGAGAGTGTATATAAGAAGATATGTCTTGATTCTTGCAAATGGTAAAATTTCAACTCAGAACTGGGAATATCATCTACAAACAGGTGACATAATTTATATCAATAATATTTGTAAAATGCCAATGAAACCGTATTGGGCACTATGGGACTTTATAGGCTCAAATATGGTTGAAAATTAATTTGCCAAAAACATGCTGAAAAGGGTCACTGTGTTAATATGTATTGATTTATCAGTGTAGTTACAGTACTTAGGTACTGCATGGATGCATGTTATTATAAGGAGCAGTTGGGTTACTGACTATTCACGAGGTTAGAGGTCAGTATAAGTTGCATAGAATTCATTGTAACCTACATTGAATTAAAGCATATATGAGAAAAATCATCTGGTATGTATATCACTAAACATGTCGCATTGAGTTTTCTCTTCATAACTTCGTTTATAGGAAGAGGGAGAATTCCTGCAGTAGGACACAAAATTCTTCTTTTTTATTTTCTTGTGAAAAGTCAATATTCGATACAAAATTTAATTGCTTTATAATGTGATGATTAAAATCTAGTACTGTATGAACAATTTTTACAAGTAGGTCATTGGTTACAACTGAATGTTTAAAATTCATTCTTATTGTAAATTTATCTGTGATCGTTGTCTATTTGTTTAAATTGCCAAGAAACAGAAATATTTTATTCTAGTAAGTACCGAAACAATGATAAGCATATGTTATGTTATAGTTAAACTCTCTAGTACTGTCGCTCAGGCTTATAGCTACTTCAGAGTGATACAATATGTTGCAGTAAGATTATTAAAAAAAAAACATCAATTTGCAGTTTTTCTGTTTGGTTATTACTCAGAAATTGTTTCGTTTCTTGAATTTTCAAAGACTCAGCCTTTTGTAATTTTGTTATCAATACCATGAAGTTAACTCTCTTCAATTTTAATGGAAACTTGAATATCGTAGAAGTCTATGCTCTTGGCTCTAAACACTGCAGGAAGGAAAACATCCGTTAACATATTCATCAAAAAGCATCTCCAGGACTTTCACTCTCGGTTCCTCTTTAATCAACATGCATGCTCGACGGTTTTCATCAAATCTAGGAATTGTTTGTGATCGTGGCGCATTCTGTGAATTTTACACTACATATTTTATTAGACTCAACAGAAATATTTTGAGCAGTTTCCCACTAAGTTGAATACCAGCCAATTTCTGCACTAACCATTTTCGTTGTAAATATTCCTTTTTCCCGCATAATTGGTTTATTTTTCTGAAATCTACTGTACAGAATATGTAAATATATGTATATTGGTTAATAATAGTGTGACTTTCACTTTAAGTGCAACATGTTAACTTTCCCTGCTTGACTGGTCGTCATGGCAGGAGTTGTACGCAACACTGACTTCACTGCCTGCTGAAGACTATTTTGAATCAGCCATAACCCAAGGTTCTTATGTAGACTGCATGTATGCATAATCACATTCAGTTGACTATATAGTACAGTTTTTCGTTACATTATTAAAAGCCTCATATAGCAATGTTTTGTGTTTGTTTTCCAATGTTCCTATAAAAGCTTAATAGAGTAATATCCTCAAAGATAATATCATACTAGATTAGACGGAAGGAGAGCTGCTGAGGTAATTTAAATACCTGTAATACATCTGTGGTGTCTTAATTAATAAACAAACAAACTACAATTCAAGATACGACCACAAAGCATGGTTTTTAATTAATCGTGCATCAATATTTAAGGCACATTTTGATGTGTTTTTGCCAGATAAATTTTTGATAATTCTGGTCACAAATATCATAATTCCCTCAAGTATTACCTCGTGAACTGTTCTGAATAATGCATCGTTGAAAAAATAAGGGAAAGATAACGAGATGATTCTGTATGAGTCGATTCATTTCATTGTGACTCAGCTTAAGTAATCATCAGGAATATTCTAGAAAACTTCGAATGCAGTAAAAATGCATTAATTAAGGGTGGGGAATTTAAGTCGATATTTGGGGAACTGGAAGTTTATTTTGAAGATGTTTTAGATGGAATCTGTATTTTACAATTATCCAATTATTTCAGTACCAAATGTTATAATCTCTGTGCTGAATAAAAAATATTTTATTTTTATGGATAGGCTGAAAGTGAAACAGCTATATTGAATGACAAGCAGTCATCATCATGTATATATATATATCACATTAAATTGTGTTACTGTATGTATTTAAATGCTTTCTATTATAATACTTATGATTCATGTAAGCCTAGTGGAGAGCTCAGTGCTAAGCTAAGGATTTTACACTTTCAGGAAGTTCCATTTAAGTCAGTTCATAGAATTTACTTGAAAAGGACCCATGTTACCTCTAAAAAAAAAAATTTGCGGAGGGGTAGGGGAGGGGGGGAAGATGGAGAGAGGGGCAGACGGAGAGAGGGGCAGAGGAGGAGGGGTCCATAGAGGGATTGGGAACAGGGGAAATTAGAAGGAGAAGAGGATTAAGGCTATGGGAAAGATTGGGGAAAGGGAAGGATTGGGGATAGATGGGGGAATTTGTTGTAATGGAGGGTTGGTGATTTATTTTGTGGGTTAAATTATCCATCTTTGGGAATGGGAGAGGATCAACTACAGATGGGAGGATGATTGGGGCTTGGGTTAGGATCTGGTTGGAACTAAAGGGCTGGGGTTGGGAGAGTGCTGTTGGTAATTTGAAGCCCCACAAGATTGAGCCTGGAGATGGTGACATCTGCATTAATTGTGACTGACCACGTACTGGAGCTATATAGCTATAAGCAAAAGTTGAATAATTTCCTGCTACACTAGGCGTAAATTGTTTCACCAAGGCAACTGTAAAATGCCAGGGACAAAGTGTCTAGATATTTCTGAGAATTGAATAGCTGAGTCACAAATCTGTCGTAGGTGTCTGTACTTCAGAATTCATATTCGGTGTAGAGACAACATTGTGTGTGGGACGGTAAATGAGATCATTCAGTGCTTATAGATGTCATAGTGGCCATCACCGCCAGACCGATTAATTATCACTCTGGCACATCTGCTAATGAAACTAATTGGAGTTGGTTAAATTGATATCAAGGGAAAGTACTGGCATGCAAAAATGACTTTTTCTTTCTAGCTAGCAGAGTAAAGTGAATTTGTATCACAGGACTGGCAATGCATGACAGACTGAGCAATAAGTGCCTCATGTGTTTAATATTCACACAGTGCTATTAAAAGTGAATTGTGTATAGCTGTGTGTACATAATTCACACACGTTGTAGACTGTGGTTCTCAGAAGAGGCGTTCAGGCTCGTCCCTATCTTGGTTTCTTTAATAGGCATACTGGAAAATAACAGAAGAATGCTCAAAGGAAAGAATATCGTGAACAAGTAAAATTTTGTTTTGGTCAGTGAAACTCAAATATTGGAAATGAAAACAAAAATTGAGTACTTTAAAAATGGAAAATTTGTACTTCAAAGTCAACATTTTGGATACTCAAAAGCTATGTGGACAATTTTTTGTGTATTTCAGTATTTCACAAATAATGTACAAACTGGCATGCCAGGGGAAAAGAAGAGTTAAAGAGAGAATGGGAATATAGGGGGGGAGGGGGAGTGAGGATGGGATGGGAGATATATGGTAACAGCAATGTGTGTGGGCATCATTTTTGAAGGTAACATTTCAGTATGTATGGTGTGATGGATTTCTACATCAATAAGTCTGTGTGTAACGGCAGAGATTACATCTCATATTTGTTAACTTGACTAACTTTAACTATCATAATTGACAGAAAATGTCCTAAATTACAGCTAAGAGCCATCCCATTATACTGAACAGGTCTTAATTCTTTTCCTGTTTCAGTTTCCAGAAAGGTGTTTAGAAAGCCGCGCCGCTACATAGGGTTACCCAAAGTCCAACCAGGCAGGCCAGTACACCCTGACGACAAACCGACGCAAGTCATCGAACTGATATCACCAGAACTAATAGAAGCAGGTAATTACTCACCTCATTTCCACATGTGACGTATCTGATACCTCCTCTGTTTACAGAACATCCTCTCCCCCCCCCCTACCCCTACCTAAATCATTTAATGTTTTGACATCATAGTACTTAATATCTAGCGACAAATTCACAGATCATGCAGAACCTGCCAACAAGGACTTACGGTAACTTTCAAATTGTTTTAGCTGCATTTGGAAGCAAAGCAATGTTGTATAGGCATATCACCCAAGCCCCTCTAACCCAGAGGTAAAAAGGGGTTTAGCTATGATTGGAAGGGGTACACTGTTACTGGCAAGGGGTAAAGCAAAGTGGGTACCAGGGAAATATATTTGTGGGATCCAGCTGCATCACTTAAAAGTACTTTGTGCTCTCTTGTTCCAAACAGGCATGTCAGAACGAGGAATTACCCGGAAGTTACTCATTTTAGCAAATAATTTGATGAGGGGGAGGGGGAGAATACCCCTAACGTCTTGCTCCTATGTCCCTGTAACATTTTCACCACACTGGAGTACACTATTATGAACAAAAGTTGTGTCGTTCAAAAACAACATCTTCTTCTCCTCTATGGCCATGCTTGCCTCGAGGAGTTGTGCTGAATCAAATAATACATCTGTTTTGGCAGATTTGGACCAATAATTGCACCTAGTTTAAATAAACAATTATCCTCATAAGTTGTTTCAATATTTGCAATAAAATTTGATTCATGATTTGGTACATACTACTCTTCAAAGTTAGATGGAATCGTGTTCAATTTATTCAATGTTTGCGAGCAGCACTAATTTGTTTGCGATCTATGTATGGTGACTTGCACATGCTTCTTGCATTCAAACCACTCGTAGGATCATGTGTTTGTTCTCTGAAGTGACTGCGAGCCCAACATGATTGAAATCGATTCACTAGCTTTGATCTTACCTATTTCGCTAATCTCTCATGCCTAATAACCTTTTGGTTTGATGCTTTCATTCATGGAATCATGATCCATCATTTGTGGATGGTTCTCGGTCTCTATCACTCCAGGGAATCTCGTTGCCCCCAGCTGAAAAGTAAAGATCTTTCCTTTGATTCATAGCTCACGAATTTGTTTGCACTAAAAACTAAAACCTGTCCGGGGGTTTTTGATGGATGAGTACGTTTTAATGAGGTAAAATTTACTGGAGCTGTTCCCAGTACAACTATAGATTCGTCAAATGCTAAGAATTCTTTCCTCCAGATGCAAAAGAACGTGCGTCAAATGTTAAGATGCATGGAGATGTACATGACTTTGATATCTTCCATTGCATAATTAAAGGGGCTTGGAGAGACTGCTCAGAGATACCTACATACCGTGTGTATATGCTTCACATGTAGGTAAGGTGTACATAGTTGTGTAGTTTTCAGTAGAGGAGTTCTTGTTGTTATATTGGTTTCTTGGAATTAGGGAAACTATAGACATGGTTAAAAGAATTAAGACAGGGAAATGAAAACAAATCAATCAATCAATCACATTCTGCACACTATTTGACCTACGTTAATTAATTAATTTGGTTTCTAGACGACAGCTTTGACCTGGGAACTTCCAGAGGGGTTGGTTTGCAATTACCAAGTGTAAAACTGTGGGTGCAACCACTTGAATGAGAGGGCCCAGTGGTGGTAATTGTTTAATACAACATGGTGCAATGTCAACGAATTGTTGTCAGCTGTTTGTATGTAATTTAGGGAGGAGGGCCGGGCCAGAATCTTTGTCTGAATATCGGGGAGGGTGGGGGGGGGGGAGACATTCTAGAACACACTGTGGTTACATCACTGATCCATCTATGCTTTATATGCAACATGTTCATGTTTCCCCATTTAAAGGTCTGCTGTATACATCCCAAGTGTAGCACGCTATCGTGAAAATTTTCTTGAGATTACATAATCGACCTGACTTGGTATTTTTTCCCTTGTATGAGGGTCTTTGTGTGAACTCTGTATGATTAACTACACTTTAGACATGAACATATTTCCACACAGTGTTTACACAAAGAGCCTAATGGTGTTAAGAAGCTATGCAGGCTAATTGTAGAGCCTGAGGTGGATTTACGATCGTGGCAGGTTGATTACATAATCACAAAACTTTCCTAGCTATAGCATGCTACAGTATAATTGGAGCCAATATAGCAGATCTTTAAGGAGACTCCTTGAATCAATTTGTGTGAAGCTGAAGCTTTTATATTTTATCTTAATAATTTTAATAAAATTCAGACAAAAGTATACTTTTCACCTTTATTGTATGTGCTGTGATTTTAAAGCTTTACAGATTGTTGGTAATATTTTCTGTACTTTTGAGAAACTATTAATAACTGATCTCATGTTTTATAAACACGGCATAAATTTGCTCAATAAAAATTCAACAGCTGCCATGCTGGAATAAATTGGTAAATGTTCTTCCCAGAAATGTTGGGTGTTGCGTCTTAATTGAAAAAGGCTTTGCAGCGACGTGGAAGATTTTAATTAAAAGGAAGTAAGCTTCTTCACTCTTGAAAAAGCTGCATGCATAATTGAACAGTCAGCAGATGTAAATATGAAGCTTTCATAATCGGTTTAATTAATTATTTGGCAAAATCCATCATACTGCGATGCATCATCAGAGGTCGCAAATTTCCATTTTTTTAAACAAAGTCATTTACAAGATATTTGAACCGGTTTAGTTATGGTGCCAGTATCTTTATTTCTTTACTATGCTGGGCGGGAACATTTTTCTTGCCAAAGAAAGCTTGTCGTTTGCAATGTAAAATGTTGTCGTCTATAATGCGTCAGCACAATATTATCGTTTCCTTATTTTGTAGCATAGTAATTACGTGTTGTATAAATTCCTTCCGTCAAGAAATTTTCAGGAATAATAGTAAAGAAGAAAAAGAAAGAAAATAAAAATAAAATTTTTGTTTTGTCTAACATTATTATTATTTTAGGTTTACAGTCTTGTACAGGGCCAAGGCCCTTTCACACGACTTTTACAACTTAACCCTGGTCATTGGTAACTTGTCACACCTACACACCAAAGTGTGCACAATTCAATCAATCTCTCCTGGGGCACCACAGTGCACCACAACCATGTGTCCCCCGGGGGACTTCCCATAGGGTGCAGCCACAAACCGGCACACGCAACTATATTTACAAGTTACCTCGCAAGTTCCCATTTATACACCTGGGTGAAGAGAGGCAACGGAGATAAAGCGCCTTGCCCAAGGACACAACGCAATGATCTGGCCAGGGCTCGAACCTGTAATCCTTAGATCACAAGTCCACTGCCTTAACCACTTGACCACAATGCCCTCTCATGGGCCGAACTGAACTGCACTGCACACTGTGGAAGATATATGTGAGCGTAGTTTGGTTAGATGTGAGGTGATAGGTGAGCGTTGATAGGTGAAGATTATTTTATTGTCATCAAGTGGATTAGGCTGTCTGGTTGATCCTCATTGGGGAAAAAAAACGATATTCTCCAAAATAACAATGCAGAATTGTGTAATTGTCTTAAAATTGGGTGAAAAATGAGTGGATCTTGTGGTAGTGAATTAATAGTCAGCATCACTTAACAGCATGAATGACATGTAATGTTGGAAGTAATGTAATTTATGGTTAGACAGTCATACACAAATTTATACGTTAAAAATATTATTTATACTTTAAGTAGAGAAAAAGAACAAACATGAGCTCCTTCATTTAACACTGTCTGTGCCTGCTGCTCTTATATAGTATCTCTCAAAATGGGATGAATATTTATAAATTTACATATATCAGTTGTTTTAAATGAGGTCAGGGTTGGCTAAAGAGTACAGTGGCATTGGAAGCTATCAATAGGTGAGGGGGGGGGAGGGCCAGAAACAGGTGGGGTCTTCACCAGAAAGTGTTTGTTTCGTAGATGCTACGGTGGCCCAAATGGGACATTGAAATTCTCGCTAATGGACATTATTATTCGTTGTGCCACCAGTGTGTAATATGGTCATTTGACTATATTCTTATCCAATGGTTTTGGGGAAGTTGCTAGAAAGGATGACTTTAGCCAGAAAATTGATAGTAGCAAAAATGGTCAACTGTGAGTAAATTGTTTCCAATTAAAAGTTCCCACTTCCAAAGCTAAGTTGATGGTGACAGCAGCTAATCAATTCATCTTTCTTCGTTAGTGAATGTTCTATAATTATGGATGACCTATAAATTAAAAAGGGAAAAATCCTTTTCCAGGAATACCACGGTATAGTATGGTTAGAAAATTCACTTGACATTACTTGAAAAGCATTCAAACCCATAACCATTGTCAAATTCTCTGCTTTTATTAACAATAACAGCACGTTATAATGTCAAATGAAGCCTTCCTTCAGTTCAGATATTACAACCAAGAAAAGATTGAGGGTTTCCGCTTCCCCTGCCTCTCCTCTTCCCCTGTTGGTTTCTTCTCTCCATCCCTTGTCTACTAATCCCCTTACATCTATCTCTTTGTGTTCACCATGCTCATTAACCTGTCTGTATTCTGTGCGTGTTTTTGTCCCTTATGTTACTGTTACTTGTCATTTAGCCTTTGAAGAAGATCCTGCTAGGATCAAAACGTCAGGCCAACTTCCTTTTACACATTCATAATGTTTATACATGACATTCTTTTCTTTTTTCCAGAAATTCCTCCTGTGGTAGAGTATTCGTTTGAAGACAGTGACATGGCGATAGCTGTGACTGACTTGATCACAGAGGTCTACCCACCAGACCCTGTTCAGGGCTGGTTTGTAAGCTCCATGGCTCTGGCTAACTTTGTGATGGGTAAGAAATACTTTGGAATTCATTATGTAACGTTCCACTTTGGCTCTTTGTGTCTTGTAGATCACAGTTCATGGGATAAAACAATACTATTAAATAACAGGAGAGTTGGACATTTGAACAAAGAAAATTTAAATGATTATATTAAATTAACTTCAAAATAAAATAAAACTGCTAGCAAACTGCTTATCCACTAGAGAGCCTGTGTATAAATAGAATGTGACAGGCCTTTGAAGAAGATCCTGCTAGGATCGAAACGTCAGGCCAACTTACTTTTACACACTAAAGTAACTTAAATTAAATTAACTTATCAGAGAATTGCTTTAGGTAGGTAATCCCAAAGATTAGGACAGTAACATGACATGTCTGTAATAATTGTCCCACTCGTTCCTGCTCATATAATAGCCGTTTTACTGCCCCATGCCAAAGAGGGGTATGTACCCCAGAATCTGACCACTTTAATTCTCAAATATTGAAGGAGTTGAAGAAATCCGATTGAAGATCACCGCAGTGTAGTCTTTTCGAAAAATGTAGTTTAATAACCAGCGAAAGAACAGAATGAAATCCCCATTTCCAAATTCTCTAACCAACAGTACTCCACACACAGAATACTCTGGAACATATGGTACATTTTGAATGAGAATTATGATGATTGTTGGGATGGAAGAGAGGATGGAGGCAGGGGGTGGGGTGGGGGATGTATAGCAGGTACTCAAACGACTGTATTATTTGAAAACATGAGAGATGCCCTAGATTTTAACTTTATTAATGTTGGTCTGAACGTGTAGCTTTTCACATGAAGTTTAGCCTAGGCAGTAGAATCCAGTTATAATGGTCAAGTGTTAATTGTAAAACCTATTCTGTGAGGGGTGATACAGCCAGCATTCATGAGTGAAGGTGCTGGGTTTGGGTTATGCAACTAGCATATGTTATTGCAAGGAATGAGTGATAAGTATTATGGTTAGAGGTCAGTTTACTCTCTCTCCTTGCTTAGCTTCACGGTCGGTTGGGACTTTGTGCTTGACGAGAGCACCAGCTGCACTCACTTCATTCGGGGTAAAGTGTAGCTGTAACTTGTTCATAGTGTACTGAACGTCTCAGCTGATGGTATTACAGCGTCTCGTGTTGACAGAACAATTTGTCAAACACGTACGCCATCTCTCTCTAAATGACTGTCAAGTGTAATTATGTCAAAAGACTGCTTGAAGAACAATCAGTTGACATGAAGCACATCACGACTAGGAAGATATAAATAGTTGTTTGTGCTGTGTAAATGTATCATGTCACACCGCCCTCTGTGCTACCACATAGCTGTGTTCGAAACTGTGTACACCCTGTAACTTAATTGTAATAAATCATCTTGTGAAACGATTGTATGTTCTTGACCGCAGATAACAAGGAGCCTGTATTAATATCTCTACTACTGAAGCATACAGGGGGCCTCCCGTCCACGGCGGGTTCAGGCGCAGCACAGTGTGCCGAGGCATACAGGGGGCTGCACCACCCTCCGTGCTACCACATAGTTGTGTGCAAACCTATGTACTACACCCTGTAACTTAATTGTAATAAATCATCTTGTGAAACGATTGTATAACATTTTCTTGACCGCAGATAACAAGGAGCCTGTATTAATGTCTCTACTACTGGGTGCCTCTCTCGGATTGGTATTACTCTTATTAGCCGTGGTCCTTCACTGTCAGGTCAAAAACTGGAAGCTAAGGAGGAAGTTAAAAACAGGTAACATTTTGAGGCAAAACATTTAATTTTATTTTGGATATGAAGTGAAAGGGAGTTGTTGATATGTTTAGTCACAAGTTGACTATATTAAGTCGATTGCTGTTACGCACAGCATCTGTCTGTTTCGTACAAGTTGTCAAATGGGAAAGGGAAGGATGTGTTTAGGACCAGGACTAGTTTGCAGGGATATTATGCACATCAAAATCCCCACATGTCATGCCACTTCCCCCCCTCCCCCTCCACCCTTTGTCCTGAAAAAAAATTGTCCAGTTAGAATCTGGGTTTCTGCTTCACCAATTCACTATTTACATCAATGATAACGTATTTCTACCCTTTCCCACACCCTCCCCCTGTCCTGCACTCTTGCAGGCCTCATTGAAATGGGCAGGTTACAACCTTTAATGTGTGTACTTACTCCGTTGAGATTAGAATAATATAGCATAAAGTAAACTGTCTTAAATTTTTTAATTATCTTACCTTAAAGAAGGTCCTAAACCTATTAGATATGGATGTTTACAGGGGGAATTAATGCTTAAAACAGACGTTAATAAGGATATTAAAGGCATATTTTGTCACCACTGCAACAAGGAGAGAATAGTTTTGTGTTCCAGATCTGTTCTTAAGAACAAAGACTTTTATGTTACAAATTATCCAACTAAGTTGTTTCAGTTTATCTAAGGACAGGCTGTACGTATATCATGACATAGCTGTCAATGTTAGAGGATGTTGGAGCAGTTTTAATCTTTCGTAAAACTTAAGTCTTCCAAAAAAACAAACGTTTCCATTTCCCTTTTAGCTACAAAGAGGCACAACTTGGGCTCAGGAGATGGTTTGCTCCTAGCTGTACAAGAGGAGAACAGAATAGATATCAACGAACTCTGGCGAAGGCCTCCATCCCCGCTGATACTCGCGAACAGGACCTTCGACAATCAGAACGGAAACCGGCCGAGACAGGTGGAGACAGGCTTTGGCAGTCATAGCGTCCATACCGGAGTGGACAGAGCTCCCTCTCTGTCAGACAGTAATAGCACTATACATCAGGTAGAGATAGATTCCAACAGGAACACGATACAGAGGGTCCAGAGGGCCCCCAGTGAAAGTACCACCGTCTCGTGGCAGGCAAGAACGTTCGCTAGTAGTAACAGATCGCAGGAGCTGGACTCCAACCGTAGCACCTTGCCGAGAGACTCGAGGGAACCGAGCGAGATCACCACGTACCACAACGACGGGACGTTGCCCTTTCCCGGAAGTAGACCCTTGAATAATTATTATCCATGAGAGGGTGATCTCGCAGACAGTGTCAAGCAGGATTGAAATCACCATGGCAACTTTGCGGATGCATATATATATGGAATATCTCCAGTCGGGCAGCAGTGCTTGCCAGCAAATATTTGCCGTGATCTGTTCATCGACGAAGCGAATCTCTCGTTTGCTTTTCACCGAGGAAAATTTGCCTCAAGTTTTAACAAGAACCACCAGCAAACTACTAAGTATGAGGCTTGATGAGGGAGAAAGAAGAAAATGAATCAGTTATTCCAAAATATGTTCAGATAGTGAAAAATTAGGGCAGACTGGTTGCCAGTAAATTCCACTCAATATAAACGAGTTGCTGAAATTATATCTGTACAGATCAACCTTTTTGTTCAACTGTTTTTTCTTAGGCATGTAAAGAGACTTTAATGCAATATATTTTGCTTCAACAAATTGTTTTATGAGGCTGATATTGTCGTAGCTGTGTAATTTATTAAACTTTTCTTTCTCTTACCAAACCTTCTCAGGAGCAGGTCTCCACAACTCAGAGAGTGGTTTTGTGTATTTTTCATCTGAAAACATGTTATTTCTTCATTTTGTTTTGTCCATATAAATGAATGTTCATCTCTTATTTATTTTCTGTCTGTTGGTGCTAGATCAAATTTTTACATAAGTATAAATACCTTCCGTTATATTATTTCTGTTTTTTTTCATTGAACAGTTTGCCTCGTTGTACTTTGGCTATTCAATGTCCTAGTTTGGGTAAAGTCGTTAATACTACTATAATGTTGCTCTCAAAGACTTAAAATCAGGTTCAAATAAAAACAGTGACTTTCCAAGTGTAGGAATTTTCCAAAAATGAGACAATTTTCCAATTGGTTTGAACAATGAGGCACTGCTCAAAACTAGCCTAAGTTTTGTTATAATTATTCAAATGCTTTCGGATTTTAACACTGTTGGATTCCGGTACATTTGGCACAGGGATTTAGTATTGTATGTGATTTTACAAAAATTCCTTTTTGTCTGGATAAATAATTACCCTGTTCTTGGAAGTGCAAAGGGAATCTGAGTAAATTTATCCAATCAGAAGATAGGATGGATGACCTTTGACCTGTTACATTATGACCATATTATTGATACAATATGGTATGCACAAAAGGAAAAAAAGATGGCCAAGATTGTCCCTTTGCTGGAAATTTTTTGCCCTGAATCACCCATCCTTTGTGGTAGAGATAGAGTGGGGGGGGGGTTGTAACTATGGTAACATAGAAGGGATATCACAGTTAGGACTTGAACACACACACAAATATGTTAAATATCTGCAAAAATTTACATTTTGCCTTACAAATAGTCAAAAATCTGAAAAGTACAACTTTGATCATTTGGTACCATCAGGAGATGCCATTTTTATATATCGATATATATCCAGTGAGCCTTCATCAGATGTGGTGGTGAGAGACAGAAAGCTATTTCTAAGTTTATGCAAACCTGCAGATATATTAAAGATAAGCACACCCTCAGCATGAAAAAAATGTTGACTTTTAAGTGGTTTACCTCAATCATAAAGTTACTGTAGGACTAGATCCTTTATTTAGCTACTCTTTCTTTTCTAAGGACTGGCCTTATTTCCTAGCCTATCTTTTTGGGAGGCTTTGTAAGGGATGTCATTTAATTGTTGATTCAGTCCATTGTTAAAGTGTCTGGACTAAATGCTTTTGTCATCTGTTAGACGGATTAATGAAATGTCATGATGCTATTTAAATTAAAGACTGACCACAGTATGACGAAAGTGGTTACGAGATCATCTCGAACAAAGTTTATCAAAGACAGGAAATGGATTCATCAATGCAAGGCCACTACGCCTACAGTTGGTATCTTGTGGTTGTTAAAGATCAACAAAAATATATTGTAGTGGGAAAGTTGACTGAATGAAAAGGAGGTGCAACTGTGTCCTTTGGTAATGTCACAGCATTGTAGTCCTCTTAATATGTCAATGTTAAGCAGTGTGTACCTCTGTTACCAAGGTTATAATTTGGACAGTACTACCATTGTTTTAGCTAAACATTTATTATGTGTAAAAGTAAGTTGGCCTGACGTTTCGATCCTCTTCCTAGCAGGATCTTCTTCAAAGGCTAAATGACAAGTAACAGTAACAGAAGGGACAAAAACACGCACAGAATATAGACAGGTTAATGAGCATGGTGAACACAAAGAGATAGAAGTGAGGGGATTAGTAGACAAGGGATGGAGAGAAGAAAGAAAGAAAACATTTATTATACACAAATTTGTCTCCATACTTACTTGAAAAACAGGTACTGTTTATTTCATCTCTGAATTTAAGTACAAATTTAAAATAAGTAAGAACAATTTCTTTGTACCCAAAATGTTGCAATTTATATTATAAGCCTTTTCTTGTTAACCTGATATTTAGAAGATGATATAAATAAGAAATGCCTTGAAGCTTACGGGCAAATGAGGTGCCCCTTTGAAGCTTTTGTAAGTTTTAGTAATTTTTTAAAGAGACGTGTCTTTGAGCCCTACGTAAAGTAAAAACATTGCACTAGAAATCAGCAAGCTTCTTTAACACTAACCAGGATGTGTCTTTGGTTTGTACCCACTGTGGTACTCAGAACCTTTCAAAGGGACTATTGGAAACAATGGTATACCAGCTGATCTCATAATCTTATTTTGGTACTCATGTGTTATCCATAATCATGTTAATGTTACGCACAATCTAGTACCCATAGTCTGTACTAACATAGTACTTACATTCATACATACTTTTGTTGTGGTACTCGTGAATAACTCATCTCGTAGTTGTAAGAGTACTCATAATACTGTGGTACTCATATTTTAGTACGCACACATATCACTGTATTAATAATTTTATATACTGCCTTACTTGCATTTACTGGTCTTATAGATACAGCATTTTTGGTGGTGTTGAAGCCTTGTCTATCACACCATCATTATGACATAACCATTTGGGATGGCAGAATAAAAAGTATTATCTTATTATAGGAATTCTACTGCCAGTCAGTAGCGTGAATCCATGTAGCAGATATGCACACGAAATAAAAGTCCAAAGGTCACAAGTTTTATACTAGAAATATTAAATATTCATTATATTAATTAATGACCGCTATTTCTGAGATAGCTGATGTTTCATGTTCAACTGACCCCTTGTAAGTAAGATCTTAATATACATCCGTTGTAGAACAGTGATCACGTCAAGACCAGTTAGAACAAGTAAATTTGTTTGAAAACCCTGTTTTACAGTGTTCTGGGATCATCATGCCAAACTTGAAGTGCCATTTTGTATTGAAATGGGAGACAAATTCTTCAAATACTTTAGATCTTTAGGTACTTTGTTTTGTTTTTTGTAACTTTTTCCCTCTTATGACAGTTTCACATGTACAAGTCATGAGATATCTTCAGAGATTTCAATGTAAATATAGTCATCTCGAATGAAATGAATATTCATGCATATAGTCATCTCTATGACTCCATTGGTAGATCTATGCAGCATGAATATTCATTTAATGGACAACACAAAGGAATTCTCCTTATTTTGTAATTCTTTTGTTCAATAGGACAAAACAAAGAAATGTCACTCTTTGAATGACAATGCAACCTTTCACAAAGTTATAATGACCCTGTATGCCTGTCCTTTGGTGGTATATCTTCATTGCTGTATCATTCTGACGAATCGTCATTGCAGTGTTTTTTTTTCCGCGTCAATGAATCATTTGAAGCGAGAGCTTAGGTCATTCAGGAAGTTGTTAAGTACCGCAGTACCTATAATGGGTGGTACACGATGAAGTCAGCTCTAATGGAAGAAAATATGCTTTTACTTTCCACTGATATAGGTTGGATGTTAAAGGTGTATCTTGTGCTTTAAATTGCTGCAGTCTTGTGCTACAGTACCATACTCAACTATTAAATTTTACATTTAGAAACTGAAGATGTAATCTATTAATCTGGTCCACGGAAAGTCATACCAGAAATAGTCTAATATAGACGTGAATTTCATTGGTCTGCCAAAGATATTTGGAAGTGAAATGTGTGGGACACAAAAGTTACTATATTGGGAGTAAATGGTCAATTAATGTCTAATTAGTAAATAGACAAATGTTTGTAACCATATATATCAACTATCTGCTCAAACAAAATCCCCTGGCCCACCCCACTCCCATCTGATGCTCCTTCCCTAGATTTATAATCTTTTTTAATATCATCTTTTCCATAAAGATTCTTGCCCTTTCTATAAACTCTGAATTTCTTCGTAGAAGAGTTATACAGATTTCGAGATGGTTCCTCGTTTGTCTTCCTCTCTGAGGGGTTGATGTCACATCATCTCACTTTTTGCATCTCATTTACATATTTCAGCTTTAACCTAGATTTTGAGGCAACAAAATGCTCTGGCAAAACTGATTTTGGGCTGTTTGATAAATAAAGCTAGTCTGGCCCAAGGTGAAATTTTTAGGAATATAATCCCTTAATATGCAAGTCAATATAATTAAAAGTACTCATAACCTCTGCAAACATATTACTTGCAGTTTTAGTTCAGGGGAGGAGTGCGGAAGCAATTCCCAACCAACCTCGACTTTTGCAAACATATTATTTGCAGTTCTAGTTTCGGGGGATGGGGTGCGGGAGCAATTCCCAACCAACCTGGCTAGAATACATGCTACTTTCTTTTACTATTTAAGGATTTTTTTAAGTCCAAGAGCAGTCTGTTCTTTCCTCAAATTATGAAACAAGTAATTTCTTTATCTACCTCCTTGCGTGAGACCTTTCATTGTTCCATTTTGTTTAAATTTGAAAGAAAAGGTTGCAATCTATCGAATAAACAGTAGTTTTGTTGCTTCTTCGACGATAAAGATGAAACAAACAAAACAAACCTATATATTTTTGTAGAAAATTGTCGTAGATTGATGACTGAGCAGTCTTTAGAAATTGTTATATATAATCCTAAATAATTTGGTTGGCCGAAAATATCTATTTTGCTATAGTTTTCGTCCATTTTTGTCTGAAATGTTTACCCTTGCATTTACTCCATGCTAAAATTTTGAAAACTTGAATTTTTACTGTTCGCATGTATTAAGTGATTAAGATCAAAATAACACAAAACCATGAACTGTGTTGGTTATTTTTCGTAGCCATGAAATGGCGTGTGGTGAGTATCACAAACTATTAAAGGTGGCGATTGGTGGCAGTCTGTTTTATATTCCTGCATTGCATTTCTTAATTTAACCTTAATATCCCATATAAACCTTCCATTACCTGTCAATCATGAGATTTCATACACAAGAAGTTCTTGTTGTTGGTTTTGAAATCGAGAAAAGGTGTTATATAATCCTAGGCTCACAACTAGCGTAACAACGTCCATAAACTTTCTGGTTTCAACCATGATATTTCTAACCAAGAAATATGGTTTACTTTCAAAGTTTTGTCAAAGCTATGAAATAACTTCAAATGAATATTGGCTGTAGTTTGAATGTGAATATCTTCTTTTAATATTTACAGTATTTAACTATTATAATGGAACATAGTTTTTTGTAGAATATGGGATTGCATTTTCAGCTGAAATTAGTTCCATGTACATACAGACATCTGGAGAGGTTGCTATTATTGTGACAAACAATCCCAACTAGTATAGGGTGCTATTATAATACACCACTGCATCCAGTTGTTGTACAAACCCTGTTGGTTTTGTTGGTCAATTCAATTATGAAAACTGTATTGATTTGTCGAGAATACTAAACTAAATGATAACAGGGATTTTTGACAGGGACCAATTGGACCCACATTTTGTTGGGGTTCAAATTTTGGGGGCAAATATATTTTTAAGCCAGTTTGTTTGTGCCAAACATATTTGGGACCACTTTGGTGCAAATTTGATTGGGCCAAAGTTTTTGGGGAAGGGCCAAAATTTTAAACTTGCAATAGCTCCAAAACTTTAACTCAGATTGTATCCAAACTTGGAAAACAGTTGTTGATTAGTAGCTGGTACATGCATGAAGGCCTAAATTTTTTTTGGAACCGTCTGGCCCCATACATTCCTGTGTGCATTTTTAGGCTGGGTGGCCTCAAAGTTTATGTCCACCTCAAATGCACTTTGGGACACAATGCATTCTTAGGGCCCGGATGTGGGCCCAATATTTGTGGGATAATTTGGGCCCACATTTTAGGGGTTTAATTTTTGGGGGGCAAATATAATTTTGAGTCAGTCTGTATGGGCAGAAAATATTATTTTTGGGACCATTTAGGTGCAACATTTTATTATACTATGTCACTTAGTAGGCTTTGTCAACATAATAACCGATTCCTGGTACCTTCCTTTATATGTTGCCGCATTAGCCAAAAGATAATCCCTCTTCATTTTGGTGTACACAAGTTCATGAATATTAATATGTATGGCTTACCACACTATGAATATGTTTAGACATTGGAACCACTAAACGTTTTCGTTTTCAGGCTTTTTTTTTTATCTCTACTGATTGTGCCAAATAAAATGTTCTGTTTTAGTTTTACTAGCAACTCAACTGCCTCATTTATTGAGAGAAACCTCCCCCATGTATTCCCTGGTCTTCTTGGACTGGGATATTTATCAAAGTTGTGGGATTCCATGATCTGAAAATTAAGTACCTTATGCTTTAAGTTGACTTGAGTATGACTTTGATCATATCTATATTTGTCTTTGTAAATGGAAGGAAGCATATCTAAAAGATATTTGTTTCTTAGACATTTTCACACAGGATATATAACTGAATAAAAATGAAATGTTTTCCATACAATACATACATGTGTTTGTTTTTCTTTCTCTCTTTGTGCTCTTTTGTGTAAGATTATTGTCCTCTTGAAATCGAGAAAGAATGTTTAATAGTCTGCAGGGATGTGCCCACGCTGGGCGACCCCGCCCAGCACTTAAAATTACCGTCCAGAACTGTCTTAAAAATCGTGAATCCCGCCCAGCACTATTTTCATCTAAAATCACGGCTTTCCTAACAATATATTCAACACAAATTGGGCCTAGCCTATGCCAAAACCATACAGACTAATAATGCATCAGTTACGCATGTGAGAAACATACGGATTTCAATCGGTCCCTTGTAAAATCTCTTTGAAATAAACTAATAACTTTTACCAGGTACGTAATATATTTCACTAAAACAAATTTAAAAATGTAAATTGTTATCAAAATACTAATTGTGTATGTGCTTAAAAAGCTACACAAGTGCCAGCATTTGGCATCTGAGCACCTTAAAAAATCGAAACATTTCTCAAAGAGACCCACCCGTCCCACAGGACGGCGATCAGTAATACCCGGCACTCAGGAAATCCTGGGCACATCCCTGAGTCTGATAATCTGCCCACTAATGATCTCCACCTCCATAATTACTGTAACACTTTCTTTGTCGAACTCTCACATTTCTGTAATCCAGAAGCTAAATCTAAAAGCTTAGGTGACTGAATTCATACGCATCATAGCTCCTGTAAAGGTTTTGTTGTTTTCGTGAGGAACATTACTGAGTTCCATGTCTGGATACGGCTTAGGTCATGTTTAGGAATTTAGAGATCACTATTATTGCTTGCAAATATGATCATCCATCCAAGTCAGAAAAAGGACACCCATACCTCACATATCAGCAAGCATTATATTGTCACACATGCTGTGATATCGAATTGTCAATTCGTTAATCCTCAATGGCTGTGAAAAAAGTGGAAGCCATTTGGGACAGTTTACTAATGCTTCTCTAAAATGTCCTCCCATATCATGCTTCAAAGCACTCGTATTGACAGTATGAACAGCTAACCTTTATCTATTTCTCATGCCAATACCACTTTATACTGTCCTTTCATGTCATGCTTCAGAGCACTCGTATTGACAGTACAAACAGTTCCTAACCTTAATATGATAGAAACATGATATTCATACTGCTTATACTGACACTACCAATGCTTTGAAGCAAGACATGAAAGTACAGTATAGAAATCAAAATTACAGTATGAAATTAATGGGGGCGGTATTGAAGAAGATAGCATGCATAGACGCTGGATATCTGACCTGATTAAGTTCACTTTGGTTTCAACTTTGAGTACGTTTCTATGGCTGTCTTGTTGGATGTTTCTAACCGTAATAGTAATTACCGACTTTACGATCCGCGTTATAGTCATCGTCGACTTTGCGATCCGCGGTCCCCCCTCACAATTTTGCAAGGTGGTAAGAGTGACTCCACAGTTTTCCCTTTCAGGAAACTAAAAAATTGTCCCAACTGGGTGAAATGTGGAGGATCAGAAACCTCTATAGGAAAGTAACCTACTTCTGCGGGTAACTTCTAGCAAATTTTGGCTTGCTAATATTTGGAGCCAATGACCTTTACAGAGTGGGTGACACTGTTGTATTGACTTTTGCAATTACGTCACTGTTCACGGAATCGACTCCATCACTATGGTTACAGAAAAAAAATCAGTTTGTACAGTACCATGCAACTACCAACTTGATTTATAGTGGTATCAGCAGCTTATATTGTGATAATTACCAAGAACATAAGTAATTCCTGGTTTTCATGGGGGTCAAAACCCTTTTTAGGATCTCCAAAAATTCAGAAGGTTGCCAAAATCTTCGGCAGAAAACAGAAATTTGGGAGAAAGAAGTGGAAAATTCATGAATTACATCAAACGTTTCACCCTTAATTATTAACAAAAAAATTCTCAAAAGAGGGATATTTCCTCTCAGTACACCCTAGGGGAGGGGCGAGAAGGAAATATGCCAAGCTGATAAAGGTGAAAGTTGTGGTCACCAAACAAAGCAAACTGAATGCCACAGGTCGTCATTTCTTCCCTTACCTCCACCCCAAGATATGATAAGAGTAAAAACAATTCACCTCAGCATTTCTCATTCACTGAACCATTTAACTTTCTACAGTGCTGGCCCCATATCTCTCTCTCTCTCTCTCTCTCTCTCTCTCTCTATGTGGGGTCAGCACCTCCAGATAACATTAATTTACAAACAATTAGCAAATTTCGTTGAGCTGAAATTAGGGAGCAGAACAGTGGCTTTTGAAGATAAATTATTACTCATAAATTATATCACACAAAAAGTAGAGATCAACTCCTATCCCGATATCACCAAATGTACTTGTTCAGGAAACTAATTGTGAATCAGCGAATAATATATAGCTTCCATGCTGATTACCTACACCCATATTCAGCCAAACGTGATTGTTGTAAGACAAGTTCCAACTTGCCGTAATATCCTGTTGGCATATATTACCATGGCAACCAGGTCAATTGGAGAGTTCTGTACGCGTGCGTTGACCTTTCATATCTTAATAGGTCTCTAGAATGTAAGATCCCGTACCAGAAAAGCATGCCGAAGCAAGTTTTGATGAGATAATTTCAGAGATTCAAGTTTGAGCTTGTTAACCAGTTTATTCAACATCCTGCCATTTCTGTTGATGAAATATGTCTGGACTTGTTTCAGAAGATACCAATATCTTTAGACCAACAAAAGAATAACAGAAACAAACCCAACAATCTCATCCTCCAGGAAACAGGAGTTATAACAATAAAAGTTCATAGGAGGTCCTTGCTTCAGCCTGCCAATGAGGTGGTTATCCCCTCCATACACATGGAATGAAGGAGGAGGGAAGGAGGCAGGTGGAGGGACGCAGTTTTATAGCATCACGAACGATTTGTCAAACAGGTACGCCATCACTCTATAAATGACTGTCAAGTGAACTTATGTAAAAAGACCGCTTGAAGAGCAATCAGTCGGCATGAAGCACATCATGAGAAAGATATAAATACTACTTTGTGCTGTGTAAATCTATAATGTCACACCGCCCTCTGTCCTACCACATAGCTGTGTGGAAACCTATGTACACCCTGTAACTAAATATTTGTAACAAAAAAAAAACACATACATACATACATACATACATGTCAAGCGCCAATGAACGTTGACCAAACGTTGGAATTGTTGTACGGTTTACAGCTTGAAGAGTTGGTCCTTTGCCCCGATTTTGATGATCTGTACACACAGGAGGCCACCCGTCCGCAGCATGCCGAGGGGGCCACCCGTCCAGAGGGTGCCGAGGAACGCCGCAGCGTGCTGAGGCACGCAGGGGGCCACCGGTCTGCAGCGTGCCGAGGCCATGGCAACGTGATGAGGCGCGCAGGGGGCCACCTGTCCGCAGCCTGCCGAGGCCATCGCAGCGTGCTGAGGCACGCAGGGGCCACGAAGAATAAACAGGCCATCGCGGCATGCTAGGGCACAAAGTTGGGCCACTTGTGCACTCGTGCACTCCTGTACGTGTGTATGTATGTATGTATGTATTTATGTATTTTAGAGCCTCCTGCAAGCAGGAACTCGCGATGAAGCCTCATTGGCTTATCAAAGCCGCAAACTGACCTGGAAGTCAGTCTCTTACATTCATATTTAAAGTCCAGGAATATGAGTTGTCAACAACTGTGTAACTGGACGACATACATTAATCTTGGAGTGACTTGAACTTGGAACCTTTGAAAGGCACCAGAGTTAACCACTGAGCTAACACTCCTATAACATATTACTTTCTTTGCTGGATGGTTGAACCGCCTTTGTAGGTTTCCGAATAGGTGAATGTGCACAGTTCTTTACCCAATGTGCCCAGCCTGGAATTCCCCCCCCCCCCAACAGTGCTTTTTAAAAGTAATTATGATACCATATGTGCGCATGTTATAGACATCTGCATAGCAAAGTGATTTTATTCGTGTGTGCAAACTTTAAGAATGTTTCCGTTTTGGTGTAAGTCTCAAGTTTATTAATCATGATGCAGGCCCTAAGTTATACCCCTGATAGATAAGTCTTTCTTAATTTAAGTATCATCACCTGTCAGTTGTGACATTTTTCAAATATATTTATGACTGACATATAAATTTAAGGACCAACGGAAGCAAACTTGAAGATTTCTAGATGTGAGTCCGCCCCCTGGACCCCGCCGCCGCGTCGCCCCTGGACCCCATTATAAGGCGGGCCCCACCCCAATAAAAGGTTTTGCACCAAGGAGCTCGCACACTCCTTCATCTTTATTCATGTTCAGTAATTTATGTCCCCATCCCACCCTCCCCTCCCCCACTTTTCAATTGGGATTGACCCCAGCCTGTCTAAGCTTATGTTATTTCTTTACATTGTGTTGTATTTGCGGGAGGATTATCTGGTATAAAAGCTTGCGACAGTTTTTATATCATTTCCATTCAAAGTGCATTGATACATTTTTAAATATTATCTGATGTATACTTTCAATATTTGTGCGCGTTGTGGTAAAACTAACAAAGATGCTTTTTGTGTAAGATAAATGCGTTGCAGGAGGTGCATTGTCTTGATCGGTTCAGAGAGGCTGTTCGTGAGTGCTAGCTTCACTTCGACGTTAAATTGAACCAAGTCAGCTGTTGTGCCAAATGCGCGAGATTTTTGTTTTCGACCATGCTTGGAACTCAGTTGTCAAATGAATGCATTTATTTCATACTAGCAACAAGATTACAAACTTTGTGCCTACATCACGGGATACACGGTAAATTTCGAAATTGGCAAAGCTCCAACGTTAGGTCAATCATAAGGGGAGGTTAACTTGAGCCTTCATATGAGGGACTTACTATTACTGTACAGTAGTACTACAGTACTAGCCTAGGTAATTGGATGTGGAATTGTTCTTTTATACCATGTGCTAAAAGGTATAGGCCTATGGTTACAGTCATTTAGTCTTTACGGGATGGTGTACGTACTTTTGATGGCGAAAGTGAATGCCCTGTTACAGTATGTTTCTGCTGGGCCCTAGGCGATATAGCACATTTACCCCATTATGCATGCAGGTACTGGTCTAACATAATTTACAAAATGTGATGTCCTATAGGCTGTATGTGGAAAGTTTTGACAGGCACGCAGTTTCTAAACACATGATACTGGCTCAGCGGTACTAATTTAGAATCCGTACCAATCGACCCTACTTCCTAACCCCTAACACTATTCCCTACTTCTTTACCCTACTCCCTAACCCTTAACCATATTCCCTACTTCCTAACCCTAATTCCTAACCCTAACCCTACTCCTTAACCCTACTTTCTAACCACTAACCTTATTCTGCCGATTCGAAGTAAGCTTTCCCATTCATATAGTACGGATTCTAAAGTTAGGCCGGCTCAGCTAATTTAAGCCATGCATAATGTAAAATAACTGTAATAGTTAACGGTTTTATATTAAAGATTAGGCCTACCTGCCCATAGAAACATGAAAGATGATTTAGAATTTTGATTTCACAAAGTAACCAAATATGCAAAGGTTCTCAGAGGTCACAGATTTGACAACACCCAGCACACACCCAAGTATGAAATTAATACTCCATACAGTACGTCAGTAGTTGCGTAGGCCTGTCATTTGTAATATTGCACATAACAGAACACAGGATGTTACAAGCTTTGGCACAGTCATAATTTTCTAAAATCATTGTAATAAATTAATGTATCTAGAGTGGAAAAGCTGTTGTCATTTCCTCAAGCATTTAATTGATATGTTTGTATCTTCACAGAAAATACAACATGTCCAGCACAGCTGGAAAAAGTGACGGTGAGCTGTTAACAGAAATTCCAGATGAGCTTAAGAAATTGGCCAAATATGTGATGCGTGGCTTTTATCCCGTTGAACATGTACTCATTGTGGATCTTCTTGTTAGAAATGTGATTATGAAAGATGATGACTTAGCAGAATTATTAAAGTTTGATAAGAAACAACTCAGGATTATGCTGAATAAACTTAAGAATGATAAGTTGCTAAAGTCGACTTTACGAGTCGAAACCCAAGCCGACGGTAAAACAAATAGGCACAACTACTATTTTATAAACTACAAAGTATTTGTCAATGTGGTCAAGTACAAATTGGACAAAATGAGACAGAAGATTGAAAGTAGGGAAAGAGAATCGACAAGTAAGGCATTATACAGGTGTGTTAACTGTGATAAACAGTACAACGAGTATGATACAGGCGATCTCATGGACTTTATGACAGGAGAAATGAAGTGTACACTTTGTGGCGCAGAGGTGGAAGAGGATGAGACCGCAGCTCCTGAGAAAGATACGTACATGCAAATAGCTCTCTTTAATGAACAGATGCGACCACTCTTTGATTTATTGAAAGAGGTTGAGCACATCAAGTTATCACCAGAAGTCCTTGAACCAACTCCTGTTATTGTCAGTGATGCTGTCAGGTATGTGTGAAATTTCAATGAATGACAAAATTGTCAGAACTGCAATTTTATACTGTAATGTTACTGTAATAGTTACTGTCATGTTACGATGACCAACATTTCATATATACTTATGTTGGAATCGTATCTGTGGTCAATTATCACTGACTTTTGTCTAAAAATAGTGTCATTTCCCTTAAAGCATCAATCATAGATGAGAGCTTAAAAAAAAAATTGCAATAGGACTTTGTATGGCAGTTCTGCAGAGATTGAGTTTCTGGTGATGATAAATATATTTGCCACACGTATTTGATTTGTGCTTTGTTACTTTCTCCATTTGCAGGGCCAAACAAGCTGGCTCACAGAGAGGAATGGCTGGTTGGAGTGGCAGTAATAGACCCAATTATGATCTCTACAACCATGAAGTCACAATCAACATGGGCGGTGAAAATAAGGACTCCCAAGAGAACAAGGAGGTCAAGGAGAGACCACGGTGGATGGTGGAGAGTACAGTAGATGGCGCAGTAACCGAAAAGGAAACCACCGTAGGATCTATGGAGTCTAAACAGACGGCCGGAGCAAACTCCAAGAGTCAGAAACAGGACCAAGGGGAAATAATGAGGGCGTTGCTCGTTCACGAAAGGAAATCTGGAGGGAAGCCTAACATAGTGGCTGCTGCTCTCAGTGAGAACGAAAGCGACGAGAGTGCTTCGGATGACGATTTCCCTAATAGTTCGTCAGTGACAAAACGAGACGAGAGGATGGAAATGGACGAGGTCGATGATGAGGAAGAGGAAGAGGAGGTGATGGTGTCAGTAAGAGGACAAATGCTTCCCTTCAGTGAAGTAACAGAACATTATGTGGCTGAAATGACGCCAGAGGAGAAAGACATTTACATTAAGTTAGCCCAGGAGGCATATGCAGCTATGCATGATTGAGAATATGCCTTCCATTCTAAATATATATATATATATATATGTATATATATATATATATATATATATATATATATATATATATATATATATATATATATATATATATATATATATATATATATATATATATATATATATATATATATAAATATATATATATATAGATATATGTAAATATATGTGTATATATAAATATTCATTTGCCTTTGTCGTTTATTTCCATTTCATTAACATAAAGTCTGTTCAAATACTTATCTCTTTCGAGATCCGGCTTTAGGAATCACAAATGATTTTCAAGTTGCTTAGCATCATGTTTGATCTCTAGAATAAGGCAAATATGTCACCAAAAACAGAACTAGTATTGTTCGATACAGGAGACAAACGCCTACAGTTGAATAACAACCTTCCTTACCAGTTTCGAACATCTGGACATACAGTCAGCGTCCATAGCCTAGTGGTTAGGGTGTCTGCGTACAGAGCGGGAGGCCCGGGTTCGAATCCCGGTGGAGGCAAGAAGTTTTTTTACTGTTCTTGATTTTCCAACTCATTACGATTTTCAATTATATACATATTTATATATACATATATATAAATATAAATATATAAATATATATATATATATTTTTATATTTATATATATATGTATATATATATATATATATATATATATATATATACATATAACTTCCAGCCTCCACCAGGATTCGAACCCAGGCCTCCTGCTTTATATGCGGACACCCTAACCACTAGGCTATGGATGCTGATTGTAAGGAAGGTCGTAATTCCACTGTAGGCGTTTGTCACCAGCATCGAACAATACTAGTTCTGTTTGGTGACATATTTGCCTTACTCTAGAGATCAAAAATGATGCTAACCAACTTGAAATCTCGAAAGAGATACTTTTATTATTTATTAAATAATCCAATAAATGTCTTTACTTTCCTTAGAATGGAGAGTGCTATTTCAGATTTAAATTGACCTTCCACCCCCCCCCCCCTACTCCCACCATCCTATTCAGTTTCCACATTGAAAAACAAGTGCCATTCTTAGTATTATGCATATTATCTCGGAATAGATTGATATGATTCCATCAGGCTATCAGAATTGAAATCCAACTGGGTCATTCCATATCAAATCACCAGATTTTGGATTATGTTGTAGTTTGACCTCTTCTAATATTTACCAAATTGATTGTATGCTTGGAACACCATGAAATAAGCAATTGCATTGCTTCAAAATTGGCCAATTTATCACACTTTGAAATTCCACAATTTATCGTCCTGTGACTTTTTCTTGATTTTGAGGTCTGATTTCTCAGCAATTAAACGTCCTACTACCTTCCTATTACAGGAACCCATAGATTCTATCCCTTAGGAATGGGAAATAAAAAAAATTACGCTATAAAGTTGTGGAGTTAGGTGAACTTAAAAGTTCCAAAATATTCAATTTTGGTATTTTTCTTTTACTTTTCACTTTTAGTGATGAATTGCTGCTAAACTATTGTATCAGGATACTGGATTCTTCCAGTAAAAACATACCAAATAATGATTACAATGCTTTCCTGTAATATATTTGTATAAGTTTTGCAGCTCTAAACTTGCAATTTCATGCTTTGATTGAGCATGTATCACTAGTAATTATTTATTTTATGGTGTAGGTGTGGGAGGAGCAGGGGATGGGAGGGGTGCATTACAAGAGGAAAGCTGATTCAAAAACTACAGGAAAGAAGTTTGGAAACGTGTACATTCTTTATATGTTATTCTTTATTTGTGAAAGAATGGTATGAATAGATTTCATGCATTTACTGTAAATATTTCATTCAAAACGAACATGTAAAATGTAACAATGAGTATAAAACAAAGAGGGGAAGAGAAGAACAATTAAAGTGGTTGTCAAGGTGCCTTTGTTATCTTTTTCATTATTCAATGTTTCTCTTCTAAACTTAAACCATTTTGACAAGTCTTGGCCACAGGATGATCACATATATGGAGTCTCCAATCCAAATATATATTTCCTAGGTTTGGTTGTTTGAAAGTGAACCTACTTTGTAACTGAAGGGCAGTCCAGTGGAATGATCTCTGATGTCACCGAAGCAAACCTTTCTCTGCAGCTTTCATTTTCATTAAAATCTTGTTGATTTCATGAAGTTTCTTAAATCAAAAATTTCAATTTACTTTATTTCAAGTCATGAAAGAATATTATGTTACTGTGAATGTGGGATTTCAATTGCTCCTTACTCTGCTATTGCCAGATACTTATTCATAATTGCTTAACAATTTTTTCAAACTGATCCTGAATTGATTTGCCTGACTTCAGAATGCAGTTTAATACTAGGAATGTGGAAAAGCTCACATTTTGATACAATCAACAACAACAACCAGAATATTCCTCTAGACAACTTAGAATTTGTTGTGGGAACACCAGACTCCTGATAATTTAGGATTTGCTATATACTGAATTGGGACTATATGGTGACATAAACAACCAACTCTGCTAAAGTGGTCCAACAAGCCCATATTCTGAAGTTCACCTTTGAACATTTCTTTGACAGTTTTGGAAAATCTGATTACATCTGTAATATTGTGACGAGCCCGGCTCCTCCGACATGTAATATTGTATCGGGACTCGCAATAGAAAGGTACTGGGGTTATCTTGATGCAGTATTTTATGCTTCTTCAGGAGACGTCTCGAACGGGCGATAGAGGAAAACAATGAGTTCTCAGAAAAACAAGTTGACGAGATATGATTTGATTAGTGATTCGATATAATTTCTTCTCTGTCGATTCTCATACAAACAAAATTACAATGATTTGACTCCGTCAATTACGCAATTTGAAGGGGTGACGAAGTAATGACGAAGTAATGACGAAGTGATGAACTTGCGAACCCATGCCGCCTTTTATAGATTACTTCTATAAAATCCCTCTGCGCATAATCAGAAGGCAGCCAATATCCTGCTCATCCTGCATTAGCTTAACGATATAAAAATCATTGGATAAATGACTGATCTGCCCTGATTGGTTGGGAGTTTGGAAGTCCACCCCTTTCTTATGGAAACTTCCATACCACGTGAGAAGAACCTTCTCGAATGTTCTACAGACACCATGGAATCTATTTTGGGAAAAGGCCCTGTGACATGATTCAATAAGATAGTTAAAACTTCTCGTGGGAAAACTGAATCCATGACCTAGATAAATATATAAGGGGCCTGTGCGGTGTCTCGATGGAGTTTTTCGGGAACATCAAAGAGGCAGTATTACTATTTCATAACACATCATATTCATAAATAAAAAAATCCTGGTCTTTACAAACTTTCATCTTGACACCAAACCGATGACAAAGGCAGTCTTTACTGAATTTTGTCTTAGTCAGGACTAACAGCAGGAGACCGTTCTTGAGATCTATAAAACTGACCATCAAGCCATGATCATTATGTAATAGCTGTAAAGCTTGGAAGTTAAAATTATCTTCCTCATTCATGTTTTAATTATCAATTTGGAAAAGTATTGTAATGATACATTTTGTTTTCACCACACTATAGGCTCTACAATTAGCCTGCATAGCTTCTTAACACCATCAGGCACTAGGGGAAACTGTAAACACTGTGTGGATATATGTTCATGTCTACAGTTGATTTAATCATACAGCGTTCACACAAAGACCCTCATATAAGAAAAATATATGTGGCAGGCGTTGCAGACTAATTGGTAAAAGGAGGTCATTTGACGAACAAGGCAGGTCGATTACGTAATCTCAAGAAACTTTTCCATGATAGCTTACTATAGCTGGTCTATACAGCAGACCTAAAGGGTGAGAAGACTCGTGCAAAAAGAAACGTCTAATGCCGGCAATCTGACCTAGTTTCGAATCCCAGAAAATACACACACAGCTTGCTACCGTCGGTAATTAGACACTAGTGTACAGTCAGTACATAACAGCTGCGGTCAATACCCACAGCACAGTGTACAAACGATACAGCGATGGACATCTCAGGTCCAGCTAAAGATAACTAGGGATCACGTTTCATTACTGTCTGCATTTTTTAGCGACAAGAGAAAAACTTCACTTGCACGCAACGGAAAGTTAACTTTTTAAAGATGGCGGCACACGGAACGCGAACAGTTCAATCTCCTGGGTGGACATGGAGACAGGTTTGATACTCATAAAGGGTACATGCATTTGTTTTGGCAAAGCTAAGAAGGATTTGTAAGATAATGGATAAACATCTTTGTGTGAAAGGACTATATCAGATATGTATCGATGTGGATGTCAGGATGTAATTGAAAACATACAAGACAAAATCGAGTCGTTGGTCAGGGTATGAAGAGCCTCATTTTATATAACTTTGGCGGGATTAATTCATCATCATCTCAGAATCAACTTCTTATATCAATGTTATTAGGAACGTTTGTTTGTCATATGAAAATTTTGAAGCAGGATTCATATCGCCGATGGTTATAACATAGCTATTATGGGGTGCTACTAAAACGAATGACAATTGCCATACACGTAACGAATGACAATATGTTGTACACACTAAAAATTTGCGTTGACTAAAACGAATGAATTTGCTTCAACCGGATATCACAGTTCAGACTTCGTGGGTATCTGGATCTAGTAAAGTAAGGAGTACGGACAAGATAAAACACGCACCTTATAGTACGCGAAATTGTAAGTTTGATTTTAAAAAGTAAATTTAACGTCATTTTGCCGTTATTAATTGTTAGAAACTAACATTACTCCAATCTTGAAACGGCTTCAGTTATCTTTCTATATAAATCTACAGAGGTAAAATGCACAGCACTCAAGCGCATTTTCACACAAAAACTTTCCCTGTGGTTTCTATCCGTAAATTACACCAAAACCCTGTAGCCACGTAACACGCGATTTTCCTCAAATCATTTTTTTTATTTGCGCAGAAAACCAATAACCGCATTTACTCCACTCCGTTAATCATTCTATCTCCTCTCAACTCTGTCCTTCGTTGTCATTCGTTGTCATTCGCTGTCATTCTCTGTCATTCGCTGTCATTCGGGAATGATAATTGACCCTGTACAAAGTCAATTGTCATTCGGTCATTCACTGTCATTCGTTTTAGTTTGTCCCGCTATTATGAAACCGATACTGCGCACTTGCCGTGATTAAGATTTTGGCGTGTTTGGCGTCCAAAATTGTTCTAGAACATTCAATTCATTCAAGACAACACCGTCACCATGGCTCTCAGAGTACCAAACGCACCTGGTTTTTCTTCAATGCTCAAAGAGGGAGCAAAGGTTTTAATATTCCCTTAATTATTCATCTAAACGTGTTACAAATCTTGTTATGTAGTTTTCAAAATTAGCTTATATTTTGCAGTCTGCTTAGCAATCAATACAATGATTACTAGGCCTAGCACGTGTGTGTTCACCAGTGACATCGCCCTTGTTGTGCACATAGGTTAACGTTAGGCCTAGCCTGGGCTAAAGCCGTTAGTCAACAGAACATTAGGTTAACAGTGTAGGTGGTACACTGAAGGGTTCAGTGCAGTCTTAACAAGTAACAGTAACACTAGTCAAAAGTAAGGCCGTATGAAAATAAAGGCTAACCACCTTTGCGAAAGGTCTCTGTAGAAATAATACAAAAGGCATACAGCAAATTTAACATGCTTGAAACAAAGTTGGCTGGTGAAACGCTTCCATGAGATTTGGCATAGACCTGTTCTTGAGAAAGGGGTTCCAGTGCCATGCTGCCATAGGTACATACCTCCATACCATTCCACCATTGGTTTCGATCCTTGCCGAGAAAGGGTACTCTTAGTTTTAGTCTCCTAACTTAAATTTCTTACTTGTTTACTACATCTTGAACTTGTATAGTGACCTATCTAGCTGTGATAAAGCAACATTCTAACAAGTCTGTTTCGACTTCATTTTGTTAGCTGTAAATTGTTCTTTCAATTATCTAAAGGCTTCATAATTGACACACCTTCTAACATTACTAGCTCTGTGATACAGCAGGCAACCTAAACTTTGTGCAGTCAAGCAGTCAAACATTTGATGAGTTTTATCCATTTCAGGTTTATGCTGATCAAATTGTGCTTTTCTTTAAGCTTAAAGTAAACATCCTCACCCCAGTTTTGTGCATTTTTTTGGCATTTGGAAATCTAACTCCCAAAAAATAACCAAAATTACCTCAGTATAATACCACTACTCTCTGGGACCTGACCTGTCAGCACTTAGAGGCTCAGAGCATAGCAAACAGCATCCAAAGTCAATTGATGTATACTAAGGCCTATACTACAGTTAGCGTTTTGATGAATGTGTCAATTTAGGGGTATGAAAAAACTTGGCAAGGCAGACATTATGTGGTCAATTTCTGCTCAATTGTTCATTAGGTAGGCACAGAACAATAAATAGTTTGAGATCATTACATTTCTGAGGATCTACAAATATGAAAAACAAATACAGTTGAGTGATCTCGAGTTTTCGTTGATAGACATCATTAATCAAATCCTTAAGTGCGTCAATTATGAGCCCACTATGCTACTTTTTGAAGTGCTATCTTCCATTAGTTTACCTACTTCATCTTTACACAACAAGATGTATTTGATGTTCACCAAAGATTATATCTTTTGAGTTAGTTTAGAGACCCAAGGATCAGGAAGACTTACAGTAGCTTATTTGAGACCCTATCTGTGTTAGATGCAAAGTAGTTGTTTTACTTTATTTTTTATCTGTTGTTTTGATTTTTTATAGCACTTTCATGGCTTGGAAGAAGCAGTGTACAGAAATATTGGTGCCTGCAAGGAACTTGCTCAGACGACAAGGTCAGCCTATGGTCCCAATGGAATGAACAAAATGGTTATCAACCACATTGATAAGCTCTTTGTAACAAATGATGCAGCAACAATCTTGAAAGAACTTGAGGTATTGTATTTATCATAAAGTCTAAAAAGAGACCTATTGCTATTGGATCCTTTACTCTTTAAGTACTTTACCTAGAAACAAAACATATGATTATGAATGTAATAAAGCAAAACATTACCATCACAGTGCTTTACAAGTTTTGTTTCCTTTTGAAGGCAGAAGGAATCTATGCAATATTGATGGCATGTGTGTGCCAGAAGTTTAGTTTATTTTTTAATTCAAAACCCTTGTTACATGATATCCCAAGGGAATTTGGGATGGACCTCCAAGTGTTGGGAACTACTACCCAGTCGAAGCTATTAATACCATGTCAAGAAGTAACGTTGTTACTTTTCTTTAGAAACACTGCAATGTGTACTCTTCTGTAATTTCATCATTTGGTGATATTCCCTATTGTCTTGATGAGTTTATGTGTAAAATGTGAAAATTTGTTACTACTCATGCTCACGAAAGTTTTGATCAACTGTGTTTGTTTGCTGTGACTTGTGTACAGTGTACTTTAAAGCCTGAGTAATCTCTCTGCAGTGCTTACTTGTACGCCAGTCAATTTAATTTTACGCCTAGATATCACAAAATTTTGCTCTTGCTTAAAATGAGAAAGTGGGAAATGTGGCCAAGGTCATTTCAGTTCAAAGAAGAGCTCATTAAGCTCAAAATCTTTGAAAGTGTTATGCTTCCAAAGATGAGGTATGGAAGTTACTGACAGGCCTCCATACTTTGTAAGAGGACAATGTTGAGACAAGCAACAATAAAATTAGGTTGTTATCTGTTACACACAGAAAACTTGTCTTCCATTATGCATGACCATTATAGATGGTAAAAGTCAATTAAAATGCATCATCACAAATGTTCAAGTCAGTGGAACTCAATATTTTTTTCATGTCAGTGAAACAATAATTTATGTAGGGCTTATAAGAATGATATCTCTAGAAGATAAAGATTGGGTTAGGGCTAACCCTAACACCTATCTTATTACTGGTCCTCAAAGCCACAATGCACTTCTGTTTATTTTTAAATATTTCTTTTGCAGGTTCAACATCCTGCAGCTAAAATGCTAGTCCTAGCAACACAGCAGATGGAGCAAGAGGTCGGTGATGGAACAAACTTTGTTATGGTCTTTGCTGGTGCTCTCTTGGAATATGCCGAGGATTTGCTGAGAATGGTATGAACAAAATAATTCTATGAGAAATTTCCAGAAGCCATCGTTTTCTCTCAAAATATTTTAAGTTTGGCACAGTTATGTTCTCACTGAATTAAATATATGCATACTCAGATTGCAATCAAATTAAGTGACTTGCATTGTTTGCAGATAAGGTATGACAACTATTTGGAACAAAGCTGTATATCTCAATTGTGTCTTTCTTTGATCAAAATGTTTTTCATTTTAAAATGCTTTTTGTTGTAAAATTCTAGGTGTATTGTTGAGAAAGTATTTGCTACATCTTGTTAGCTGTGCACCATTTAAAGTCTTCTATTTCATAACACTAATCCTATGCCCATCAGCACTATGGCTAATATGTCTGCTACTAGGAGAAATGGATGTAGTGCTTGTGTGACCTACAGTATGACATCATTAGTCAAAGGTCAAATCATTAAAATCAGCAGTTTGGGTTTCATGCTCATACCAAAATGACAGGATGGCTGAAACCATCCAAGCCCATGTTGGATATCAGACTGCAAGTTTATAGCTCATTAAAAATGCATGTTAAATGCAGGTCAGCATGTGCAAACTACTCTTTAGTTACAAGGCATATTAACTTTAAACTTGGGTATGTGCCTGGGACATCACTCATTGTTGTGAACATGAGATCAGTAAAATTCAATTGATAGTCAAGCAGTTATTTTACGATGCTTAAGCGACCACAAATGTGGGGCAGAAGCCTGCAAGGTTTTATGGATTACAAGTTTCATGTTGGGTGGCTTCCAATTCAACAAGATGAGACCTGCCATAGCTTGCCTACTTACTAGTAATTTAACTTAACTTGTAGTATCTGTTTTCTTATTGCAAATTCAGGGTTTGTCTCCAACAGAAGTTATTGAAGGCTACGAGATTGCTTTGAAGAAAGCACTTGAAATTCTTCCAGGTAATGAGACCAAGTTTATTGTTTCTTTCTCTAGACACAATGTAGACTTACTATAACAATTACATGTGATCTCGTAAAATATTGTTTATAGTTTTCATTAGTGAACACAACAGACGGTGATGTCAAGGAAGTCTATTATCTGTTTAAGGCCTATTCCAATGGCTGAATTAGACCTGCTTTTAAATAAATAAGTTGGGAATTTCCAGCAATTTTTTTGGACAAGACCACATCCGAGTAGCATTTTGTATGGTGAAAATTGAAACTTCAGATTTGGTGATGTTTTTTTGGCATCTGTAAACATCAGTGTGAATGATTTCATCATAGCACTTCAGATGCAAAGTTTTTTCTTTTTTTTTTCATTTTTTCTATGTTTTACTCACTTATTCACAGATGAGAATAATATTAGTACTACAAAAATGTTTTGATGAAATTCTAAGTACAGAGAACATTGACAGCTAGACGAACGTTCCAAATGTATCATACTTCAAGAATAAATCAATATCAGGACAATTATAACAGGAAATTAGAGCAACTGAAGAACACTGCCAATTATGACATCACTGAACATCTTCTGTCATCCACTCCCAGAAGAATCATGGGTTTAGCCAGTAAAAAAATATGTTGCATTCACTCAACCATATATTAGTAAGCAGCAAGATATTAGGATAGAACATTTTGAAATATATTTGTCTTTAAGATCAGTGTTACATTGCCTCCCACTGGAATATCCCTTTTATCATAAATTCGTAGGGTCTTCAAAACTTTCATCATAGAGGTATCTACTCTAGTTAAGTTTATATGAATATGGTAGAAATTGCAAACTTATCTGGTAGGTGGTTCTTGAAAATAGTTATCTGGTAGGTGGTTCTTTATCATAACATAAATTCTAAGGTGTTCAAAACTTTCATCATAGAGGTATCTACTCCAGTTAAGTTCATATGAATATGGATATGGTACAAATTGCAACTTATCTGGTAGGTGGTTTTTGAAAATCCCTTTCAAGAAGTGATATTTTTCTGATTTCTCTGTCCTTCTTCTTTCAGAGATATCCTGCGGATCCTTAAAGGATTTATGTGATGCCAGCGAAGTGACAAGCGCAATCCGTACAGCAATCATGAGCAAACAGTATGGAAATGAAGATTTCCTTGCAAAGCTTGTAGCACAGGCCTGTAGTAAGTACATATGCGCACCTTTATGGAGTAATCACAACCCCAAACATTCAGTGTGGAGGGGACAATACCCTCTTGAAAGACGGTGCTTCATTTTGTAAAAAAGACTGTGTAGGCATATCGTTGTATGGAAGGTGTGATGTTTGCATGTTTATAATTGCTACATGTATTACCATATGCTTGTTTCAGTATAATACTGCTGTGTTCCAAAAGGAGACAAAAGATTTTTTTTTAATAGAATTTGAGATTTTTATGATAAAGCTGTATTTTGCATCAAGCAGAGGAAGAAGCCAGAAGCCATGTAGGATTGACCTGAACAGATGTATCTGATCAAACCTATTCAACTTCTTTATAATTAACCAAATTACAACTGTTGTTTTTACCTTCAAGGGGGTCAACATCATGGCATTAATGCACCTTTGAGGTTTGATTTATTTACCCTTTTATAAGATATTGCAATCATCTAACCATCTCAATTTTTCTCTTCTTTCGCAGTTTCAGTCTACACCAAATCAAAAACTTTCAATGTGGATAATGTGAGAGTTGCCAAAATCTTGGTGAGTCACCACACACTTCTCTTGGGTGAAAGTGATGATTGTTTTACTTTTCTAAGACGCTTGATAAAAAGTTTCTTTCTTCCCTGCATTTGTCGCAGAGACATCGGTTCTATAATATGACAATTAAAACGGGACAAATTAAGTCAAGGCTTTAATATCCTGCCTTTCACGATATGAGTAATAGATTTTGTCTGAATTTAACAATTGTTAAAGAGAATGTCTGATGAGTCTGTGACTCTATTGATATACATTAGGAGTTTATTGCAATGTATTGGATGCAATCTGTCAATCACAGCAGTTCAAATTTACTTTTTTCATTGCCTGGATATTACACAATTATTTTCATTTCTGCACATATGTGGAGTTTTTGAATGTGGAAAATGGGGGGCGAGGGCTTGTCTTTTTCAAAGCAAAGCTAACCCAAAGATTTTGAAAATGTTTCTTGTCCAAGTTTTGTGACAAGCAGCAGTATGTCAATATGGTTCTATTATGTTACACACAGAGACAACAGGGTTCATGGTTTCTGAAAGTTGATAGTTTACACAAGTCACTTTGCAAAAGTCAATCGAGCTGCAACATCGTTGATGTTCTGTTTAATTTTATTCCCCCCCCCCCCAACCCTACCACTTCACTTTTGGGGAAGGGCCTTAAGGTGTATATTTCTTGTTTGATAGCTATCATTCCCTTTCGTTTCTCATTTCTGTTTTTGCTTGCATTGAGGATGCTCATGATGTGTTATTTTTACAGGGTTCCGGTGTCCTCAGTTCATCTGTAGTACAAGGTATGGTCTTTAAGAAGACCATAGATGGTGATGTAACGAAGATAGAAAAAGGCAAGATTGCTGTCTACTCATGTCCAGTAGATTCCTCTAGCACAGAAACTAAGGTAAGGACTCTTCTTTTACCAGAGCTGAAAGCAGGACCAATAAACTGGCTGGCTGTGCTTTCAATGTTCTGCCTAACACAGGCATGAAGATAATACAATGTTAGCTCCTTGTAAAATGTCACACCAGGTGGCCTAGCCAATGTCAGTTTACTTTGATAGAATATTGTGCAAAACTGGGAGATGGAAGAAAGCGAGCAGTGTAAATGTGATTATGTAGTATTTGGATCCCAAATAGTGGATACTTAATGCAATACTCACAAGAATACATTCTATTTTGCAATAAAGGGTGCCCTTAGGTTAGGTAACACTTCAATTCCAAATACTACATATTTCATGCAATGTAGAGTGCCCTTTGGTAAGGTTACACTTCCATCCCAAATACTACATATTGAGTGCAAAAAAAGGTGCCCTTTGGTAAGGTAACACTTCCAATCCCAAATACTGCATATTACATGCAATGGAGGGTGCCCTTTGGTAAGATAACACTTCAGTACAAAATACTACATATTTAATGCAGTAAAGGGTGCCCTCATGTAAGGGACAACACTTCAATCCCAATTACTACATGTTGAATGCAATAATGGGTGCCTTATGTAAGGGAACACTTCAATCCCAAATACTACATATTTCATGCAGTAAAGGGTTCCCTCATGTGAGGGAACAACACTTCAATCCCAAATACTACATATTGAATGCAATAAAGGGTATCTTATGTAAGGGAACACTTCAATCCCAATTACTACATACTATGGATGCCTTTAGATAATGAGAGACAAACAGGTGAGTCGCAGTTATTGTAGCATAGCTGATGAAGAGTATTTCCATTAACACTGTGAAGGCTGATCTGATAATGCCATTTATGATACAAGTTTAATCAGGTTCAATTTCTATCTCTCTCTCTCTGTTTTGTCTTGCAGGGTACTGTTTTGATAAAGAATGCAAAAGAGTTGTTAAACTATAGCAAAGAAGAAGAGAATGTGCTTGAAACAGTAAGTAGAACGGTTTATCTTATATGTTTGTTTACAAGTACATCTTACCAGCTGATGCCTCATAATAGTGATGGATTCCTGCTACATTTGAGTGCAATCTGTATGTAAAACACCAAAGGTCACAGAAATGTTGACTATTGAATCCTAATTCAGTCCTCTCCCACCCTGAAAAGAGTCACAGTCAAGCAAAAGACTTACTTAGTTCAGAGGCTCATTGTGACTCAAGGTATGTAGCAAAGGAAGAGGCTGCGACTGTCAGATAACCATCCCATTCTGGAACTTTGGCAGGTGGAGAGAGTTTGTGACATATTCTAAAGTGATTACTACCAGTTACCTTTAATGTATATGTCGATGAAGCTTAACCTAACTATAGACATGTCGTCCATGTTACAAATTTGAATCCTTTTTGTCACGGTGATGCTGTGACGTGATAAACAGGGCTCTCACACCTTTGGCTTTCATTTTTATCTTTTCACAGCAAATTAGGGTGATAGCTGAAACTGGTGTGAAGGTTGTCGTAGCTGGAGGTAAAATCGGAGATATGGCCCTCCATTTCCTGAACAAGTATAACCTGATGGCAGTGAGACTAACATCAAAGTGGGATTTGAGGAGAGTGGCCCGCTTGATCAGAGCTACCGTACTTCCCAGACTTGTGAGTAAAGTTCATAATATCCAAAAGTTTAGATATAAGGTTTGAGAGGCTATAAGTTAATGGCGATGTGGCTGACATCAAAGTGGGATTTGAGGAGAGTGGCCCGCTTGATCAGAGCTACCGTACTTCCCAGAAATTTTTAATGATGTATGTATGAAGGGATATATGTGGTTTTGAAATGGTATATTTGCATACGGTAATTAATTGTTTTGTAGAGGACTCACAGTCATACCTATAAAAGAGGGTGTCTTGAAAGAGTAAAGCACATGCTTGTCTTGCATATTACGTTGGTGTGGTTGGATGATGATCACTCCGGTAGTAAACGTTGTCTTGTTCCCCGTCTCTTAGACCCCACCCACAGAACAGGAAGCCGGTTTCTGCGATCAGGTATTCGTCTCAGAGGTTGGTGACACTCCAGTTGTAATATTTCAACAAGGTAAGATGAATACAACTTTGGTCGTGGTATACTCTGTCTTATAGTAAAGTCCAGACCACAGTCATCTACCCAATTGGGTAGATGATTGTGATGGTTTATTCAAAGGTGTGAATATATTACAAGTTCGTCACTGAAATTTACTTAGTCTACTCCTTACGTTAAGTTATGTATTGAATGTTGTTGTATTCTTGCCAATACTATTGCCAATGGCTATACAGGTGTTTGTGAGACGTGCATACAGTATACTCAATCAAGGCTCATAAAAATTACGTGGCACTGACTAAAGAACTCAGTAAATTTGATATTGAAACAAGGAAACAATAAAGGAGAGATTCTATGGAAAGTACTACAAACATATTTTTCTAATCACTTTTATGCTCAGAAGTTCGAAATATGAGATCAACATAAGTTGTAAGTCTGAGAAGTCTGTATACAAAAACCCTTATGCAATTGGTGGAAGTCGAAAGTGTGGAAACCTTGAACACAAAAAGAGTGGAACATAAAATTTGGATGAACTTCACACATGGTATGTAGATCCACCTAAGTGAGTGCAAGATCCCTGCCGGTTTCTGTAGAGGTCAAAGGTCCTTTGTGGTTAAACAGAGGCCAAAGTCTCAAAAATGTTGTAAAACATGATAACTTTAAGAGTAAAGCTTGGAACTTTATACTGCGGAAGTGGATTTACACTACGTAGTACAAGGAACATGTTTATACAGGTGCATGAGACTATCATGAGGTGTTCTATGATTGTCTTTGTTAGATGCTGATGAGAATGCAGTCTCCACAGTGGTGATCAGAGGATCAACGGAGAACATAATGGATGATGTGGAGAGGGCTGTAGATGATGGAGTGAATACATTCAAGAGCCTTACAAAGGTATCATAAAAGAGATTAAATAAATCTAGGTATAAGGAATAGGTTTTTGTAAATAACTTTACTTGATGATGTAGAGAGGGCTGTAGATGATGGAGTGAACACATTCAAGAGCCTTACAAAGGTATCATAAAAGAGATTAAATAAATCTAGGTATAAGTAATAGGTGTTTGTAAATAACTTTAATGGATGATGTAGAGAGGGCTGTAGATGATGGAGTGAACACATTCAAGAGCCTTACAAAGGTATCATTAAAGAGATGAAATAAATCTAGGTATAAGGAATAGGTTTTTGTAAATAACTTTAATGGATGATGTAGAGAGGGCTGTAGATGATGGAGTGAACACATTCAAGAGCCTTACAAAGGTATCATAAAAGATATTAAATAAATCTAGGTATGAGGAATAGGTGTTTGTAAATAACTTTACTTGATGATGTAGAGAGGGCTGTAGATGATGGAGTGAACACATTCAAGAGCCTTACAAAGGTATCATAAACGAGATTAAGTAAATCTAGGTATAAGGAATAGGTGTTTGTAAATAACTTTACTTGATGATGTAGAGAGGGCTGTAGATGATGGAGTGAACACATTCAAGAGCCTTACAAAGGTATCATAAAAGAGATGAAATAAATCTAGGTTTAAGGAATAGGTGTTTGTAAATAACTTTAATGGATGATGTAGAGAGGGCTGTAGATGATGGAGTGAACACATTCAAGAGCCTTACAAAGGTATCATAAAAGAGATTAAATAAATCTAGGTATGAGGAATAGGTGTTTGTAAATAACTTCAATTTATGATATACACATTCAAGGCCCTTAGGTATCATAAAAGAGATTAAGTAAATGTAAGTAGCAGGAATAGGTGTTTCAAATAACTTTAATTTATCATATACACATTCAAGGCCCTTACAAAGGTATCATAAAAGAGTTTTAAGTAAATGTAGGTAAAAGTAATTGGTCCAATTCAAAGTGATTCAAATAAAGTTTATTTATGATACGATTGAAGCAAATCGAGCAAAAATATATAAAAAATTCTTTTCATTTCATCATAACAGGATAAACGGTTTCTACCTGGTGCCGGTGCTACAGAGATAGAACTAGCGAAGCAACTGGCTTCTTACGGTGAAACCATTCCAGGCTTGGCTCAATATGCTATCAAGCAGTATGCTCAGGCATTTGAAGCTCTTCCTAGAGCATTGGCAGAAAATGCAGGAGTCAAATCAACAGAGGTCCTATCCAAGTTGTACGCTGCTCATCAAAGTGGCAACTCTAAAATTGGCTTTGATATTGAGGTATGTTTCAATCAGCTACTCATAAAGTCGACTTTGATATAGAGGTATGTTGTTTCAGTCGGCAACTCTAAAGTTGGCTTCGATGTTGAGGTATGTTTTTTCAGTTGGCAACTCTAAAGTTGGCTTCGATGTTGAGGTATGTTGTTTCAGTCAGCAACTCTAAAGTTGACTTTGATATAGAGGTATGTTGTTTCAGTCGGCAACTCTAAAGTTGGCTTCGATGTTGAGGTATGTTGTTTCAGTTGGCAACTCTAAAGTTGGCTTCGATGTTGAGGTATGTTGTTTCAGTCAGCAACTCTAAAGTTGGCTTTAATATTGAGGTATGTTGTTTCAGTCGGCAACTCTAAAGTTGGCTTCGATGTTGAGGTATGTTGTTTCAGTTGGCAACTCTAAAGTTGGCTTCGATGTTGAGGTATGTTGTTTCAGTCAGCAACTCTAAAGTTGGCTTTAATATTGAGGTATGTTGTTTCAGTCGGCAATTCTAAAATTGGCTTTGATGTTGATGTATGTTTCAATCCCCATGCTAAAGTCCGCTTTGATATTGAGGATATGTTTCAATCGTATCACTATATGAGCCCTTCCCTATGTAAGACATAGAATCGGAGAGAGATTTTAATTTATGCAGGAGCATGTAAAGTGACTCTGTGTCCAAGTGTGTCAGTCGAGTCTCTCCATGATCTCTAAAATAAAACAAATGTTCGAAGCAAAAAAAAGCAACCATAATTTAAACATTTTCTTCATTTCAAAGTGATGTAAAATCTGCTAGCAATGATTATAATTAGTATCAATTCTATCAGCTGGCCACTTTGTTTATTGTATATATTGTATATTGTATCATATATCTAGATTGAGTAACAAAGCATTTCACTCCACTAGTGGTCAAAATACAAAGAAGAGTTTTCTACAATACATGCATGCCACTAATAAGGATCCATCAATAACACATGTGATTCATACGATAAATGCTAAAACATGAAGCATTACACTGAATAAAGTAATGTTTTGTAGAAGAAATATTAACGTATCAAAAGCAAAATCTGTTTTGACTACCACTATAGTGCTCTTCAGCAAAAATGGAAACTCGTATGTAAGTTTTGGCAGTTACCTTAAATAGGCCTATCCTTATGTTATACTGCTTTTATGTAGCAATAAAGCCTACCCCTGTCTGTAAAACTGCCTTGTGGGCAAAATACTTGAACCTCAGAGACCAAGAAATGGCAATATTAAAACTTTATTTGCATAACAAGAAGGTTTTCATCCTCTTGTGTCATTCACTGGTTTCTTTGGCTCCAAACTTTCAACATTGCCATTGCAACTCTATATCTCATTAATTAGTTTACATATGTGTTCAATTGACTGTTGATGCAGTTAATGTGAAAGAAGTATGACAAACACCATAAGAAAGTATTCTGACATGTTTATTGTAAAGAGCCTGTTAAATTAATAGCCCAGGATAGCCATTGTAAACACCAGAATAGCCCACAAGAAAACACATAGTTGGTCAAAAAGAACCCACAATGTCTAAAAGACATTGACACTTGCAAAACAAATATGTATTAATAGCACTAACAATCCTTGTTGTGTACAGTTATACATGACAGAGAACTCAGAATAGCAAAAAGCTGTAACATACATTATGAACATTTCCTAGATTTTAAATCTGGAAGACTACAGCAGAAAGTCTGTTACTTTTTTGTTCATGCCAAGTTCTTGGAATTTATCCAAAGATGTGAAATATGTTGAACTGCTTAGTTTCAATATGAATTGTAACTGGGTGCAAGTAAAGCCATTGTTATAAAATGCTTACGTGATTTCTCATTTAGTTCATAATTATTTATTTGAATATCTGACCAAGTTTCCTCTTACTCACAAATCAGGCTGAAGGTGCTGATGTCAAAGATGTGGTTGAAGCTAACATTACAGATGCTTACCTGACCAAGTTCTGGGCAATTAAACTGGCTACCAATGCTGCAATCACTGTACTTAGGGTTGATCAGGTAGGAGCCTACACAGCAACCTTCATGTCACATCATATGTGACTCATTCTGTTTTCATTGCGGGCTGAGAGAGGGCATTTTGGGGGAGCGGGGCATCAGTTGGGGAGTGGGGGATTAGATGGGGTGTGAGGCACCAGTTAGGGTGTGGGGCATCAGTTGGGAGTGGCATCAGTTGGGGGGTGGGGCATTAGTTGGGGAGTGGGGGAATCAGTTGGGGATTAGGGGAATCAGTTGGGGATTAGTTGGGGTGTGAGGCATTAGTTGGGGAGTGGGGCATCAGTTGGGGAGTGGGGCATTAGTTGGGGAGTGGGGCATTAGTTGGGGAGTGGGGCATTAGTTGGGGAGTGGGGGAATCAGTTGGGGATTAGGGGAATCAGTTGGGGATTAGTTGGGGTGTGAGGCATTAGTTGTGGGGTGGGGCATCAGTTGGGTTTGGTACAGACAAGAAATCAAACCTCTTCTGACTTGACCAGAAAGATTCATTGAAACAATTTGTTTAAACCTATGGTGATGTTGATTAATTAATGGAGTGTAGTTATATAACCCTGCCATTAACTGATTTGTATTGCCAGGTTTTTACAAATATTACTGAAGATTGATATGTTTCATAGTTGATTCTTATACATAACTGCAAATGGTACACAGATAGTTAGACACTTAATAAACTCACCAGTTCATAGTATTGTGTTACGTACAGTACAGTGAGTGTTAATGTTAATAGTGTATCGTTTGTTTACTTTACTTTATTTTATTCCCAACAGATTATTATGGCCAAACAAGCTGGAGGACCAAGAGTCCCTAAGCAAGGGGCAGGTAATGACCCTGATGATGACTAGGGTTATCCCCTCCCACCACCCCCACTCCCTCTTCAGGGATGATACCAATTTCTCAGTGTCTTTGTGTGCAGCCATAGCTCGCTCACTGTGCAGTAAAGCAGCCTGGACAGCCTAAAAAAGACTCTGGCTCCCCAGATGGAAACTTACCAAAATATTTGATGTTCCAGTTAGGGTGAGATGTCACAGACAAAGAAAAGAGGCAGTTTGATTCTTTCAACTTTCCTTCTCTTTATTGTTGTAAGAACTTAAGCAAGTAAACATTTCCCCAGCCTTTGTACCATTGTGTGTTAGACCGATCTAGTCATACACAGTGTGACTCACAGCATTGTTGCTGTTTTCCCTACAATTCCAGTTAATTTAATAATTTCACATAGTGAAAGATGATATTGTACAATATTCATTGAAGGTTACAGTTCCTCCAGTGGTAAAGGTTTATGAGCTGACCGTCTATTGATGTCTAGCAATCATGTCAGTATTGTTCCCCAGTAGATCATATGAGAGCATGGTGGTCAATTGGCTAAGGCGTCGGACTCGTGATCCAAGGATTGCTGGTTTGATTCATGCCTAGTTCATTACGTTGTGTCCTTGGGCAAGATGCTTTATCTCACTTGCCTCTCTCCACCCAGGGGTTAAGTGGGTACCTGTGAGGTAACTTGTCATTGGGCGCAGTATATACTGCTGCCGACTGGAGGGATTGTCTCTGGGACAGGTTATCATTGACCAGGGGTAATATAACGTCTGTAAAGCGCTTTGAGACCTATCGCTGGTATAAAGCGCTATATAAAAAGCAAATATTATATAACCATACCATGTAATACTATCATTAAATCCATGAAGCTGCTGGATCTTTCACTTCTTAAAACATTGAAGAACTTCATAATGGAGACATTCATTTAATGGAGTACATCATTGTGTAAAATGTCTTTATATTTCTCTGATCTTATAATTAATCTAACTCAATACTTGCAAAGTGTTGATTGCCAAACCATAAGTAGGGAGGATCGTCTGTAAAATGCACATCAAAAATGTTGCAAGTAGAAGCGTTTAGGGTAGTTTTACGAAAGATTTCCGAAGTTGTTTCAGAGATTCCATTTGTCCATATTGTTGAAAAAAAGGAAAATCTCTCTGCATAGCAAAACTTTTCTCAATATGAACTTTGCCAAGCTGTCACTTACAAAATTGCTCATTCAGAAATGGTTGAAAAACAGCTGCTATTGAAAATTAGACTTGTTATGCCAAGTGCATTTCTTTTCTAAGACCTTTTACTTTGGTTTATGTATACATAGACCACAAACGGACAAATTTGTTGGGTAATTTAATGTGCAGGCTATTTGTTAAGTAGTGTAATGTGAAACTAATGAAAATTGAGACACTCTTTGATCGGAATTCATGCTAATGTGTCGTCAGTGATAGTACCAGCTTTTTTTACTTTATAATGTTTCATGATATCAAAGCAAATGTGATTGTTGTGGTCTATTTTCTTTTTACTAGTGTGGTAATTATTGAAATGTTGATGTCTTGTTGAAATAAAGCATGTTTGAAATACATCGAAAACATGACGTTTTGCAGCAAACTTTTGTCCTTATTTCTTAAAATTTCTAGGGAAGTCGTAGAGGACACTCGGTAGTTAACCATTTGTGGTAAAATTTCCTAAACAATTGAAATACAAGTGTTCTGCCACCAGGCCCGTAGCCAAGGGGGGGGGGTGAAGGGGGCAGCTGCCCCCCCTTGAGCATATTTTGTTTATTTTTTATTTCAAAAGAGAAAATGCTAAGATGCAACTGACAAGGCCTGGGAAGTGCCATTTCAAGCGATTTTGGAGGCATTTTCAGCCAAAATTTTCTTGTACGCTTCGCACCAACCATGGTGGCCCTACGCTTAGATAGTTTGCAATGCCGTATCTACGGCTCTGATAGTTTGCCTACAATTCCCTCCCTTGGCAAATTCCTCGCTACGTGCCTGTCTGCCACATCGTAGGCAAGGATCAATAGGGGGGCAGCTAATGTCAAAAATCCTAGAGTGTGACCTCTACATCTGTTGGCAATAGGTATATGTATATGTAGAAATATATAATGTTGGTATGACATGATTCAATGAAAGACAAACTGATTGCAGACCTATAAATGTATCTCTGTCAAGGCTGACATTTAGATTGGTACATGGAGTGCTACTTAAGCAGCTTTTTGCATTTTGTTGCTGTTTTCCCACCCTTTTGATATGTCCATCAGTTTTTTACATGTGTTCATCACAAAACAACAAACTAAGATATTAGCCAAGTTTTCCCTGCGAAGAGCACTTAATTGGCGAGTAATAAAAGAATCCTGACAAATTCTCACTTATAATTAATCGCATTTCAGTTCCCCAAATCCACTAGTTTGAATTCAACCAATCAGTGAATAGCTAATATGTTTATTTATGAGCGGTTGCTTAAAACATTCATTAACAACAATCTGAAAAAGTTGCGTAGGTAGCACAGCCATACATAATGTACACAAACAAAGCATGGTGGTGTAGTACCTTTTGGTGTACTGGGTTGCTTGCGACGCCGGCAAAGTGAAAATTATTTACCTCCTTCAATGACGTTCATAGAATTTAAAGGCAGTGAAGGCTCGCGTACAAAGAAACGTCTCCATGCCGGTAATCTGACCTAGTTTCGAATGAGGTGTAACAGAAGTGTTAAACACCACCATCGATCCCAGAAAATACACACACAGCTTGCTACCGTCGGTAATTAGACACTAGTGTACAGTCAATTCCCTCCAGCTACGGTCAATACCCACAGCACAGTGAACATAGCAGCGATGGACATCTCAGTTCAAGATGAAAGATAACACGTTATCATGTTTCATTACTGTCTGCATTTTGCAGCGACATGGAAAAAACTTCACTTGCGAGCAACTGAAAGTTAACTTTTTCAGAGGGCTGCACGCGGTTTGGGGCGAGTTTTCAATGCCTTTAAATATATGATGGGCGGGGTTTATTGTGGTCCTAACGGAAAAGATCTTTGAAAAAAACAGCGCTCAGAGTTGTAAACTTTTCAATTTTTATTCCTGTCCTGCTTCTCTCTCCATGCCTTAGACTGACATTGTTACATGTAGTGCTACTTTACGTCCACATTGATCATTGTCCTCCTGTCCATGCCATAGACTGAGATTGTTACATGGGGTGCTGCTTAATGTACACATTGATTGTGTTGTCCTCCTGTCCATCCCTAAGACTGAGATTGTTACATGGAGTGCTACTTAATGTCCACATTGATTGTATTGTCCTCTTGACCATGCCTAAGACTGAGATTGTTATATGGAATGCTACTTTACGTCCACATTGATTGTGTTGTCCTCCTGTCCATGCCTTAGACTGACATTGTTACATGTAGTGCTACTTTACGTCCACATTGATCATTGTCCTCCTGTCCATGCCCTAGACTGACATAGTTACATGGAGTGCTACTTCACGTCTACATTGGTCGTTGTCCTAATGTCCATGACTAAGAATGGAGAAGCTGATGATTTGACAGTAATGAGTCGTGACTCGCTTCAGAAGATTTCCGTAGTGAAGCGACTTCGTCAATCACTACTGGAGTCCAGAAAGTCACTGACAGTGACCTCAAATCAGGTGACCCATTATAACGCTGGGTGTTTGATGCCACGGCAGAAGTTGGTTTCGAATCTGACAAGCTGACCTAAAGGTATATGTACTACCCTTATTATTGCAGTGACTATCAGCCTCTCAGTGTTTATTAATCTATAAAACAAGCGACAAAGAAATATAACCTGCACTGGTGTGGAAGTTACTTAAAATGGTCTTATATTTCAAAACGGAGTCATTAACGTGATCCTCTCAAACTAATCGTTAACTCAAGAAATCAATCAGTAGTATTTTTCGTAGAATGGCCTACACCGACCCCCTCTCTTTTATAAATTATAATGTTCACAGTCCGGCATGACGTCAGGGGGACAGAGAGTTACCAACCTGGCCATAGGGGGCCAGGAACATATGGGAGAGTACAAAAAAGGAAGTCGGTGACTTAATTGTTTCGCAAGATAGAAAGCAACACGTATGCATAATTAAAGGACCGCGCATGAGCGTGGCCAACAAAAATGGAATGTAGTGGGTGTTGGCAAAATGTTTACGATGCATTAAGAGTTCACAGTTTGTATTCAACAGAATAGTGATCTTGAAATATATCCTTTCTCGGTTCAGTTTTAAATCTTGCAAATAAATCTAAATCCTGCCCCGTTATAACACTGCGTATCGTCCCATCCGAGCAGATTTCCTGGTCTTGCTGATAAGAATACACAATTTCCGGTTTCCCAAGTTGGATAACCTTTTCTGTAAGAGATGAAATCCACTGGTGTATTGTCAGTCCACTTGGGGTTTAGGGGGTCCCCATCGTCAACGTGAAGTCCTGTCCAGACGTTTTTTTCTCCCCATTTATCATGTATTTCATTGATCAGAAATTCTTGTTCCAATATACTATGGATTGAAACTAAATGACTTTCACCACAGTTATCTCTGGACTGGTCTTGACAAATGGTCTCAGCTTCGTGGAATTCTCGAGCCCAAGAAACGAGTAAATAACAGTGGCCGTTGAAATGCTTCCAACCAGGAGGACAGTGTCTCTGAAGACATGACGTGACACGTGACGTCAATATCAGTAGAAGAAATGTCGCCTCTTGGAGCCACTGCATTCTAAAATGTGTATGAACGTATTTACATCAATTCGAAGAAATAAATTGGCGCAAAGTTGGGAAATGAGCGATGTGGTAAAAGCTGCAACAAAGTCTACTGTTGTTATCTTCGTTTCATCTTCTTGGTAATAACTCAGTTGCAATTTACTATGTCTAGCTACTAGGCCTCTGCATTTGTTCTCTTCAAACGTTCAAAAAACCCAAGGAATTTGTCGAAAGATGAAGGCTTACTGGATGAAAACTGGGCTTAAAATCTTGGATTCAACATCGCTTCTTTAACGTTCGTTTCGTGTGCAAATGTCGCTCTCGAATGCAGTAGCCTATTATAGACGAAAGATAACCCCATAGGAATAAACTGGTTTCCAAACCGGTAAATATATAAATATTTAAATAAATTTGTAGAAAACAATGTTTCCATTACACCAACGTAAAGTGTTATCGATTCAGGCGCGAACTAGTTCGTGTCTGTCTTAAATGGATGTTTTTGAAACTTTCTCTAGGCGTAAGACAAAGAAAGAGGCTGCAGCCACAGTAGGCATGCGCAGGTATCATATTAAAATGGATGCGTTGTATAAGAACGGTAAAATCTTTCTCAAAGATATAGTTACTGATGTACGTGCTCCATTTGATAGATTGATTGATTTCCCTTCAGTCAATAATTGCAATGTGTCTTAATTAGAACGCAAATCAGAAATCGGTGTAGGTTGAATAGCAGTTAGCGATTGTTAGTCGAGTTGGTTGACAGAAACGATGGAAATCGATGTAACATGATAAAAGTTCTGTGTATTCGAAGTTATTGTAAAATTGATATTATATGACTTAAGGAAAAACAAGCCAAACCATCGTCGTTGGCCTATATAGAGAATTGTGATGAAATAATTCTCTCCAAACCGTTAAGAACAAAAAACCTTTTACAATTTGAGAGATAGACCTGTTACCATTTCCTCACACCCTGAAGTCGATGATTTTGGAGCTTGAGGCTCCAAAAGCAGCTCCTTTTGGGGGAGGGGAGGGGGCGGGGGTACTGAGACAAAGGGCTATTATCTATCTAGTCATCCTATGACATTGTGCTTTAAAGGCATTGAAGACTCGCCCAAACCGCGTGCGGCCATCTGAAAAAGTTAACTTTCCGTTGCTTGCGAGTGACGTTTTGTTCGTGTCGCTACAAAATGCAGACAGTAATGAAACGTGATACCTTGTTATCTTGATACCTTGTTATCTTTAGCTGGACCTGAGATGTCCATCGCTGTATAGTTTGTACACTATGCTGTGGGTATTGACCGCAGCTGTATGTACTGACTGTAGACTAGTGTCTAATTACCGATGGTAGCAAACTGTGTGTGTGTTTTTTGGGGGATCGATGGTGGTGTCTAACACTTCTGTTACACCTCAATCGAAACTAGGTCAGATTACCGGCATTAGACGTTTCTTTTTGCGCGCGTCTTCACACCCTTTTATAAGGCTTGGCAGAACGTCTAACTTTGCAATTGATTTGTGTATGATCCATTATCATATTAAACGCAGTTCTGGACAGAGTAATTAAAATGTTTACACTGCCATGCCACGTCCGTGTCTCTTGGGGTCACAGAAAATCACCTTTCTAATGGACCGGTGAAATCACTGTAGCAATAGTAACTGCAGCAGGTTAATGCTACGTCTTAATGTATAAAAAAATCTTTCTAAACCTGTTTAACTTTACTTAAATTGTGCGAAAGCAGAACTACATTACTTGGCCTATCTGTATAGTATTATATAGGGCTCATGTATGGTGTAAGATGGATACACATCAGGCACGTATCAATATGAAACCAATCCAAGTTTTACTGTGTAGTTATCCACTTTACAAGACTTTGAGACTGACATCTACTGACCTCAAATGAACTCTGACCTTCACAGAAAGTACAAAAGGACTTGATCCAAATAAGGTGGATCCACATATCAAGTATCTAGTAAAAACAAGCTTTACTTTTGGAGTTATCATGTATAGGCTACAAGGTTTTCAGATTTTGACGTTTGGTAGCCTAAAATGACCTTTGAACCTTTGCAGAAAACGACAGGGTTCTATTACTCAATATGGTGCATTCACACACCAAATATAAGGTAGCATACGCCCATTAAAAGCCCCATTGACTTACACACTAAATCACAAAAGTAATGTGGTCTCTAAGTCTAGATAGAAGTTTTCACTAGCTAAACGCTACCAATCACCGGATAGCTGACAAGTTGGCCTTTCATGGCACCATCAATTTTCCGTATCATGACCATGTAGATTTTTTTGCTATTCGAGCCAGAAGTTTTCGTCACTTGTAAACAAACCTCTTCACTCAGTGGTAAACAAATTTCCTACGCTGCTCCTGGGAGGCCTAAAGGGGTCTCAAATTGCCTCAATTGACCCAATTTTCTCACCACATGTACTTCCATTCATGCTCTTCAACATGCAAGCCACAAAAAAGCTAGATTATGATTGATAACAGGTCACAAAAGATGTTCTCCTGCTGCTTTTTGGCACTTTTCCTGAAACAGGAGAACAATCGAGCGGATTGATATAGACTCTAATAGGAGTATGCCACCATAAAGTGCACCCAGCCTATTGTTTTTTTAGTGATCGTGTTTGCAAGACGTCATGCGCACCCACACGCGCACGGGGGGTATTTTACATTCACCTCGAGGATCCTATTGTGTTTCATTGTTTTACTGCAGTGAATCAATAATCAAATCTTCGACGTAAAATATTATACAATGACTGTGACTGATATGACAAACCAACTGTCGATTTATCCATTTTCCTTCAGACGAGTCAAATACTATTTCAACATGTCCTAAAGATATGGAAACTCAGAAATCAGATCGAAAACCGTTATCGATTGTTAGTTACACTAGTTACACAGACACAATGCGTTGAAAATCAAATTAGTTATTGACCAAAACTCTGTTTATTAGAAATTACTTTAAAAGTGAGAACATATGTTTAAAGCACACAAGAGTAAAAACCTTCTATGCAAATTTGTTTGTTGAAGAAGTATGTAGTCAGAGAAAGTGATGACTTGAATGAGGAAATGACTTCTGGAGTTATCTTGGAACACGCGGGATCCCGTGTAATTGAAGAGGGAAGGTCAAAGAGGTCAACTCACGTGACGGTTGAGTTGCCACCCAGTTTTTTTTTTTTAATTAAATATATATTCTGCTTTGCCTTAAAAAAAAGATTCATAGATATTAACCAGAGTGCACCAAGGTCAAAATAGAAAAGAAAATTCTTCGAATTGTTCTAGTTTTCATCAGTTTATTGTATCAGTTTGTGATGAATATTCACAAGACTGGCCTACGTGAGTTTTATCCTTACACAACTGACTTAATCACCCCATTTTATTCCTATATTTTATCATATATTTTTTAATTTTTTTATCATATTATTATTCTTAGAGTGGAAAAATAAAGAAATGATGTGGAATAAAGAAAACAAACCAGACTCGTTTGATCACAGAGAATAGCCAAGTAATTTTCTACAGACAACAGACGTGTCTTACACAAATACCTGTGCAGACAAAAGACGGGTCTTACATAGTTTAAGTTCATACAAATAATACCTGTGCAGACAACAGACCTGTCTTCCATTGATTAAAGTCCATACACAAATAATTGTGCGTAATATTCACCTGGGTATTTCTCTGTTTCTATACTGTATAAAAGCTTCAACAGATTTATCTCATTTTAAGCAAGAAAACGTGGTCGTTTTGTTTCCCTCTTTACATGAGTTTGTTTGATTATAAATCTTCATCTTGGTTTTCGTTCGGGTGTTTTTTTCTCCTTCTCGGCAGTAGCTTTCGTTAAATATATCTTTCTTTTTCAAATGCCATCATAATGTCACATTTATCTTTGTTTCAAATACACTTGTTATGTGTGTTTTAGTATAGTCATATAGCAATAGAAATTTCAACATGAATGCTTGTAAAATGTAAAGAGACAATAGCTTATCAGTTACGAATATTCTGAAACAAGAAAACATCATCAATAACAAATAATGACAAATACTAAATGGTACTATTACGAGACCTATTGATTTGTTTGCTATCCAGAACATGGGACAAATAAACACCATGGTATCAAGCATCAATGGCAACATATTAAATGGTACTTTTAAAAGCCCTTTTACTTATTTTGCCATCCAGCACAAGGAACAAATAAAACAGCTTATTTTGACAAAAGTTATGACCACCTTGCAAATATCAACATAAGCGTCAAAGCGTCGTTCCTGCAAGTTGTTTGGACTCTACAGTGTAATAAGTGACGTTAGCTTATAATAAGACGATAATGGAAGCCATTAAAGGTTTATAATGACCATTAGCTCATTACACAGTGGTATTAATGAGAACACTTGTACTGTTTATATATGAACCAAAGAATAAATAAGATATAAACAAGTACAACAAACAATACCAGACAGATATCACTCGATCTTTTTCTACAAGTATCAGGGACATGTGTTTGTATCTATACAAATCAAACCCTGAACAAGTTTTAAATCCCTCTCTAAATATGTAAAACAAGTAATACATATGCAATAAGACAGCTTAGGCCATGAAATTCTTGATACCCTAATACAGCTAAAGCAAGTGCACAGTTGTACTTTGCTAATGTACTACCAACACATTTTGCCTGCAGTATAGTAGTCACTATTCAGTTTTAATAATTCATTTTACCAGGATTCTCATTTTACTGTAGTGTACTTTTCTGGTAATATAGTTTGTTTTGTATATTGTTAATGTACTTTTATTACATTTTATTTCATAGATATAACTTAACTCCGTTGTATAACATTGCACTGTATTAATGTATGGCAGAGTATTACTAATAATTGTATTTCATTGTTTTGTGTACATTGTATTCTATAAATCTACTGCAAGTTGAATTGTATTGTATTACAGTTTATGGTTTTGTAAGACAATGGATTGTATTGTATTACAGTTTATGGTTTTGTAAGACAATGCATGCATTGTTAGGAAATGTATATGGATTGCAAGAATACATGGAATATTGGAATGTTGAAACACCTTGTTGATGTACCGAGTAAGCCTTCCTTAATTACAAAATGTATGAATAAGTTGACAGTTGTAATTCAGTCAACTCATCGTGAAAATTAAAATTACATCATTACAGATGAAACAAATTCATAACACCAAATATAAATGACTCAAATCAATTTAAAGATGAAAGAAAGAAAATTAATAATAGACTAATATCAGTTTATAAACATAGGAATCAAATAAATGAAAAAGAATTATGGATTGAATTGAAAAAAAATTGCACAATAATACGAATGTGTTTTCATTGCACGACCATGATTAAAGCTAATAACAAGGATCATAATAAAACATCAATAAATACCAGATTAATTTTAAATAGAATTATATAAAACTGTAAACAGATTGTAAACAGATTGAAGTACAATAAGAATCAGCACTTGACTTTCTGGTCTATAATCACATACACAAATCAGTGGAGTAACACAAGATCAGAAAGGATCCATAGAAGTATACAAGCTAATCTTCATATTTGTTCAGGAATAAACAACTATGCATCCAACTTGTCAATGGGGTATCACTGATTTAAAGAAGAGACTCAAACTCTTCACTTTCCCTTTACACCACACTCTGTTAAACAGCCTGAAAGTCCTGGTGATGAAACTATTCCAATGCTCATAACTAACGCTTATATGGATTTACCATCGAAATAGTTCTAAGTGAAATTCAGAAGCAAATCTTTCTCTCAAAACACATCTTTTGTACTATTATATTTAGCCATGTTGGTCTTAATAGACAGCCATCTTGATTCACACTTCATAGACAGCCATCTTGATTTACTGTTATTAGACGGTCATTTTTATTTACTCTTAGTAGACGGTCATCTTGATTCAATCTTAAAAGACTGCCATCTTATTCACTCTTTGCATAACTCATTAATCTAACCATATCACACAAGATTTTTAATCAATAAACTACAATGAAAATATGGTCCCTCCCCCCCCCCATCCCCAACACACTCCCAAAGCTCTGCTAACACTTTTATCAGAAGCTGTATGCACTTAAGTGAAAGATAAATAACATAAGTTTTGAGAGGTAAGTACTCGATTGGACTAATGGTTAAATTATGTGATTTCTAGATTTTAAATTCCTCACCTCCTAGGTGAAAAACCGACAAATTGTTTAGGATATCAGACGAGTGATTTGTTGAAAAGACATTGCATGGACTGAAAGTGGTAGAATACAATGAAATGTCTGTTCAATTATACTTAAGGTGACAACGATGGTGGAAACATGAATTCTGAACATGGAATACGATTACCTGAACAACATGCAATATGTCAGTAACAGTTGACTTCATTATAAAGAACAGTAAGATCATGCATTAGCTGAATAGCAAAATAAATAGTAACTAGTTTACAATAATATTCAAAAGCTCATTACTTAAGACTAGATAAATTTGTTGTCATTGGCAAATTAAACTCACCATATTTCTGCATTTAAAAAAAAGAGCCTACAAAAGAAAGTACTATCAAGTATATAGGAGTAGACTGATTGATGAGAACAGCTAGCTGTTACAGCATGCAGTGAATGTTTCTAAATTGCACTGGAATAAGGCCACAGTCACTTAAAAATGAAAACAATTTGTTCATGTTGGCTGATAGGATTTATTTACTTTGGGGGGGGGGGTGGGGGGGGGGACAAAATGCTTGGTACCTCCAAATGGCAGTGAGAGAACCAAGGCAGGCCAAGTGCACAGGTCATAAGTGTATTTGTAGTGGGGTGTATATATCAAAGGTCTCATTCATAACTTTCACTGGATGTATAATTTGCCATTTTTATAATTAGGATAGAAATATATAGTACTGATATTTTCAGTAGAATCTTTTTCAGTTGTCTCATTTTCCTTTTAGCTTTTTGCTACCCCCCCCCAAACTTTGAAAGCCCTGGGTCCCCAGACCATATAGCCAAATATAGTAAATGTCCTGTTACAGACACAACAGATGCTATTTAGGGCCCTTTGTTTCCTAGATCAAACGGTCAGCAAACTGTTAGGCCCATCACCCAGTAGTTTCCACATAAACCGGATATTGAAGCAATCTTTACTTAGTAGGTACATCGAAACTTGTTTGACCCCAATTGAGTATTAGTATACGAAACTATGAGACCATTTATCTAATAGTCCTTAAAGTCATTCCACATTGATTAGATTTACCACAGGAAGGCAATTAGTTACTCTGGTGTTAAGTTTCCTTCCACCAATGTTCATAGTACAATTACCAATAAGCTTCCTATTTTTCTATCGACTTCTCCAACAAAACACAGAGATGACAGTCACCACCATAACCTTACATACATCCCTTCACAAAATCACCACACCAGATAATCAAACTGCACGCTCGTTAACGTTCTTCCTACGTTGAAATTGCCTAAATTAGCAAACCAAACACGGGCTCACATGCAACAACGATTGAGTGAAAAAGATACAAAACAGAGAAAGGTTTTTTCACAGAGCTATACACATATATGGCAAAAGAGAGATATAGGGTAAAAAATCATTGAAACAAAGAGATTTCTGGCTTGGTTTTTCATGTGAAAGCTGGCTCATACACTAACTGAGGAATGGTCAGAAGACTTATGCATTTAATGTAGATTTTGTGTCTTTTTTTTGCTATTATCACACTGTAGATAGACAAAGTAAAGGAGAGAATAGGGGTTAGGTCTAGAAAATGGCTAAAATATTTCAGATGTGTTTAGTCTTTTTGGCAGATTAATTTACCATTACAATAAGGCCATACTTGAGAAGAAGAAGAAATGTCAAATCATGTTGTTTTGCAGAATTGATAGAAGCATGTCAACCTCTAAGGGTGGGTGTGATTTGAAAGAAGATATGTAAATATTATTTTACTGATCACTAAATGACTTATAACTACCAGCTCATCTGTAAAAAGTATAAACTTAAGTATTATCTTCACTGGCATATCACAACATACTCTGTATGTAAGAATTTCATTTATAATGTCATTCCCGACATCCCATCACACAGGGTAGAATGAATTCCCAACATTCCATCACATAGGGTAGAAATGTTTCCTAACATTCACGACATACCATAACACATGGTAGAAATGGTTCCTAACATTCCCAATATCCCATCACATAGGGTAGAAATGGTTCCTAACATTCACGATATCCCATCACATAGGGTAGAAATGGTTCCTAATAAAAATTCTGTAAAGTTGTATTAGCTTAATCTCCTTATTCCTGTACTGTGATAAGTTAAACAATTTCGTTCAACAGGGCCACCCTTTCCATGAATTCCAATATACCACTTCTAACTTTACCATTGGTCACATGACATATCAGCTGACTCACCGAGGGAAACACCACCGGCAGTAACCGTTGGAAGATGTCGTCGGGGAGGAGTTGAAGCAACTGTAATAAAGTGAGAATCATCTCTGACCAAGTGGTGATCATTGCCTCTGTGTCTCTCATTATCGACGATTTTTGCTCCTCCTGTATCTCTCTCCGCCTCTTACGCTCGTCCGGAGTCAGAGACAGATCCCGTTGCTCCATCAGCTTGATGTACTTCTGCTCCTTGAAGGTCGGTTTCTTCACGAACACCGACCTGGAGTGCTGATTCTTCCGTTTCTTGTACTCCTGCATCAGGCTCTTGATGGTTTTCTTGGTGGCGACTGTGTAGAGGCTGCTCCCCTCGTTGTTGCCCGGCGACTTCCCGCCCTTCTTTCTCTTCTTCGCCTTCTTATGCAGCACGTCCACGATTTGTTCGTCCTCTGAGAGCTGGACACATTTCAGTTTGGGAGACCAGTGAGATGCAAACTTCCAGTCCTGTCCGTCGTCTTTGCTCCCTTCTTCATCTGGTGTCGCTCCGTCTCCTCCTTCTGTTTGCCAATCTGAATGACCCTCTTCTCCTTCGTGTTCTTCATCATCACCATTCTCTTCTACCCTTTCATCATCTTTACCCTCCTCCTCCTCTTCCTCTCTGTCGGGATCCTCCGAATGGTTCACCGGCTGGAATTCCAGAGCCTTGGGCGCCACCAGGAAGAAGAGAGGCAGATCGCTGGTCCGATCCAGACATTCCTCTTCTTGGCTCTTGGCCAAGTGCATCTGGATGTAGAAGGAGCTGACTTCATTGCAGATGCCGAAGAGACGCTTGATGATCCAGGAGAGGTCATTCGCCAGGTCATCTGAGCTGGCATCTGTGGGGTTAAAGGTCAACTCTGAAGCCAGATGATACGGCTCACTGCCGGCCCTGCCTCTTGAGGAATTGTTGCCGGTACTGGTGGTGCTGTCTGCCGTCTGGGAGCGGGGCCTGATCTCTTGACCGTGTCCATCCTCTGACCCTGACTCAACACCCTGCTGTGCCTCTTTACCTCCACCAGATGGGGGTACAGGATCGGCAGCAGCTCTGTCTACACCTAGTGACTTGATGATTCCTTTGATGTGGTCTTTGTCCATGGACTCTAGTTGTATGTGGTGACAGACCTCTAAGAGGGTGTGTAAGTAGAATGTAAAACTCATACCAGCCTGCCAATATAAGTTCACTGCTACTTCAAACTTGGCAACCTTCTGCAACAGAAACTTCAACCCAGGGCGAGCATTAAAGTCAAAGGCGGTCTGGTAAGATTGAACGAAACACTCCATGAGCAGCGAGAGATTCTTGGCAGAGAGGTACGGCAGGAGGCCCGGGAGGGCACCGGATGGGTGGCTGTCACTGGAGTCCTGACGGGCCAGACCCCCTGGTAATCCAGAGGTCATGATATTCTGTTTGGTCGACAAGGAACTCTCCGAGCCATGCAGGAGGATTGTACCAAGTGTCTGGATCAGAAGTTGATGAGCCAGTAGGCCAAGGACAACACTTCTGAACGATACCCTGCAAGAGGTCAGAGATTAATTATGAAAATATGCTGAAACCAAAACTATGAAATATATACCAATTAATGAAACATCTCTCTGAAGCACTGAGTATTCAGATTTCTTGTTTTTGGAAACTCTGAAATTGGCTGAAGTGGGGGATGATGTAATTTTCAAAAATCTGATGAAATCTGCAAAATATTGACATATTGTTTCTGTTACAAAAACAACTTTGGATGAATAACACAATGTATTATGATCACATGTTGTATTCAATGATTTAAACAGCAAAACAAATGATCAGTGTTCTCTTAAAGGAGCATTTCAGGTTGTCATGAATAGATAACTGACTGCAGAGAAAGTTTGAAACTGCTCAATCAGTTTGAGACAACATTAAGACCTTTTGACAGTCAATTTTACAAAAATGTTAAATTTCTTTACGAATCCTTGATTGCGATAAAGTATGATAAGACTATTAAAAGCACTTAAAATTACTAGCAGACGCTGGGAGCTTTCTTCAAACGGTTTTTCAGATACAAAGGCTCCTATAATAGTGCCTGGTACTAAGCAAGAAATAAAAGCAGAAGTTTATGACACAAACACATTAGCCAGGCAGACGAGTAGTACCTTCATGCATACCCCTGAATGCTTTCATTAATGGAACCAATCCTTCACATCAAGTAGAAAATACTTGCACCCTAACCCCTACTCTGTAAAGTAAACCAACACGGGACCAAATTCTCTTCTCTTAGCTATGAATTCAACATTATAAGTTATAACCAACTTAACTGCAAAAGGAGAGACCTACCTATCCTCTTTGCATCTCCTAGCTTCCCCCACCCCCACCCCAAACACTTCCCACCTCCCACACAGGCATACTTTCCAAGAGAAGGTCCCATGTATATTTTTCCTTAATCATGTTGTGTGTTCTGTTTGATCGTTCTAACACAGCAAGGAGTTTACAGTAACCAACTATCCTATAATAATCCATATTTAAAATAAATTCTCAATTGGTCTTGATGACACCAACACACTTTGTAAGAAGAGACGGGAAAGCTAGAAGGCGTAGCGATGACTTGCTCCATTTTACAGATATGAGAGCATTTAATGTAAAGTGTACAATGTATTTGAGTACTGTATTTATACTCTAAATACTTAATAAAGTGAATTCCCACACCCAGTGAGAAGTTCATCTGTTTTACTTTGTGAGTCGACCAATTTTCCTTCCAGACAAAAGGGATCTTCCACTAAATTTGGTTGAACCACATATCAGGTATGATGTAAATCCAAGCTTCACTTTGAAGTCATCATGTATACAATGATTTCAGAGTTTGACCTCTGTTAAGCTCAAATCACCTTTGAGCTCTACAGAAAAGGATACTTTTCTTCTACTCAAGAAGGTGGATCCACATAACTAATATGTAGTTCACCCATCAAATAATTTGTGAGTTATCCTGTTTACCAGCCAAGGCATCACACACACACACACTGCTGCAGACACACACCTATGTCATCGCATAGATTCCTTGTTTCCCGATAAGGCATAAAACTAGAGCAGTAATGTTGCAGAATCTCAATACTACTGATGTGTGTACTGGTGCTCAGTTTCTCTTTTAAGACAGGCATAGCGAGGTATTGTGGGTGCAAGGTATTTAAGCCATGTTTATTCACAGATATTTTCATGCATAGAGTATTAGTAACAACCGGGATTTTTTGCAAATAATATAGCATCACTTAAAGGCATTGAAGACTCGCCCCAAACCGCGTGCCGCGCTCTGAAAAAGTTAACTTTACGTTGCTTGCAAGTGACGTTTTGTTTGTGATGCAGACAGTAATGAAACGTGATACCTTGTTATCTTTAGCTGTACCTGAGATGTCCATCACTGCTGCTATGTACACTGTGTTGTGGGTATTGACCGTAGCTGCATACATATTGACTGTACACTAGTGTCTAATTACCAACGGTAGCAAGCTGTGTGTATTTTCTGGGATCCATGGTGGTGTCTAACACTTCTGTTACACCTCATTCGAAACTAGGTCAGATTACCGGCATGGAGACGTTTCTTTGTGCACAAGTCTTCACACCCTTTAAGGACAAAATTTTCATCCCTTTGTAGTTGGTTTACTGACAATATGTTATCCCTGAATCTCGGGAAGACTGCAACTATTTTGAATGAATTCCCAATCGTATTGTATATTATTAAGGGATTCCACTTTCAAGCAATCATTTTCATTTCCAGGTTGCAATTTGAGTTTACCTAAGCCATTGTAGCTCCATGGTCACATCAAGATTAAACTGCCAAGGTAAGGAATCTCTGTGCATGCTATTGATACGACAGTCACATTAGCACAGTTTGTTACGTAATTGTTCTGTCAAGTGTGTCAGTAGATCCTACAGTTCTAAAACCACTTTGGATGAATAACATCCTTGATTTACCTCTTCACTAGTAAATGACTGAGGGCATTTTAGAATGGTCAGGAACCATGTTACATACTACAACTAATGATGTAATTTGCAATCAGTTCATAGGAAAGCAATACTAGATATCAGAACATGAACAATATACACATGACACCACAGACAATAGCATACTGGATATCAGAACATGAGCAGTTTACACACCAGGCCATGACACCACAGACAATAGCATACTGGATATCAGCACATGGACAATATACACACCAAGCCATGACACCACAGACAACAGCATACTGGATATCAGAACATCAGCAATACACACACCGGGCCATGACACCATAGACAACAGTATACTGGATATCATAACATCAGCAACACACACACCAGGCCATGACACCACAGAGAACAGCATACTGGATATCAGAACATCAGCAACACACACACCAGGCCATGACACCACAGACAACAGCATACTGGATATCAGAACATCAGCACTACACACACCAGGCCATGACACCACAGACAACAGCATACTGGATATCAGAACATCAGCACTACACACACCAGGCCATGACACCACAGACAACAGCATACTGGATATCAGAACATCAGCAATATACACACCAAGCCATGACACCACAGACAACAGCATACTGGATATCAAAACATCAGCAATATACACACCAAGCCATGACACCACAGACAACAGCATACTGGATATCAGAACATCAGCAACACACACACCAGGCCATGACACCACAGACAACAGTATACTGGATATCAGAACATGATCAATACACACACCAGGCCATGACACCACAGAGAACAGCATACTGGATATCAGAACATCAGCAATATACACACCAGGCCATGACACCACAGACAACAGCATACTGGATATCAGAACATCAGCAATATACACACCAGGCCATGACATCACAGAGAACAGCATACTGGATATCAGAACATCAGCAATATACACACCAAGCCATGACACCACAGACAACAGCATACTGGATATCATAACATGAACTACATAACACACCAGGCCATGACACCACAGACAACAGTATACTGGATATCAGAACATCAGCAATATACACACCAGGCCATGACACCACAGAGAACAGCATACTGGATATCAGAACATCAGCAATATACACACCAAGCCATGACACCACAGACAACAGCATACTGGATATCATAACATGAACTACATAACACACCAGGCCATGACACCACAGACAACAGTATACTGGATATCAGAACATGATCAATACACACACCAGGCCATGACACCACAGACAACAGTATACTGGATATCATAACATGAACTACATAACACACCAGGCCATGACACCACAGACAACAGCATACTGGATATCATAACATGAACTACATAACACACCAGGCCATGACACCACAGACAACAGCATACTGGATATCATAACATGAACTACATAACACACCAGGCCATGACACCACAGACAACAGTATACTGGATATCAGAACATCAGCAATATACACACCAAGCTATGACACCACAGACAACAGCATACTGGATATCATAACATGAACTACATAACACACCAGGCCATGACACCACAGACAACAGCATACTGGATATCATAACATGAACTACATAACACACCAGGCCATGACACCACAGACAACAGTATACTGGATTTCAGAACATCAGCAATATACACACCAGGCCCTTGACACCAAAACAATAGAAAGATACCAGATGATTAAACAAACAAATGAACAAATTAAGAGAAACTGACAAACACAAACAAGAGAAAATTTAAGGAAGAAACTATGAATCATTTTCAAATGGGCCTAGTCCCAGTATTAAATATGTTAGTAATGCTCTACATGTATGTGTCTAAATAGAAAGTAGAGTAGATTCTATATGACTGACTAAATAAATCTTTTACCAGAAAAGAAATCCACTGCTAATGATTCCCAATACTTGCCACTTTTTATAAATCAATATTAGCCTTGCTTAAAGCTGTAATACAAATGGTAAAAGTGTTAAAAAAAACACTAAAAAAAGAGAAAAAATAATAAGAGACAGAAGTAAGCTGTAACATTCATTAGTCCAAGCTACCTTTGAGAGAATCATAAAGTAGTTTCTGAGAGTGTGTAGTCCATGATAATAGCCCCATATGATTAAATGCTATGTGTTAATGAGAGTGAAAACTCCATCATAACAGCCCAATGGGATTTAACACTATGTGTGAATGAGAGTGAATACTCCATCATATTAGCCCAACAGGACATAACACTGTGTGTTAATGAGAGTGTATGTACTCCATTGAAATTGACCAATTATGTATTTATGAGAGCTTTATACATAGTACATTACCAAACTACCATAGTAATAGAATTCTATAACATAGTTTTAATACTTCCACTGTACATATAGTACATAACCAATCTACCATAGTAATAGAATTCTATAAATATTGCCAATTTACCATACAGAAAGAATTCTATAAGTATTACCAATCTACCATAGTGATAGAATTCTGTAAGTATTGCCAATCTACCATAGTGATAGAATTCTATAAGTATTGCCAATCTACCATAAGTAATAGAATTCTATAAGTATTGCCAATCTACCATAGTAACAGAATTCTATAAGTATTGCCAATCTTCCATACAGATATAACTCTATAAACATTCCCAATCTACCCTAGTGATAGAATTCTATAAACATTGCTAATCTACCCTAGTAATAGAATTCTATAAGTATTGCCAATCTACCATAGTAACAGAATTCTATAAGTATTGCCAATCTACCATAAGTAATAGAATTCTATAAGTATTGCCAATCTACCATAGTAACAGAATTCTATAAGTATTGCCAATCTTCCATACAGATATAACTCTATAAACATTCCCAATCTACCCTAGTGATAGAATTCTATAAGTATTGCCAATCTACCATAGTGGTAGAACTCTTTACAAGCATTATCAATCTACCATATGTTTAAAATTCTATAAGCATTGCTTTTATGCTTACACTTCATGTATAGTGCATTACCAATGTACCATATTGCATTATTGATAAAACTTGACAAGCACCACGTTAATACTGTCGTTATAGAATCCTTCAGACATCACTTGCTGATGCTGCTTGTGGTAAGTATGAAGGCTAATACTCTACCAGAGTTAATGAATCATTCAAGCTTCCACCTTGCTACATTAGTAATATTGTATCATGAGAGAACTAAATGAAAGTAATATGTAAGTATTTCCCCTGAAGTTTGTGGCCTCATTCAATGATGCATGCAAATGATATAGGTCAGAGGTCAAATGTTAGTGATCCGTGCAAACATGCTATGAGCATTACCCAACTTAAGTGTCTCAATTTCTTAAAATATAAGAACTTACTTTGCTTGGATTCTTCAAGGGGAAAATAGAAATTAAACAAGTTTAATCTATTTATCCTTCTGAACTGTGCATCACAAAAAATAAATATCTAGCATAAAAAATTCTCAATTTTAACTACAACTGACTAAACAGAAAGCTTGAAAGGGCAAATAATTTGGATTTGAACATAGTTGTAACTGGAATGGGATTTAAACAGTACCTTGAATAGGATTTGAACACAGCTGTATATTTAAACAGTACACAGAATGGGATTTGAACATAGCTGTATTAAAATAGTACCTAGTATGGGATTTAAGTATAGCTGTATTCAAACAGTAACTAGAATGGGATTTGAACATAGTTATAAAATAGTACCTAGAATGGGATTTGAATATAGCTGTATTCAAACAGTACCTAGAATGGGATTTGAACATAGTTATAAAATAGTACCTAGAATGGGATTTGAACATAGCTGTATTCAATGGGATTTGAATATGTAGACTGATATTCAAACCAGTAACCTCAGAAATACAAGTACTCTACCAACAGAGTTATTAAATGGAAACCATACAAAATGACCTTTTTTTGTCTCACATTTACAAGTTACAATGGTTAATTTCAAAACATTTTGAAGTGAAATATGAACAATGAAAATTGCATCTCTCAAATGAGGGTTATTATTACGATTTCTATCTCTGCCCACGTGCCACTCAATTGAAAACAAAATTTTCGAGAATACCTCCCTCGCTTTCCAGCCTCCTTCATCTCTAAGATACGCACCTATTTTTGATGAGGTCAATGCTCATGTTAATGTCAGCATCTGGAGGATAAATGATGAAGATGAATGACCTGATGGAATCTTCATCTGCCTCTAGGTCCATGACGTCATGGCGCTGAGATTCCACCAAGAATACCTATTAATAAAGAAGGTTTAGATAAATATATAGTAGGGTAAAAGCTGATACTAACAAAGGAACCTGTCAGTAAAACAATTGAACGAAAAATATGTTTTTGTGATTCATTGATGCGAGAAAGACAAACTCAATACTATGTTTTTAAAAAGTTTTAAGAAGACTAGACTGATAAACTCAAGACTGAATTGTCATGTGACGTTACTGCGAGCCTTGGTTTTTAGTTTTAGGGAGACTAGAATGATGAGTTCATTGCTATGTTGTCATGTGATGGTACTTTGAGCCTTGGTTTTGAGTTGTAGGGAGACTAGAATGATTAACTCATTACTATGTTTTTAAGTGACCTTCGAGCCTTGTTTTTCGTTGTTAGAAGACTAGAATCATGAGTTCATTACTATGTTGTCATGTGACGGTACTTCAAGCAGCCTAGAATTATGAGCTCGTTACTATGTTGTCATGTGACGGTACTTCCAGCAGACTAGAATCATGAGCTCATTACTATGTTGTCATGTGACGGTACTTCAAGCAGCCTAGAATTATGAGCTCGTTACTATGTTGTCATGTGACGGTACTTCCAGCAGACTAGAATCATGAGCTCATTACTATGTTGTCATGTGACGGTACTTCAAGCAGCCTAGAATTATGAGCTCGTTACTATGTTGTCATGTGACGGTACTTCCAGCAGACTAGCATCATGAGTTCATTACTATGTTGTCATGTGACGGTACTAGAATCATGAGTTCATTACTATGTTATGATGTGACGGTTCTTTGAGCAGACTAGAATCATGAGCTCATTACTATGTTGTCATGTGACGGTTCTTCGAGCAGACTAGAATCATGAGCTCATTACTATGTTGTCATGTGACGGTACTTCAAGCAGCCTAGAATTATGAGCTCTTTACTATGTTGTGATGTGACGGTTCTTCGAGCAGACTAGAATCATGAGCTCATTACTATGTTGTCATGTGACGGTACTTCAAGCAGCCTAGAATTATGAGCTCGTTACTATGTTGTCACGTGACGGTACTTCCAGCAGACTAGCATCATGAGTTCATTACTATGTTGTCATGTGACGGTACTAGAATCATGAGTTCATTACTATGTTATGATGTGACGGTTCTTTGAGCAGACTAGAATCATGAGCTCATTACTATGTTGTCATGTGACGGTTCTTCGAGCAGACTAGAATCATGAGCTCATTACTATGTTGTCATGTGACGGTACTTCAAGCAGCCTAGAATTATGAGCTCTTTACTATGTTGTGATGTGACGGTTCTTCGAGCAGACTAGAATCATGAGCTCATTACTATGTTGTCATGTGACGGTACTTCCAGCAGACTAGCATCATGAGTTCATTACTATGTTGTCATGTGACGGTACTAGAATCATGAGCTCATTACTATGTTGTGATGTGACGGTTCTTCGAGCAGACTAGAATCATGAGCTCATTACTATGTTGTCATGTGACGGTACTTCAAGCAGCCTAGAATTATGAGCTCTTTACTATGTTGTGATGTGACGGTTCTTCGAGCAGACTAGAATCATGAGCTCATTACTATGTTGTCATGTGACGGTACTTCAAGCAGCCTAGAATTATGAGCTCGTTACTATGTTGTCACGTGACGGTACTTCCAGCAGACTAGCATCATGAGTTCATTACTATGTTGTCATGTGACGGTACTAGAATCATGAGTTCATTACTATGTTATGATGTGACGGTTCTTTGAGCAGCCTAGAATTATGAGCTCTTTACTATGTTGTGATGTGACGGTTCTTCGAGCAGACTAGAATCATGAGCTCATTACTATGTTGTCATGTGACGGTACTTCAAGCAGCCTAGAATTATGAGCTCTTTACTATGTTGTGATGTGACGGTTCTTCGAGCAGACTAGAATCATGAGCTCATTACTATGTTGTCATGTGACGGTACTTCAAGCAGCCTAGAATTATGAGCTCTTTACTATGTTGTCACGTGACGGTACTTCCAGCTGACTAGAATCATGAGCTCATTACTATGTTGTCACGTGACGGTACTTCCCGCAGCCTAGACTCATGAGTTCATTACTATTTACCTGTTGAGCTAACTGCTGCAGACGAAGGTAATCCTCTTCGGTTACATCACGTCGGGCAGCTACTTTGACTTGACAAGTATCTCCCAGAAACTCCTCAGATCCAGGATGAAAACAGGCAATCAACTGTTTGATGCTTCGAAGGCTAGCTGCCACAGCCCTCTGCATACCTCGACAGGCTACGGTCCACAAATCTTGAGTGAAGACCGGACCAACACTAAGACACATATGTCTGATTGTAAACAAGATCCATATAATGGTCTCAGGGTAGATAAATTGTTCTGAGATTTTTGAACCTTTACATATGGCTTATTTTTTTCCATATAATGACTCATTCAAGTATGAATATAAATTTTATAAAGAGGAGTCATAGAATACATTAAAAGGAAGAATAACTAATATAAAAGGAAAAGAAAACATTTTTAAGATGATAGGATATCATATAAAATACATCTATGAATACAAAAGTTAATGTACAAAAAACGATATCACAAACAGACTACAACTAACATTCTAAGTGATCGGATTGAATGTATAAAGCAGCACGGTTTATAAAAGAGTTTCTATAAACTTGTGTTCTGTATTTTGGCAAGATGTGGGGATATTTTAGATTTCTGTTCAATTTGTGCAGGACACTTTCTAGTACAGTATACACAATTCTATCACTATGGTAAATTGGTGATACTTACAGAATTCTATAACTATGGAAGATTGGTAATGCTTATACATAAAGTGGAAGTTTTAAAGCAATGCTTAACAATTCTACCACTATGGTAGATTGGCAACGCTTATAGAATTCTATCACTACAGTAGATTGATAATGCTTATAGAGTTTTATCACTATGATAGATTGGCAATACTTATTAAATTCTATCACTATGGTAGATTGGCAATACTTATAGAATTCTATCACTATAGCAGATTGGCAATGCTTATTAAATTCTATCACTATGGTAGATTGGTAATACACTATATATAAATATTCTGAGCTTCTTGTTATTGTTTTAGGCCAAGCTATCAGTTTGTACTCCCTGCCATGCCAACTGTTGTTCTGATCTGTTCACATTAAATCAGTCTTACCTTATACAAGAACATCCCAGTCGAGCCACAGACTCATTGGCCTGACAGATGCACTCAACCATTAGATCCAAAAACTGTCTTAATATTAATGGAACCCCGACCGAGTCCCCAGATGAGGGCAACAGATGAGAAAAGTAGTTGACGACAAGATCCGTTGTTAAGCCACACGCATGCTTGAAGTTGGAGGTCGTAAAATCCCAGGTAGAGTGGACGTGTCGGTTTCTCCGTACCCAAGATTGCATCATGGGAAGGAGAAGTTCTGTCACTGCAAAAATGGCAAATTCTTCACCTGTACCAACAATGAAAGGTTGAAAATCTTTTGGAAGAGCTGAAATCACTATCATATGACAAAAATGTTGTTACTCATATTTAAGGCATTATTTCAACCATTTTTACAAAGCTATGAAAAATGTTGTTCGCTGATAGCGAAGAGCTAGTAAGCAGTATCTGTGTTAATATGGGTAATGGTCTTACTGTATGCAAACAAGTGTAAAAAGAGTGTAAAAAGAGGTAAAACATTAAGCAAGCAAAAGTATCGCACTATTGGGGGATATTGTTATTAACTATGTTGTTTGTAACAACTTTATTGCTATTAACTATGAAACATAGAAGAGTATATCCTTGGCAGTTGGATACTTAGGACCAAATCTTAGCTTTTTCTGATGTAAGAAGCAAAGATTGAATGAAAATGAAAAATTTCTCAGGGTTTAAACGATAAGAGGCTTTCTAGATAATAAAGAAATCACATAGGTTGTGGTATTTGTTCATTTCTTATTGCTCCTTTTGTTTCTTAAAAGATCTGATTTCTGACATTGCTCAGCTCAGTTTCAGCACTCCCACACTGCCTTACACACCAAAACAGCCTCGTGGATTTAATTTCCTGTCTTATGAATAAATAATTTAGGTTTTAACTTATCATCTGTCAGAAAACCATACCTGGTGTGTCAATAATGGAATTAAGAACCTCATACAATAGCTCTAGGGTTGGTGGTTGGTACTTCTGTGGACAGGTAGACACAGCGCCAGTTAACCCCTCTAAGAGGAGAAACCACACCCTCATTAGACCAGAGTCATCATCTACTGACTCCACAAGAACATGCTGAAAGAGGATGGGACCGCACTTTTCTGCCTCTGGTTGAAGGCTGACCGGGCTGTAAGAGGATGGAAGTATTGACTTAATAAAGAAAGAACATTGTCTTTCATCTAGTGATTTCAAATTTAAAATGAAATAGTGGCAAATACTATAAAAATAAAGAAGCTGGCCTCATTCATTTGAGCAATCCTGACAGGAGCATGTTCTAAACCAGATAGACTCCTTAGATGGTTAGATAGTTACATGGAACCACACATATGTAGAAAAATTCATCCAATTGTAGGCAAAAACAGACTAAGACTTAACATAGTGTAAACAGCAAGGCAAATAACACTAAGAAGAAAAATGTGTGTAAATTTCAAAACTGAGGAAATGCTGACTTAAGGGTAATTGTACATGCCTGCCACACATTATCAGGGACTGTTTATATAAACCAGTAAGAAGGCCTGACGTTTCGATCTAGCTGGATCTTCTTCAGAGGCTGAATGTCGGTGAGCCTCATTCTGTGAGCCTCATTCAGCCTCTGGAGAAGATCCTGCTTGGATCGAAACATCGGGCCCTCTTACTTTTACACATTCTCTTACATATAGGCTCTTTAGTGGATAAGCAATTTGCTAACAGTTTTTGTTTTATTTTTAAATATACCAGTGTTCATTATGTGAGCACATTACATGTGCACATTATCAGGATAAACAGAAAGTGAAAAAGAAATAAAAACCGTACTAAATCTGTAATTTTAGTTCATATATTAGGTCAGATTGGATGTTACTAACTTCTACTGAATTTTAAAAAAATCTCTGGTGAGAAATGCATGTCCCCGCTGTGCATTTAATCCTGGTTACACAATGTGACCGGATTCAAGATTTGTAAATGATCTAACCACTTCTGCTACATACCTTTGTGGAGCACTGCTTTGGCTGACTGTTTCGCTAGCTCCTAATTTGATAGACTGTGATCCTCTGAACAGAGGATGTGCGGGCATGCTGTAGATAGTCGCAAGAATCTTGTGGCATCGATGGAGATAATTGAGTGCTGGAAGACACATATCAAAGGACACCTGACGGGCAGATCGATCCCCGGGGGATGGTGGAGGGGTCGGGAATGGACCATTGCTTGCAAAAGTTGGTGGTGGTGAGTCTGAACTTGCTTCATCACATCCTATGAAGTTTAAAAGTTATAAAGTTATAAAGTGGAAGGTTTACATTCTTTTATCAAGGCCAGAGTCTTCTCGTACGACTTGACAACGGTTAATCTCTAATCGTTGATAACTTGTCGCACCAATGCACAAACGAGTGTGAAATTCAAATAGTCCATCCCAGGGGTTACTAATGATACGGCTAGGACAAAATCCTTACATCACAAATCCACTTGCCTTTACTATTTAACCACAACACTTTCAAGTGAGGAAAGCCTAAACAAAGGCAAAAAACAAAGGCAGCAAATTTCTTTGTGTTATTTTAGGCACATTGGAATGTAATCTGTGTGATATACTGGTAGTAGCCTAATACTTAAATTGGGATGCAACATTTTGACAAAACAATTTTTACTTCAATGCAGATATGACTACTCCTTCAGACAAAACCAGAGAAATATTATCTACAGTAGCCATCAACACTGGTAATTTTTTGGGGTAGCTGTTCTTCAAATCACAAGAAACAAAAAAAAGATTCTTCAGTGTTAATCAAATCCTATTTCCAACAATTTGTATCAGGAATGTTCAAATTGACCTCCATTAACAAAGGATAGTTCTTCTAACATTTTTAACTGACCCTTCAAATGACTCTACCATTCCAAACCCTGAGTGATAATAATTGTTTTACATTCTTACCGGTTGATCTTACAAACTTGAGAAGACACAGAATGCAGTCAATAGCAGCATTGGCGAACACGGCAGCATTGTCTGTGTTAAGAAAGGCTTCAAAGACGTTACAGACTGGTGCCAATGGATGTTCAGCAGCAGCAGTACTATGGTCCCCAGAGGCTTCTTGGGTGGCAGCAGACTGGGAAAATCTCACTGCTCTTAACGCACCAAACAGAGGGCGCCATCCTGACTTGATATTAGTGAATGAGGCCTCAACTAGCTCGCAGATAGATGTAACAACCTATGGAGATAATGATTTGCTGACTTATTTAAATTTTAAAGTTCTTACTATACTTTATGTAATTTTATCACACACATCTCCATTTGATTCTATATTTTGTAAGGTTGTGTCAAAAACTTGCAATTATGTAACCAGAGAGAAAGCCCTCCCAGCAGTTACTTGCCTCTAAATACATTACATATGCAGCACAAGAGTAGTTTGCAAGCTAATCGTGGCTGAAGTACCTAAGCCGACCTTTGACCTCCACCTAGAACAGCAAGGAGGTTCTACTACATATGGGAAAGTCAAATTAGCATTCCCATCTTTATTGAGACCTGTCCTTTAGAAATTTGTAGGTTGTAGGGTTGACTTCTGCAAACCTTAAATGAGCTTTCCCTAATACCAAATTGTGGAGCAATTTTACTTATCATTTGGATAATCTACAAGTTATCTTACAAGCTAGCGATTCACATACACACACATACACACCAACTTAACTGCATAGGTTACCCAAGTAAATGAGATTTGAGGGAACTAGGTCTCTGCAGTTGACAGCCATCACAAATACTTGGCACCCTCCTTCCCCCTCACTCCAGCCACAACCATGTTGCCCTTAAGTCTACATCCAACTAACCTCTCCACTGCCTCTGTTTAAGCCACTATTACCACTGACGCATTGTACACTTGTAGCAGGATCACAATGCAATTCTTTAGTTTATATGTCAATTCCAAATAATGGAAATATAAAGCTATGACAATTGCAAGACTGCTTTGCGTGTGATTACAATCACACGAAAGAATTCTTGGGCAATGAAATTTCCAGACCCAAAGGTATTATCAAGTGATGTGGTGACAAGGTTGTCTCACTTCATGATCAGTTTAAGTCTTACTTTGAAAAAAAAACTAGTTATATTACTCAATACTTTTGGTAAAATTGTCAGAATTTGGCAATACACAACAAAATCCAAAAATATTGTTCCAAAAGAAGTAAAATTAAACCTCACCTGGTCTTGCACATCACTGTCACAGAGCTCCAGGCAGAGTAAACTTTCAAAGGGTTTCAGTAAGGCCTCATGGAAATGAAAATAATCCAGCTCCATCTTACAAGTGAAGATCTCGGTCAGAACGTCATGAATAATGGCCGTAGCTCTCTTAGAGACGTGACGGTCCTTGTGGCATGCAGCCTATAATGAATGAAAGCAAGAGAAGACAAGATAACTTACAGTAACTAACTGGTTGCCAAGCAAAACCAAAATCATAATAACATCTCAGATTCACTCAAATTATTATAGCAATATCCTCTACAAAAATCTATGAAATTTTACTTTTTTACTGAATGCAAGCCACAGCAGGTAATGACCAAATGATATCAGATCAAAATATTACTAACAATGTAGGCTAGGCTAATGTCTCTCCTGTGATTAGTGTGGTAGGTCTAGGTAAGTAGTGATATTGGTTTTAAAGGCAACACACTTTAAGTGGTGAGATCAAGGCACAAACACACTATTTTCTGTATGAGCAGACTTAATTATGAGAGATATTATACTGGAATTGCAACCAGCTAATTGAATTATTATGTTTGAGTTTTCTTTTACAGTTATTCTATAGGATTAAGAGATCAACTTATCTCATAAGTGTAAGCAATCAAGGTTAAGGGAATTAAAATTGATAATTTACCTCTACAAGATGTGGAGCTACCATACTCCAGGCCTGCATGAGATGGAGTAGTGGTCGACTGGACTGCCTGACACATTTCAGGATGACATCACCCATTCGATAGAGATGAAGAGAGGTCTCAGCCTTATCGCTGGTGGAGACAGATTTACTGGGAGAGGTTGGTATAACTAAACTCTTCACCTTCTTTTGAGTCGGGTAGGTATTGTAGAGCTGTAGCTGAGAGGCAGCACAAAGCTCTTGGAGAAAACTAAGGAGAGCTTTAAGATTTAGCTTTAAAGCAGCTTCTTCAAACAATCTGTATGTAAAATGGAAAGACATTTTAAAAACCATGTGTACAGACGATTAAAGTACAATGTAATAGAAATCTAAAAAACTTCATACTTGCCAAAATGAATGAACTTTGTGCAAATTTGACTGTAACATAAAATCTAGTTAAAGAGCAGAAGAATTACTTAATTCACAATTTGTCACTTTTCAGCCTTTTCCTACATATATTTACACAATTTTTTTGAATATTTTCTTCACTTTTTAGATCTCTCGCAATTCTTAAATTTTTTTGCATACCTTTACATTCTTCTTAAATTTTTAAATTCTTAATTTTTTTTATATATCTTCATCACATATTTTTTTTAATTTCTTGCTCATATTTATTACGGAGCAGGAGCAAGGTTTTGATTTTCGATGTGTAATATTTTTATACATTGGTTGAATAAATGATTTGAATTTGAATTGAGAAATGGTCACAAAGAGGGGAACCCTGATAGACCCAGCCAATCAATAGACTCAACACAACTTGTCACGACATATCCAAAGTATGTTTCTTTTACATGAATCCATTACTTTGTAAAAAAACTTCAAACTAATCATGCAAAAGCTGATTAAATCAAATCAATTTGACAATTATGACTGAATTTTTAGTTATGAAAGTCACAATAACTGAACAGCATGCTACAGTCGTTAACATTATGCTCAATAGTAGGACCAAATCATAGCCATTCATGAATTTTCTCTAGGGCTACAGTTGACGAACATGGGCATGACTGAAATGCTGGTTTTGAAAGTATCTCCATTGCTGGATTTTTCAGACATTTTGCAGAAAATGTTTCTATAGTTTTCGGAGTTTGTGATCCAAATACCAAGTTATCTCTCATGCATCCTGAGCTATGATTGGTTGGCGTGGGAATCTGGTGGGTTGGCGTGGGAATCTGGCGGGTTGGCGTGGGAATCTGGCGGGTTGGCGTGGGAATCTGGCGGGTTGGCGTGGGAATCTGGCGGGTTGGCGTGGGAATCTGGCGGGTTGGCATGGGAATCTGGTGGGTTGTGGCGCAGTCCTCAATGGAGGACCATGAGTAGTGGGCCTTAAAAGTTTGTTGACCACTACTCTAGCGCAAACTAACCTGTCAACCGATGAGGATAAGCTACAGAGCACTTTGGAAGCACAACTAGGGGCCAGGAGTGCTCCAGTCGCAGAGCTTATCTCAAATCCTTTCTCCATTTTCTCTTTCTTAACGATGTCTTGAACCGACTGATCTGAGTCGAAGTCCGACTGATCTGGAGGAAGACTGACTGGTGTGTACGCCGGAGCGGAATCGAGGTTGCCAAGGTCAAAGGTCGCCTCGCCTGCTTTGGAATCATTCACTTTTGGGATGATAGTCTGAGGAGAAGGAACTCCCTTGTCCTTGGTAAACTGTGTGTGCTCTAACTGGGACACGTATGCACAACATCTGTATGAGAGAAGAGAAACAGATGTAGAGGAATTGCCGTAACTAAGACCACATACTGATAAGATGATCAACTGTAGAGATCTAAAAGGTACAGGGATCTATTGACTTCAAGTATCCGTGTGTTTTTTCACAAATATTTTTATAAATAAAATTTAAAATAAAATTAAAAAAAGAAATAATATGTTTTCACACGTACTAATAATAATATAATAATGATAATCAGCAGTTATTTTTACGATGCTTAAGTGACCACAAATGTGGGAGAAACCAGCAAGTCTTATGGAATTGCAACTTACACGTCGGGTGGCTTCCAATTCAACATTTTAACTCAAATTTGGAGTCATTTCACATGAGAAAACTGTTGATTGCTCTTGGATGAAAAACCAACCTTACTAAGACACCGCCAGGTATCGAACCCGGAACCTCCCGATTGCTAAGCCTCATTGCTTCAAATGCCACCGCCTTTATCCACTCGGCCACAGCACCGGCACTATTAGATTAGTAATTCAAGTGACCTAGTTCAAATTCACATCTAATTCTCTTTCATAGCTCCATAGTTTGGAATTGTACGGATAGCTACATATGCTACATATTCTATTGTTCTTTCCTGGTTATGTTGATGATAAATGCTTCCTATCCTCACCTCTAGGTATAGCCCCACACCACTCTGTATCATAAAGACTATAATATATCGGAATAACTGACAATTGTTATAACTTCTACCTGTGTATTATTTCCCCCTGACAACGATTGCATAAATATTTAGTAGTGTCAATCATTGATAAACACACAATGCAAGCTGCTGGGACATATTTACTACCAAATTATGAGGATATTTATTTACTGTCAGATGAATTTGACTCCATTGAGCAGCAGGGAATTAAAATAGTTGTCTGACAACATGCAGGGATGTGCCCAGGATTTCCTGAGTGCCAGGTATACTGATCGCCGTCCTGGGGGAGGGGGTGTCCCCCTCCCCTTTGGGAAATTTTTCGATTTTTGAAGTTGCTCAGATGCCAAATGCTGGCACTTGTGTAGCTTTTTTAAGCACATACACAAGTACTAGTTTTGCTAACTAACATTTTTTAATTTTTTTTTTTTAGTGAAATATATTACGTACCTGGTAAAAGTTATTAGTTTGTTTGAAAGAGATTTTAACAAGGGACCGATTGAGAGCCGTAAATAATGTTTCTCGCATGCGTAATTGATGCATCATTAGTCTGTATGATTTTGGCATAGGCTAGGCCAATTTATGTTGAATATATTGTTAGGAATGTCAGGATTTTAGATGAAAATAGTGCTGGGTGGGATTCACAAGTTTTAAGACAGTGCTGGGCGGTAATTTTTAGTGCTGGGCGGGCCGCCCAGTGCCGCACAGCATGGGCACATCCCTGAACATGCTTTCAACGTTCCGCAACTCTGCCTGCTCAATCTTTCTCAATTTATGAGAATATTACTCATACAAGCAGAATTGGGACATAACTGACTCAAAACAGGGATTTAAGTGTAATCCCTACAGACATGCTTCTAGCTGTTTGCAACTAAAACATACCCCTTTTAATCCCAACATGACTAAAACTATTAACCCCTTATAGACTTAATGCGTGGACTACTCAAAACAAAACAGGGCCTTTGTTTAATGATTATACCTGAAGACATGCTTCAAGCTGTTTGCAACTAATACATACCCATTCTAATCCCAACATGACTTAAACTATTCACCCTTATAGACTAATGCATCAACTACTCAAGACAAAACGGGGCCTTATAATAATTATACCTGAAGACATGCTTCAAGCTGTTTGCAACTAAAACATACCCCTTCTAATCCCAACATGAATAAAACTAATAATCCCTTATAGACTAATGCCTCCGCTACTCAAGGCAAAACTGGGCCTTATGATAATTATACCTGAAGACATGCTTCAAGCTGTTTGCAACTAATACATACTCCTTCTAATCCCAACATGACTAAAACTATTAATCCCTTATAGACTAATGCGTCGACTACTTAAGACAAAACGGGGCCTTATGATAATTATACCTGAAGACATGCTTCAAGCTGTTTGCAACTAATACATACTCCTTCTAATCCCAACATGACTAAAACTATGAATCCCTTATAGACTAATGTGTCGACTACTCAAGACAAAAACCGGGGCCTTTATTTAATAATTATACCTGAAGACATGCTTCAAGCTGTTTGCAACTAATACATACTCCTTTTAATCCCAACATGACTAAAACTATTAATCCCTTATAGACTAATGCGTCGACTACTCAAGACAAAACCAGGCCTTATAATAATTATACCTGAAGACATGCTTCTAGCTGTTTGCAACTAAAACATACCCCTTCTAATCCCAACATGACTAAAACTATTCACCCTTATAGACTAATGCATCGAATACTCAAGACAAAACCAGGCCTCTTTATTTAATAATTATACCGGAAGACATGCTTCAAGCTGTTTGCAACTAATACATACCCATTCTAATCCCAACATGACTAAAAATATTCACCCTTTTAGACTAATGCATCAACTACTCAAGACAAAACCAGGCCTCTTTATTTAATATTTATACCTGAAGACATGCTTCCAACACTCTGCTGAGTGACTGCCCATTTCTACACCCATAGACAGTATAGCATCCATACTAAGTGCATGCACGGCGTGAAGTCTCATTCCCGATGGTGTTCTGCTGGGCCATACTTTACGAGATCTATTCCCCTTTTCGTTGCTGCTGTCCGATCCCGTGTCGGTGCAGGAGGCTTCAGCTAGATGTGCAAATACTCCTGCGCATCTCTTTTGTAAGCCTGACAGACAAAAAAAATGGTTAAAATATTGTTAGATTTGGTACTAATATTCCTGAGAGAAATTACATGTGTATTAAACAGTGAATGTTTCTTTAAACATGTACAGTATGTAACATTATTGCTATAAACATAGACTAGGCATGTTCCTGTTTACTGACTGCTCTATGGAATATAAAGAGACTCATATTTGAAAGCAAAATTATATTGAATTCATATTGAATAATATCCAAAAAGAAAGAGGACTCTTAGGCACCTTCAAACATACATATGAAATATATGACTTCAAAGCATATCAGAAAGGTGTGGGGGATGCCATGTAACAACATGAAATACAAGGAAAAGGGTTCAATGATGACAAAAGTGTTATGGGAAACCACGCCCCCTCCCACCCCACAACAATGACAAAAAGTAAATAAAACTGGTGGCCTAACTTGCATAAATATTTACCATAAAATATTATTAAAACCATAAAATTTGAAATCTCCCAATTTCTTATCTTTCTTTCAATACTAATGTCATGATACAGGATATGCCCCTAAATTCATCTTCCATACAACAAAATGAAATAAAAGGAAAAGGGTTCAATGATGACAACATTGTTATGAGAAAGCCATGCCCCCCCCCCTTGAAAATTATAACAAAACTGGGGCCTAACTTGCATAAATATTTACCATAAAACCATAAATTTGAAATCTCCAATTTATTATCTTTCTTTTAATACTAAGGTCATGATACAGGATATTCCCCTAAATTCATCCTTAAAATTTACAAACAAATTCCTATTCCTTATGGTGTGGCTTAGAAAGGGGTCAATGATTCACTGACCTAATTTACAGGTAAGTTCTGCAGCTTTGCGTAGTCCATCTAAGCTGAGACAAAGGACATCTTCATCTCTGCTCTTGCTCTCTTTGGATGAACTTTCTTGACCTTTGACCTCCACTGACAGATTAGTACTTATTGGGACTGATAACACACTGAGGATGTTCTGCCAAAATGCTGTCAAGATATGTCTTGTGAACTTTGACCCTGATAGAGAGGAAAAGAAGAACAACTCTCATTAATATAGAAAACTATTAATATGTTAGGTGTGACAGGGAGAAAAACATACTTTAATCTGTATGAATAATGCTTTTACCCTGTTTTATTTTGTTATATTTACTTAAATAGATAGATTTAGTAGACACAAAGTATGCGAAGGTCTAAGGTTAAATTTCTTTCATCAAAATTTTTCTCTACCAGTTCTGAATATTGCAACTTATTAAATTCTTAATGAGCAGAATAAAGCTCAATCAATAAATGAATTAACCAATCGATGCAAACTGTCCAGCGTTCAAAAGTGAAATACAAATTCATCTTTGGTGGCCTAATTATAAAGACAAAACCAAATATTCCTTTCTATTGGTTTGCAAATTTACAGTACTCCAAGACACCAACATCTTCACAGGTGGTTTTTGTAATGGAATTAGAAATCAAATTATCATCTCTCTCGATGAATCTATTTCAAAATAAAATGAATTTTTGGCTTCTTACCTGCCTGAGGAGCTGGGTGATGATCTGCTAGAAAAGCCTGAGCAGACTGGTCATATAAAAATGATGCTTCCTGTAACAACTGCCCTCCAACAGCTTGGCTTCCCATGCCATCAATATCTATCAAATAAATATTCAAGATTGGTTAAATTTATGCAGGATTATTATCATTTTATTTCTTGGTGGGGGGGGGGGGGTAGTTACAACATAAATCACTTGCTTAATGAATTATTTCACAACAGTTGAATTTTTTTTCTCACAAGACTTCTTTACTTTTGTCTGAAATTTTCAATCTTTCAAACAAAATGATTTCAACACCCTAGTCTAGGCCTTCAACACTAGAAAGAAATGCAAGAATGCATTATGGTTTTGATGTTATTAGTTGCATCCTTTAGTAAACCGATACCTGGACGTTCCTTCTTAAGGTTTCATTCTTGTGAGGTTTCTACAGTTTGTTCTCTGCTTCACAGGTATATAAAGGCCATCGACTTCCAAGTCGGTAGCTCAATTGACTTTTTTTTTTTGTACAAAGTGATTTGTACCATATTATGGTTCATAGTTCACACACCATGGAAGAATTTAACCATTCCAAGTTATTGGAGTGTGTAACAGATAACCCAATTTGAAATACTGTTACTTTGTCCTCATAACTCTTGGAAATCATGGAAGCTTGTCAGTAACTGATACCACTCCTTCACAAGAGGAAGATTTTGAAATTAACTCCAAATGTATATCAATTGAATAACCCATCCATTCAGGTATTGCAATATTTTCAATACACATTGACCTTCTGACATATGTTAAATTAAGTATTTCTCAGTTGTTGAAACAAATTAATAAATAATGTGATGTTTAGATTGTTCCCATTATTCTTTGCATATTTGAATATCAATACTTTCACAAACAGTTCAATTGGATTGTCCAAATGTCTTGACATTGACAATGAAAACAAAGATAACAAGGGATACCTTTAAGGAATGTCCTGAGTCCTCCTCCAGAGATTTCCTGATTAAGATGGTATCCTGCCTCTCCCAGTAAATCCCTTGTGATGAGAATACGATAGAGTTCACCCAGCCAGGTGGCAGACAGGTATACCAGCACACCACTACTATGAACACCATCAACGAATTGTTTCTGTTGATATTAAGGTTATACCTCATCAGTGAGAACTTAATTTTTTCTTTTACAAAGAACTATTCTTTAAACTTTACATGCTTGTGGTTCAATGAAGCAAAGAAGCCAAAATGTATTAAATGATAGAAAAATTTGCGTTGAAAATTGTGATCAGAATATTACTGCGCCATACTTGTCTAAGAGGTAGATTACTGGGTAGATATACTAGGCTAGTAATACATGTAATAGTCATACCTACTACAAGGGCAGATATCAGAGCTGCTTCTAGCTTCGGATCATAGAATGCTCAATAGTAACCTGGCTAAGAGGTAAGTTAATGGCTCATCATAGAGAGAGTACAGTTACTTCACCATACCTGTATAAGAGGTAGATTACTGGGTGATATACTAGGCTAGTAATACATGTAACAGTCATACCCACTATAAGGGCAGATATCAGAACTGCTTCTAGTGATCATAGAATACTCAATAGTAACCTGGCTAAGAGTTAATGGCCTTATCATAGAGAGAGTGCAGTTACTGGTCCATACCTGTGTAAGAGGTAAATTACAATTACAGTCCTGCAGCAGCCCCCCCCCAACCAAATACTTTTGTGAACATTTGGGCAATATGCTGAGAATTTTTCAGGCACCTACTGAAAGAAAATAAATTGTAATGATGTAGCTAAATGTAATTAATAGTGTGAAGAAAAACCCCCCTCCAGCCTTCCCACCTCCTACACCTATGGTTACTGTGCCACAACAATGTAAAGCACTGCTACATACCTGTGTCAAGGGTAAGTTTCCTGGGTTGTTGTAGTGGTCACACATTAACAGCTTCATGTTCAGCAGCAAACCATAGCAGGTAGAGACATATATGCCATCAGCATTGATAACAGGTGTCAAATTCAGTTTTTGACTCGTCTGAGATTCAGAGTGGTCCGAAATCGGTTTCTTCATAGTATAACCTATGTTGGATAGAAGCAAAAGCCTACAGGTTGAGATATTTTAAAAGTATTTTAATGAATGACTATACTTAGGTATCAACTATTTAGTAAGGTGACAAAATTTCTTCCAAAGTGTCAGTGATTGCGAAGGGACACGACTGCCTGAATGATATCACATTGATATCACAGTCACATCAAAATAATATCACAATGATATTGCACTGGTATCACTTTGATATCACAATGGTGTCACATTGACATAATTGTGTTCTCACTGTGATATCACATTGATAACGCATTGATATCACAATGATATAATGGTGATCTCATGGTGATATCACTATATCATATGGTATCACATATTTATTGCAAAGTCACAATGACATCACCTTGATATTACAATAATATCACAGTGATGTGACATTGACATAATTGTGATCTCATTGTGATATCATGAAATTGTTGTAGAAGAACAACTGGCAAATGATATAACAAGCATTGTAGCAAGTTATCTCATTCGGTAGCGTTTGGGCGCTATGGGAGGGACATGGGAGTCCTCATTACTTTGACAGAAAGCAACATAATAAGATTATATTTAATATGAGACGCAATTGGCTGGTATTAATTTGAGAATTCCTGTCAATTACAGATTTAAGTCAACCTCAAACTGGTGTACCTGAGCCTTTAAATGTATGTTATTATTTTTGTCCAACATTGTTTTGCCCACCAATGTCATTTGGGAGGGCCAAGATATTGACTTGGGGATCCCATCCCCTGCTCCCCCCCCCCCCCCCCCCCCCCGTTATGCAACTGGTGTAAACAAACTAAAAATATGCAACCAAAGTGCAGTTTACTGTTATTCTAAAAGGAAGATATTGAACAACGAAAATAACAATAACAATATATTTTTATGTAGCACTTTACATGATTGAAGATCTTCACACCAACACTTTTCTTATACCTGCCACAAACTTGGAAGCAAACTGTTGTAAGGCCTCATCTACTTCTGTTACATCCATCATACCCAGGATCCTGGGGAGTAGCGCCACCAATCCGTCCGCATAATCTCGGGCTCCTTGTTTCTCTCCTTCTGCCTGCATCTTTGCTATTTCATCAGATCTACTGCTCAGCCCATCTAATACCAATTCACCAACTCCTCCTCCTCCTCCTAGGGAGGATGGTTTCATCTCATTCCGCTGGTGGTTCATCTCCAAACCTTGGACTGGAGCCTTACTCTTCTCTGAAATGTTGTTGACTAAAAACAAACCAGGGAGGACGGCACATCAGTAGTGCAGTAATGAAATGGAATTTGAAGGCAGATGTGCCACAAGACAGGTGCTTTAAGGAATACAAAACTATAGTTACATTATGCTGAAGTTTTTTTTTATTAACTTTCAAAGTGCTGTGAATAAGTCACTAGGCAAGTCAGGATTCACTATTCATAACTGACCAGTTACATAATCCATAAAACTAATTTTGCTCAAACACAGCTGTAAAAAATTGAGTTTTACCACTTTAGTACAGCCCCCCTCCTCCCCCATCCCTTCCCTGACCTACCACTACTAACCTGAAACACCTACCACTACTAACCTGAAACATTCAAGTTATACAGAATGCTTTCACATAAGTAATCTTTATTAAATAGACAATGTGAGTTTGGTAGCCAGCTAAAGGTAGTATTTCCCAATACTTACCACCAGGATTGCAGACGTTGGTCATCTCATCCTTTGTTGCTCCTTCAGCCTCTTCTCTCTCTCCTAAGTCATCTTCGTCTTTTTCTTGTTTCTCGGTCCTCCCGTCATGGCCTTTGCTGTTTGATTCATGTTCAGATTCAGATGAAGCGTTCATGCCTGATAAAATGAGTAATAACACAGTAGATGTAAATAAAAAATATGGTTTAAATCCCAACATATCAAATCAACCCCTTTGGTGACCAGCATATTAACAAAGACTAGTAAATCATTTTTATTTTCATAACAATGTCATCATGTAGGGATGGTATACTTTATTGTTAAATGTTCTCATAAAGGACATCAATAATGGCAATCTCTCAATATTGCTCTGTGGTTAAGGTTTGTCCTTCAAGTATGTGATTCCATCCATGGCTTGGTCAGATCTGCCCGAAAAAGACAAAATTTATACTTGCAAAGCTCTTGCGTCAAACCAATCAAAGCCACAAACAAATTTCCCTAACAGCATGCATGCATACAAAAATTTACTTTATAATTAAAGTAAATGTGTGTAACATTAATGCTCTTTTCCCCTTCTTCACTGAATAGATTTTAGACCATTTTTCCATTGAGGACTATAACTTTCACACCTGGCAACTGCATTATATATCAGTGTAACAACATATAACATGACAAGTAAAGTTACCTGTAACCACGATACTTATTACATAAATTGTGACAAAGTCAGCTGGAAAAATTGTAATTGAAATATTTTTCATTAAAGGAAAATGTCAAGGTGACAAAGACCCTTTCTTTAAGCCAAGTTCATAAGGTGGCATACTCCAATTAGAGTCTATATCCATCTTCAGGAAAAGTGCCAAAAGCCTTAGGAGAGAACATCTTTTTTGACCTGTTATCAATCATAGTGTGGAATCATTTTGTGGATTGCATGTTGAAGAGCATGAATTGAAGTACATGTGGCCAAAACATTGGGTCAATTGAGGCAATTCTAAAACCCTTTAGGCCTCCCAGGAGCAGCGTAGGAAATTGTTTACTACTGCGTGAAGAGGTTTGTTTACAAGTGACGAAAACTTCCGGCTCGGATAGCAAAAAAATCTACAGGGTCATGATACAGAAAATTGTTGGTGCCATGAAAGGCCAACTTGTCAGCTATCCGGTGATGGGTTGGGTTTAGCTAGTGAAAACTTCTATCTAGACTTTAATAGAGACCACATTTCTTTTGTGATTTAGTGTGTAAGTCAATGGGGCCTTTAATGGGCGTATGCTACCTTAAATTAGAAGGGTTAGATCCTTTAATCATTCCAATAATTCAGATGGTGTCTCTCTCTCTCTCTCTCACAGAGGTATTATGTTACCAATGCCTGGAGTAGATAATCAACGGTCCACATCAATACCTTAAAATGTACGATTTCAGATAACCATTATTAAAGGGGAAGCATTATATCGACATCATTATTAATGCAGTTGAAATGAGCAACTCTTTACTATATGCTAAGGTCTTCATACAATCATACAGCTCTCATGAATTCTATGGGATACTAAATCATTCAGTGTATGGTTCAGTGAATGATAAAACCATAACCATTATCACCACCAAAGTCTAAAACAGTGGATTGTGATTATTTAAACACAAAAAGCACAGTCAGGACCTATTTGGTCAAATTATGTGGGACAATATTCTTTACTTAAGAAGCGAATCCAACATTACCATCCAGTGTATGTGAGTCTTCTTTCTCTTGACTCTGAAAGTATTTCAGGATAATATCAGCCTGCTGTGGTCTAATCCCCTGACCTTGGTGGAGTTGCTCAAGTGAAGTGAGAAGTGAGTAAATACACTTTACGCTGGTGTTAGAAACATGACTGATCTTGCTCTCGGCAGCCTCTGTGATACCGTCAATCAAACTGAAAAGAGGAAGGGGAAAATATTGACTGTAGTAAAGTGTAGTATCTCAAACGATGTAATCTGATCAATGTCAAGCTTACCAGGATTGTAGCCTATGGAGTGCCATATGATACTCTAGAATTGTACGTGTCAATACCCTTAATACAGCAGGACTGATGAACCATTGCTCGCTCCATGGACAAACAACATATAGAAATATCATGATAATGGGTGATTACCTACAAAAGTGTTCAGATGATGATATGTAATTCCAGACCCTGATACAGTATGTACTGATATGTTATGATATAATATGTAATGATAGGCAATAATATGTGTCATATGATATGTATCATATGATATGTAATGCTATGACATGATATGTAATTTTATGTAATAATATGATATGTAATGATATAGATTATATATGTAATGATATATATTATATGATATATAATGATATGTAATAATATATATGATATGTAATAATATATATGATATGTAATGATATGTTAGATGTGATATGATATGTAATGATATAATGCTATGATATGTAATGATATGTAATTATATGTAATAATATTACATGATATGTAATGATATATATGATATGATATTAATGATATGTAATGATATATATGATATGTAATGATATGAATGATATGTAATGATATGAACGATATGTGTGATATGTTATGTTATGTTATGATATGTAATGATATGATGTGATATGTAATGATATGTATTGATATGTTTGATATGATATGTAATTCCAGACTCAAAGCTTAAACTGGAGAACACAGTCACTGGTCAGTGGATAACCTCCTTGGATTAACAGACACCAGACTTGTTAAGGCTCTAAAGCAATGTAGTCATCAGAGCATTTTAATCAATACAGGGGTGTGTGGGAGGGGGGGGTGGGGGGTGGATATCCTCCGCTCTTTGTGTTCACATATGGCAATTGCCTGGTTTCCCTTCACCATCACATGTATTAACACATGATTATTACAGCAAGCTCTAAGATCATATTTAGTGCATGAGCATTTACATAGCCACTGTATGATTACCTTATATTCATCACAATTTCCTTATAAAATGCTAGAATATAATTTTTTTTCAGAAGCAAACTTACAGTTTAAGTAAATCCAAGTGAGCGGCCCTGTCTTTTCGTGGATTATCTTCTATTGAAGGTGGCATGGCAATATCCAACAGCTTCTCAGGGGTTGAAATGACCTTCAAAGAAATAGTTAACAAATATGAAGTTGATGGAAAACCATAAATATATCCATTTGTGTATCAGTAACTTGTATTTCATAAAATCTTGTAAAATATTGAAAGTGCAAGAACCTCTTTGGCAAAAATAGTATTTGCAATCACTTACATCAAATTTACTACCTCTTAAACATGTATGTCCTTCTGTATGAGTAAATATTAAGAGTGTGCCTTCAAACAAGATTCTGATCTAATTGAAATTCCATGCATTTTAACTATTAAACATTTATCTACACAGTTGGTTAAACTTTTTAACAACATTTTTCTCTGTTAGAACCTGAAAAGAAACAATTTCATGGCCAGGATGGTTTTCAAAATACTCAGCTCAGGAAACAAATCATATAGACTAAGCAACCTTGGGCAGTCCATACTAATCAAAAAGGTCCACCATCACAAGGTATGCACAGCTCCATAGATTCAACTTAACCCGGTTGCACAAGTCACTGCTTATAACCCTGGGGGGGGGGGGAGGTCAGCTCTAACATGGTGGATGGTAGGGTACCTCACAGGGAAGGGCGATGACTTAAGTTGGTGTTTGAAATTTAAATCCCGTTCTTCTGGCCAATTAATCATTAACTCTTCCAAAATTTGCTAACAATTTCACAATTCAGTTTTACACTCTCATCACATTCTATGTTAGTTGGATATTAATAAAATTACACACTTAATGATGTTAATCTGATAAATGAAGATAAAATCACACCAACCCAGATTAAATGATATCGCATCATCCTAACTTCTAAGCCTTACCTCTGCCACCATTTTAAGGGCTTCATTTCTTTGGCTCGGAGGAGGAAACAGTAAGATGCGGTGATACAAAGATGCTAATACCGTCCGCATGGATTCGACTCTACCGAAACACCTCAACAGCTCTGAAGCGATTGCAAATATCACTTGTCTGGCCGATTTAAATTTAACTGGACCCTGTGATAGACTACTTGAGCCACGGCCGTGTTCCAAAACTCCTCTGACATTTTCTGAATCGCTGTTTTGGCTTGGCGTTGCTGTTGAGCAATATGCAATGACGGCTTTCTCATCTTTTGGTATCCCAAGGATACCAATGAGCGTTGGACACAATTCTTGCCTAAAGAATAAATTTGAGGAAGTACAGTTTATATATATAAATGTATATAGCAAATAAGTAAAGAATAACACACCAGAAACATTCCACTTCACGGCAGGTTTCGTCCTTATTTGAGACTCATCAGGCGAAGGTAGGAATCGAACCCTGGATCTTTGTGTCACGAATCGAAGTCCGTACCACTCGACCACAGTGATTCTACTGGTGTGTTATTGCGTATAAATTGGCTTTGAATAACTGTCATTAAGGGTGTATTACCCAAGTGTTATGATTGTACATAGTGCACCCTGGTGCTTTTGAATCTGACAATCTTACACAGAATAACCACTCTTTATAGGCAAGCCAAGTCGTAAATAACATATTCATTAAATATATATACATAAATTTATGGCACAGATGCTGCGGAAACATTTAAATTTAAAGAGAGACCAAAATTATTAAGAAAATGTTTTTATCTACTATGTAGGTAAATGTGTATATGCGATCTTCTCCACAGACAGACTGTATTTTACAGCCTGAAGCAGCTTACCATATAGTTTTGGTTGGTGGTTCACAGTATTAGACCATACAGCCTTCAGAAGGGATTTCCCATTATGGGCTGCCTTGATAAATCTCTTTACCACATTATTGTTTAGTACCCAATATTTCTTTTCAGGGATTTACTAGCATATTTACAGATTTGTCACACCATGGCTGCAATATTATTAATGACAACTCAACAGCAAATGAAGTTTAGCAAAGTTTTAATGAAACTTTTCCAGTTTGCCTTGATCATTTTGAAACCAGACATGACCAGTCAAAGATAAGGGAAGTGTCTTTAGAGTAAATGGAATAACTCAACTTCACTCACTGCTTTTGCAGAATGTGAAGTTTACAAAATGTCTTCTTGTCGTTCTTTGTGGGCTTCTGTGTGTGCACATGTGCGTTTGTTTTGTATTCTGACCGAGGACTTGAACAAAAGAATTCCAGGTCCTCGGTTGTGATTTCTAAAGAATCACCACGTCCTCGGAAGAATTCTATTGTCATGGGGTATTGTTAAGGTTAGGGTACGTGGATTTGAACAATGGAAAATACAATGAGGTCCTCGGTCTGAATGTAATACAAACATGTGTGTGTGCGTGTGTGTGTGCGGAATGCACTTCATGGAATGTAGATTATTATTATTATTATTATGATAACTACTAAACAAAGGCTATTGAAGCGGAGGAGGGGAAATGCTACTCACCAAATGCACTTCTGGAAATCCTGGTTTTCACCATCCTTTTGAAGTACATTCGATAACGTGGTATGAATTGCCTCCAGTTGTAGTGTAAGTAATTGGTTTTCTTGAAGGGCAGGTTTTGTGGCTACCTGGGATGATCTTCAAAAGAAAGAGAAAAAGAATATAATAACTTGTATGTCACACATGTTGAATTATTGTAAACTAATTTCTCTTGTTAAGAACACAATGTTCAAACATTAAAGACAATATTATGCATTCCACTACAGTATAAGGATGCACAAATCAATGCGTATGATAATGCCCAAAATCATGTTTTAGCTTTGATAGGTTTCCCTACAATCACCTATATAATGATGATGTACTTCTTTTGCACAGGAATTAATTAACCTTCTTAAAGAATAAGCAAATGGAAATGTTTGTTTATATCACACAACTTCCAACCTTAAACTGTAACGTACATAGCCTACACTTGTTCTTGCCATTGAACATGTCTGAACAATAAACACAGAATGAGGTACCTGAGATTCATTGGTTAGAAGACTTAATATATGAATACATGCCATATGTCCAGTGTCACTATAAACCACTATATGTGTTAAAACATACTAGGTTCTCTGCCCATCATAAATCCTCAAGTAACAGTGTTATACCAGAAAAGTTGTTCTGTTTACAAAGACAATACAATATAATTAATTAATTGTCTTTTACTGTATGGGACTGGCATAGTACTGTAAATTAATCAAAAACATTGTTGGTACATAACGAACCACATTGGTTTAAATTTGATTGATTTCTGACATTATGACATGTGTTACCATAATCATATCTGATCATCTGCTAAAATTTGTTAGCTTGGATGATAAGTACTCACTTGTGAGTTTCTGAGACCTTCGTACACAAGAAAGAGACCACTTCAATGATATCAGCCATGTTTGTTTCTCCTATGAAGAAAAATATTTTTTCTGAAGTAAAGAAACAGCGAACGTTCCCCTTATATGAAGTTTTCTAAATTTCAAGATGTAATTAAGGCCAAAGACACTCCTTACCATTGTTGCAATAACATAAACAAAAGAATAATTATACTGTGTATATGGAAGATCTACAGTGCAATAACCATCCAAGTTATAAGGGTTTGAAATACCACCCCTAATCAGGAATTGCTATGGACATTACGGTACCAATAAGTCGATTTTACTTAAAAGCTTATTAATCTTAGAACCAGCCATTAAAAGTCAAATATTTTGTTTTTTGCATATATCTATTTCACAGAGTTGTTCAACGTTGTTGGTATCATATGTAAATGTCAGTTGCCTCTACTGATATGAATCTAGCTACATCATAATAGTCATAATAATAGCATTTGGCTTGCTACCAGCAGAAAATATTTAATGATACCGACCAGACATTAACCAAATATCAGTGATAAAATTGCAAGCATAGTAATCAGTGCAGGAAGATTGTCAGAGATATGTACAGAATTAATTTCAGTCTATCAGATTTTGTCTATTAGTGAAAATATCCAAACTTGATCTTCTTAACTGACAGCAGGATGCTGTAAATGTGTGGCTAAATATGGTTAATAAATTTTTCATATCTTAACCTGGAGTTAAATGCTCTACTCATAATGCTAAACTGACTGTTGCCGTCAGTCGTTGAGATCTATCCGTAATATTTTATGCGGATAGAGGTTGAGGAAATTGGTAAAAATCGTTCAACTTTGAATAAAACTAAGGAATAAAATTACATTGGGTAATGAGTAGGAGTTGCTTTCTTCAACATCATCTACTGAATACCATTGATGGCAATGCATCAATTGGTTCAATTAAACCATTTCTTACCTTTGCTTGGGTTCTCCTTTGTTGGTGATGATTCAATCATTTGTTTTGGCTGATGAAACAAAAAAGGATTCTTTAAAAATTATTTATCCACCACTACTTCAAAAATGTTATTTCAGATGAAACACTAAAGTATTAAAAGGAGTGCTAACAGTTTACATTTGCTTTCATGAAAGGAATATTTTCCAGATTCTAATCAACAAAATTTTGCAAAAAATATGAAAGATTCAAGAAATGTTACCTTTCTAATTATTTTTTGGCTACTTTTTTTTCTTTTTCATTCCTGACTGAAACAGAACAAGATTATTTCCTGAATCTTCTCACATGGTGAAATGATAAAAATTTTGGTGTAATATTTTACACCGATATGTGAGAAGAAAAGGAATTTAGGCTAGTCAGGCTTTCATCAACAAAACAAGGTAAATTTTTGTGTCAAAACACCTTTTTCTCTGTATCAAATGAAGTACTGTATATTAATGTGTATATAATATTGTTTAACACTGTACTACTTGAGTGAATATGGTGGGAAGTGGTGTATGGTAAACAAACTTTAGTGACAAAGCACAAGTTTTGATTGCATCGGTCAACTAGCTACTGTAGGCTTTATGATACGTGATAGATTTTGCTTGAGTATGAAGATACATGACAAATGGAAAAGGTCAACAAGATAAATGAACTGAAATTATAAACACTCAACTCTAAACAAAAGTTTTAAAATGAAGTTGATATAAAGGGACTGGCCAACAATGAACTAAATAAGGAATTCACACAGAGAAATGCAAGAAGGAAGGATAAGGTGACCAGACATTCCCAATTTCCGGGGACAGCAGCCCCCCCCGCCCTCAATTATACCCCAGAATTGTCCCAGGAATACATGTACTTCCCATAATCATTCCCAAATTTGTGAAAAGGCCCAGAATATTATAAATTTAAAATGAAATCCATGTTTCTAGATGATGTATTTCTGAAATGTGAGCATTTGACCTTTGATCATGAAACATACAGTAGCATCATTATTGAACATTTTAGATCTCAAATCACGCCATCCCTTAAAACAGATAGTATTCATACTACCCCTTGATGTCAACAAGGGGTCAACATCAAAATCATGTCCCCTGAATTTCTGCAAAAATATGGTCACTTTAAGGAAGGAGAGACTGGGGGGTGGGGGGAGGGAGAGGGGAACCATGTTTGTACACTAACCAGGGAATAAACTTATCCAACATTGCATACAAAACATGCTATGCAAATAAGCTTTCAGCCCAAATTGCTTAAAAAAATATGTAACAATGTAAATAGCAGGTTTTGTACATGCAAGAACCCATACTGTTTTTCAGTTGTTGTATTTTTTTTTTTTTTACTAACAAAATAAAGAGATGAGATTTGCTATGCAAATTTTAGACAATAAATTATTCCTTGAGAATAGTGTGCTATTGTGTCAAATCCAGATGTTTGTTTGACGAGCGGTTGCCATCTGCCACTAATAATACATAATTCAATGTTACATCAATATTAGAACAATACCAATGTTGAATATCAATGGCAATATTTTAGTCAAGATGATTTACCCAATTTGGCAACAGTTATAGTTGAGCCAACAGTAATGCCTCGGTACAGTATTTCTTCTCAAAGGACATAATTATGATATTAACAAATGAAAGAAATGCAACTTTTAATTTTTCAAACAACTATTCCATAAGGCTGAAAAAGAGAGAATGAAACTTGGACTAAACAAAAGGAAAGTGAAAAGAAAAAGATTACATGAATTAGGTTCAAAAATGTATGTTTAGAGTTTAAAAATTCACATCAAGAGAGGTAGCAACAAAAGAAGATTTAAACAGCAGAGCAAACGAAGCAGCCAATTAATCTTGAGAGTCTTCTCAATGCAAACTTAGACAAACATTTTATCTTTCTCTCTTTGTTCAGTGTTAAATCAAACCTCTGTGTGTCATTTTTAACTAAGCAGTGATTATTTTAATAAATGCCTCAAAAAGGAAGATATAATCAAGGATCCAGTGTTGGATCTTGTCAGCTAATAATGGAATTCATCCTTGACTTTTAAGTCTTAAAGCCAAAAAAATGTTCTACTAATACTGGTAATTGTTAGATATTGAGCACATGAAGACTACAAATACATAATTTTAGTCCGAATTGGCCAATTTCATTCTTAAATCAGACATGGGAAATTTGGAATTGGGCTACAGATTACATAACCAGAGTTGAAATGGTGCATCATTTAAACTGTGATGGGACATGATAATATATAGCAAGTCATGCATACAATTTGAGATTATGTGAGAAGAATGATATCCATACTAACACAGGTTTACCACATGCCACTAACAAGATGCAAATTTATTATCGGGAATGTGAGAGGAAAAATGAGAAAGAAGGCAACAAAAAGACAGCAAGAAGACAAAGAAATATGAAATGAACACTACCAGCTTGTAGTAACAACAGCATCAAATTATTGAATTACTCATTCCTCTGGGAATCTGTTTCCAAATTATAAATAGATGCCAGCTGTATTTTGTGGCACTTGTATGTTTTGAGAGCATTTATACTGTAACCAAGTATCATTGCATTGAGTTTTGAAGTATTTGTACATAGTTAATTGGACTTAGCACAGCATACTGTATGCATGCAAACTCCATCGATATTATTGGAAGTTAGAGCCATACTGTGTAAACATAGAACACAGTGTGGTCTATGCTAGTATAGTTTATATCACGCACAACAGACCCACTGGATCATATTAAAGTATAAAACAGACAAATTAGTTTCAAAGGCGTAAAATGAACAGATACAACTTGAAAAGTCAAATCAACAGCCTGCCCTACTTACACAATTGCTTGACATTGGATACAAAGATGCAATCATGTTGAATTAGGTCTCTTTTGAAAAAGATTAGCACACGTGAATCCCTTCAATCAACAGCACCCATTTTAGAGAATTTTATGAGGTAACAGGTACAACTTTTATTTCAGCAAATTGGCCTTAGGCAAAATAGTAACAGTTTCAGCTATAAAGTTAAGATTCTCACTTTTGAATTTAAGCTCAATTTCTTTACTGATTATGTTCCAAAAGCTTCATCTTTGAATGGCATAGCAAGTGAAAGCAGAAGATAAATTGAAATGAAAGCGAGTGGACGATATTGAGGTAGACGTTGGATGACTACATGCAGAATATCTAAGGGCCAATCATAATTTACCTGAGCTGTACGGTGGCTCATAAGAGCAATGTCAGTCACAATTTGTAAGACTGTGACCTGACAAGCCTTATGAAGCTCTGCTTTGCTCTTGGCAAACACTGAGAGACAAAACTGGTGGGGTAATAAATTAATAATGGAAAAATGTTACTACTGTGCTGGTAATCCTGTAAACTAATTAAGATTCCTTTGAATATTCATGAGAAACCCACATGCAACAGCCAATCCTGTGACAGTATTTCTCAAGAGAACCGTTTTGTACAGTTTAATATGTGTTGCATGCAATGAATAAAGATTGTATCTTGATGCATATAGAAGGTATTGGACATCCACCAGTCGAGAGGAAACAGTATTAAAGGCAAACATTTTGGTGACAGATGATTTGGGAGAGGGGCTGGTCAAATATTTGGACAGTATTTTTACATAAACTTATCTACAATGCTTTACCTAAGAGTAGAGTGACAAAGTTCTCCTGTACTTTCTCTCTGGAAAGGGAGGGAGGGAGGGAGGGAGGGAGGGGTAGTCTTTTCAAATGCAAATTATATTGCCTGAACAGCCAATCAGATCTTGTCCTGTCATATTGTCGATGAGGTAGATATAACCTACCTCATATCTGACCAACGTTTAGACAAACCCAAGGTTTTTTCGCCAAAAATAATTTTCCTCTTTCTTTGGTCTGACAAAGGTGTCACCCAACATTTATGCATACTACAGTAAACCATAATGAAGTACATATGATAACAGACTCGACAAAGAGGAATATATCATAAGTTTCTTTCTAGCGGTGCTTGCTTTATAAAGAAGAAAACTGGTTACCTGATTTTGATGCCTTGCAATGCACATATTAACACCAGTGTATTTAATGGCTATAATTCAACTCAATATACTACATAATTGAATTTTATATTCCTTCTATAAATGTTATAATTGGATGGCTCCAGGGACTTTCAAACAATAGTACAAACCATTAAGAAACTATAAAACGTAGGCATTTTCCTCAGTTCCCTTGTCACCAGTGGCAGTAGTGAAAAAGACCAGACATGCTAGGCGTAATCATAAGTTGCCTGAAAGTAGAGTACCTTCCGACTAGTTTAATGATGCACATGCATTGAGAAAGATTTGGGTTTAATTCCGGGTAAATATATTGGTGGAAAAAAATTCTTTTCCAACTCATTGGTAAAAAAGCCTGGTAAAAACTGGTAAGTGTCAGAATACCTGCTATCATTAAAACTATCTGTGGGTTTAATTTCTGGATGGTCATGTTAAGTCAAAATTTCACTTTTCCAAACAACTTCACTTAGGATATCCCAGTTAAGGCATGCAATGTTATTCAAATCTTATTACCAGTTATGGATCCTAACTAGCGGCCAGGAAGAAATAGATTGATAGAGCACAGAATCTTTAAGCTTTCAGCAAGCTGAGTGGCCATTATTAACTTAAATTGTGCAGCCTTTGTACCCTCAAAGGACTAATTTCACGTGAAACAAATAATCCCTGTTAGTTTTGATGTGTCAGTAGCCAGTGTGTTGGGATGGTACGACTGCGCTACAACTCACGTAGAAATACTATATGACAGAAACTGTTCCAATCCAGAATAATACTGCTAGCTACTGCTAGTAAGTCTGTATAAATTAATAACTATTGCCTTGGGCATAGCTGCAGTGATTAGTTACGTTTGGCATATTAATAAAGTTATAAAATTGATTTAATTAATTCTGCTGGTAAACACGAACAGACGATTACTCTAAATGCAAACATTTCTTTGACAATTTTCAGAGAATCTTTATTTTATTTGCTCATGGCTGTGACAACAGTCTGTGTTATGCAGTGTATTATGATTGCTTCACAGACCCAAGACCCAATTATCTTCCTTAAATATCTCAGAAAGAATTGCAGATTGTAAGATGATCATAAAGAAAGTTTCATCTTCCTCTATTTTGCCTGCTTTACTCAGAAGAGATAAACCAACAAATTATTTTACATTTTCTTGAATTTTGGTTCTCAAAATTTCCGTTTTTCACTGCAATTTAAAAGTTCGTTTTGCAATCAATGCGATAGTCTGTCTGACATCATCAATGGATCATAATACTATCACAAAACCAGAAAGCCAGCTGGTTTTGTGATTCCTTGCCATATAATTTCAAATAACTATCTGACTAATGTAGAGCAAGTGAGTTAAACTTGTCCAAGAATTAAGAGAGAACCAGAAAAAAATCAGAGATTATTTCCAGCTTGTATTTGTAGCACTCAAGTGTAGGTAATCAACCATTTCATTCACTGGTAAGGATGTTAAAGTATAGAATTTTTATTCCAAAATGTTCCAATATGCAGAAAGACCAGTCTTCCTACGTGAAATATAGACACAGCTCTGCCACCTAGCAACCATCCCTTTAATGTTAGTGTTATTAATGAATAAGAGCTCTACATAATATTGTTTATACACTGTAAAATATTCTCACAGCTTAGCTAAAGCAAAAGTCATCAGTTTAATCATAGAGAAAATGGCCAATTTTGAGTTCATTTGAGACCTTAGGGGGAGATAAACGATCAATCTTTTATGTAAGTACCTTCTACTAAAATTGTATCTAAGTAATAAGGTGAAAGAGAGTGCTAACCTCTAAAATCCTGAGCAGTGACTTCACATCCATCTTGCAACCAGCTGAGCAAGTCATGACCAGAAGTAGCTAAATAAAATAGAAAAAAACGAAATTTACTTGGAACTTCCTTCCTCCAATCAAGGATATGGTGCTCTCACCAATCATTTCTTAACATAAGAATCATGTGCTTCAAGATGAGGAGATAACCTTCCTTCTTCATGAACCTTTTCCTTTTACTTTTTCAGGTTATCTTATTTGAGCTACCTTTATATGAGATGTGAATTTGACACAAGCCTGAACTCCCACCCTCAATTTCTGTCTTGCATATCTCCTAGAAGCTTAGCTTTCCAGCTAACCAGTTAACTCTACCCCACACAGACCTTCCATATCTATCCTATCTCCTAGAAGCTTAGCCTTCCAGTTAACCAATTAACTCTACCCCACCTAGACCTTCCATATCTATCTTATCTCATAGAGCTTAGCCTTCCAGCTAACTCTACCCCACCCAGACCTTCCATATCTATCCTATCTCCTAGAAGCTTAGCCTTCCAGCTAACCAGTTAACTCTACCCCACCCAGACCTTCCATATCTATCCTATCTCCTAGAAGCCTAGCCTCCAGCTAACCAGTTTAACTCTACCCCACCCAGACCTTCCATTCATATATGCTGCGTGGTATCCAACCTTTAATATTTAAACTTGCCCTCCCACTGCTCCCCAGCGAACAAATACCCTCCACCCTACCACGGCTCCAGGCATGAATGCTAAATTCTATCCTATCTTAATTAGCTCTACTTGCCTCTCCAATAGCCCTCCAACCGACCTATACCCTCCACCCTACCTGGCTCCAGGCATGAATGTTAAATTCTATCCTATCTTAATTAGCTCTACTTGCCCCTCCCATAGCCCTCCAACCAACCAATACCCTCCACCCCACCTGGCTCCAGGCATGAATGCTAAAGTGTATCCTATGTAAAATAGCTCTACTTTCCCCTCCCATAGCCCTCCAACCAACCAATACCCTCCACCCCACCTGGCTCCAGGCATAAATGCTAAAGTGTATCCTATGTAAAATAGCTCTACTTTCCCCTCCCATAGCCCTCCAACCAACCAATACCCTCCACTCCACCTGGCTCCAGGCATGAATGCTAAAGTGTATCCTATGTAAAATAGCTCTACTTTCCCCTCCCATAGCCCTCCAACCAACCAATACCCTCCACTCCACCTGGCTCCAGGCATGAATGCTAAAGTGTATCCTATGTAAAATAGCTCTACTTTCCCCTCCCATAGCCCTCCAACCAACCAATACCCTCCACTCCACCTGGCTCCAGGCATGAATGCTAAAGTGTATCCTATGTAAAATAGCTCTACTTTCCCCTCCCATAGCCCTCCAACCAACCAATACCCTCCACTCCACCTGGCTCCAGGCATGAATGCTAAAGTGTATCCTATGTAAAATAGCTCTACTTTCCCCTCCCATAGCCCTCCAACCAACCAATACCCTCCACCCCACCTGGCTCCAGGCATGAATGCTAAAGTGTATCCTATGTAAAATAGCTCTACTTTCCCCTCCCATAGCCTTCCAACCAACCAATACCCTCCACTCCACCTGGCTCCAGGCATGAATGCTAAAGTGTATCCTATCTAAAATAGCTCTACTTGCCCGTCCCATAGCCCTCCAACCGACCTTTACCCTCTACCTCGACCAGGCCTCACATTAACACAAGTGATATCCTACCTTAATCATCTCAACTTGCACATCTTCATTCATGTTTGGTGTGTTAACTAACGCCTCCAGTACCTGGTTGACTAACACATCATCTTCTGTCTCATTCTCATCTCCAAGTAACGACTGGAAACGGTTTTCAGCAAGTATTTTCTGGAAGATTCATGACAGGTCAAAGGAAAACAAATGACAGTTACGTGCGGTTTTATAAAAGCAGAAACACTTTTTTTAAGATTTCACTCAAGGCTGGAGCACAAAAAACTAGTAAAAATTGTTCTTATTCAATTCAGTTTGAACCACTTGAATAATTACCCGAGTACTTGTATACATGTTTTATGTTACTAATATCTTTTACAAACTCTACTACACACATCAAACTTCATAACACCAGCTGTACGCATTTTCAACAGCATTTTCATTTTTGTACAATTACTGTATGCCAACCTTGCTATTCTGTGCAATACTTATTCCAAGATTTTTCCAACAAGAGTCCAATGTTTCTAATACCCTGTAGCTATTACATACTTTTTCCCCTATAGTTAACCATTTTCCCTGTGGTTATCTCTCTTAATTCCCATATGGGTACCCAATATTGCACCTACATGCATCCCATGTTTATATAACAACTTTCTCCTTACCTGTAATCCTGTAACTCCCAGGTTAGACACTTTGTTGTTCTTTGCTTCCAATGCTAATTTTATTGGAAGGAGGCAGATTTGTCTTAGTTCACTGGCTTTCTTGGATTGCCTGGCCTTCTCACCTAGAAGGGTTGCTGTGGAGATAACATAAAAACTGACATTACAAGGTGCACCAAACTAGATCACACAAGACGTGCTTTAAAAGTAATTAAACTTAAGTGTACACATTTCGTAGCAAACCCAATCGCAAACCATAAAGAATCCTCTCACATGGGTACTGTATGTAAGACAAAGGATGATATTACAGAAATCCAGCCTTTATGCAATTTTTTTATCTTTGCAATTGCTGATTTATTCTGTTTTAACTTATGAGTGCAGCAAAATTAGCACAACTATTTGACAATTTATCATCCAGTATATGTTTGACATATCTGAACGGAATGAAAAAACATGATATATTAGATTTTTTTTAATTTTCAGCTCTATTTTCATAGTTTGATGAACTTTGCAACTTTTTTTTCTAAATGTAAAGGATGACTTCTCAATACATAAAGGTATTACAGATATGCAATCTGCACAAAGTTAGAAGTGGATACAAATCATGCAACAAATCAAATCAAAACTAACTTTGCCTACAGCCCGTTACAAATTAAACTACATACCTTTGGCCTGAGTCGCAGCTTCCTTCAAGGCAGTCAGCTTGCTGGAGTGTGTTGCCTCTTGAACGATATGAGACAATATTTCTTCCATTGCTGCTCCTTCTTCTGCCCCAGATGGCATCACACTGTCACGGAAAGTATCTTCTTGCTAGGTGAACCATACATTCAAGTACAGTAGCTACTTATCATGTAGACAAGGAAGAAATTAGAAGAACATTTTAAATTTCGATAAAATCCTTGCTTGTGCAGACTGAGATAATTCAAAACCATGCAATGTGTTGTAAGGTACATTAATTGCTCCATGACAACGACTTGCATACAGGGCACTGACAGTTTAGTAGAAATTGCACTCAGTAGAGTTGACTTTTTCAAGTGTTTCTCTTCTCACAAGAAATGTGTCCAAGAAATGCAGTAACCTCACTAAAGCTGTTCATATCCATCCACACATAGACTCACATAAGATAAAAGGAAAACAGGTTCGTATGGTAACCCTACCAATGTAGATGTGTCTGAACATATTAAAGTACTGTATATATTGAAAGTGTATTTTAATAGCTCCAGTACATAGCATTGTAATGTCAGAAAAGAACATGATTAACTGGTACAATTTGTTAGCGGTATTGGTGGGGCACAGTTATTTTTAAAATAAAATAACAGTAGCATCCAGACTGAGAGAGGTCCATGTGAGAGAAAACAATCATACAGTAACTCAAATTGGTCAAATCATTTTGTATTAATATTCATACTTAAAAATATGTACATTGAATCACTCTTTATTTTTTTGCAACTGACTAAATATTACTTTATATTGCTTCAGACAAAAACTGGCCATGAACCTGGATAGCCCTATATTGTTTTGAAAGTATGACTGATATCTTAAACAACTTAATAATCTATCATAATAAAATACAGTATTGATATTGACTGTCCTTTTTGTGATAGCAAAAATATTTACATTTTAAATTATGTCCCTATAACTTGATGCACCAACTACATGATGATCGTCTTATCTTATGCAGATATGTGAAAAGCTTTCAGTTTACAAATTTCCGCCCAAACATTTAGCTTAAACTTAAATTCCGTGCATATCCACTGCCTCCTTTTGAATCACCCTCGAAAATAAAAAAAAATCCTTTTAGGTCTGGAGCAAAATGGAAGCTTTTCATGATCATGTGAATTGTGATTATTTACTTCACAATACCTAAAAAGATTAGACGGTCAAGGTCACATGCAGAATGGGGCTTTAAGATGAGGTGACGAATTAATGATTGCAGCTAACAGTGATCATTCTCCATACATACTATATTTGCAAAACCCTAGTAGTACTAGTAGTAGTAGTGTAGTGGCAACTTTATGACTGCTACTGTTTCCTCAGTCATAAGGTCACCAGGGTAACGTTTTGAAAATGGTGGCTGCTTTAAAGCTATCTTCTTGTTATGTTTTTCCAAAAATTGAAAATCGAAGTTATGGAAAGTTAGGCCTAGATGTTTCATCCGAGTTATAACTTTGGGGATGTTGGAACAGACTTAGGCCCTAGCCTACAGTAGGCTACTACTGAGTACTACAAATATATTGCCGCAGCAATTCACGCTTGCCTAGGAAGTTGCATTAACCAGTTCCACGAACAAGACAGAATGACCAGTTTTGTACTCCATCCATTTACTTGACAACCATGCCAATTCCACGACAAGAGAGGCTATTAAAAATAAAAATGTAATAGAATCAAAACAATTTCAGAAGGAAACAAAGTAAATTACCTTAACATGCAGTACTAAGCAATTGGCGTAAAGAAATTCCACGACAGCAAGCTTCACAGCTGTTGACATTTGCGATGTTTGTGATGTACATCCGGGACTTGCTAACGTAACGGTATATGGTAATGATTATTCATATATCAATATTTGTGTTTTCGTAAAGTTGTTAATTAAAATTTGGGTTTAGTAGGTCTGGCATGGAAAAGAAACATGATTTTTCTAGTTAGGCAATACTTTAAAATATTTCAAACCCTAGTGGGGGTCTAGAGGGTGGGTGTAAAACTCCCGACAGGGACAGCGGTTTTATATATTTCTTGTTCATTCTTAGCGTTCGCATTAAAGCACAAAAATACATGAGAGACACAGAAAGAGGATTTTAATTTCTCTGGATCGCATTTCAAAGGCCTCCACGTGCAGTGGGGTCCTTGGTCAGTGAGCCCACGGAAGGTTTAGGAATCCAGGAGCAAGGCCTTCGGGCTGCACCGTTTGGAGATTGTACTTTTATTATCTCGAACTGGGATAAAAAAGGCAAAAAAAAAGTGAAATAGAAAAAATTAAATCACCTCTCTATAGCATTTATTTCAATTTCCTGATGGGAGTCCAAGGCAAAGTCCCGCGGCGAAACCAATAATTTCGCCCGTTTCTCTCGAAGCCAGTGGCGTCGTGCCCATTAATTGGGGCCGGGGGCACAGCCCCCCCCCCCCAAATTTTGTCAAAGGTGTCATAAAATGTTGTCATAATTTAAAAACAAAACAAAAATTGAAATCGAAAAGTAGACTAAATAGTCAATTGCTCTTTGCAAGGTCGTTGCGAATTTTCCACACACCTCAAAGACGCGCGGAAGTGTGCAAGCAGACTGCCGTTGACTCATTTTGGAACCCAACTCAGCGACGTTGAATGAGAACAGTGTCAGCAACTGAATTTCTTGTAGGGCATACGAGAAATGGGGCTTCTGTTGAATGCTTGGTCAACGGTTGTTAATTGTTGATATTCAGTCAATCGAAACAGTTAAATAATTACTGGTTGATAACTAATGAACCAAATGTGCCGTCAACGCTGCCATCGTTGAACAATATTATACATATTCCCAGAGTAAGTGCAACCCGTTACCTTTGCCAAAGTCAGTCAATTTTCCATGAAAAACTGGCATTTTTTTTATTGTTTTCTAAGCCTGTAACAAAGTTCGGAAAGTTAAGATAAATGTATTGAACAGAGATTATGGGACTCCATGTGAACTTCTTCTTAAGTAATGCAATCAGTTCGCTAAAAGGTCCACCAGGATAAAGTTTCCTCATGAACTGATAGGTAGTTTCGAGAAAAAAAATGAATAATAATAATCATTTCAAATACAGTCACAATTAACCTGGAAAATAATCACTTCGTTAATTATCGCACGTTTTACCTTAGGTTTCGCTACTTTCGCTTTTTTCTGCCCATGTTTTCAAACGGCATAGCTTTTTCTTCACCCAGTCACCACTTCTCACGGGCATGGGCGGCATGGATCAGCCAACACAAAAATGTTTCGATTTCTTAAATTTTGGGCGCTTCTGGGAGACGAGGATTTGGTAAACTGAGGAATAAATGGCGATCACTTCCTTCGAGAATATTTCCCAAAATAAAAAATTGCCGGAATTTTTTATCAATTTTAGGGGTGTTGCTTAAACTGCCATAAGGCACGGTAAGTGCCGTTTCCTGCAATCTGAGGGGTCCGTGCCAGACGAAAATGTTCTTGTACGCTGCGCGCCAACCTGTGGTGGCGCTCCGCTTATAGTCATCACCTGCTCACGGGCCCCCCAAAATTTATTTTCGCACGACGCCCCTGCTCGAAGCAACTTTACTTCTGACAAGGACGAACACACAATTGGCTCTCAGATAGAGAACTGTTACGGTTCTCTTGAATGTGTTCTAAACCCTGTGGGTTGTGGCTTCTGGAAAGCGGGCCAGAATTTTTTTTTGGACTACGTTATATTACCTGCTTATATATGGGACCGATTTGTGATTGTCAGTACCAACTGACAATCTACGTTCCGCTCTCTCTCTCTCTCTTTCGGTCGCTTATGTTTGATGTATTACTAATGATTAAAAATCCCCCCCCCCCCGACTGATTAACTTGCATGTAGTTAAGCTGATCGAACCTTTATATGGGAGGGTCAGACGGCTAATAAAGGATTTTATGATTGAGGGGCCAGGCCGGGGTAATTTCGCGTGACCCTAAATTCGCGTACTTGTAGTTGAACTGAAATATAGCCACTGCAGTTGCCGTGTTCATAGGTCAAATTGGCACTTTTTCAATCGCAATTAAATCACATGTAGCTGAAGGATCATGATCGAAATAACCCATATTCTTGGTCAAGACGTCTTGGTCAAGACGTTCGTTCTATATATAAATATCGTCGAATTAAAACACTAACTGAAGGCGCACTTCCACAAATCTGCATGTCAGGAGAATTAGCCTAGTTAAAACGATCATTGACAGATTTTCAAAAGATGTAAGGGTACACTCATGTTAATTGTAATAGAGTTCTTTAAAGAACTCTTAATTGTTGTAACAGGCAAAGTAACTGCAGAATACCAGGGTATTGAACAAGATTAACTAACCCACTGAACAAACTCAGCACGGCTCCCTTTACAATAAATTTATTTAATTCCCTTACTGTAGCGAATTACCCGTATATAATCCATACTGCAGTAAGTATAAAACATCGCGTTGTCTTTTTGGCGAAAATTACATAATTTTTTTATTTGTTTTTAAATTCATTGGCTGGAGAAAAATAAAACGTCCAGCATTTTGGGTTTTTCTCAGTCGGACCTACCAGAAATAGCAGCTGAAAATTGCTAAATTCCACCAAAGAACAGTTTAATCATTTCTTGCTATTCAGTCCGACTAATTGCCAACGCGTCGGTAAAAACATCGGACACCATGAATATTGCAACGAAATTGCAAACAGATGATTCCTAACAATGTGCAGGGTCAATTGTTGCAAACTAACAGCAAATTCTTATTTGGCTCTTATTCATTCGATTTGGCCTGTTGCGTAAAAGTAAAATTGGCAACCCTGGTATTAGAACACCTAGATCATTTTCTATGAACAACACTCATATTGTAGCCAGTGCCTATGTGACGGAATTGTGCGACTTTGGATACCGCCTTACTCTAATCTGAAGGAAACGTTTCCACCAAATCAGTTATTATGACAACTAGATTACCACCACATGCGCTCAATTTGAAGAAGGTATGTTTTGGTACTTTTAACACCATCTCGATTGTTTAATTTGAAACTTGGACTAGTTGTGTAATGTTCATATCTATCTGATAACCAGTTCCACGATAAAAAAAATGTCAGTGTGACTGTGACGGTATCCTAGGTCCATAGTACGTTAATGGTGCTACAGGGTAGGGCGTTGCCCAAAATAACTAACAGAACCAAGAAAATATGGACCGTAATGCGCTCTGGTTAGGCCCAAACGTATGTGTTTACTTTGGTTATTCGATAGGTATTTCATGCAAGAAATGTACAAACAAAATACCTTGATATCATAAGTAACACAAGAAACCCATAGTAGGCTTAACATGGGAAGCTCAGTTCCCATTATCACTCTGTTACACGCTAATTCATATCCTTTCGTGATTGACAGGTCCTCCATTGAACGCATAGATATAAGCCAAATGTGAAGTTTTCCATAGTAGCCCTTAACTTCTTGTTGCACTCATTGTCTGAGTGATGATACATGTATCGATGTGAACTGCAATTTTCTATTATCTTTCAAACAATCAAACTGCTGATGGAATGCATGTAGCATCTATCAGGATTGTATCTTTGTATATGGACACAAGCAGCAGAAGATTCGCTGTTCCCTAGCAACACAAGTCTCTATGCCGTACATACACGCAACAAGCACCTAACAGGATACCAGTGATCCCCATACTCTATATGGCCCTGCAGTGTGCATATAGAAGGGTCCATGCAGAAAAGATATCTCTGACAAATGGAAGTAAATTTCAACCTCCATTATCAATCATTATCTCCAAGCATGCAATCTTAAATTATCATCATTTCAAACTCATAAAACTACTGGCAAAATTATTACTATGTATATCACCATGGAGCAAGCCACATGATCCTCCATGTATAATACATTTTCTTAATAACATTTTCTTACTGTGTAGTGAGATATCCAAGTTAATGTACATGTATATGTCGTTGGATGCATGCAACCAGATGAGAAGCCTACAAAACATACCACATGTTTACTTTATATAGTGTCACAACAGTTGAACTGAAACAATGCTTAGTATTGTCCTAAATTTGTAACAGTAGTGAGCACCCCTGTTATGGTCTAGTGCTATCAGCCCATCACTAGTAATACCATTTATTCAAAGTCAATATTTCAAAAGCAAACTTGAATAAACCCCAATGACAGCATTCTTATCTCAAGTTTTAGTTACTGAGCACATGGATCTGTACTGTAACTATCATTAGAATCGGCTGTAATGTAGGTTAGGAATTTTGAACGCTAACCCTGACACAGCCAGACCCGATACTTCCTACAATCTACAGTTAACCTAACCAGCACTGGCATACTGGCAATACTTGTTACATTTCCAAAACCCGTTCAATATTATACCTGCTTACTTTAAATCTTAAGTTCTCTCATGTTAAACAATCTTTGCCCAGGTTTGTATGTTTTCACAAACCAGTATATTACATTTATATAAGTTTAGTAATAAAGAACAGTTGCTATAAATGTCTATAGGTGTAAAGTTTTCTTACTACATTCTTTTATTAATGAGTTTTTCGTATTCCACAGTTTCTCCTCAGACAGCAAGTGATTAAACTCTACAGGGATGCTTTCAAGGTTATTCGTACAGTAGAAGAAACCAATCAAAAGGCTGAACTGACACTCTGGACCAGAGAAGAGTTTAAAAGGAACAAAATGCAAACTGATGAGGTAACAATGTATTGCTGATATAGTTGTTGTAAAGAAAATATTTGTAGAAGATAAGTGACTTGTTAGTAACTTGTACTGGTGGGGAGGGTAAGAGAATAGCATCACATATATAGCATGATAGGGACCATTATCAGCAAACACATTGTAGCTTCATAATTGTGTTTTCTTTGGTATTTGGTATTGCTTTATGTTTCATGTAATAATATTTACATTTAACATCCTCATTGCGAATTTTCAATAACATCTTTTCCGTTGTCGTAGTTAAAATTCTTTAAAAATTCATTCAAACCAAAGGCCTAGACAGCTTTGAAATGAAAGTTTAATATGGTGACGAGCCCCTAACCCTTAATCCTCTATTTAAATTATCAGTGTTTAAAAGCGGCTGCATATGTGAGCTATACTCTACTCTAGTCTTTTCTTTGTCGTTTTATTGGTCAATCAACCATTTTATTGACAAAGGTTCTCACTGTAGTCAATTCATGAATTAAGATAATAGTTTGTAATATTTATAAATTTATACCTGAGTAGCCATTCATTATTTAATGAGTAAAACTTTTTGAAATTCACAGGCAGCAATTAAAATGTTAATTATGCAAGGAAGGCAGACTCTGAATGAAATGCAGCAGGCTGTGAATATGGCTAAATGATGATTACGTATGAGCTGAAGAAATCAGCCTTGCAGGTGAGTCAGATGAAGGCTTGTGACGGTATTTAACATGGAAAACATTGGGAGAGTCACAACATTTGTCCAGACTTCAGAAATATCCTTAAAAATAACTAAACTATTCCATGGAATTTCATTGTCAGATATCTTGTTTCTATGAACACAAGAACAGGGATTTCCCACAAGCAGATTAGAACTTACTGTTATACTAGTAACTCATAAAGGTACTCCTCCAAAGGGATGCCACATATTTATAAATGTAAACTATATTACAAAGCCATGATAGTAAATGAAACACATGTCTCTAAAAGCTATCTATACAACTGTTTTGTTCCTCTTGGTCATTCAGAGTGGGTTATGCTTCACATGTAACATTAACTTCCTGGATCACCAGAAAAAAAGATTGCAGACCACTGCTGTACACACTCAGATGCCAGCCCTCTTTTTCTGGAAAAATATAAATGTATATTGCTCATCTAGATATTTTGATGGTTGAAAATTTTAACATTTTATTCTCATTCTTTAAACACTAAACTATCTTTGATTTGTAGGGTCTATGATGAACATGCTAGTATCGGAGTGATGGTGATGAAGGTAACAATACAATCTCTAACGGTCAGCTTGGTTCAGGATGAGACAAGGCTACCAGACTGGCTGGGGTTGTTTATTGGAGCTCTAACAGTCACCTTGGTTCATGATGAGGCAGGGTTACCAGACTGGCTGGGCTTGTTTAGTGGAGCTCTAATGGTCAGCTTGGTTCAAGAAGAGGAAAGATTACCGGACTGGCTGGGATTGTTGAGTAGAGCTCTAATGGTCAGCTTGGTTCAATGTAGTAGCACAAAGCAACGTTTCAATGTTATAACAATTATTATTTATGTTTATAATTGCTGGACAGATGCTTGCAAACATTTTTCTTGTAATTCAGCATTTTATGTTGGGTGCTAATGTTTTGTCATTTTGATCATGTTATATTCAGATATATCAGGGTACTCATCAATCTAACTGAAAGACATATTAAAAAATACGTTTCGTCTTTCCGGGTGAATTTTTTAGGAGAAATGGTATTAAACGGGTATCTTATCTTTAATTTAAAATGTTCAAGAATGGTAATATCAGACTGTAGCATATTTAAAGCAAAAGGCAGCTTTGATATGAACCAGGTCTAAAGATCATCATTGATGGAGAAATTGGTGGGGAGGTGGGGGGGGTGGAGGGCAGGGTTCTGGAGAGAAAGATGTTTCCTGAGCAAACCATTGCAATTTTACTCAGGTAAAATATAGTCAAGCTACTATTTAGCATATATTAGAGCAGGTAGTAGTTTAATACTGTACATTTGTTTTGGTGACTTTACATGACAGAGGAAAGGTGTATGGTCTTGCAAGCATCACAGAGAGGTGAGACATCATTTCAATATGTCCACTGATTTGGAACAATGATCATTACAAAAACATTTCCAAATTTGTCTTTTCTTTTTGTATTGAATACAAAATTATTATTGTTTTACCTTTCGTTACAAGAGAGGAAATGATATTTAATAATCATTTACGAAATCTGTGTGTATTTGCATATTGCATTGTCATCTTACAACTGATAACAAATTCAATAAGTGCAGTTATACGAATATTTCAGGAAGACAGTTACAGTACTTCTGCTTCTAGCTATGAAGTTATTAAGATTTTCATAAAGTTAAGTATATAATAAAGTGTGTAATGTCAGAAAGAAATTATTGAATATTGCATTACTGATATCTCGTACCAATTCCCTTCAGATTGTACTGCTAGTAAACCTTAAATTTGCAATGCGGTCAAACACAGGGTTAACACCAACCTCTCATACCGAGAATTCCTCAATCGAGTAAAGTACAATTTCATCTCATTTCGAATTGCATGCGGTCAAATTGAAGAGACTCATAGTATTCAATTTCATGGATGATTTTGGAGGGTGTCCAACCACCAACCCCCTCCATCGCCCCTCCCTATCAATTCACACCCTATCCCATAAAATGAATATGTAACCTTTACCAGATTAGATTTGTCCACATCATAGTTAGGTAGGTGGACAAATAGCCTGGGCAATATCTGATACATCTGATGTATGATTTGGTTTCCCATTCACTGTACCTCTAGCTTAGAACCGGAGTGACACATTGCTATCATCTCTGGCGTTACACATTGTAGACTATAATACTGCTGAATAACTTTGACTTTTGTTTACACGAAAGCAAACTTGGAACCTACTTCATCCCGCAGCAGGTGGTAGGTCCGAGTGGATACATTACCGGGGTAAAAAAAAGAGCCCAGGCAATATTGGATAAAGAATATTGTATTTCTTATTTTCATAACATGAGACCCGGACATAATTGTCCTAAGTGATCAACCTGTCTTACAGTCTGGTTCCCCATCCCTCCCCCTTCACCGCCCAATATCCTAAAGGCACAACCTCGAGAGAATCCCCTAACATCTCAGTAAGCATTTACAATATGTAAAATATCAATATTTTGAGGTCGGTCGCATAAAATCCAGTCGTACATGGATCAGTTGAGATATTTGGTTAATGACGACTACTTGCTAACCTAACATAACTTTATTGGGCAATACTGCCAGCGAATTTTCTTGTGGTTTGTAAAACACCAAGGTTTTTTCCGTTTGCTATCCGGATTGCGGCAGTAATTATGTTCTCCGAGACCGTTCCGTTCGTTCTTGCGCGGTTTGCTACTATACTGTTCGTGTTTGTGAGGCCACTGAGCAGTCCATTTTTGACAGGTGATGAAATCGTCAGTATAGTTGATCTCGCCACGATATTCTTCCCCCTTTCCAGCTTCACTCTGGAAACATTCTGAACGAAACAGATGGAACATGTTATAACAATGAGGGTGGTGAAGGGGGTTGGGTGGGCTGGAAAAAATGTTCACAGGTATACGGGGGGCAATACTCATATAAGGATACATTGGTCTTTTGTTTTCATAATACGCCCCATCCCTTTTCATATAGCTGATAGGTTGTTAATAAAGCCTGTACTTCTGTCACGACATTTGGACTTGGCGAATTTAACACATCTTCGAAGTAAGTATGAAGTACCGCAGAAATATCCGCTTTCACATTTTGTAGAGAATTTGCGAATCCAAAATGCATCCCTATACGTAGTGTACTGGGGATGAGGTTTTGTACTAAATTGTCGCACCCCTTGAGCTACTAAAACAAACTGGGGTGGTTGATATGATTTAAAGGGGGGGGGGGAGGAGGAGACACAGGGTTATAATAAAGGGAAATGTCATCGCCGGGTTGTAGCTAATACAATAGAAAACAAATGTGTGAACGAAAAAGTGTCACGAACTCCTAAACCGTACTAAGAAACTACGTGGGTGTGGACATGAGATGTAGTGCCTCCGTGAATTATGACGTAAAGGGTCATATGTCAAAAACAGCATTTTGATCATTATTGCGCGTACGCAAATGATAAAAATGGCTGAAACCCATGTGGGATATCAGACTGCAAGTTAAATGCATTAATGTAGAATGCTCATGGTCACGATCATAGCAAATATGAAGCTTTTTCAAGTTTGTGTGTTGTTGCGAGGGTTTTAAAGTTTGACCTAAGATAACCTCTGACCCCTACATAACATAATATGGTATTTGTTTTCACTGAGATGGATACACAAATCAAGTATGAACATCATCAAAACTTTTGGATGTATCATGTCTACGAGGTTTTCACACTTGAATGTATACTACGGTGGATTTCTTTACCAAGTATGGAGCTCATTCAAGTTGTAATATTTGAGTTTATCTGGTTTTCAGACTTTGACCTCGGATGACTTTGGACCTCTACACAACATCACAGGGTCTCTGTATTCACTAAGATGGATCAACATGTCAAGTATGAACTTCACCAATCTTCAGTTTTGTAGTAATCATGTCTACAAGTTTTTCAGACTTTGACCTAAAACGATTTTTGACCACGACAAAAACCAACAGGGGTTTTGCATACTGTACACTAAGGTGCAGTATACTAAGTAAAATGTTCATCCCAGCTTGACATATTCACATGTTTCCAAGAATTTTATAGAATTTCTGTAATGCGGACTTCAAATAATACATTTGACCAATTTCAATAGGCTTCTCGCACTCTTCAAGGGAGATCTACATACCAAATATAACGCTCAACCAATTAGTTGTCCTTCTCGAGTTATCATGTTCAAAATGTTTTCCGACTTTGACCTCAAATGACCTTTGATCTCCACCAATTTTAGTAGGCTTCGTATACTCACTAAGACACTTCCATGTACGACATATCAAGTTCAGTTATCATGTATTTTTGGAGTTACCGTGTTTACAAGCTCGCTTCATATATACACACACGTCAACCTGACTGCCAAGTTTAATGTCTGCCTAGGTTACTGTCAGCCTAAGGCAAGTAACCGATAACAGTCAAAGGGATGGAATGTGTCCGGGAACTGGCAGATGGTTATACCAGGGAGTTGTTCCATTACAGCTCCCTGGCTATACAAAGGTTCAAAACGGGATGATTTCCCAGTAGAGAGATTGTTAATGCAGGTAGTTGTCCCATAACAACTCCCTGGTTAATGTAGGATAGCAGCTCCCTGTTAGGATAATGCACACAACACGTAAAAATACTGAAGGCAAGTTAATACCCAATAGTTGTGCGTCAACATATATAGTGTTCGGATCAAGGGCGCAAATATTCGTGTCAATATTTACGACATGTCAATGTTGTAAAAGTCGTTGGCCTATATAATCAGGTTTACACTGTCCCGAATAAATGCGGTTTCTCGGCAGCAGCAATAGACCTGACGATTTTGCATTTAACTGACATGAAGACAGAGTAACACCATGAAAGTACGTCGATTTTTATGGGTATCTGTACTAGAGGAGGTGCGGGGGGGGGGGGGGGGGGTTACTTGCACGGTATACGAGGCACCTTGAACACAATGACTAGGGCCTGTCACCCCGCAGGGGCCGACTGGTGATGAATTAAGACAATTGAGAGTACTGCAGAGGCCATCCCTTAAAGACGAACAGGAACTGACCTAAAATAATTTCTTTTTGAAGGGAGGGCCAGGTCTTCTAATGGAAGCCCTCTTTGTCTATTCGAATATGTCGTCCAATAATCCATATTGTATTCGGTGACAAATTTGGTTCAACGTTAGGTACATTTATTCCCACAAGGTAACGGAAATACCAACCTTCTGACGGTGGTTTCTTCTGATTACATTCGTACATAGCATTGACCTGGGCGATGTCTAGGTCACTGAGTCTGTCTTTCATTCCTAACTCGGTGGACGGTATATCGCGATATTCCTTACGCACTTTCATGGTAGGTGCTCCGTTCTTTGTAAATGCCAAAGCGTCGTAATGCATCACACTATCGAAATCGTACGGATAGCCCAAGGATGTGATGTTCTCGATGTCGATTTTTTGAAAGTTCTCTGCTGCTCCGGGGGCGATGTTTGCTTTCACTACTTTGATGTATTTATCACGATCTCTCCGGCTCTGCATAGAAACAATGACAGGTCGTGACGAAAATTGCACCGAGCATACGCACCTTATATACCATAACTATATAAAGAATATTCGATTGTTATATATCTATTTTAAAAGTGACATTGAAGGACAGATAAGTGACGTTTCTTAACGTGGGACAGGCCTGGTGAGATCAAGGGGCTACAGACTCGGGACCCTGCCTCAATAGGGGGTGTGTGTTGAGAGGGCCGGGGGGGGGGGGTGACATATAACGTACTTATAAGATGTACACGGAAATGCTTAACTTAATGTTAGCGATGAAATACATTATACAGATATGACGACAACATATGGAATGTTTACATACCGGTATACCGTACTTGCGTGGATCACGTGACATATTAAACTATAGTAGGCAGTATGCCAGGCTCTGGTCTGACGTAAAATTAGGCCTAGTTTCGGCTGCCGCTGGGACAATCCCCAATTATAAAACTCAGACCTACATTTTTCACTCAACGTATAGCTGCCATAGCATTCACTCCCTCGATAACCGCTGGTTTGTATCATTGATCCCATTCTGTTTTCTTTCACATACTGCATTCCATACTGCAGTGATATACGTACCTGTTCATGCCATAAGCCAACGGCGTGCCCGATCTCGTGTACAACTGTTCGCATTGTGTTACAAGTAAACCCGACGGACAGAATCTGCTCCCCGCCTTGCTTACCAATAAAGGACCAACACCTGTAATTATAGACAAAGAAAAGTTAATTCGTAGGACTAATGATGATGTATCAAAGCATGCGGGATGGGTCGGGTAAGAAGGTCACTCTAAGGGCGTGCATATAGCGTCTATGTACATCTCAACGGTAGATACGGGTTTGTTCCGCACATATTAACAATATAATCATGTACTTACCGGCAACGGGGGTGCGGTGTGGATAATGTTCAATGCTGTACCAAATGTAAAATCTATAAAATGATACACAAACGGGCGCAGTTTGGTGTCCCAGAACTGACTATATATATATTTATATATTGCCAGCCCACCTCACCCGCCACAAGTTCTCCCAGACATATAGCAATCGCGATGCAATCTGGGCACAATTGCAACATTTTGCCATTCGGCCACTGAATCAGGCTAAATAATATTGAATCATATCAAACTGGTCATTCCAGATGTGTCAACCTAGGATAATATACTTGAGAAGTTGAGATACTAATTAAGTTGCCGAGGATGAATATTCAAAGACAAAGGCCCTACCCTGGATAGAATGCAAACCGAAGGTAGTCTTTCTTCTTATCAGTCTTTGCCACAAACTGGACGCAGGTTCTCCTTTCCCAATGTCGCATCCCCATTCGAATGACTGTTTTGTAATCGTCCGCTGAAACCAAGAAACATAATATGCAAATATTGATAAAATCACATATAGGCCATTTGCTAAGCATGTAATAATGTATTTATGAATCCAGTGGTTAAACTTATCGATCGGGGAGTTGATAGGGAGGGGTGATTGAGAGGAGGAGAGGGGGGAGGGGAGGGGGGGACGGGAACGAGTAGATGAAAAGAAGTATCTTACGGTGTATTTCTATTATACATCACTAAACATACTATACTTTTAGCCTGTTATGATTTTGATGGTTTCATGGTTTACGTTCTAAGCTAGTTTAATCAGTGTTTTGACGTATCGTGGTTGAATTCAATCAGTTTTTTATCTTTCTCATTGTATCTTCATTTCGACCATTGTCTTTATCTGCCTTTATCGGGTTTCTACTTTAATTGAAATTTAAGACGATACAAGCAGCTTGTTAGCGAGGAACATATGGCAGTGGTTCCTTGTTGTGTAGGCACGGCTTCTCATATCTGATGCCCGGCTTTGGGCCTACTAATGATTGGTATTTATGCTTTAAAATATAAAAAAATATAAATTTATCTTCGTTATAGCGCTACTATCAACTATCACCTTAGAAGGAAATATCTCAAAACGTATTTCTTTCCGGTGTTGTGATTGATTCAAATGTGTGTGCTGTTATACAATCAAGTGCATTACACGTACATGATGCTGGACTCTTATGTTGAGTAACTTACGTATGTAGACCTATACATTGCGGGCTTTTCGAACACAAATTCAAGTCTACCTTATACACAAAATGATTGCTCCGAAAACGTCATGCTGGAACCTGAAGGGTAGTATATTCGTTCAACACTGTGGGTACATACAGGGGTAGGAATCGGGGGGGGGGGGGGGGGCAAGTGCCCCCTCACTTTTTTTTCCAAAATAGCATATGTGCCCTACTGGAAAATAAATTGTGCTCTTTTGATGAAGAACTGTCGTTTGGATATCTTAAGCCTTTGTTAATTTTAATATTTTATTTTAATTATTCACGTGCACCATAAAAGTAATGATAGCATACTAACACATCTTATATATATGATATGGCCGGTGTGTACCGGTTTATAGCATAACGAGTGGTGGTTGTGGAATGAGATAGCGCCCCTCTGATGTTGTGCACCCCTCCACTTTTTGGAAGCTTCCTACCCCCCCCCCCCCTGGTTACATACACTATACATGCAATCATACGCTAAGGCACAATGATGATTTTGAATTAACAACGATAGTAAGGACGCCCTCATTTACCGAACTTAAGTAATATAGGTCATCCCCATAAATGTCGCCTTTTTTTTTTTCTTTACTTTTCTTTCACTTTTTTTTTCCTTATAGAAACTTGAAGGTAGGCCTACTTCAGATCCAAATTTATGATATTAAACATTTTAGAGGTAAACAGAACTTATTAACACAGGCATGTGATATTCTGTATCCTGGAAATTGCTTTAATCATACATTTTGACCTGTTTCCCCAAATGAAGGGTTGTCATGTGTTGTTATTGCACCTTTATTGTGTTGTGTAAAGCTTCAGATCTATATGAACAAACATCGCCAACGATATATTCGGATGTGGAAGTCCGAAGATTTCCGTTATAGCCTATATGCGAATCAAAGCATCCAATGAAACACCAAACACTATATAGGTGAGTGTTATGAAAATAAGCGAGGCTGCCAGCTAGCGTTCAGGTACTATGGTAGGCCTATATAAGCTTGCTTCCCTATCCTACAAAGTACGTTACCCTGGTTACATTCGTATGCATGGAGAATTTATACAATCCGCATGATAGGTTTAAAGAAATTGTTGCTGTTCTTAAGGATGAGGTTCCCTCCCTCTGAAAATGCAGCGGACCGGCTGGACAGCCAGCCAGTTGGGACAATTTCCTAATGCTAATACCTCTATAAACTGTACTCCAATATCATGCTCTCAAAGCACTGGTATTGACAGTACAAACAGTTCCTAACCTTGATCTGATAGAAACATGATATTCATACAGCTCGTACTGACAATACAAGTGCTCTGAAGCGGGACATAACACTACAGTATAGAAAAAATGTCCCAACTGGGTGGGACAGCTGAGTACAAACGGTGAACAGTTAAAGGACTTTTATCACACTATTAAAGTTGATATGCCATAGACAGCCGTCCACAAATTAAAAGGCGCCAAAAGTTGGTCGTGAGGGTTTTTTCAATAGGTCGCCGGAACTTTCCAGACGTCGGAAAAATTTATTCCTCATGTTTCGGAGCTTATCGACGTCCATAATCCAAGGTAGATTTGGAATGGCGCATGTCGGGGGGGGGGGAGGGGGAGGGGGGTCGTGCCTCAGTCCTCTTTGAAGCTCATATAGTTCGTGGGCCTAAAAGTTGTCGGACCGCTGTTGCAGCAATGACTGCAGGCGGTATTTATATACTACTTGTAATTTTTTAGAAATGTCCATTTGAAACAGCCGAGGCTCATCAATGACAGCCACTTGACCATTTTGTCTACAAACATGAACACAAAGATTAATAGGCCAGTTTCCCAGATGCGGAACTGAACTCAATAGGCAACTATAATACTTTTTATGGCCTGACATATCATATTCGCTATGCTTTATAAATTAGTCACGGACAAATGGAGCAGAATGTCACCCACGGGTGGTTTTGTTTGTGTGAAATTAAAAGAACTTGTCTTGATTGACTTAATTATCAGAATTTTGAAAACAATGTCTTAAAATTAACATTTATAGGTCAGCCACTGATGATCTGACATCATCACCAATTTGGCTTGATAACGATTATTCCAAAATTTACTTTTATGTTGAATTTCGTGCAACAGGAACAGCCACAAATGCATAATAATATAGATGCGAAGCTCTTTTCTCTTGGGACTACAATATAAAAACTTCAAATTCATCCTCAAGTCACCCTTTAATGAATCTTAATGTTCTAGTTTAAGCACCCTATGAATAACAATATAGTTATGGTCTGTGGTTTCCATACTGAAAACTATATTGATGTATTATATGCAATTTGAATGCTTTCAGGATGCCGTCCTACTTTTATAGGCGTCACGTGACTAAATATTTTCCATATGTTTCCTATGTGGTTTAAACTACAATGTACAACAGGCCAATGGATTGCCCATGTATATAGAACTAGCGTGCAGCATGACCTATACACATGCATCGTAATGGAGTGATAACATCATTCATTATGCCACCCTTGGTTGCATCATGTAATGAGTTGCAAGAAAAGTAAACTAACTAATATGAAACGAAACGAAAAGAAACGAAGCGAGCCGTCTCGACAAAATAAAGTCAGCTGAAATTAAGATTCTAAAATTACGAGATATGAAAATGAGTTGTGCAAATAGCCCCACAAGATGACGACGACGACGATTATGATGATGATGATGATGTTACTATGCCAGTTGGTAACAGTTGCCATAAATTCCAACAGTTAAATCATAAAAGGAGCGTATACTGTATTCATTTATATTCCCGGTTTGCAGGTCTGAAAGTTCACTGAAAACTGTAATTATAGGTACTTGTTAAAAGGTCACAAGTATCATAACCACAGGTTTACTAAACGCATTTGCGCCAGGGGGGGGGGGGGGGCATTAAATCTTACTTTAAAGTGATTTTCGCATTGCGTTCTTTATTTGCCAGGGCCCTTGCCCTTTTAGCCTGACTCCAAATACTAATACGGGCCGATGGACAGAAAAGAATACGCGACAGACTCTAAAAAACCATTCATCTGGCAACCATGATTACCTATATAGACGTACATCGATCTTAATTGTGCAATGGGGTTAATTTGTTGGAAACCCATAGAAGTGTTCATACTTAATGACTTCGGTCAATCATTTATGTTGATCTCTATATTACTCTAATGACCCACAGTTGAATGATATTTTCCTTGTAATTATGAAGCGTTGCTGCAAGATAGCCGCTACACCACTTAATGAGTTTACGCTGCAGAAATATCATATGTACCTTGACAAAGTCAGAAAAACAAAATCAGCCATAACCAACTTATTGACCACTACAGAAAGATAAAAAATAAAATAAACGCAACGAATGGAACCGTTTTATTACTATAGACCAGTTCTAAGTGTATATATTGCATACAGTTTCATACTATATAGTCTATACATAATCATTTTACTTACGTAAATTGTCGTCAATCGTGAAGGGTATGATTCCATTTTTCCAGCGAAATTCCTTCGGTTTAACAAGAGCTCGTTTTGTACGTCTACTGCTGCTACTACTTGAGTAGGTTCTTGAATGGTGGTGGCGTACGTAAGATCCTCCATGGGTACGACTAAAGCCGTAGCCACGGTTCAGTTGTGTGCCTGTCTTGTGTGAGGTAGATGATGATGATGTGATGACTACCCGATGGTTACCCCCGGATACGACTGACGTCACAACATAAGGGCGTTGACGTCCGCCACCATCCTCTTCTTGATGCTGGTCTTCGTTGTCTGTGTTACTTGTCACCTCCGGCCTTCCGTCTTGATGTTCCTCTCTCCTCGCAGCCCGAGACTCTTCAATCATCCTCCTCGTGGAGGTACCCAAGACGATATCACCTTCAAAGAAGGGGCTGGTGTAAGAAAGGCCATCTAACGAAACCAAAAGAAAAAAAAAGTTTTGAAGCGTCATTCAACATCATCAATGAGGTTATCATAATAATATTGCTTAGGATTTGGCATTTCTCATCGACAAATCACTTTTATTTCCCTCACATCACAATTTAATTGATTCCATGTACCCCTCACACCACCCCTCCCCCTCCGTCCCACCTCCCTCGTATATAGATATAATCTCTAAGCGAAGATGTACCATTTTCAACTGAAATAGGCCTACTGAAGGCTAAATGTTCATCATCAATATATGGCGTACAAATAGTTACGTTAATTCTTTTCATTCAATGGATTACTAGGTGTATGACGAAAAAGGTAATGTTTAGTTTCAATGAGATTGGGACATGTGATTTATTGGTGGTTACTTATATCATTCTGCTTCCATGCAAGTTTGATCGGTGTTATGATAAAAAACAAGATTGTCAAAAGTATACCACAAACATCATCATCGTCATCATCAACATCAACATCATAATCATCATCATCATCATCATCATCATCATCATCATCATCATCATCATCATCATCATCATCATCATCATCATCATCATCATCATCATCATCATCATCATCATCATCATCATCATCATCATCATCATCATCATCATCATCATCATCATCATCTGGTAGACATTTCGTAAGAAAAACATAAAATACTGCATGATTGGAAACTAGCATTCGATGTGAGCTCCTCAAACGACATACTAGGAGTACTTGGGTACACTTCTCAGAGGACATAAACTATGAAAACTTGCGTGAACCCTTCAGACGACATTACCTGCAGGGTGCACTCCTTCAACCCCCCGGCGTTAACCACTGAGCTAACACTCCTAGAGCTAACAGTCCTCAAGTGACAGGAAGAAAAACAGATACAACAGATGACTCAAAGGACAAACTATACAGGTTTATAATTATTAGGTGACATCCCTATGTTCCGACGTCCCTATGTTCCGACGTGTCTACATGTTCAGACAAAAAGAAAAAATTGGGAGCAATTTTTTTTATCCAAAAATTTGGTTGTACCAAGAAAACTAGTTTTGTGACCCCATTTTTTTTGTAAATTTTTTTGGACCCAAAGTTTTTCGAACCCAAATTTATTTGGGTGGCTGAAATTTTTTTGACCCAAATTTTTTCAGACCCAATTATTTTTAGTGGGACTTAATTTTTTTGGACCCAACTTTTTTTCACAAAAAAAAGGGCCAAATTTTGTTATGACCCAAGTAGTGCTTGTGACCGAAAATTGCTTGTGACCCGAAATGTAATTGTTTGTACTCAAATGTTGGTCCAAAAAAATAGTCCAAAAAAATTTTGGTCCGAAAAAATTTGGTCAGAAAACACGGTGGTCCCCCAAAAAAGTTAGGTCCGAAAAAATGTTGATCAAAAAAAATTACGAGTCCAAAAATGATTTCGTATTGTCGGAGCATAGAGACGTCGAAACATAGAGACGTCGGAACATATAGGGATGTAACCAGTTATGTAGATAAAACCATAGGCAGCTGACGGAAGTTAGATGGCGCCATTACAAACCTACCGTCTGAGGTACATAATGAGGAAAGTGGCTCCGGACATCTGCTCTCATTCACTAGTTCTGAAAATGAAAACATTAAAGAAAAAGTTTGTAAATGCTCTACAAATATCGCTACTATTGCATCTTATTGGAAGAATTGCCAAAGAGTTAGCGTGGTCTATGTGTGCCGTATCAAACTGACTTGTTTGTTAGTTTAGAAAATGTATGATGAGTTTGGAAAAATACCTTGTCCAATATGATCAAAAATTTCCATTTTCAATGCTTATGATTTCATATTGTTCTTATGATTTAATCGAAGTCCCTGAAGAGCAATATTGTCACCTTTTGTTAATAACGGTTAATGTCAGCCTTTCGTTTGGTTGAATTATACCGGCTGCACAAGACCAAATGCCCCAGCTATAAATGTCATGTTTTATCGCCTGTGAGTAAATATATAACATTGTCATAAAAACCATAAATATAAAACTAATAAGACGTGTGTTTAATAACCAGACTTGCCAAATAGTTGAACGAAGAAGATGCTTAAAAGAAATAAGATTTGATTTATGGCCGCGGACACTCTCAAATCAATTCTGATAAGTTGAAAGCAGGAACCAAGAACAGACTGATTGGGCATCGATTTGGGGCCAACTTTGATTGGTTCTGGTATCAACGTCGGTCAAAAATCAATATCTTGTGAGGTAAAGCCACCGTTTGTGAACACTAGGCTGGTCACCCGGCCCATCCACACTATCATCACGAGTGAGTGTAAAGTTTGTTGAATGTTACAAAATATGTCAATTATGTATAAACTTGAGTACTTGACCACAAGCTTTACAAACATCCTAATATACCAAATGATTATTGTTTGCTGACGTTTTCAAAATCACCGTTAAAGGAAGCAATTGAAGTTCCCAACGTCAATCTCTGTGACAGGTCAGTTACAACGCGTAGTCTAATAATTGGATCTCTATTTGACGTTCTTAGGATGAATATTTCATACATGGTATATACATGTTCCTTCTTAAAATAAAAATATTATACCTGCCCCCCCCCCCCCCCCGGAAAGCTTTGCACCAAACCTGTAAAACAAGAATGGTAGCCTTAGCGAACTTGAGACACAACGCAAGCCCAGCTTTTACTCTTAGTCATACGCGACACTCACTTGTGTAAAATCCGTCTGTCAATCACTAACACTTTGACAACAAGAATTATGGGTTTACTTTTAATGTGAAGTCATAAACGGAAAATATTGTAACCTTGATGCTAGAATTGGCAAAGTTCCAATACATGGAAGCTTGCATGTGACCATGACATGATTACAAAGATTGGTGGCATGACGAACTTATTATCAGAAGTATATTAGTCTGTAGTAGATTATAAGCAAGGATGATATAATTCAACATATTAAAGTCATTAACTTTAACATGGACTAACATTTAATTGACACATACATTTAATACATAGATCATATACCTATATGCTCATTGACAGGCAGTGGGGGGGGGGGGACGGGAAATGAGCAACGCTCATATGTAGGCCAAGGGTGCCTTTTGAAGGGGAAAACTGTACGAAAGGAGAGAAACTGCCCACTGTAGCATTGTATGCCAATTTTGATATAAACCAAATTCCGAAAAACTTCGAATGTCTGGTGAGGTGAGGTAAGGGGGGGGGGGGATGGACGTTCTCACACACTCTTACTCGGATACTGCCATAGCACATATTGCAGGACCAGTCCAAATAGCCTACATTGACCCCTTAACTGTACGATATGAAAATGATATGATATGATATGGTATTCACAACCTCGGCAGCTTTCAAGATATAGCCTACAACTACATCATGAATATGACCCATACATCGGCCATGATCTAATTGGTCTATGAACCCTTCTCCCCCCCCCTCCCCCGCACTCCCCATTCTTCATCAGGTCGCATGGTCGGTATAACATGCTATATAGTCGAGAAGATCGTGAAACTAAGATTTGTGAGGTATCGATCATAGACAGACACACATATTAAAACAGACACATATATACACACCACCGCTAACCAGGGGTGTATCTATGTTTGATTTCACTGTGTTTCGCAGTCCCAACGATACATGTTTACGAATAATGTTACTTAGTACGCAAAATTCGATTTGTATTATCAGTTAACGAAGGTAAAGAGTGAATGTCTTTAATTGGACGACTGATAAATATGCTTCCTCTCCCCCTATCGTATTATACTTACAGAATTGATCAGTGGCGTAGGAAGGTACTTTTGAGTGGGGGGGGGGGGCTGAAGACTGATGGCCGGCCTGGGGGAGGGGTTTAAGGGGAGGGGGGAGAATTTTTTGCATTTCCAGGTGGCCTCAGATGCAATTTGGTGCAATATAGCACACTTCAACACCCACTCCATTTTGTAAACTAAATTTTGTATTTTCACCTGGCCTTATAGATGCAATTTGGTGCTCCAAATCAGATTTTTTCCTCATTTGGAAATGAAAAAGGAGTTTTCTGGCTTGCGAAGCGGGGGGGGGGGGGGGGCGGAATGATACTTGGGCCCCTCCACATTTTTCACTGGGGGGGGGGCTGGCGCCCCCCGGTTCCTACGCCCTTGGAATTGATCTTGACAAATAATTCTATTTGGGTGACTACTTACCTTGATTGACAGACCAAGGAGTTTCTCCTAAGACGACTACTGTCACCCCTGTCATTAATCCTCCATCATTCCCACCTGTCTCCTCCTGGTTACAGTTTTCGCCAATGGATGCATTTATTCGGACAACATGGTGCGTATTCTCATCAAGTTCAAGCGCCTCAGGAATGGGCGCAGACGACACTATAGTAACCGTCGTGGTGAACAATTTGATCAAGGAAAGAAGCGCAATTATCTTAAGATCCATGGTAGGTATAACATACGGTTTCTCTCTGTTGTTTATAGTGGCATGAGTACGTGTTCTACTTCCTTAATGCTGGTTTCCACGGCTATGCTGAATACTAAACAAAAACCAGTTTTTAGTAAAAAAAAGTGGCTTCGAGTCTGTCTTCCTTGTTGATTATCTTTGTTGATCTTCGCAAATTCCTTTCAAGGGTTATTGACAACAATTAAAACTATAAGGCAATCATCCACTATCAATTATCTGTTGTATGGTAAATACAATCTCTCGTTGTGTCGTTGTTCTAGTTTCTGATCTCAGAGATACTAGTCGGTGTGTAATCTTTGCAGCAAAACACGTCAATTTGTAGAACTGAACGGGCAGGTATCACAATCAACGGAAAAGAATAAGTTGTGAAATTCTCTCCCTCTCTCTGTCTGACGCAGTTCTTGCTTTCCGATAATCCAACTTGGATAAAAAAGAAGAGAAAACAACCGCTACAAAAGGATATAAAAGATCATTAGAGCATTAATGAGCAAAAATGATAAAAGATGGAAAGTTGTATCTTCTTTCGTTCCTGTAAAATTTACTATTCTTCTTCTTCTTTATTGCGTCAAAACGTTTATAAATATCAACAACAGGAATTGTTCCCAAAACGAATAACGCATCCGAATAAGAATGCATATGGTACGTATTAACTGATAAATGAAAGCCTACCGTGCGAGATAGGTTAATAGGTCTCAATAAGTGAACTGTGTGCTACAGCTGACTGTAAAGTGTACCAATGCTGAATATATTTCAATGAGAATCATTTACGTAACACCCTCCACCCACTTAAATGCCGGAGCTGTTCCAGTAAATGAGGGCGGAAATCGCCAAATATGAAAGTACCATCATCACGCTTGGACGTCAAATTTTCAGTGGTTTTTTGTTTGTCTGGATAATAAAAATTTAGGTTTCCATAATAAAATGGCTGTTATCTTTAGATGCACCATGGGTTTGCTGTGCTAATGAGACAAGGCCACCCCGCACTCTGGCGTACATCGAGTAATATGCATTAAGGACAACATGCTGAACAGACAAAACCATACAGCAAATCAGTACAAATATTATTTTTTGCATATATATGTATCAGTATTATCAAAGGAGAAGAACAACTAGTATATGGTAACATAAGTGAACCGACAACAGCGAATCAATAGTAAACGAATAATGCAAGAGAATTAAGGTCTATACCAGTAAATCCTATACTAGAACCAAACTTGGACTTGTGGATATATGAAAACCTTGAATCATAGGAATATATGAAACCTGATATTAAAATGAAACTTGAGCATTACCGGCATAAAATAGTTATCGGAATTGAAAAGTGAATCAAGGTCAAAGTAGGCAATATGAAACACGGAAATATTCGTCCTGAATATAATTAACACTGACACCGTATCAAACGTGTGGGACCATAGCGTCATTTCAATCGAGAAGTCTAATTAATCGAAATGTTTACTTAATAAAAACAAAAGGGAACGAACAATGATGACATCTCAGGTTCTAACATATTTGCTGGGTAATAGACTTAAAAAGGAAAATCGTCTTTTAGTTAGGGGCACCGATATCACGTGCCCCCTCCCCCTACCAAGTTCAGTTTGAAAAACATTAAATGCTTACCTTTTCATTACTAAGAAGTGCCCCGTTTGGGATACTAGCCAGTAGCCTATTTAGGCTACCGTTTACCGTTTTGTGCTTAGAATTGCCCTTTTGTTGAAGATTCAATCAAATTGTAGAAAGTGCTCCTTTTCTTAAAACAAAAACAAATGATCGGTTACGACAACCAAAATTATAACAATGTTTTATTGAAACGACTCCAGGGCACTAAAAATGTTTAGTTTTTATGATATACCTGTACCCTAAAATTAAAAAAAATATCAATTTCCGTGCACTGTTTAATTCCTGTGTTTCGTCTTTCGGTATATAAGCAAATATCCATACATGACTTTGTAAACGTGTCTCCTCGATTAAGGTCTCCATATTTAATTGTTAACTTTCTATGAACTCAATTTGCTACCATGTATGAAACATGATTGTATTGGATAATCAACGATACAAATGGACAGAACGACTGAATGATAAGACTAGCTAGCTAACGTGCAGCAGTTTACCACAGAGTTTGCTAGTCTGGTGATACTATTACAGATCGTTAACGCGAAGACAAGATTTAGGCTTACAAGATTTGTAGTTTATTCTAACGCATTCGCACAAGGAACAAATCAAAACACAATTAATGTAAAAGGCTTATAAATAAAGCTATAAATGGCATGCATTAACTTTGTGAGACTCAATTTTTTCTCTTGATTGGATCAATCTTTTAACAAATTTTTAATGAGGAGCGGCCAAAATAATGATCGTAACAATTTATTTTCAGATAGGTTTAGTGGGTGGGGCGGGGGGGGGGGGTGTTCATTACACGACACTATTCGAAACACCTGCCGTTTAAAAAAAAAAACAAGTTAGTAGTTCACGAAACGTTTTCGTTTTAGCATACTACGAAAAGGCACGTCAGTGAAATGAAATATTTAATTCATATTAAGCAATCATGCATATGCTTCTACGAATCCAAAGTGTAACACGAAAAGCGGAAACGTTTTGACGTGGCTGCTGATTAACCTCATACTTCAATGAACAATTATATTAATACTACATGATGATAGCAGATATGAACTCTGGGATGAGTCGAAAAGAAGGAAACAAATGAATATAGACGGAAATAATTCCAAAACAATCGAAAATGCTACTTCCAATTGTTATACAAAGTACAAACCTCTAGGTATATGATTGCTGGCCGAGACATGATCAATGATTTTCACAATAAAGCCTACCAAGATAAGGAGGCTCGATGTTATCGGTAGTTTGATTTCATCCGATAGTTACAGGCATCAAGTCTTTATTTTAGTTTGATCACTTATCATGGTATCCTCTCATTCGGATTTGTTGGCTTTAAATTAGCTTGCAACATAATTTTCCCGCAAATTTTAGCACGCTTCGCGGGCGTGCATCTCTTACATTAACCGACGTATTCGTATAGCCTATGCATTAGTATTCCGGTAGTAATTATGTCCATAATTTTCCTCAACACCGCTTTCGAGGAATCCTGGGTCCGCTACTGTTTTATACTTTTTAGTGTAGGTCAAACGAGAGACATAAGCGGCTCCATCCGCTAATTATCCGATCTGTTCATTTTCATGTCGTCATCGGAAGTAAATGGAGGCCATGGCCATACGGCATTGCCCCAAATAGGTAAGCGGTCGGTTTAAATCACTATTGGTCTACTTACCTTTGAGGAAGCGACGAAAGTGATAACAGTGCGTAATTACATCCAAGTTCGGTTTACTATTATCAGACTTTTTTCTCGAAATACAACTTTAATTATACCTTAGTACGTAGTAACTATAAGGCATCGCAAGTAATGTATGCGTTCTGAAACTTGATGACGCAATTGGGGTAGAAAGACGGGAGTTACGAACTAAAGCCGTTGAATGACTAACAAATCCCTGTTCTTCCTTTTTTCTTCCTTTAAATTAAATTACACTTGAAAACAGTTGACATGATGGTCGGACGATATTTCATGTTCATTCTGCAAAGCTGAGACTAAAACTGGCTCCACACTGAAAGGCTCAACGCGGCCAAACTCGTCGAAAAAACCCCACACACACTTAAAGGCTGATACAGGCACGTACACATAGACGTCCGAAGAAAAGGGTAGTTGGGGTTAAGTAAACTTGGGTTTCGATAACCGTCAACAGAATACCTCGGTTTACAATCAAATGAATTAACTGTTAACTGGCTAAACAAATAATTAGATGCTGAATTTTCTCCAATTAATTACTTACTTTGGTTTAAAATGGTCAGTTGTAGCGTTGAATAAACATGGTAACTGCCATTCTGTTTCCCGTATGTAACCGATGCGATTAAAAGCTGGCAACATCTCGATCAAATATTTTCCATATGGTGGCGGTCGAGTTGAGTCGAATCGCGCTCAACCAGGGCAGTGTGCGACCTGCTTATCAAGAACTTCACCTCAACCGAGCAGTGTGCGAATTGCTTAACAAGAACTTCACCTCAACCGGGACAGTGTACGACCAGCTTAAAAATAACCTCTACCGGGGCAGTGTACGACCAGCTTAACAATAACCTCTTCCGGGGCAGTGTGCGACATGCTTAACAAGTACCTCACCTCAACCGGGGCAGTGTACGACCAGCTTAACAATAATCTCAACCGGGGCAGTGTACGACCAGCTTAACAATAATCTCAACCGGGGCAGTGTGCGACATGCTTAACAAGTACCTCACCTCAACCGGGGCAGTGTACGACCAGCTTAACAATAACCTTAACCGGGACAGTGTGCGGAAGCAGGACACTTCGCCCAACAACCATTTCGCCCAACTGCCATTTCGCCCAACCTTACCATTTCGCCCAACCAGCCTGGTCATTTCGCCCAACCAGCCTGGTCATTTCGCCCAACCAGCCTGGTCATTTCGCCCAACCAGCCTGGTCATTTCGCCCAACCAGTCTGGTCATTTCGCCCAACCTTGATTAAATATGATATTACAAAAGTAAACGTTAGGGAATTGTTAACGTTACGGGATACGAACAGAGTATTAAGAAACTTGAAGTCGTGGTTAAATTGATTACATAAGTATGTGATTACATATGTGGTTACATTGATAAAGTGGTTACATTGATTAAATATAGTAATTCAATAAAACGGACGGGTTTTATATATTTTTCTCAATTTAATAAGGAAACGTTCGGGAATTGTTAGTCAGTAGGATGGATCAGTGTTTTAGGGGTTAGGTTTGATAGGTTTTCATGAAGACCGATTCCCCTGTGTTTGTATGCTTGCGAGTCACTTCGCCCAACAACCATTTCGCCCAACTGCCATTTCGCCCAACCAGCCTGGTCATTTCGCCCAACCGCGTTGGTCATTTCGTCATTTTACTAATATTCAGTCAGAATAATATTACTTTTTCTATTCCACCAGTTCAATTTGATTTATTTTGGGTAAGGTTACTTCGTAATAGGTAAATAAAGTGAGGTCCGCTCGATATCGATCGGAGTCTGAGCAGTTATTTCGGGTATAATGGGAGGATTACCTATCAAACCTAACCCCTAAAATACTGGTCCATCCTACTGACTAACAATTCCGGAACGTTAAGTGAAAAACAATATATATATAAAACCCGTCCGTAATATTTATCAATGTAACCACATATGTAATCACATATGTAGGCCTAATCAATTTAACCACGACTTCAAGTTTCCTTAATACTCGGTTCGTATCCCGTAACGTTAACAATTCCCGACCGTTTACTATCAAACCTATCAAACCTAACCCCTAAAACACTGATCCATCCTCAAGATTCCTTAATATTCGGTTCGTATTCTGTAACGTTTCCTTACTTAAGTTGTACAAAGAAAAGGACTTCAAGTTTCCTTAATATTCCTTAATATTCGAACGTTTACTATCAAACCTAACCCCCAACACACTGATCGGTCCTCAAGTTTCCTTAATATTCGGTTCGTATCCTGTAACTTTAACAATTCCCGAACGTTTACTTTTCAAGTATATTTAATCAAGGTTGGGCGAAATGACCAGGCTGGTTGGGCGAAATGACCAGGCTGGTTGGGCGAAATGACCAGGCTGGTTGGGCGAAATGACCAGGCTGGTTGGGCGAAATGACCAGGCTGGTTGGGCGAAATGGTAAGGTTGGGCGAAATGGCAGTTGGGCGAAATGGCAGTTGGGCGAAATGGTTGTTGGGCGAAGTGTCCTGCTTCCGTTTGTATAATAATATAACTTCCATTGTATGCGTAAACGCCTAAAGTAGTGTAATCCTCCCATTATACCCGAAATAACTGCTCAGACTCCGATCGATATCGAGCGGACCTCACTTTTTTATTTACCTATTACGAAGTAACCTAACCCAAAATAAATCAAATTGAACTAGTGGAAGAGAAAAAGTAATATTATTCTGACTGAATATTAGTAAAAATAAGGTTGGGCGAAATGACCAACACGGTTGGGCGAAATGACCATGCTGGTTGGGCGAAATGACTATGATGGTTGGGCGAAATGACCATGCTGGTTGGGCGAAATGACCAGGCTGGTTGGGCGAAATGACCAGGCTGGTTGGGCGAAATGGCAGTTGGGCGAAATGGTTGTTGGGCGAAGTGACTAGAAAGCCAGTGTGCGACCTGCTTAGCAAGAACTTCAACCGGGGAAGTGTCCGACCTGCTTAGCAAGAACTTCAACCGGGGAAGTGTCCGACCTGCTTAGCAAGAACTTCAACCGGGGAAGTGTCCGACCTGCTTACCAGAAATTCGTATATCACGCCATGCATAAAACCATGTTAGTAGATTACTTGAAAGTCAATGAAATCAATCACAATGTACTAAAATCTGATTCAAAATATAATAACGCAAATCACTCACCTCATCCACTTTTCTCATGGAGTCAGCAGCAAAGAAACAACTCAGTCAAGTATTCTTTTCAGGAAGCGTCACACGGACATGCGCAGTTCAGATCGCTAACCTCTTACGGTCAAATATTTCAGGACACACCAACTCCCAACTCCACGAAGGGAGATAATTAGTCAAAAGACACTGGTTCCTCTAATTGGATGGGGGATTCGTGGATCTATCAGCATATACTGGAGCCTGTTCAACACTTCTCCCTCACTATAATACAACCAGGGAGCTGCTAGAGTAGCAGCTCCCTGATACAACTAACATCTGTTCCAGATTACAGGAACTTAACCGTGTTTGTTTCTCACTTGACCCTTTGCAAGTTGGAATTATTACTTCTTTGATGTAGGAATCCATCGCTGTCCCTCACCCTTATAATAATCCAGTTAACTTAGCCAGAATTATTCTATATAAATTGACCTTAAATCTGTTTGTAAGGCTCTTTACTGCCAAGTACTGTGACCGATATTACAATAAGTCAAACACACAGTTGTCAGGATTCGTGAGAGGAACAATAGATACTTAAATGATAATAACATAAATGGACTACGCAGCCAAATGCAAAATTAAATATAATAATAATTTGTCATCAAATACAAAGTTATTACTAAAGGAGAGATTGAGAAATTAACATGGAAGGTATTCACAGATAACTAATGAATATGTTGAGTTTATCTTGTTTAAATGGTGTGAAGACTCGCGCAAGAAGAAACGTCCAATGCCGGTAATTTGACCTAGTTTCGAACGAGGTGTAACAGAAGTGTTTAGACACCACCATCGATCCCAGAAAATACACACAGAGCTTGCTAATGTCGGTAATTAGACACTAGTGTACAGTCAGTACATACAGCTGCGGTCAATGCCCACAGCACAGTGTATAAACGAGACAGCAATGGACATCTCAGGTCCAGCTAAAGATAACAAGGTATCACGTTTCATTACTGTCTGCATTTTGTAGCGACACGAACAAAACGTCACTTGCAAGCAACAGAAAGTTAACTTTTTTCAGATGGCCGCACAGGGTTTGGGGCGAGTCTTCAATGCCTTTAAGTTGTACACAATATTCTTTATCTCTATGCTTTTTATCTCTTCTTACTACCATGTGTTTATTCAAATCGAGGGATTCACAAACTACTGCACAATATACTTTCCATATTGAAAGGAATCAAGTTTAATATTCTTAATTTTCTTCTGAATACACCTAAAAGTTTCATGCACTAAATATTTTATTATGGGGGAGGGGGAGGGGGACGGGGGGGTGGTTGAGACTTCAGTACCCTTCATAGCAGCTCTTCCCCATTTGATTGCTAACTTACAATAACACCTGCTCAAATTTGGGGAAGTTAAATTCTTTGTGAAGGATGGGGTTGGCAGGTCTGTAAGTGGCTTAGACCCTTCTCTGTTTCTAGTTTGCCAATAGTTGCTTTGTTTATTAATCTTGGAAATATTTCTACCTGGCTATTCCATTATAGCCATAACATACAATTTACAGGCACGCCTATAAGTTGTATACAACTTATACAGGCATGAAAACAAGATATCAATGAAACATTCCCATCCTTGTAAATCATGTTCAGACTTTACCCATTAAATAACAAGCTTTCCAGTGACTTATTCCCAAGTTTTTTGTGAACATTTATGGGAACTCTTAACTGTTGTAAAAGGTGGACATAGAATGATTGAAGACGAGCTTTAAACCGAGAAACTAGTCAATATGATGGACTACAACGATGCCGGGTGAATGTTGTTGAACAGCGCCCTCATTTCAGTACAAAGCTGCCGTGAGCATTTTCACCCCAAATCTGACAAACTGTAAAACCAAAGTAAAAAGTAAAACCACAGTAATTGCTACCTTTTTCTCTTTCACCTCAGGGCCACAGATAAGTTCTAATGTTTACTGGATGCTTGGAGTAATCAGAGTTTCAGAGGAAAGAAGGCCAAGTTGTTTAAAGTTCATGTCCGACACGGCTGTCCTCTCAGTAAATACCTTCCTTGGAGGAGAAACATTTTCAAAGACTTTGGTTTACATTAGCTTCCCTTTTCAAAAGACCTTGACCTCATTTCCCACTTTCAAACACTGCTTAATATGTCCAGAAATGATCATAATTGTCAATATTCAGCAAGAAGTTTATTTTTCAAATGTTGTGATTGACAGAATGAATCTACACTGCAATAAACTCCTGATGGATATCAATAGAGTAACAGACTCATCAGACAGTCTCTTTAACAATTGTTAAATTCAGACAAATCTGGATCAAGCCCATCCTTCAGAGAAAGTTTTGCGAATTACTATCCTTAAACATAAATGTCCACTTAATTGACATCAAACTTGGGCACCCCAGTTTGACCCCTGCTTTGACTATTATTGATGGGTAACCTGCCCTGCACTGTGATGAACCTTGACCTTGTTTGACCTTAACCAAACAAGCATAGATAAGATGGTCAGCTAAACTGTGGGTGCAAAGACTGCTGAGAGAGATTAGTATGTACTGCAACCAACCATGTTTTCCCCTGTTAACATGTTCAAGATGACCTCTGAACTATTTTTTTTTTACTGCATATTGTGCCACTTCTCAGACTGTCCATGAGTGGCTAACGTGTCAGCTGTAAAGTGGTGGATAGGGATCAGCTGGCGAGAACTTATATAATGACTTAAAGACCACACTATGTTGATAATGAAGTGTGTAAGTCAATGGCGCTTTTGTACAGAGTATGCTAGCATAACAGTATTGCTTCTACATTTAAAAGAACGTAAACAAGAATTCAAATATTTAAAAGCACATTCTTGGCAGTGCTAATGCTCCGGATAATTCCCAAGCAATAAGTAACATGAAAATCAGGAAGTTAAATAGCCCCACCACTGGGAGGAAATGTATTATTCAATTGATGGAAATGAATGTTAACATTTGTACATGAGCGGTTCTTTTGTGACTTTTCAACATGTTTGTCTATTATTTTGCGTGTCTCCATTTTTACCATCCATAGGTAAATAAATAAACATGCCTACCTCCAACATTACACACGGTAGGAGAGAGGGAAAACAATTGAATTACCTTCAAGATTAACAATGGAACTTTATTTACAAAGACCAAAGGTCACACTATGAATTACAATCACAAACACAATGAGAAGTCCTCCAGGGTGGTATGTAGTAATTGACATTTCATCTCGCAAATTTATTCCTTAAAAAAGTTACATTTTAGTTTGTTACCTATCCTGGACGAAAAAGAGGTCATTCTTAATGTGTCACATACTGCATATAACACTGATATTATGTGATCAATATGTGATAATATACCATCTGAGTCCAGTGACTAAGTCATGGCTAGTAATTTCCTCACTTGAAGCCATCGTTTGAAACTCATCCAAGTTGTTTTGTTTTGGAAAAGTTAATGTCATGACTAACAGCTCCTTAAAAGACTAAACTTTATCACTCCTTATCTTAAACTTTCCATTCTCTTTCCCTTTACATAGTCAATCATCAATCATGATATTTGGTCACCCACAGAGATGTATTTCAAGTTCCATTGAGACTCAGCATACCCTTGAAACCCTCTTACCATCCCCTTCTATAACTCTGAAGGACTGTGAGATCAAGATGGCTGCCGTTAACCTTTCAAATCTGCCACTGTGATTGGTTGGCATAGAGGTCAAAGATGAGGTCAACTTCTGCCAGAAAGGATGTGTAATGCTAACTCTTCATCATCTTCTAAAGTCAATCCCGTTTCATCTGTTTCTGATATTTTCATCTTTTTCCTTTTCGATTCAGCATTCCCTTCCCTCTGTGGTTTCCTTTTCTGCTGTGCCAATCTTTAAAAGTGAAAAAAAAAAAGTTGGAAAAAATGTACCATAGGAATTATCATCCAACAATGATAAATATAATGTTTAGTGAGGACTCTGCAATCCCAGACCTGTGTTTACTGAATAATTAATTACTTTGATAACAGACAACAATGATTTCCAAAAGACTAAAACCTTGTTGAGGCCTTAAAAGATGATATTAAAACAGCTCTTTGATTTATTTTGGTTAATTTCTGATTCCACTTGGTACTAACATAACAATGCAATATCAGCCTAACCAATCATAAAATAATAATATTCATATTCACCTATATCACCTTAGATAAGACAGTGTTTCCCTACACTATACCCCCTTATCACCTTACATAAGACACTGTCTCCCTATTCTATTCACCTCTGTATACAGCTTTACTAAACCACATATTTAAATTTTGTTTCATCTGGTGCTCTTGTCTCACATTAATCTATCTTCTCTCTCTTCATCACTTGATGAATCTTCTCCATCTTTGCTCCACCTTTCCTCTGCTTCTTCTTCATCTTCGGATTCCTCACTCCCACTCTCACCATCCTCCTCATCGCTCTCGTTATTGCTTTCATCTTCCATGTCACTCATAGGCTTTGGTAATGTGTTGACATCAAATTCTTCAAAGTTATCACCTACATCTAGCTGGACACCTGCATACTCCTGCATATCAATGAAAATACACTCATAACAAGATGAATAGATAGGCTGCAAAGTTGTCACCTATCCTTTAGCTGGCAAATTAAGAAACATTCATTACAGGGTGTAAAACTCCTCCAGTGTTTTACTTCCATTTCATTTTAATTGTTGTTTTTATGTTTTATTTTAATACATACCATACCATAATTTGATGACTAAAGATGTTTATGCTGTAATTTAGTCAAATTGTGGGGTTGCAGTTAGAGTCCGATGCAATTTACAAGCCCCCCAATTCATTCAATCTTGATGGTGTAAACAATCTTGTTTCAGCACGATTGTAGAGTAAATAATCACAAAACCATGATGTACTGTTTTGCCAAACTTTTGGCTTATTCCCAGACACCAAGCGAATGGAAAAAGAGCAAACCAACACAAAGAAGTCCCATTCTTTGTTATTGTTTTGGTTGAGATTAAAACATTGATCGGACAAATGCCTTCATCTCAACCGAAACAATCTCAAAGAACGGGACACAATTGTTTAGGTTTGAATTTTTCATTAGGCTTGATCTCTGGGAATAGGACAAAATTCTGGCTTATGTGATTATTAATTATTATGTGATTATTAATTATTATCATATAGTACCAAAGACAATGTAGAGTGAGGGAAAAGTTAGTTTTTGTTTATAATGAAATTCATAATGGGGGTTTTAAGTTTACTTAATGAATCAAAATCATTTATAGGATAACTCTAAAGTAACAATAATAAGTTTATGCAGTCAGAGATACATGTTAAAAATATTAGAATAATACATAGCCTACTTCGGGGAACAATTTAGTCGCAAAGTTTAGCTCTCATTGAGTTTAATGACTAGTTTAGTTGAGAAGAGGCAAAATAATATACCTGGATGACAAATCCATGATTATTTTACCCAGCTAGGATTTAAACTCATATGATGCAAGTTTTCATTTTATATTTTGTATGGAGTCATATTAATCTACCCAAGAACAGTACTGATTCAAACCCAGCTGAAAAAAAATATTCAAACCTGATCCATTGGTCAACATATATGTTCAAAATGGAATACAATTTCTTGGTGAAAGTTTTAGCTCATGTGGTAAATGTCTTGTCATGCTTGTCATGTCTTGTCTTGTCATGTCTTGTCATGCTAAATTCATATTAAAAAGCTGTTAGATTTGGTAATATGTCAAAGACAGTGGACGAGTAAAGACTAATACCAACATCCCTAGATACCTGGAGGACTCTACTAACCTCTTCATCTGAAGAATTATCATCTTCATCCTTCTGTTTGGCCTGCTTCCTCTTAATCCTCTCCTCCTGAAACATCACAAAATACATCATTTAGTTATTCTCATCTAACCACAAACCATGAATTCATAATATTATATATATATATATATATATATTTTTAAAATTATAATAGGATTACATATGTTATCTTAAATTGATAGATGTGGTGAGTGTGCCAACTTCAGCTACCTTTGCGTAAACTGTGTAATATTTGAATATTAGATTTTCATAACGTTATCTTCTTACATGCACTAAGCATTTAAAGGGATTATGCACAATACTGTCCTTACTAGTTAGATCCTTACTAGATACTTACATATATATGTATATATATGTATTTATATGTGAAATAATGTATTTATTATTATTGTATGTAATTATGTATTTGTATATGTATTTTGAATTATATTTGTATTATGTATTATTTGCATTTATTATTTGCATAATTTTGTATTATGTAGTTATGTATTTGTATGTATTTGTATTTTGTATGTATTTATTATTATATTTATTATATTATATGTATATATACAGATGAACTACCCTCATCAAACAAGAGAAAAGGCTGACATATCCCAAATTTTTTAGCCATTAATATTAAATGGAACAATTGCACAATTTGATAAATTTGTTAGTAAAACTAGGAGGGCTGTAGTAAGCCAGACAGGTTGTAGCATGAGTCAGACAACTGACCATATGTAGAAACAAAGCTGAATTAAATGAACAGCTAAGTTAACTTAAAAGAATGATGTACATTAAGACAATTGAAAATAGATACTAGGAAAGGAAGTGGCAAGAGATATCAATGTGGAGTTAAAGAGAATGAACGGGATAAAAACGGTAGTTTGGAGATGTGTTCTGTGTTGATAGTTATGTAATTTATGTCATTTGCTTGAATGGACCTTTTCCACTCATGTTTGCTATATCAAGTATGTAATATTAACTGCTTTGAGTCTCAACTATGTGTTTGTTATTATATGACTCATATTTTATGTTTATGCATGCTAATTTAATTGACTAATGGGATGATTGCAGCACCCACAAAACCTTACAAATAATCACAGACATATTAATATGCAATAGCAAAGTGATTTATACCCCTATTCCATGTTTGATTTATACCGTGATATGTACGCTACCTCATGCTGAAAATGTACCACATATGCCCACCTGAGACTGGAGATGTACCCCACACTACATTGCTAAAGATATACCCTTCCCTTGATGTCCTACACTGTAGGTTACAGATATAGACTACCTTATGGTGGATATGCACCCTGCCCAATGGTGGAGATACCCTTCCCTTGATGTTCTACACTGTAGGTTACAGATATAGACTACCTTATGGTGGATATGCACCCTGCCCAATGGTGGAGATATATACCCTTCCCTTGATGTTGTACACTGTAGGTTACAGATATAGACTACCATATGGTGGATATGCACCCTGCCCAATGGTGGAGATATATACCCTTCCCTTGATGTTCTACACTGTAGCATACAGATATAGACTACCTTATAGTGGATATGCACCCTGCCCAATGGTGGAGATACCCTTCCCTTGATGTTGTACACTGTAGGTTACAGATATAGACTACCTTATGGTGGATATGCACCCTACCCAATGGTGGATATATACTCATACCCTTGATGTTCTACACTGTAGGTTACAGATAAAGACTACCTTATGGTGGATATGCACCCTGCCCAATGGTGGAGATATATACCCTTCCCTCAATGTTGTACACTGTAGGTTACAGTTATAGACTACCTTACAGTGGATATGCAGCCTGCCCAATGGTGGAGATATACCCTCCTCTTGATGTCTTACAATGTAGGTTACAGATATAGACTACCTTTTGTTGGATATGCACCCCTACCCCTGGTGGAGATATACCCTCCCCTTGATGTTCTACACTGTATGTTACAGATATACCTTATGGTGGATATGCACCCTACCCCTGGTGGAGATATACACTTCCCTTTACAGATATAGACTACCTAATGGTGGATATGCACCCTACCCCTGGTGGAGATATACCCTTCCTTTTACAGATATAGACTACCTTGTGTTTTGCTTTGATCCTCTCTTGGTATCTTTGTTTATCTTCCTTGTCAGCTTCCCTCATATATTTCTCTGCCTCTCGTAGGTTTAGTCCCTTCTCGTATTCACCTTCATTATCATCTTCTCCATCTCCATCAGTATCAGACTTTAAAAGATCATAAAAAAAATGGATTAAGGCTATGAAACAAGGATTAGAATTTATAACAGCTGTAAGCCTTTGCTAATGCTACATGATACAAGCCCTATATGATACACACTTTATAGGTGTCATTTTCAGACTTTCTGTTCCAGAATTTCATGTATATGCGATAATAAATATATTTATATTCTTCCCAATCTTTCCATCTCCTTACATGCACTTACCTTAGTTTCTTTCTTGTCTTCTCTGGCAAATCTTATTTTGGTGTTTCTCTGATCCTTGGCTGCCTTCTTCAAGATCGCTATTTTAGTCTGTGGTTTCTTGCTGCTAAAATGTTCCTCCAAATCATCATCTTCAGACTAAAGATCAATATCAAGAGGAAGAATATATCATTATTTTGAAATTGTTTCCCGAGACTTCAAAGAAAAGAGGCTCATCAAGCTATCCTATAATTTAAGTATACATTACATTTCAAATTATAATTTTTTTCCTTCTCAATTTTCCCCCCTTAAATCACTTGTTTCTTATAAAAGGATTCAAACATAAAGGCCTCCAAAATGTCTTCATCACCATATTATAATCAAAGTGAAAATGTCCTCAAAGTTAAAAATTATAAAGTATAAAGGGAGAATATTGATCTCACTTGCTGTAGGTTGTCAGCCAACAAAACATGACATCCCTGTGGTTACACCATTCTTACATTTGATTAATATTTATGCAATGTAGATAAAACCCAAGTTAACCACAAAGTGACCGAAAAGATTAAAACATCACTGAATGTCTCTTTAGAATCAGAAAAGTACTAAGAAAGTGGTAGGGAGTGCCAGTATTGTATAACTCACTGTACTATATCTATGGTAGGAAGAGCCAGTGTTTTATGACTAACTGTACTATGTCTGTGATAGGGAGAGCCAGTATTGTATGACTCACTGTACTATGTCTGTGGTAAGGAGAGCCAGTATTGTATGACTAACTGTACTATGTCTGTGGTAGGGAGAGCCAGTATTGTATAACTCACTGTACTATGTCTGTGGTAGGGAGAGCCAGTATTGTATAACTCACTGTACTATGTCTGTGATAGGGAGAGCCAGTATTGTATAACTCACTGTACTATGTCTGTGGTAGGGAGAGCCAGCATTGTATAACTCACTGTACTATGTCTGTGGTAGGGAGAGCCAGTATTGTATGACTAACTGTACTATGTCTGTGATAGGGAGAGCCAGTATTGTATAACTCACTGTACTATGTCTGTGATAGGGAGAGCCAGTATTGTATAACTCACTGTTCTATGTCTGTGGTAGGGAGAGCCAGTATTGTATAACTCACTGTACTATGTCTGTGATAGGGAGAGCCAGTATTGTATAACTCACTGTACTATGTCTGTGATAGGGAGAGCCAGTATTGTATAACTCACTGTACTATGTCTGTGGTAGGGAGAGCCAGTATTGTATGACTCACTGTACTATGTCTGTGATAGGGAGAGCCAGTATTGTATTACCCACTGTACTATGTCTGTGGTAGGGAGAGCCAGTATTGTATAACTCACTGTACTATGTCTGTGGTAGGGAGAGCCTTACTGTATAACTCACTGTACTATGTCTGTGGTAGGGAGAGCCAGTATAACAGTTTTACAGCAAAGTTTTGAGGTCAACTAAACTCTGAGTAGCTATACGGTTATTCTTTACCTCAATACCCTCTAGTATTCCACCTTCTTTCTTCACCAGTAATTCATCGTCCTCTTCATCTCCACTGTCTGGTTTCAACTCTTCCAACTCTCTCAACCTCTTCTCTCTCCTCCAATCATTTCCTTCATTCCCCCTGTTATTTGCAACCTCTTTTTTGGTAAATAAGCTGTCTTCTTCCTGATTTTTTTGTTCCCCTGAGGATTTTTTCCCTTTTAAGGATTTATCTTGTTGTTGTTTCTGTCTTCGTTCCAGAAACCGAATCCTTGGAGTAAATGGAAGTCCTAATGATCTGAAAAAGAAACATTTAGTAATGAGAGATATCTTTTGCAGATGGTCCTGAAGCTCATGTTAGTATATCGAGAAAAAATGATTTTGAGTTAAGTACCATGTTACCTCAAGAGACTAAACTTTAACACCAAATCAGGTCATACAGAGAGCACAAACTTCCACTCAACTTTGAAGAAAATTATGAAAGTATAACACCCAAAAGTAAAGAATGAAACAAATTGGTAAAGAATGGTTGCACAAAAGGTACAGCACCTGTTCCTAATGCAATAAGAACAGCAACACTAGTTTATTTTTCCATTTTTGTTTGTGAAAACAAGACCTAAACACTTAAGAGGTACCTGCCACAAATATTCTCGTACTTGTTTTATAAAACACACATGGAATACATATTGGACTTGTGATTCATCAATGATTATATAGCTATTGTGCACCAAGTTTTAACCTATTTCTGGTGATAAAGGAATTGTGAAGTAGCTATACTTTCATGCATAGAAAATTTAGCTTAAGAAAGCCTGCAAATGGGCATTATTACTGCATAATTTAGAAACTAACATACTGTAGATCTATATCCTACACAGCTTGCTTCTTAGGCCTAAGCTATATCTAGCTTGGCGACCTAGCCTAGGTTCTTGCCTTACCCTGCTGCATCTACAGTAAGCCCCTAGCCTGGTTCTTGCCTTATCCTGCTGCATCTACAGTAAGCCCCTAGCCTAGGTTCTTGCCTTACCCTGCTGCATCTACAGTAAGCCCCTAGCCTGGTTCTTGCCTTATCCTGCTGCATCTACAGTAAGCCCCTAGCCTAGGTTCTTGCCTTACCCTGCTATCTCTACAGTAAAGCTACTCAAACAACTTCAATTATCTTTTTTAAGTTTTTCATTTGTACTGTTTCCTCATTTTTGTGGTTCAATCACAAGTTTGGTACAATGAAAGGCTTTGTTAGCTAGTCTTATGTCCATTACTCTTCTGCACAATATAAAGTACTGTTACTTAACATACACAAAGTGCACAGTCAAGGAGTTTCTTTAAATTCTGGAACCTTCTACATGCGATGCACATAAACTTTCTTGGTAACGTGACTTTTAGTATACATGTAACAGTATGCTGCATTGTACTGCAGCCATATTGTACATTTCTGAATTCAGTCATAACATTAGGCCATATATCATTACACTTTCATTACGAAAGGGCACAAGGCTGACTGAATAAATACAGAAGCCATTTGTATTTCCTATTGTTTTATATGACATGTAAGTTATTAAATTCTTGCTTAGGGTTGTCGGGTGTGCTTTTGAACTTTTATGTCTGAGTTTGTGATTAATTCACTGATCAAATTTCTTTGATTAGATGAGTAGCATTAATTAGCTAGGATTACAGCTATTGCTTGCACGGACCACACCATTGACTTCTTACCTCTGCTGAGATGATAGAGACTGATTTGCGTTCATTCTCAGGCAAACAGTTTATCACTATGAGTGTGGTAACTGCTATTATTTGCACTCCAACAGCTCAAATGTTAGGTAACCCTACCTTTGAATCATGATTTCTATTCAAGATTTATTCAAATCTTATATATTAAAATCTAAAATAAAAAATTGGTGCTAAAGAAGTTTAATGGTCTCTGGCAGAGTTCACCCATTCCTCCCTAAAACCTGTTTTTTTTATCAATCTTCACTTCCTTTTACCTCTGTAAATTTTCAAGCATGTCACAGATCTTCACAGTTGAGCACGAACCCACTTTTAGGTCTTAACAACCTTGACTAGATAATCCTTGAACCCACTTAAAAACTTTCAAAAAATTTGGCACTTCTAAAGTGCCTCCAGGTACTTACCCTGCGATGAAATGCAGTTTAATGTTATTTTATTACTAATTAGAGCAGTGGATGGCCTTGCCATTTATGAAATCATAAAAAAATATTACGTATGCATCATCATTATTAATTGCAGAAATAAATTAAGGCTGAAAACTATTAGAACATTTTTATAACAATTATGCAATTAAAACTTTACCAGTGAATATTTGATTGTGATGTCATGAGAGACACTATACTTAGCCAGTGTCCTTTGAACATATATTTTGAAGTGAAATACAAAGAAAGATGTGGGACCTTTTCTACTTTATACTTTACAAGATAAAATTACTGTACTATGTCTTCAAATCAAATTGGGGTTCTTCAACATAAATGAAAGAATCTGTACGAAGAAAAACTTAAAATGTCAACAAAGTTTTGTTCGTTACTTTCCTCGTTTTAAAAGTTGGAGGGCCTAATGTTATAATCCTATCATATATATTTTGTAATTTAGGTGAAGTTCCCTTTCTGCAGAAGATCCTGCTAAAAATTGAAACTTCAGGCCGTCTATCTTTCACATAGTTACCTACAGTTTACAGGCATTTCAAGATATATATATACTTACACAGCATATTCTTCCAATGGTAACTTGGTCACATCAAAGACATCTTTGTTCTTCATGAGGTAGACAGATTTGACGTAACTGATGAAGGCTCGTTTACCCGATTCCTTCAGCTCCGGGTCTTGGGCGCAGTAGGATTGGAGCTTCCTGTATATCACCATCTTCTTGGAGGGGTTAACTCTACAAAAGAGATTACAGATTAAAAGGATACATGTCTATATCAACGCCAGTATTTGAAATCCACTTAGCCTTAAAAACCATGTACTCTCTTGTTGTAGTACTGTCAACACAGAGCAGGGATGAGCCTGGGGTAAGAAAAAAAATCACGGAACTTTGCAAAAATTGCGGTATAGGCTCCAGTTTGCATATGCTACAGTGTGTTAGGATAATAGTTTTAGTCCCCGAGGTAGAAAAGAAATCACAGATATTCCGCGAATTCTCAGAAAAAGCTCATGTCTGACAGAGGGACAAAGGTCATCGGTACGGCCTCGTCATAAATTTTACAAATTCCAAGTAATGGTCATTTATGGATCTTTAACACCCATTACTCAGCCACTCTCAAACCATAATGGTCAATTTTATTGTCTAAATGAACACTCCTCAAAAATCAGGGTATAATTTGGAATTTTCAAATTCATTCAACTTTCTGGTAATGCTCTTCCACGTTTGAAAGCTGAGATAATTTGATACTTTTTTCGAAAAGACATCAACACATAGCTGCACAAACATACAAGACTTTTATGGTAGATTCACAGAACCTACCTACTTTAAATTCAAACATTATATTTTTCCATCTGAAATGACTTTCTAAATTGAAAGATTCCAACTTTGAGCTCAAATGTTGAATTGGAAGCCACCCATTATTGATTCACTTATTGATGAGTTTGATTCAATCCTCAACATTTTGTTAGCTGGACACTTTATTATCCACTTATGTTTCACCAGTTTGCATGAAACTTGACTAAACAAACTAATGAGTTGCATAGTTATGGGATTTTACTAGATTAAATAGAAATATTTATCAATTTCAACTCAAAAAGCTGCTTAAATAATTCCCTTTCCCACCAAACTCATCTTTTATGTGTTCTACATTCAAATGACTGGTTCTGTTGCTGAGAATTTCAAGACTAAATTCCGAAATTCATCATGTGCAATAACAATTTGAAATGCGTTCATGACTGAATATCAAACAACAAACTCTTCAATGTCAGCTGTCTTCATAACTCACTCAATTTTTAGAATGGGGATCTTTTTGTCGTTCAGTTGTTTCACCATCGCATACTCTTCAGATGGAAGGAGGAAAAGTAGAGATTCCCCATCCTTCTCATAGCGGGCTGTTCTTCCCACACGGTGGATGTAAGTGCTCGCATCCTCCGGGCAATCAACCTGAATCACCCAATCAACTGCAGGGAAGTCTGTGATGTCACAAAAGTGCCAATATTAGAAGATAAACTATCATACTTGTAAACTTGAACATTTTAAAAAGGGGTAAGAGTGCCATTCACATTTTTTGATAATTGATGTTGTGCTAGTCGTGACACACTCAACATGTCACTATACTATAGTCATAATATATAATGAAACACACAACAAAGTGTCACTGTACTAGTCATAATATATAATGAAACACACAACAAAGTGTCACTGTACTAGTCATAATATATAATGAAACACACAACAAAAGTTTCACTGTATTAGTCATTACATCTAATGAAACACACAACAAAAGTTTCACTGTATTAGTCATTATATCTAATGAAACACACAACAAAGTGTCACTGTATTAGTCATAATATATAATGAAACACACAACAAAGTGTCACTGTAATAGTCATAATATCTAATGAAACACACAACAAAGTGTCACTGTAATAGTCATAATATCTAATGAAACACACAACAAAGTGTCACTATATTTGCCATAATATATAATGAAACACACAACAAAGTGTCACTGTATTAGTCATAATATATAATGAAACACACAACAAAGTGTCACTGTAATAGTCATAATATATAATGAAACACACAACAAAGTGTCACTGTAATAGTCATAATATCTAATGAAACACACAACAAAGTGTCACTGTAATAGTCATAATATCTAATGAAACACACAACAAAGTGTCACTATATTTGCCATAATATATAATGAAACACACAACAAAGTGTCACTGTATTAGTCATAATATATAATGAAACACACAACAAAGTGTCACTGTAATAGTCATAATATATAATGAAACACACAACAAAGTGTCACTGTAATAGTCATAATATCTAATGAAACACACAACAAAGTGTCACTGTAATAGTCATAATATCTAATGAAACACACAACAAAGTGTCACTATATTTGCCATAATATATAATGAAACATACAACAAAGTGTCACTGTACTGGTCATAGTATATAATGAAACACAACAAAGTGTCACTTGACAACATCTTGAACACCCTGGTTGATGTCTTTAACAATAAATGCCAAGTTTCAAATCTGCCTAGTCACTGTGAAACATTTCTCAAATGCCTGGCTGAATTGGATAAAGACTAAGGAGAGTCCACAAGGTAGTAACTTCATATGTTTGAATCAAAGTAATTGCTTTTACTTGTTTTTCTTTCTAGCAAAGACCCTAATGAGCTTACTGATTACTTTTCTTGGGGATCCGAGGTCAATTATATGTCAAGTATGGTTTGTTTTTTATTCCCTTAAACAAGTTTTATATGCTTCCCCATAAATCCATGACATTTAGTTTAACAATCAACACACCTTCAGAGGGCAAATTTCACATAACAAATTAAAGTTGAATCAGTTGCTACTTCTTAATTAATTTTTTAAAGCAGTCGTTTGTTTACGTCTTGTAAGTTGTTTATTTGGCAAAAAGGTAAATGAATATTTTCTTCTTTTAAACAGCTGAAGACAAGTCAATATTACAATGTTTTTGCCTTTCACTGCCACACCTATGAAGTTTATGCACAATTTCAGACTCCATTGTGGGATTACGATGGAGACAATTAAAGTAACAGATCGAAGATTTTCAGGCATCTCATCTTTCCAATAACACTGTGTATGGTACTACCACATACTACTAACACATACTGGTACTACCACATACCTTCCAATAAAACTGTATGGTACTACCACATACTACTACCACATACCGGTACTACCACATACTTGTACTACCACATACTAGTACTACCACATACTTTTTGCCAACAACACTGTGTGTGGTACTACCACATACTGGTACTACTACATACTACTACCACAAACTGGTACTACCACATACTACCACACTTCTTTCCAATAACACTGTGTATGTTACTACCACATACTACTAAAACATACTGGTACTACCACATACTGGTACTACCACATACTGGTACTACCACATACTGGTACTACCACATACTGGTACTATCACATACTACCAAATACTGGTACTACCACATACTACTACCACATACTGGTACTAACACATACTACTCATCAAAATACAACTTCGGGACTACTAGCAAGCCTAAGCTATACTGTAGTTTACTTAAAATTCCAACGAAGTTCTTTATCAAGTTTTTGAGGTGAAAAAGAGTTACAGCGAAGGACTGACCTAAGCCTCTGGCAGCAATGTCGGTGGCAATGAGGACAGCTGATGGTTTCTTGCAGAACTCGTCATAGATAGATACCCTTCGTAGTTGATTTAAGGTGCCATAGAGTGACATCACGGTGGTGCTGGGACGAAGTTTACAAAACACTTCAAAAGTAAATTTGACCTGACAAATAAAAAGGTATATTGCTTTAGATACATATTGCCATCAGTTTATCCGATGTTCTAGACTGAACCGTTGTGATAGTAAATTCTAAAAATAACATGCTCAAAGCAGTTTAATTTATTCATTCCAATCGGAAGGACCCAATTTACCTTCAAAATTCTACCTACTTCACTTGATAATCTACATGTATGTATAACCTTGAAACTCAGAGTTGTCATACGACATCCAAAGGCTACGTACCACTGAAAATCAGAATAGAATTAAATAACATTTTTAAATTTTCCTCAACATCACAACTTCATGAAGATACAAGCCAGTGACTACCGAAAGAATTTTCACAACGTGAAATAATTTAGTAGATGTAAGGCAAAGTTGCGGTTTAAATCTTCGGCAATGACATGGCAATGGTGGTTTCACCACAGCTGTTATATTGGTGGCCCTAAAACATTAAACTTATACTAAACTTTGGGAATTCATTAAATTCAAGGAATGACCAAGTGAAGCAGTGAAAATTTGAGCAGCATCTTTTAAGAATAGAAAATTCAGATTTAACTCTTATAAAACAGTTACAATCATACATTGCTTTTAGCTTTAAATGTAGGTACTGTAGAACTGTGTTAAAATTCAACTGTGCTGGGTCGCATTTTCAATAGATGAATGTCACCCTCTGTTTGATGTGCTATGCCTCACTGCACAGACCCATGGTAATAACATCATCACGGCTCCAATTCACATTTGAGATAATTTGCCTTTCAATTTGCCTATTCAATCATAAGGTCCCGAGTTCGAGTCACTCCAAGATTAATGTATTATTGTCCAGTTACAGAGTTGTTGACAATTCATAATCATGGACATTAAATATGAATGTAAGAGACTGACTTCCGTCAGCTTGCGGCTTTGATAAGCCAATGATGGCTTCTTCGCAAGTTCCTGCTTCCAGGAAGATCTAACATACATACATACACGCATACATACATACATACATACACACCTATATACATACATAATTGTAAGGGTAACAAGGTCAGGTTAAACCATTGTAAACAAATTTATGTACATTCCTTATTTACTTTGAATTATGATGTAAGTAAATTGTTTCAATGCAAAGCCCTTCAATATGTTCAGTAATTAAACTAAGCAACACAAATTTTAGTGGTATCCTGGCTGCTACAAATAAATTGGACTTTAAGAAACCCCTCTTGAAAATAAAAGTAAACAAAACAGAAACTGTACATTATGGACAAAAAAATATCATTCAGTAACTGCAAAGAAAGACACAAGAGTTTTAAACGGGGTGGCAAGGAGACAATTAACAGTTCTCATCTTTGACAACCTCTGAAGCAAAAGAGCAGATAGAAATGCATCATTTAATATGTAAATGGTTAGGATCTGATTTCTCTGTGTTGTTTCTGGTGCTAGGTTACCGCAAAAATCATTTCCAAAACTGTATACCTGCAATATTGTTATAACCGAAAATTAAATATAAGGTGATGAAACAGCAACATCCAATGGATGATACAATACTATATACATGATATCAAAGGAAACATTTAGTAGTATTCTAACAAGTCCTTTTCTCATGGATGATCCACTTTCAATTCCACATTTAACTTGTACTTCCCCGTCTCTGGAACCAGCTGCCTGTGGTTATTCGTGTGGCGGTTTCCGTCTCGGTCTTCAAAGGTCTCATGAAAACATATTTATTTACTGCGCAGTAGTTTTTGTATTTTTTGTTTGTGTTTGGGATTGGTGTTTGCTTTTATTGTGTAGTTTATATTTGTTTCTGTAAAGCGCTGTGATCTTTTGTAGAGTGCTCTATCAATTACATAGTAGTAATAATAATAATTACAATAAAGTATATTTCCGTGCCTATCTTTTTTTCACTCTGCATATATCACATGATAAAATCACCAAGCACATTGCCCAAATATTTTTCACAATTTTACAAGGGTGCATAGGTTGGGTCAGGTGGCACTGAGTCGGGTGGCATTCAGTCCGGCACTGTGTGGCCCAGTTTCACAGCGTAACTTTGAACACAAACACCACAGTGATATGAAAGCACAATTTATAAAATAACCCAAAGACCTCTGTCATCAAAGACAGTCTACCTCGGGCATCATACTCAATAATAATATTAATAATATTTTATTTTTATATAGCGCTTTACAACAGCGATAGGTCTCAAAGCGCTTTACAGACGTTATATTACCCCTGGTCAATGATAGCCTGTCCCAGAGACAATCCCTCCAGTCAGCAGCAGTTATATACTGCGCCTAATGACAAGTTACCTCAAAGGTTCCCATTTAACCCCTGGGTGGAGAGGGGCAAGTGAGGATAAAGCATCTTGCCCAAGGACACAACGTAATGAACTAGGCAGGAATCAAACCAGCAATCCTTGGATCACGAGTCCGACACCTTAGCCAATTGGCCACCACGCTTTCAACGCATGAACAAAATAAAGTTGTAAATTATATTATGGAACAAATCTTTGAGAGGAAACCAACCTGCTTACAACTGGACATAAAAACTAGGATCTTCTTATTCCTATGAGCTTTGATGAAGGAGAAGAGGATGTTTATCTTCTGTTGCAGTTCACAGACAATGTAGCTCTGTGGAAAGAAAGAGATAACGAGATATATCTGTTAATATGGCCTACATGCACAGAATCAACCACACACAGTTCCCTATGGGGAACGTTGCTTTGCTAGATCAGCTCCACAGCTCTGGAAGAGTCTCCTCTTACATCTGAAAACAATCCAGCATGTGTCAACTTTCCAGAAAGAACTCAAGACGTTCTTATTCATGAATGCGTATCCAACTGTTGTGTCCATTTTGGGTACTTTGCCCCTGCAGCGCTTCTGAGCAGTTTTTTTTAACTGGATAAAAGCGCTTTCCAATTCTTATATTATTATTATTATTATGAGACTTGTATGATAGATAAACTTACATATTCACGCTGCTTAGAATGATATGTGGCGCTCACAATTATGTCAATAACAATTATGGTTGCTTGCTATGAATGAACATCCACTAATATTCTACTTCAAAATAGAGCAGATGAGTTTTATACCCAAAATGGATCCCCTCAGAAGTAAACTGCCTACATATTATACATTGATCATGGATTTTATCGATCAATGAATTAAGTAATATCTCTTGACATTCACTACTGTGTGGTAATATTTTGTGTTTATCACAAATAGATAGATGTTCCTAAACACAGTTGATTGCCCCTATACTACAGTGCTTGCAATAACAGTACTGTTCCGAAGTAACCTGACTTTTCAGAAAGAAATCAATATTTGCAGTTATCCCCCTCAGTTCCTTTTTGTCTAGGATTGCAATCATCGGGATCATCCCTGTTTATCTGATAGCGCCATCCATGCAATGGAAACAGTTTAGTCTATTCCAATCAGCAGGGGCAAATCCATTTTTTGTTCTTGCAAGCAACAGCTATAATCCTAGTAAATGCTATTCACCTAGTCACAACAGAAATTTGATTGGAGTGAAATGAAAAAGCCAGACACGAAATTTCCAAAAGCTGGAACTGAGAATCCTAGATGATAATTTAATAACTCCTATGTCCTATAAAACGATGGAAAAAAACAAACAAACAGCTTGTCTTTATTCAGTCAACATCATGCTGTTTTGTGATTAAGCATGTGACGATGTGGCCTAATGTTACAACTTAATACAGACCTGTAAAACATGGCCGCAGTACAATCCAGCCTATCGCAATATACTAAATGTAACATTACACAATTGTCCTTTGAGCAACCACACATGCTAATTTGGTTAATAATCCAGCTAATCCAACAACCATCAAATCAGTCCTACCTTTTCATTGGTACAATTCTTATCCTGTTCTCATATGAGATCATACATGACCATATACAAATAACTGTACCTGTTCCATTGGAGGTCATATGTGACCATATGTATACGGTCACATGTCACCATATATATACGGTCATTTGTGACCATATATCTACACATAGATGTACCTGTTCCAATGTGAGGTCATATGTGACCATATATCCGGTCATACGTGACAATATATATCTACACATACTGTAGATGTACCTGTTCCAATGTGCGGTCATATGTGACCATACATATATATGGTAATATGTGACCATATATATATGGTCACATGTGACCATATATGTGATCATACGTGACCAAATATATCTACACATACATGTACCTGTTCCATTGGAGGTCAAATGTGACCATATTATATATGGTCATATGTGACCATATATATGATCATATGTATGGTCATATATATAGTCATATGTGACCATATATATCTACACATAGATGTACCTGTTCCAACTGTGCTGGGGTACTGTGTTCATGATGCTCATGTACTGCAATGTATTTAGGGTCCCTCAGGCTGAGGCGAGCAAGGTCCTTCACTGACCTAAGTGAACAAACAAAATAGTATCAGTTCAAATTACTCTGAAACAAAAATATGGTAAAAAAGTAATATAGTTTATTAATTCCACAATTGCTTCTTTGTTTTTATCCCAAAAGTACACGTTTATCTTACAGTTTCCAGGGAATAGTTTTGTAACTAGAACTTCTTTTGAGAATGTACCTTTGATCATTCTTGAGAAACTTGAAACAATGAAAATTCCAGGCAATGCAAATGGATATTTATATGCGCCATGTAAATTTGAGGGGCAACATCCATATTTATAATTGGCTAATTGAATACTATCTTTATGATGGTATACATTAACTTTTTCAAAGCACTTTTAACCAACAAGCAAGTACTGACTTAACGAAATGTATAGTAAAACAAAAAACTTCATAAATTATTTAACCCATTTACAGAAATCATGTAGTAAAATTGAGTGCATATGCAAATTTGTTATGGACCTTTTTAATTGCTTAGTGAGTTATCTCATTCTGACAGAATCTGACCAAACCAACCTTAAATAACACAAAATATAAAACCAACATCATTGTCTCTCCAGGATTCTATTGTAAATAAAACAAGAATCTCAATGAAATGATACAATTTTAAGCATTTTTGTCTGAACTGTTGATTAATTGTAGGCTCAGGACAGACGGAAAGGAGAGGGGGAAGCAGAATAAAGAAATGAACAAGTCACAGACAAAGTCAAACCAGAATGCAAAAATGCATTGTGGTTTCGATGATGTAACATGAGCAGCTTTCTTCATGAATCTGACGTAATGTATAGTGAGGGTGTACATGTTTACAAGGGTTTCACAATTTGACCTCTGATGACCCCAAATAACCTTTGCCATCCACCAAAAACATTAAACTTCTTTTAAACAATGTGGTACTTCTACACACCATTTATGAGGTCTGCCCATGATTCCCTTCTTGAGATATCGTGTTTACAAGGTTTTCACACATACGCCATCATGAATGCAAAGGTTACGATTATCATCGAAACCAAAATTGAAAATATCCACAAGAACTGATAAACAAGTTGAAGAAAATAATGTGCAGTTCAAAGAGAGGGCTCCATATCTGTAATGGTTGATCTGCATAACCAATTAAAAAAATTAAAATTATGAACACATTTTAACTTCAAATGCACAGACAGTTTACCAGTTATCAGTGGACTATACTAGTTTCACACCTAATGTCAGCCATTCCATTTCTGACAATTAAGTGTTGTGGGTTTGCATATAAAGTGCTTTAAAAAGAGATATTTATGAAGACCTTGAGAATAAAGCTGGTTATCTACTGTTTAGCAACCATGAACTGTTGAAAACAATTATATTCTATGCAAGTGGGGTGGGAGGGGAGGGGTGGGAGGGGAGGAAGGGGGAGTGGTTAAGAGGGAAACAGATTAAATGGCAGAATAGATTATTTGTTTGAGGTGAACCAGCTTTGTAGAATTATGACAACTGGTGAAGAATGGCAGAATACTTTACATCTACTGATGCCATCTCATGGGAGAGGACGCAGACATAATGGGGGAAAGAGTATTTCTGTATTGCAGGTGAGAGTATTATTGTATTGAAGGTGATCTCGAGTATTAATGTATTATAGGTGAGAGTATTACTGTATTGTATGTGAGAGTATTAGTGTATTGTACGTGAGAGTATTACTGTATTGTATGTGAGAGGATCACTGTATTGCAGGTGAGAGTATTACTGTATTGCAGGTGAGACTACTTCTGTATTGTAGGTGAGAGTATTACTGTATTGTAGGTGAGAGTATTACTGTATTGTATGTGAGAGGATCACTGTATTGTATGTGAGAGTATTACTATATTGTAGGTGAGAGTATTACTGTATTGTAGGTGAGAGTATTACAGTATTTTAGGTGAGAGTATTACTGTATTGATGGTAAGAGTATTACTGTATTGTATGTGAGAGTATTTCTGTATTGGTGAGAGTATTTCTGAATGCAGGTGAGGGTACTTCTGTATTGCAGGTGAGAGTACTTCTGTATTGCAGGTGAGAGTACTTCTGTATTGTAGGTGAGAGTATTAATGTATTATAGGTGAGAGTATTACTGTATTGTATGTGAGAGTATTAGTGTATTGTACGTGAGAGTATTACTGTATTGTATGTGAGAGGATCACTGTATTGCAGGTGAGAGTATTACTGTATTGCAGGTGAGACTACTTCTGTATTGTAGGTGAGAGTATTACTGTATTGTAGGTGAGAGTATTACTGTATTGTTTGTGAGAGGATCACTGTATTGTATGTGAGAGTATTACTATATTGTAGGTGAGAGTATTACTGTATTGTAGGTGAGAGTATTACAGTATTTTAGGTGAGAGTATTACTGTATTGATGGTAAGAGTATTACTGTATTGTATGTGAGAGTATTTCTGTATTGTAGGTAAGAGTATTACTGTATTGCAGGTGAGAGTATTACTGTATTGCAGGTGAGACTACTTCTGTATTGTAGGTGAGAGTATTTCTGTATTGTGGGTTAGAGTATTTCTGTATTGTAGGTGAGAGTATTACTGTATTGTAGGTGAGAGTATTACTGTATTGTAGGTAAGAATATTACTGTTTTGTAGGTGAGAGTATTTCTGTATTGTAGGTAAGAGTATTTCTGTATTGTAGGTGAGAGTATTACTGTATTGTAGGTGAGAGTATTACTGTATTGTAGGTAACATTAATTCTGTATTTTGTAGGTAAGAGTATAACTGTATTTTAAGTGAAAGTATTACTGTATTGTAGGTGAGAGTATTTATGTTTTGTAGGTGAGAGTAGTAATGTATTGTAGGTAAGAGTAATTCTGTATTTTGTAGGTAAGAGTATAACTGTATTTTAAGTGAAAGTATTACTGTATTGTAGGTGAGAGTATTTATGTTTTGTAGGTGAGAGTAGTAATGTATTGTAGGTAAGAGTAATTCTGTATTTTGTAGGTAAGAGTATAACTGTATTTTAAGTGAAAGTATTACTGTTTTGTAGGTGAGAGTATTTCTGTATTGTAGGTAAGAGTATTACTGTATTGTAGGTGAGAGTATTACTGTATTGTATGTGAGAGTATTACTATATTGTATGTAAGAGTATTACTGTATTGTATGTTGAGAGTATTACTGTATTGTAGGTGAGAGTATTTCTGTATTGTAGGTGAGAGTATTACTGTATTTTATGTGAAAGTATTCCTGTATTGTAGGTGAGAGTATTTCTGTTTTGTAGGTGAGAGTATTTCTGTATTATTGGCAATTTTTTTGGCCAAATTACAGATACCTTCAAACTCAGGGCATTATGTAACCATGGAGAGAACTGGTTAGCTATACGTGTTCCACATGTATGATGTTTCCACATGTATGATGTTGGCACATGTTCACACTAGATCTGGAATCAAATGAAATGTGCTCGTTACAAAACACTTTATGGAGCAACTATGTACAAGATACTATGCAACAATGTGTTTTAATTCTACACAAGCAACAGAGCACCCATGGATGATATTCAACATCATCTGTCCTTGATAACAAAGACAAATGTATTGTCAACAGGGTTCTATGAGGGTAGTCATAAAAATCTCTTACTTTCTATTAGGTTTTTGTGTTACTTCTAAAGAGCTGACCTAAAGATCTATACCTGGGTAGACTTACCAGTCCAGCCAATTTGATTGATGCCTTGATAATGATTTGCTAAAAAGTGGTATAGGTGTAGAGATGCAAGATGGATTGCGAGCAGTGTGTTTGAGACCTTCTACAACCGTTCAAATGTTACATCTGTTTACAGTTATCTCTTAAAACAGCGATCAAAACCAGTTAATTCTGAGATCATCATGTCACAACAATTTTATTTCCAAAATTCAATGTTCATCCCTGATCTCTGCTAATCAAAGGTATCAATATGAACCATTTAATTAATTTATGAATATAATCAGTTTATGAATATAACAACCCTCCCAAACAAGCTATGAAAATTCTTGCTCCATTTGGGAGATTCCCCACAGTGGTTTCGAAAACCATGTCTCGAAGCTGTCATTTTGCAAATTGTGTGATGTCACAGTGCCACTAGGACATGAAACCTATTATTTTCTCTTTGTTTTATTCCTCACATTTGCACACTGTAAACCAATGCCATCATTAGGTTGTGTTAAAAGCTTCAGTATTTTAAATTCACTGACATTTGCAAAGCCCATCTCCCTGATAGAAGGTAAATATTTAAAAGGAAAAATATGAAGAAAAAAATCAGAACAAAATGAAGCACTTGTGGCTCAATGATGTCATATATACTGTAGACTTAGTAAAGTTGTTAGCCTTGTGTGTCAAGAAACATGTAATTTGCGATATTCTGCCAAATGGAGTAAGATTTTTTAGCTGCTTTGGGAAGAGGAAGCCCTCCTGGCAAGATCAGCCTAAACTGTACTATCTTGATATTCAGAGCATACAGTAGTCTACCAATTCAACTTTTGCAATTACTTGACAAAAAATTTATGAGTAGTTTCAGGGATGTAACGTATTAAGGCTTTAAGAGCAGATCCACATAAAGTGTTATTTGCCTGTTGTTGATTGCTGTCATCAATCAGAAGAAAAAACCACTATCAGAGACAAAATAATATACTGTAAGAGAGAGAAAACCTTAATAGATGTTCATGAAGAGTTGAAGGATAAGTTTCATGGCCTAATGGTTTGGCTGTACTTAAGTAAAGGCTGACCTTAAACCTTATTTTACACTGTTATAAATCATCCACAGATATACTAAGTTTCATCTGGTTGCCTTGAACACTTTGAAAAAATATCGTTGAGTTAGTAGATATATTTTTGATATGTACAAGAGGAGGGCAATCTTAGTATCTTGGTTCTACATTTTAAGGGATATGATCATACCTGTATGAGTAGCTCATACCTAAATGTGTACAGTAGATCATATTGCCTGTATGAATAGATCATACAGTACATGTATGAGTAGTTCATACATGTGTGAGTAGATCATACCTGTATTGAGTAGATCATATTACCTGTTTGAGTAGATCATATTACCCTGTATAAGTAGATCATACCTGTATGTGTACAGTAGATCATATTGCCTGTATGAATAGATCATACAGTACATGTATGAGTAGTTCATACCTGTGTGAGTAGATCATACATGTATGAGTAGATCATACCTATATAAGAAGATCATATTATCTGTATGAGTAGATCATATTACCTGTATGAATAGATCATATTTCCTGTTTGAGTAGATCATATTACCTATATGAATAGATCATATTACCTGTATGAATAGATCATATAACCTGTATGCATAGCTCACACAGGTCTGTATGAGTAAGTCATATTATCTGTATGAATAGATCATATTACCTGTTTGAGTAGATCATATTACCTGTATGAATAGATCATATTACCTGTATGAATAGATCATATTACCTGTATGAATAGATCATATAACCTGTATGCATAGCTCACACAGGTCTGTATGAATAAGTCATATTATCTGTATGAGTAGATCATATTACCTGTTTGAGTAGATCATATTACCTGTATGAATAGATCATATTACCTGTATGAATAGATCATATAACCTGTATGCATAGCTCACACAGGTCTGTATGAGTAAGTCATATTACTTGTATGATTAGATGTATGAATTCATTGGTATTGCATGTCCTCTACAAGGCCAATTTAAGGTCAAAGCAGGAGAGTGAAATATAAAAGCAAAACCTTTGCCAAGTTATATCTAGGGTATGACACCAGTTTGTTTAAAGTTACATTTATGTCAAACTAACATACCAAAGATCATATTACCTGTATGAGTAGATCATATTACCTGTATGAGTAGATCATATTACCTGTATGAGTAGATCATATTACCTGTGTGTGTATCATACCTGCATGAGTAGATGATGTTACCTGTATTAATAAATCATACCTGTATGCATAGATCATACCTGTATTCATGAGTAGATCATACCTGTATGAGTAGATCATATTACATATGTGTAGATCATATTACCTGTATGAGTAGATCATTCCTGCATGAGTAGATCATATTACATATGTGTAGATCATATAACCTGCATGAGTAGATCACACCTGTATGCATAGCTCATACCTGTATGAGTAGATCATACCCGTATGACCAACAGGCCCAACCTTTATTTAACTTGACATCCCCCACAAGGTACAACAGGCCAACATGTTCAAACAAAAACAATGCATGTGGTTGATTTTGGAGTTTCAATGCAATGAGTGGAAGGGGATGGGGAGGGGGGCGGGGAGGAGATGGGAATAGGGTGGGGGTCTGGGGAGGAGATGGGGGAGGGGGTGGAGGTAGCAAGCTACCAGAACACTCTTTAATATTTATGCAAATTTCAAAGAAACTTGACAGAGAAATGTCAAATGTATACATTTTTTTGGTTATATTTCAGAGTACTAAATATTTTAGGAAATGTTGGGAAGACAAATGAACTGGTAACGAGATAACAGTCTGGAATCCTCAAATATTAGCTTTACTGAACGGATTCGAAGAGCATAAAAATAAAAATATATATATATATATATATATATATATATATATATATACATATATATAAAATGAGAATGAAATTACAACCTGGCAGGCTGCACAGGTCTGTGAATGGCATTAGCACTTAACGTAAACAGAAGTTAACATGCAATGTTCAATTAGATGATAGAAAAGAAAGACTTCTAAGTATTGTCCCACGCCACCAAGCAGAACATAACTAATGATTCGTGCAAAGTAATTTCACATTTCAGAGCTTTTCTGCAAACTAGTGTCTAAAACTTTATCTATTAACCTTGATGTACAAATACTGCATCATAAAATGCTTTCGTGGTATATTGATTAGAATATTGGACTTCATTGAGGCCAATATTCAATGGCTTAATTAGAAAATAAAGATATATAGAGACTGGAATATAAAACTAAATGAAACGTAAGGGTTTAAATAATCATATCATTCTACTCAAATTGAATACAGTAGAACCAATGCAAATATTATGAAGGTTATTCAGCAATTGATACAAATCAAAATGATAGGATGTAGTTATCACAGCTGTGTCTTTTATAGTTACTAATGCCATGGGCTTAATCTTTTAATCTGCTTAATCCATTCTCTTCATTACAAATAAAGACTTGAATAAAATATTAATAATAAAAAAATTACCGTAACCTTTTTACATCGTTACTCTTAATGGTAACTTGTACTTCACGAGTTGAATATATACTTGACCCATTATGTATTTAACCCAGGTATTTAAATTTTAGTATACATATGCAAAGATGTACCATTCAATGAATATATTTTAGAATTACTGCTAGACCAAGGGTGGGCAACCTTTTTGAATGAATGGGCCAGATATAAGGAGTGAAAAATTGACTGGGCCGCACCTAACCAAGGACCTGCTGTTGATTTCAAACCGTTGATTCCGAGGACTTAAATTCAAGCAATAGGTGTGTGTACTTAATCTCAATTCACAAAATCTTTAATTCTAAGCAGCTAGCTCGTTTTTTGTGATGATGTAAAATAGATTGATTTTTTTTTTCCTTTTCTTGAGACATCTCATGGACCGTAAAAAAATCATAGGCTGGCCTGCATGTGGCCCGTGGGCCGTAGGTTGCCCACCCCCCTGAACTAGACCATCTTTTGGGAGTAGGAAGCGCCACTAAGGGGGAAGGGGGGGCACTACTGGGCTTTGTAGGTTATTCCAAGCTCAGCACTGTCATAGGTTACTCTAATATTTCCATTCTTCCTATGAAATGAATCACTACAAGTACTTGTCAGTGAATGGCTGAAGTAGCTCATGGACGGCTAGAAATGTCATCAGGAAATCAAGCGTCCTTGTTCGGTTCGGTTAGTACTGTACATGCATGTGACGTACTTTACAAACTTTAGCAACATGCTTCATCCAGAATATGATTGTATGTGGAATTTTGGGCAACTGTCAACTTTGTTTTCACAGCCTAAGAATCATTCTTTAGCTAAAAGTAAGACTTAATGTTCTGCATAATTGAACACGAGGGCAATCCAGCAAATCGTTTAGGAGATTTTGACACAAAATTGCGCTAAAAATATACAATTGACATTTAACCATGTCACCATTTGGTTTTGGGGGTGGGGAGGGGGGTCTGGGTGACCTTGGGGTACCATCCCACCGAGTTTGAAGAAAAAATGGCCCAGCCATTTATGCTGAATAGCTCTTGACAACAAATTGGACACATACACACACCCTCCCACGCAATGTATATAACCCAACTGGCAAAGGAAATACAATATTTCATCCTCCCTATGGGAGCGATGAGATAATAATTAACCAATTTACAATCCATTTACTGCACAATACTAAACTAGTGATCTCCCCCACCCCCACCCACCACCACCCCCTGCTGTTGTCATACCCTGTGAATTTCCCAGTGTTGATAACAGCCTAACTAATGTAAACTTCCACTGTTTATCTCTTACCTCTCCTCTTTCCCTGTTGGTTTCTTTCTTTCTTCTCTCCATCCCTTGTCTACTAAGCCCCTTACATCTATCTCTTTGTGTTCACCATGCTCATTAACCTGTCTGAATTCTGTGTGTGTTTGTGTCCCTTCTGTTACTGTTACTTGTCATTTAGCCTTTGAAGAAGATCCTGCTAGGATCGAAACGTCAGGCCAACTTACTTTTACACTTTCTCTTACACAGGCTCTCTAGTGGATAAGCAGTTTGCTAACAGTTTTTTTAATTATTTTAATGTAAAACCTAACGATGTGTGTATCACATTTGTGCATCATACCCTGGTTGGATTTGCTATCTAATTTGGGGGAGTTTCCATTTATGTGATCAATGATATGAGTGACCTTCATATTTATTTTTATCTCAGACTACACGAATTAAAGAGAGCTTTATTCAACTTGTTAATGCTGAAGGTATCCATTGGTTCTTTTCACCTATCATCTTCGATTTGTGTCTTACATTGTGCACATCACACTGTGAGCTGGCTTTACTTTTTTCTGTACAGTATTCTATCCCATTGTCAACAAAAATTATGTGACACAAAAGTAAATTATTCAACCTTAAGTAAAAAATATGATTTCCCTCTGTGAGGAAAAGTACTATGAACCTGATGATTGTGGGCAATAAGTACTTGGTAACAATCGTGACTAGGTAAATGCCGAAAATGGTATTCTTGTTGTCACTTCCAAGGCTGATTGAGTATTTAATGACTAGCTCGTCATGAAGTATGCACCATTTAGTACAAGGTCAACATTCCAGCTCAACAATGCAAGTCAGGAAGAACAGACTCATTAAACATGCCAACATTTCCAAGGTTGTCTAATGCAGTCACTTGACTAGAAACTTCGAAGGTTACTAAAGTATATGATGAATTCGTATCTCATTTAAAAAAAAAAAAAAAACAGTGGAAACTTGTAACTCTCAGTAATCTTACAACTTTTTCTACTGAAAGCCTAACATGTGTGCTAGTAGGATTACATGACCATTTTTATTCTAGGTCTGTTACTTTATCTGTCCACCCCGCTCGGTCCAAACTGATTAAATACGACTACAGGGTAGTTCTTTCAAGAAGTTACAAACTAATCCACCAAAATGACTCACTACCTTTAACACAATTTTCTGGAAAACTGTTTATTTGCAATTAAATTTAATGTACCATTCACCAAAGGATTTTCCATGGAAAATGGTAACAAGGCCAAGTTATCAAGAACAAAATTTGAAAGAGTGCATTTCAATCTTAAATGTTATAATTTATCAAACCAAATGTTGAAAGTATGTATTGAAAGTATGAAAATATGCTAATTAGAATGTTCCTAACCATGTTTCAATAGGTCAATTGTGGCTTTAAACAACACAGACAAGTGACAACGTTGCTATCTTAATTCCAGTGTTCCTGCATAACCATAGAAAAATACAACACTGTCAAATCACCTTGTGCAGTAATGGCTCACAGAAGTGTGTCACAGTGACTTGATTCTATAATGACTACACATTCAACTTGACTCATGACTTGGCCATGTTAAGTTCCATGAAAAGTAAATTATGAATGCAGAACAGTTAAATATGAAGCGCTTCCCTTTGGGGTCCCTAAGTACTTGCTGCATCTCCACTTTCAAGCAAAGTTCAGACAAGACTATATGCAGTTTGTAACTACTGTCTATCATTAATGTTGTAAGGCTGTTAAAAATTCCAACATTCTTCACAATTTTCTGGAAAAATCCCGCAACCCACTGATAATTTTCCTCTGCCAACATTTGGTTTGTGACCCACAGTTTGTGGATCGTTGTTTAATGTGACATACAATAGAGGACTTGTACTTACTGTAATAACAATGCAATCAGGCCACAAAAGAACAGTTAGAACACCATTAATTAATTAATAACTAATTAATGTATGAAACCACAAGTCAAGGTCTGTGGTTTCATTCTTTTATACCGAAGTCACATAACGATTGAAATCATCTCTAATGGCCACTAATCAACCTTCAGTGATTACAAAGATTACCCATTCATTCATTAATTCATACGCAGGATGGAAGGAATGATGCGTTGTAGGCGTTAAACCGCCCTTATGACACGGTACGATAGATCTGAAATGCTTTTTTTTTTAAAGTTTTTGCCAAAAAGTGCAATTACACCACCAAACAGTAAACTTGATGAACTAGAAACACAATACTACCAGCAGGTTATTATGGGATCTATCATACATGCTAGAGGTTACTGTACTTTTGCTAAAAGACATGCTTCTATGCAATCAGCGAGATAAAATGAGGTTTCCTTAGGAAATATTTCAAGTTAACCATGATGCTTTATTGTAACTGCAAGAAGTTTCAGTGATGTAAATAAAAAGTAGGTCAAATAAATGTCCAATCAAAGAAAGATTCTTTGTTAGTACAGCAAGGTAGAGTTTATCAAAGTAGAGAAACAAAAAGTAGGATTCCATACTCTAATCAAATTTGAAATGCAGTTAATTAGCATGACATGAACATCTTTTCTCAATCATTTCCAAATTGGTTTTTGTGTGTCTAATATTCTTTGCCATTGTGTCTGGACAACAAGATTATTTGCATCAAAAGGTATTTATTTATTACTCGCTGAATAATAATTTATTACTCGCTGAGTAATTATTAATTGCTCACTGAGTAATTATTTATTGCTCGCTGGGTAATGATAATGTGGTCAACAACAGACGGAAGAGGCTTTTCTTAGTTTGATCAATTCTAATCTTCATTTCGAATAGCACTCAGTTGATTTGGGCAGACTGCACGAAAACAACATTCAAATACCAAACGTGTTGAGATTATAATTGTATCTCATCCAAAGTATTGCATGCAATTAATGTTCTGATGCTACAAATACAAGCAACCATCATTAATGAACAGAACTAGACGGATTTCAAACAACAGAGGCAACCCTGATTTGAAGAGACATCACTGAAACTTCACATGTTGTATTTGCCCTGTCGCTTGTCCCCTCTTTATTAAACTCTACAAAGATCGATACCCTCCAAAGGGTGTCACTTTATACAACCAGGGGTTTCAAAGCTGTGGTTATAATATCATCTTTCATCTATATTAAAGTGACCATGCTAGGAGGGAGGGTATGATTGCTTTCAGATGCGGAGGGGCTGCATATCCTAATTTGAAAGAGGCCGATCCAGCAATACAATGTCAGCTTCAATTACCAAGGTCAGCATCAAGCTCCTTGAGGAGAGTTCGAGGCAAGGAACAGTGGATGATGCTTGGTCAGACGTTGTTTGTCCAGGACACCAAAATTGATAATTTCAAGAAAAAACACACTGGCATTACTGTTTGCGATTCATACCAACCAGATAGAAAGGATGTAACCGACCATTCTAGCAGATTCCAGCTTATTCTGAGTGATGAAGGATAAGTTTCCTGAGAGTTTTACAGTGGCATAACATGAAATGGCTTACTTTGTTTGAGTTGCACTGAAGAGAAGGGTCTGTCTGGTAGTTGGTAAGTGATCTAAGATTGCATTTATGGTCTTCTTGAATCCGAGATCTAAAATGCGGTCAGCCTCATCCACAACTGAAAATGAGGACAAAATTATGAATCAAAATTACAAGTACAAAATAGCAACCACCTACAGACTACCTACTGGAAAGATTCCATTTGCAGACAAAGCCTGCTGTCTAGTCCTATGTTTTTTTTTTCTCTGTTAGAGTGCTTAGTTAATGAGTGGATGAAATTAGCTGCTAATCAGCCCAGGGATGTGCCCAGGATTTCCTGAGTGCCGGGTATTTTTGAAAGTGCTCACATGCCAAATGCTGGCACTTGTGTAGCTTTTTAAGCACATACACAAGTACTAGTTTTGCTAACAATTTACATTTTTAATTTTTTTTTAGTGAAATATATTACGTACCTGGTAAATGTTATTAGTTTGTTTCAAAGAGATTTTACAAGGGACCGATTGAGAGCCGTAAGTAATGTTTCTGGCATGCGTAACTGATGCATTATTAGTCTGTACATATGATTTTGGCACAGGCGAGGCCCAATTTATGTTGAATACATTGTTAGGAATGTCGGGATTTTAAATGAAAATAGTGCTGGGCGGGATTCACGATTTTTAAGACAGTGCTGGGCGGTAATTTTTAGTGCTGGGCGGGGCCGCCCAGAGTGGGCACATCCCTGTCAGCCGTAACAGTCACTATAGAAAGACGGCACCAAACTGATGGCTATTTGCTGTCGATTCTCTTCATCTTTTAAGTCAAGTGTAGTTGTACCTCTCTAGAAGTTACCCAACAGATGACCATAAAATACTGCAAAGACTTTCTGCTTGTGATGTCATTGCCCTTTTTTTTTGTTTACTCAAATTATCAAGTTCATACATTTTCTCAAATAACAAAGTATTACCAGCTTTCAAAGAAGCCTTTCAATAAGTTACTCAATTTTAGGTATCAAACCATAGATTTCCTTAAGAAGAAACCACCTTTAGCTCGAGTGAAGGAGCCTGTAAGATGTACAAAAAACAAATCCCTTGTTTATAATGAGAAATACTGAGGCTCCTGACATTTAAGTTTGGCACCCCAAGGATTAATTGTCAAAACATTTACTAACAAAGTGTTTTGAGCTGATATGCTATTTGAATGTTAAAGACTTACTGGAGATATTTCAGCAGCTGTTGTGACACAAATGATGTCAGAAAGTGTTTGGTTAGTGTCCTTGCATCGCAGAAGAAGTAACAATGCTAACACAATCAACTACCTTAAAATAAATCTATGACCTCAGTAGCAAGGTCCTTTACTAATCACTTCATCAATGGCTAATGACAAAAACAAGAAAACCCTCAATTTTTGCTCTTTAGATTTTGAAAACACTTCGGTTCAAGGATCCGATACTAACACAACTTTTGCCGTCATTGATAGTTACATGTTTATACTGAATCATCTTTACAGACACAAAGAAAGATGACATTTTAAAATCAATTGACATCAGTGTACAGAGTAGCGACATCACATGGAAATGTTGCTTACTATAAATCAATTACCTACTTTTCAAAAGAATAAATATGAATATGGAGTGATTAAATCCACCCCAGCAAGATAAATACAGAACGAAGATTAAAAAATTTGCAGTGAAACTAAAGCTGCTGCATCTTTGGTCTAAAATGAGGGCAAAATAAGTGCTCCACTGCTTTTTGTGTCAACCACTGGCAAAACTTGTTTTGGCGTCCTACATCTACTTTCTAGTTTACAATATACTTAATCAACAACATTACTTGTGGCATATGAAACTCTCTGTAATATGGACACCTTGTCCTTAAACATCCTACCATCTCCCCTCCCCCTTCCCCTCCCCCCTCCCCTCCCCCTTCCAATAACCCTGCCTACTATACCAGTTACGTGTGTTGTCCATTCTCTTGCTTTTACGTAACATTCGTTGGTAATAGAATTTGTGTGTAAAAGTAAGTTGGCCTTACGTTTTCATCCTAGCAGGATCTTCTTCAGAGGCTAAATGACATATAACGTAAGGTAACAGAAGAGACAAAACCACGAAAGAATACAGACAGGTTAATGAGAAATGATAAAAATTTATGATAGACAGTAGTTAACATTAATTATAAAAAATTATCATTTCTTATTAACCTGTCTGTTTTCTGTGCGTGTTTTTTGTCCCTTCTGTTACTGTACGATATTTGTTATTCAGCCTCTGAAGAAGATCCTGCTAGGATTGAAACGTCAGGCCAACTTACTTTTACACATTCTCTTACACAGGCTCTCTAGTGGATAAGCAATTTGCTAACGGTTTTATTTTATTTTGGTCATTAAATACAGTAGGACATTAGTTCACACTAACATGCATTATTGTTAGGCAAGTAGAGTTTTTCATGTTTTTACAACAATGGAGGTATGATATTCCACTTATTTGCTTACCTAACATTTTGAGACTTCTGCATTCAAAGTCTGGTGTACCATCAAGATGCTGGAGTAGCCTTCCTGGGGTGCATACAACTATATTAGTCCTCCCAATCTGGGCAGACTCTTCCTCCACATCCTGACGAAACAAGAAAGGAAAAGTAAAAAAATTATTCCGAGGGACTTCTTTCTTACATGGTTCTCCAATTATGACCCTCAACCTCTGTGAGATCAAATTTATACCACAGGTGCCAAGGTAAGGGTGTCATTTACAGTAGTTGATTAAACTTTGCACGTATGTCAATGCTGCTGTTTCTCTATTAACATGACCAGTATGGGCTACTCATAACCACTGCTGAATGTTGTAACTATTCCAAAACCTAGGCTACATGTATGTTTGCAAAGGTCAGTTAACTTTGGCAAAAACTGGTTTGAAGTATCCCTGCAATTTCAGAAAGATCTACAAATGCCTAATTTGGTAGCTGTGAGAGGACATGTGTTTGGGGACAAATGTCGGATTGAGGATTCACTGCTGTGAATTTCTGCTCTCCTAAAATGATCATCAGATCATTTAAGTGTATAACACAAACCAGACTTTCTTCCTGCCTAGTAATTCTTGCCATTGGAGAGCAACAACCAATTACCTGATTTATATGACCACTGAGTTAAGCTTCTCCAAGAATGCAATGAGCCACTAGAATATCAGAAATGTTTCAACTAATTTGTATCCATTTAAGTCACTAATTTCACACAATCATCAAGAAAATGCCATTTCAGTGGAGTGAGCATTATGTGAAGATTGGACTTCTTGGAGTCTACTTGTCCTGGAAGGGATTAAAAAATACTACCATCTACCCCTGCATATTTATTTTAAGGAGTGGGGTGGGGTAAGGGAGGGGGGTAAGTTGGCCATTATTTTCAAAATATCACCTTTCCACCAATTACAAGGCCTGCAGAAAATTCATGCTGTTTCCCAATCTTGTAAAGAACTTCAAATGTTTGGTACGCTAATTCTCTTGTTGGTGATATGATGAGGACGCCTAACCCATCCTCTGGGGTCCACCGTTCACGGAACAAACAATCCAGCATCTGCAATGAAGAGAAGGTTTATGTCAGGATTTAAACTGATAACAATCCCTAAGAAGTATCATCAAAACCATTTCTCACAGGGTTTCTTTGATGAGTAAGTCAAGCTTAAGTTGAGATACTATTTACAATAAATTTTTTGACTGCTAGTAAGAATCAATCCATCGGGTTTGGGATAAAACATTACATACCCTCAATCTTAAAGATTTTGGATTGAATATATCGGACCCATTGGACCCAAAGTGGAAAGTGTCTTTAACATTATCATTATGATTATAGAAACATACTAACCACATTATGTTAAAGCAGCATTTTGTTTTTCATGATTTCATCGACAATTTTATTCAAATCCATTAAGAATTATACAAAATGAAATGCTAATTGGACAAACTAAGACCCCCCCCCCTAGATTACACCAACAAGTGACTGTTCATGAAGGAGTAAGAAACGGGTTGCATTCAATTCTCCGCCATTTCCTTGCCAACACACCAATCATTTTAGTATCTAACTACAAAGTAAATAGTAAACTGCGAAACATCATGCTGCCCATTATTTGAAGTTAAACTGGACAGTTGGTATTTAAGCTAATGGACCATGTCAAAATCACTCCACATGATTCCTTATTTACTGTTCTGTGTCCTGGGATTATCATATCTAATACATTTATCAACAGCATCTCAAAAAGTTATTTTATATCTTGAGTGGAATATGGACATGAAAGAAAATTCAAAGGGGCCGATTTCCTGTTTCACTTTACATCCATACATTTGACTCATGCCACACCCCCACCTCTGCCTCCCCTCCCCAAACCCCCAACAATGCAAGAACTGTTGTCGTTTTGTTTGTGGTTTCATTCTGATACCTGAGAGATCAATAGTAATATGAGCTATATTTGGGAGAACGCACTGTTAATAGGCAATACCATGGCCCAATCACTTCATAAAAACATTACATGTCTATTTACGAAGCTGACTTGTAAGATCTGTTAAATTATTCGTGAATCACAACCTAAAGTAGTCAAATAATGATAATGGCTCAAGGAGTTGGCTCAGCGATCGGCCTAGTTATTGACAACAGAAACAAACAAGAAAAAACTTTACAGTCGAGACATTCTTGGAAGAAATTTCTTCGAAATAATTCCACAGCAAGTTCAAGCTGAACCCATTATCGACACTCTCTGCTTTGCCCTGCCCCTACCCCTCTTTGCCCTACCCCTGCCCCTTCACCCTTTCCAACATCTCCCCCCACTTTTTTTATGTTAACCTTCAAAGAAACACAAGGTCATGTGGCTGACTAACCACCTTTCCATTATAACACTACACATATTTGGTGGCATTTATCAATTAACTGTACATCTGATCAAAAGCTTGATGGCAACACCTGAGCAGAAAAGAGAGAGAGAGATAGATATACTCACAGGGATGAGAAATGCTAGTGTTTTACCAGAACCAGTTTTAGCTGCACCTAAGATATCATGTCCTTTCAGGGCAAGGCCGATGGACGATCTCTGTATTTCTGTAGGGTTAGTGTAGCCAGCTTTCTTCAAACCGAGCAGTGTCTTCTTACAAAGTGGAAAATCTGCAAATGTCTTGAGGTTCTCAGGTATTATCTGAAAAAATTAAAAATAATATATAAGTAAATAAACTTTTAACTGTCAATACTACCAAATATCTTTACTTAAAACTTAAATTATGTTTCATTAATTTCTAGCTTCATTATCTCTTCTAATGTTGGAAAAGAGCTAAATAATAATGTTTGGTCATCTGGAACTGTCCCTCCATCCCTACAGCAATGTAGACTGTCAGTAAAGTTACTGTCCATCTCTAACTATTAATTTATGCTTAAAGGAGACACAAACTCAAACATCATCTTTGGCTTAAAATATCACAGACTTCTTGTAACGAACAATACCTCAAACAGCTAAGAAATGTTTGCTTTTGTTTGGGAGATATCCTGGTTTAAAAGTCACATCTAGTGGCTGTCATTTTGTAATTCTGTAATGTCATAGAGCCACAACGATCATATGGAACACTAAGTTACTGTTTTTCTTTCCATAGTTTCCAGTGACACTGAAAAGAATGCTATCATTTGGTCATGATAAGAGCATCAATATTTAGGGAAAATGAGCATTGTATTTGAAGCACATGTAGTTTGTTGTTGTCATATTAAGACTCAAGTCTTCAGCATTGTGTGTAGAAACATGAAATTCTGCTAAATGGCATCATATTTTTTGTAAAGCTGTTTGGGGAAGCTGTTCACTTCAGTTGATCTCTATCACATAAATGATTAATGATGGTAGGGTTTCTGTCTTCTTCAACTGTGAATGGGGTTTGATCAAACTTTCAAATTGGCCAAGTAATTTATCACCTTTTCTTATTACAGAATATCAGCAAAATTTTGTGAAGATCAGATAAATTTCATCAGCGAACTTGCACAAGCCATAACCGCTTCAGTGAAATAGACATGGTGCATTACAGTTTATGTATTTTGAACCTATCAATTGCGCTGTGTAATAATGGGAACATTCCGACATGTTGATCTGAGGTACTTGCTTGCAAAATTCATTGTCTCTCTGGTGCCTGTTCAATATGCATATTAAAACCCAACTGTATTGTGTAGATAAGCCTACTGTTTATGCTGCAAGTACAGTTGCTACAGTAATGTGTCTACAGACCCTGTTACTGTGTTAGACTATGAACATCTCATTTCATTTGACAATGTAGGGTGCGTCAGTATAAGCAAAAACAGATACCGCTATACCCACTTACAAGTACCTGGTATTACCGGGTATACCAGGTTTTTGGGAAGCAATGTGCCTTAGAATATAATCAGAGTGGGATACTGTTACTATACTAAATTTGCCTTGCTGTGCTGAAATTGTAGTAGCCAACTAGACAAATCATGGTTGCCAATGTATTTCCACTGTATTTCCTACAACTGTTGGAACTACCCAAAAATCTTAACACTTCTAAATATGTTGTATATACACTAAAAGGCTCACATGAGCTAAAACAGAGGACTGACCGGGTAATCCAAAACCTACATATGTCTGAACATATTAAGTATATTTAAGGTTTACTTTTGATATTTACACATTACTTTTGACAGACAAACTTGTATATGATTGACTGTTTCAGAGGCATTGATTGGGCACAGTTACTTTGAAAATAAATATGTGGTATCATGGCTGCTAAAGATCCATATAAGAAAGTGGAAAACACATAACTCAAACATTTTGAATCAGTTGTTTTCATTCTTCAAAAGGTGTGCAGTTACATAGCCTAGCTTGAAAACTAGCTTACCATGGTTAACATTTAACCACAGTGACATCACATCATAATCCCCCTTCCTGGCTTCAACCCCACTCGACCAAATATTATTAAAAATCGTCATGTCTTATCGTTTAGTCTCAACAACAATAGGACTAACATCATTCTCTAAATTCTTCACAGGCCTAGCTTCCCTATTTTACAGTATGCTTTGGCTAGTACTCAGTAAGTACTAGCCTATGTGTACCCTACGACAGTACGACTTACACTATCGTAACGAGATTGAAGTTCGTTAGCTTCTTCGACTTCTGTTTCCCATTTCTTTTTATTCTTTTTCAATAGTTTCTTCTTTCGATCCTGCCTTTGTTGACTCTTTGATCTACGACCTACTTTGATATTACTGCTGTTTTCTAAGCTTGTGATATCACCTTCCATCCTTCTTTACCTATCGCAACAAATGTTGATATAAATTGCGCAATAACAGCGTGTGTGTACAACGTACATCGGTTATCGATCAGATAAACGTCGAGTTGAAGCTAGTGAAGTTTCAAGCAAAGGATTCTGTTCACACTTTCATTGGGTCTGCACGTCAAAGGTTCTTTCGCAACCACCTTGTCCATGGGGATCGGTTTGTTACTGTTAACGTAGACTTTGCATATCAGGCTAATATAAAGATATCAAATTAGTTTAATATCAGGTAAAAATTGTACCGTTCATGACTTTATGAATGTACTGAACAAGGGGTCGCTGCCCTAATGTTTTGTTTTTATGTGTTGCTTTTTATGTGCGCATTAACAATACGAGCATAACTGATACGAAAAAATGGATTATTTAGGTTTATGAACCCTTGTCGCAACGCCTGTTCCTACTTTGAAATTTGCAGCAATGGCAAACTTTCTTATAATAGAAATTGCGTGCTCACTTATTCAATGATCGGGTTTAAAGATCTGCTTTATTGGCTCCAATTATCATGTATAGCACACTATAGCTAGGAAAGTTTTGTGATTACGTATTCGACCTGCCACGGTCGTAAATCGACCCCAGGCTCTACTATTAGCCTGCATAGCTTCTTAGCACCATTCGGCTCTTTGTAACACTGTGTGGAAATATTTTCATGTCTACAGTGTAGTTAATCATACAAAGAACCTTATACAAGAACAAATATGTGGCAGGCGTTGCAGACTAATTGGTAAAAAGAGGTCATTTCGACCAAGGCAGGTCGATTACGTAATCTCAAGAAACTTCTCCATGATAGTGTGCTATAGTTAGGGTATATACAGCAGATCTTTGAAAGGATACGGTACTCCAAGTCAGGTCCAAACCCCTACCGGTACCACACATGAGTTTTGAATACATGAATTTAGAATAAAGTAGTGACAGGGTTTAATGCGTCTGGCAATAGCAGGGTTATGTCATCATGGCAGTTGAGCTGAAAACGAGCGGTATGCGATTCTTTGCGATATTTCAATAATTTATCCACTGAGAGAAAAATAATATTTTACACAAAAATATGCACGTGGATAAAATTCTCAATACAGAGAACATGGACTGAAAAATCTGAAACTGACTGTTTTCACGATGAATGCAAAGCGCGAGTAATTATCAGAACATTTTTATTTTTTACCTCAATCACGCTTAGTTACTTTTGCAAAATTGATTGATTGAGTTATAATTGTTACTAGCTATGTATAAAGTAATGTGTTTGTTCAATATTATCAGTTACCCAGAAAGTCACAGAAGCTTTTATTTTCATTCGCGCTGTAAAATCCGAAGACAGCATTTTGCAATCAGCGTTGTTGTTAACCACAAACATTTATATATTAAACAGTAATCGAACAGAACAAAAATGTTTCAAATTTTTACGTAGGATGGAGACTAAGAGGTGTCAGTAGGATTCCTGGGAGTTCAACATGCATATGTGTAGCTGACAATTATCTCGATTGCTTTCAGTAATACTGCCACCACTCCAAGACACGCTTACAAAATGATCCTTGAATGGTGATGTTTTGATATTTTATAACTGAATATGTCCCATAATCCCACTGTCGAGCAGCGCGTTACTTTTCGTGTTGATGTTCGTATGATTAAGAAATATTTTTTCTGGCATTTGATATTAGTGTTCGATTTGGTTTGCATAATGACCTATGCATGAGCATTTAGCTATTCCATAATAACGCCATAGTTGTAATATATGTTCAAATTACATTACCAGGAACCGCACCGTTCTGTTTATTGCATGCTTCACAATGTGGCTGTAACCCGGAGATGTTGTCATAAACTTGATCAATTTATCAATAGTTGCTAAATGATTTCCGGAAGATTATTGCTAACTTTCGATCAAGCTCAAAATGTCACCTTGTAAAAGATAGTGCATCAGTGGTCATCGTCGGTGATTTGCAAAACGAAAACCAACAATCTTCAATGGTTTGTGCGTGTGTGTTTGATATAGTTGTTAAATATATACAGCTGCATATAGTTAGCTATTCTAGGTGGGTCTTCATGATAAGCATTCTGTCTGTTACATCGGTGATTGAAGCCAACAACATATGGGCCTCTAGTATACTACACGGAGGATACAAACCAATAGACCGATTAGGGATACTATCGATGTATGATGATCTACGATACTATAAGTCTACAGCTTAATACTCAATTTAACTTTAAGGTCACAATACAATGAATGCTCTTGCTTAGATAATATATTGTAATTTATCAATATCAATGCTTCACCGTTACAAAATACACTATATATTTGCTCATTCGGCCAATGATGGTCTTCGAAGGCGACCGCAGATACATGTGTACATAAATGTGTATATATTACACCATTGGGTAAAGCGAATTATCGTTATGCGTATATATATGATCATGTTTGCTTTGAAAAAAAGAATAAATATCAGAAGGGGGGGCGGGCGGGTGGGGATGGGCCATGGCTTGAGCTGAGGGTTCTCAATACTTCTTTGGCACACGAATAAGGAATTTTCATTCGTCAGATCAGTGGTCCCCAGTAGAGACAAATTGGTGGCTGGGAGATGAGAGAGGTTTGAAATAGGGTTTAATTAGGCCATTGGAGAGTCACGTTAACTTATAGCTGTGTTGTGGTATTTATATAGTGACAGGTAACTGGACTCATAAATACACTGACACAATAGCATTGATTGGTTAAAAGCTTCATGATATAGTTCTGATGCTAGTGAGCCTATTACAGTGATTAGTTGATAGCTGTGTGATAACATCAATGTAACAAGATGTAGGCTATGATTGGTTCGTATAAGGCCGTGATAGGTTGCGGGGTGTTTCCAGTTCATATTGCTTTTATATATGATTCATTTCATTGCATAGTCTCAGCTCAGTTATTAAAATGGGAGAAAATTCCTTCATTTGAACACGAAAACCAATCAACTATCAGAAGGACACATAAATTAATTCTGTTCTGAAATAGATTGATTCTCTCACTTTCCATGATGCTTTTAATTGTTTACAAGGTAGGCTATACCATCGCATCGAATTCAACGCATACTTTAACGTGGTCTATACGTGACCAAAATTTTGTACTCTTCTTGTTGATTTGATTACAACACAACGTGAAGTGATAATGTCAAAATATCCCAGTTATTGAGATTAATAGAAATCATCTAGCGAATTATGACCTCGCCTTATTTGAAAGACCTTGCACTAAAAATCGATGCAGGTAGGATACACTACACTATCGCTATTATCATCCCATTTTTTTTCTTTTTTTACAAACGGCCTCCCATAGTTAAACCGCCTCTTATGGCCTTCTCAGTTCGCGGCGCATTGACCATGACCGGGGCGAGGCCACTCGGTTTCGACGAGTAAGTATACAGGGAGAGGAAAAAACGCAGCAGAAAGCCTGGCGGGTGAACAACTTGAACCCGACGAAAGACAATGACCACACAGCAGGCCGCAACGACTTGACGCGAAGTTAGAGAACGGTTCAAGGCCACATAGAACCGAAGGAAAAACATTTTAGAAGGAACCTGTCCAAGTCCAATCCCATCTCTTTCATGATTCATGCAATGATAATATCATTTAGGGGAGATTCCACTCAATTAAGAATATAATTTGGTTTGTTTGTTGAAAATATGTTATGATCAGATCTTGCGTAGTTGAGTACAGGCACATTACATGTACGCCTGTCGGCGTAAATTTCTTAATATACTGACCTATACATAATGATCAGTCAGTCATTGAAGGTGATTTACATATTATGTAAGACCGGCCTACATGGAGTTACCTTGATGACTATAAATATGTTTCTTTAATTAATGAATAAATCAAATCTACCTTAAATTCATCGATTAACTTCTACAACATAAGCGACGACGACGACAACAAAAACAATAAGAAATATAATGATTTATATTTGATATCAAAATCAAGTTTAATGTTGTTAAATGCTGAACCATGTTATATACGCAAAATAATCAATATGACCCTACGTCCACAACCCCAAGGACACTGGAATTGATCCCTGGATTTATTCTGTAACAAAGGTCTTAACCTCGTTAGTTAATCTCTGAAACAAAAGACGTAAAGTATAATGACTGAGACAAACATTCTCTCAGTTCATCAACTCTAGCTTAGTAGAGGAAAATGTATCATGAGAAGAAAATAAAATGGCATCACCACCACCTCGGACATTCCTACACAAATGATTTGGGTCGGGGTGGGGGTATGGTGACACCTCCAAACTCCCTTCGTGCTATAATGTGTTTTTTTCCACCCATGTGTGTTGTCTTCGTTTCTATAGAAACATCCCAGTATTTACTTTGACTAAACAGTAAAATATGTTATTGAAATGAAAAAAAAAAAAGAATATTGGAGAAGATGCAGAGAGAGGGCGGGGACGAGAGGGGTCGGGTGGGTCTTAACAAAAAGGATGTTGTTTAAGGTAACCGACAGACTGATAAACTGAAACAAAAGTGGCAGTTTGTTTTTCATTAGCAGGTGCAACATTATGAAGGCACGAAGATCTTCTTAAACGGCTCCATGCTGAAACTATAAGCTGATAGCAGGAAACGACGTAATCATACATTCATATTACTCCACATATACACGTATTTCTGCTAATTTCAGATGTATTGGTGGGTATATGTGGAATGGTGGTGATGGGAGTGTGGATAAGACTGATGCGTGCCTTGACAGATAAAAATGTATTTTATTATTCTTTATAATCAGAGTATAGTTAACTATTAGGAATTTGAAGATCACTATATACAATCACAAAAAGAAAGTTATTTAATTCAATGTTATTTGTTTGGTTATAAAGTCTTAGCAAGGATGCAACAACTACAACTTTAAGCAGAATAGGCTGGTTAAATTATATACTCAAATAAGAAACCTACCTATATATATATATATATATATATATATATATATATATATATATATATATATATATATATATATATATATATATATATATATATTGAGCAATATATATTGAGTTGAGCAATATATATATATATATATTAAATCTTTGGAATACTTCTTTACTGCTTCATGCAGACCTTAGTTTGATTGTTTTATAACCTCAACCAGAACTTTTTCATGTTATTACTTCATATAGACAACATAACACCCTATAGGATGATATTCCACACCAAACTTCTTTGACCAATTTGTTCTTCATTGTAAGCATTCCATCACACGTTTATGTTGCATGAAACTGACCAATAACTGATATGTGTAGACAGTGTAGTAGGCTATGTTGTGTAGTCCAGTCAAATTAAATGATGAACCTCGGCTGTTTGAAGGAGGTTTTTATTTCTCATAAATTGAAAGTGTTTAACAAAGGCCTACAAAATATGCAACTTAACTTTGTGAAAAAGGAAATCCTTGAACTAGTCACTAATGGCCGTTGGCTACCGATATACTCTAATTGTTCTAGAGGTTGATAAAATCTTTGCCGGCTTTGAAAGCAATATCGTTCAATCAAAATCAAATTCATCTTTAGCTTTTTGCGTTATGTACAAACGTTTTCATTCGCGTCAGAAACAGATCGACAAGGGCGACCTCTTTATTGCATCCATTATAGGTACATTATACCTACTGGGCAGCCGCCTGAAATTCTTATTCCTGATAAACCGGTAATTGGGTCAATACTCTGTAAGGATATATGGGTTAGACCTTTAATATATATTTGAAACTCTTCATTATTGGAACAAAGAAAGTCCAAGGCCAAATATACGTATATCTCAGTTATTGGCATGATTAACTGAGGCTGACAAACGGTCAAGTTTTAGTGTTCATACCGAGTCATAAACCTTTACAAAATGTAAGTTTCCACCAAGATGACCTGGGATAATATTATTTGAAGGGCTCAAGGTCATAGCTTAAGGTATAATACTGTTTGACCGAATTTTTTGGTTTTCGGCCTTTTTGTCGTCTAATAGTGATTTTATTTTACGTATATAATAAATATATAGAAAAGTCTAAATATATAGAAAAGTCTAGAAAATGAAATATTTATTATCTAATAGTTTCCAGCTGGTTAGTTGCTTTATAGATTGAGAAGCATCTTCTAAGTCATCTATTTATATGAAAGATGCCCGCAGCATCACAGATAAAATAATCGCTTTCTTAATACATGTTGTGTACGCTTTTAATTGTTGGATGAGGGAGAGCAGTGGTGAAATTATGATTTAGGAAATCGCATCGATGTTTCAACAATTGTTGCTTCCTGTACTCATGACCTGTCCTTTCAGATATCAATGTGGCAACAATGACCAATGACCACGACCTGGTAAAACGAAGGAGACTACTCATGCACAGTGGAGTGTTTTACTTTAAGTCTGTCAGATTTGTCACCAACATTTAACTTTAAGGCATGCTAATGTTGCTAATTGTTGTTGAATAAAACCACTTTCTATGACCCTGGCCGCCGCCACAGTATACAGTATTGGTAGACATTGATGCATTTTAGAGATCTATACACAATTATAAAGATCGGTTAGGTATTAAAAAGGTTTGATAGTAAAGAGGTCTGTTTGGAACTTGAAGTTTGAGCTTGTGTAACCAGTGTTTGAATGTCTAACTTATATTTATGCTTATGACCTTCAACGTACTGCTGTATACGTGCGTGAAAATGGACAGTGCAACATGGTAAATTTCCTGGGTTCAAAAGTTCTATTTTCCATAACTGGAAATCTCAGTGATCTTAATTTCCTTTGTTAAGTTGATGTAACGAGATATAATATAGTAGACATAACGCCTTTATCACGTGCTTACAAAACGCCTTTATCACGTGCTAGGGGAACTACAGCATCCTATGGGAACTACAACATCCTTTGGGAACTACAACATCCTAGGGGAACTACGACATCCTAGGGGACTACGACTTTCTAGGGGAACTATACGACATCCTCGGGGAACTACAATATCCTATGGGAACTACGGCATCCTAGGGGAACTACGACATCCCATACTCAACTTTTAAACTAGGGTATCTCCCATAACGCATGGAGGAATGTTCTTGGTGCTTGGAGCATAGAAGCTTTAAATGATAATTAAGTTGGTGTTTGCTGTTAAGCCAAAATGAATTGTATCTACATGAGTTATACATAATGCTATAATCACGGAAAATGACACGTAAAATGATCTAACTCTCTGAGCCCTCTTTGATCTTCTGCACTGTTGACATTTCACGATCTTTCGAAAGGATCATTTGGTTGGTGGGGTGGGGTGGGGTGGGGGTCATGTTTGGGTGTGATGTTGGCCACCATCTCTGTAAGATGACGACATACAAAAGACATCATGGCCGGTGATATTGGCCTAAAATGTAGCCACCCATATTGCCAACGACATACCGAAGAATGGTGATTGCTTCCCAGTCCTCTTCCAAAAAGTTGATGTAGCCCCGCCACTCGCCCGGCCTACCCCCCTTTACGTGACTACGTGTCTCAATGGAAAGTTGTACTTGATTGAAGTTAGTTTGAACTGTTTACTATTTTTTCCACACCGTGTTCCATTAGTGGATCTTTTGATACAGTGTGTTCTTTTGCAGTTACTAAACTCACACAGTGTTAGCTTAAGACGCGATTTTAAAACAACATAGTCAAAAGACAAAGAGCATTTACCTTTATAATCATCTCGTCACGAGGTTTACCCTTCTGTCTCCACAATGTCCTGTTTTTACCTTGGGCAGAAACTAACTCCCGAATCGATAAGCAAACAAGAGATTTTGACCTCGCCTCTCTCGGCGCCATATTTCTTATTGTGCTTCACCTTGAATTGTTATTCAAGGTGACGTAATCATATGCCTCTCTTTGGGGATCTACCCTAACAGAACCTTGCAAAGTGAAATTGAACTTGGACGGCTTGGCGCGAAGCTGCAGGCTAGACCTTGGTTGTTTCTAACGGAGGGAACATTGGCCTTCAAAACACACACACACACACACAATTGTATACATTGGTCAGATTGACATGGAGTATGAAAACAAAGAACCACACACTGTTCAATGAATACATATTAACTCATTTGATGTTTATTTATGAACCTAAACCAATATGGAGAATGAACAATAACAAATGAATATGGATGTTTTTAAACATATAGTAATGAGTTTATTAATCGATGCGTCACCATGACGTATAACTATATTGGTACTTACTATTAATTATAAGTCGTAATCGAATTCTACACATGAATATTTTATTACAAATATGTGTACACATTATATAAACAGGCTCCTTACTATATCTAAGTTTTGAAAACTTTTAAGATTAACGCAGATTCTGCCCATACAGCTGATTCATAGCATTGGTCGCAATGGATTCCAGTACGATATCCACTTAGTCATTAGCATATAAGTATATGTGGGTGTGTGGGCGGGAACGGAGGAGGAGCGGGAGGGGGAGGGGTTGGGTGAGATATAAATGGCTTACGAAAGGGCATGCAGGCGTTGGCTTGGAGTTACTAATAATACGGTATTTTATGATATAACATAACATAATTATCACAAACAAGGAAAAGGTACTAATTTGCTTGTAGCTTCTATAGATCCAACAACCTATCAAATACCATGAACGACGACGGAGGCTGGTGGGTGGGAATGGGTGCGGTGGGTGGGTGGGGCAGGTGGGGGTGGGGAAGTTCCTCTTTGAATATATAAAGATTTAACCCATTTCATGTCCTAGGAACATGATTTTATATCCAAAACTTAATAATACGGATCCTAAAGATGAAGAACGAAGACATGGAAAGGACATAGTTGAATATAAGCCATCGACTGGAAAATACGAATGGCATCGTCGCAAACAAACACAGATCTATAAGAGCCCCTTCTGTTTATGAACAATGACCTTCAGTTCCCCCTTGTTTTAATTGCCGCCGAAAAGAAAGAACAAATCTTGTAATTCAAGGTTAAATGTTTTGCCTCCTCTGATGAACACTTACCGAATTGGTAAACAACTTTATACAGTTTCGTCGTTGGAGAAAATATTTATGACCTCGCCTGAAAGCAAAGTACAAAAAAGGGGGGTGGGGGAGAAAACGCTCGCAGTGGAACATATACTTAATGTTAATATCTCTGGAATTGTCAGTTGAGTACTTTCGTTTGATCATTATCAAGTCACGTTTTCTGAATGGTTGACGACTTTGAGCAAGTCCAACGTGTCAAAGGTCAGTAGTCAAATAAACAATATCAGTCACCTAAAAGTACGTGTACAGATCGTTCGCCTTCAAGGTGAAGTATTTCCGAGAAGGCAAACGCTCACAGTATGATATTACAGAATGAATTAGGCTTTCCGAATTGAAAATCATAAATTATTTATAACGCACTGTATATCGATTTATCCATCTGGAAGCACTTAATTTTTTTTATTATTTTATTACTTTTCATATCTCTTAATGTGAATTATCTATTAGTCTGCATGATCCTGCCAAGAAATAAACTGGTCAATTAAAGCTACAATTGGTTCAATCGTTTTGCCGAGAAATCGTAAAATATACCACTAAGTGTGTGAGATATTGAATTGGATTTAGGATATAAGAGCTTCAGTCCTGATATGTTCCATGGATAGACCACGGTGCTGTTCCCTGGAGAGATTACCTGCAGTGTAACATACATTTCATCAAATCAGCCTATAAAGAAACAACACAAATATCCAACAATGATATACAAAGACATTTTCGGTCTAAAATAACATGTTTACAATACTTTACAAGTTTTTTCAAGGACAAATGGTGTCGAAGTTTTCCTTCCAAATGGGGTGTCCTGTTGTGCATGTACCTATGAAATAAAAAGACGAATTTTGACAGGGTTGTTATCATTTCTAAAACAGTGCATTAACATTAACAATTAGGGCAGAGTAGGGGAACTGACGGCCTCGTTAAAATATGACTTTAAAGGAGCACTCCCGACTTTTTGCAGATTTCGAAGATGAATAAAGCGAAAGTCACAGTATGAACATATATATAACAGAGCGGACACGCATTCAAAGTTTCCATTTTGCAGGACTCTGACGTATCGAAACATGAAAGTCATGGAGTTAACAATATGCTAATTCGACAGTACATTCATATGTGAAAGGCAAATGCCTTTGAACATATTAACACGTCTTCAAATGTTCAATTCATTATAAGTTGAAGCGTACTGTAACGAGTGACTGTCATTGTCTAATAAGTAGGCTATTCAGAGGCTTTATCAGTGCCCCCCTCGTCCCCTTTAGCCCCCTATCCCGCAAGCGGAAAACAAAAGTATGTCTCAAGTCGATGCCAAGTTGGTCTCAAAACTGAAGCCCAACTCATCGTGATCTTACACCCATGAACATAAGATAGAGTATGAAACAAAAATGAAGAAGAAGACAAGAAATAGTTCTCTCTGTTCCTTCTTCCTTATCATCTTCCAGATCATTTTTGGAAAATATTATGCTAACAATATACTATTTCCTCCGGGGTTTTACCCTTGTAACCTCACAGTAGCTTTGTAATACAATCCACTGAAATTGAATCCCTCTCAGAAATGTATTTCTGTGCTATCAAATGGATTCAGGGACCCCCCCCCCCCCAAGTCCCTATAGGATGTCAAGTAGGGTTTGGAGTAACTTCCAAAGAATCGTAAATTCTCTTTCTGACATGTGTTTCTGAGAGAAAAAGAAATATCAGAAACTGCTTTAAACTTCGGGGGCTTCACCCACTATAGACCCCCCAACCAGGGCTTGAAATACGTTCCAGAGAAATTGACTTTCTCTCTCCCCACCTCTCTCTCTCTCTCTAATATGTATTATATGGACTAAACTCGCTTCGGGAGATCAAGCAATAGCTAAGAACATTGCAGCTTCCGGGACCGTTTCCCCGTGGTATCCCACATGAGCCCTGAGTACTTATAAATACTAAAAAGTGAATGTATACGCCCCTGTGTGTTTTACAAACTAGTTTGTACAAACCAAAAGAAACCATTGTAGATTATTACGGTATACTAATTCATGTGATATACCATTACAATTAGCTTCATAACGCTAGCTACACGACCCAAAACAGGAAATCAGTTTTATTTAAACTTGATTCAAGTCGTTCAATGTTGGAGTTATATATTAGTACATAACGTTACAGATAAACTCAACCTATAGGCTGAATAACGGCAAGGACATGGCCTTCGTAACATGATTTTAGTGGGCGAACAGATACGAGAAGCGATAGCCTTGTACCACGTGACCTTCATATTTCGATGCTAAAAAATAAAAATAAAAACGACCCAAAGAAAAACAGATTAGAAATTTTCGCAAATTTTTCTTTTTATGCCGCTGTTTTCGACATTGACCTCAAACTACGGTAATAATCCCACATAAAATTTGACGAAAAGAAGGTTGTAAGTGGCGAGAAAAAGTAGTATGAGAAACAAGTCGATAAACCAAGGCCGTAAAATATTGACAGGATAGATCAAGTCATCGGCACGGAAAGGAATGATTAAAATTGTTTATTTAACAATCTCCAAATTGAGACGCAAAAAAACTTTGTCACATATCCCAAGCTTAAGGCGGTAACTTATAGTCAAGGCCACCAGGTATATCAGTCATACGTGCATTTCATCATGATCACCGGTTTTTTTTATTTTTTAAGTGATTCCTTGAATTTAATCGTGAAAAGCACCAGACAATTATATATCTTCTGATAAATGATAAAAAAAAAGTTCATTCTGGTGTGAAATGTTACGACCTTTCGTCGATTCGAATAAAAAACGGAGGGAGAAATAAATAAAAGAAAATAGATTGAAGGCTGAAAGCCTAAGTTTTATAAAAGTATTAGTATAAAGAACATCCCGAAATACGAATGTTGAATAATGATTGAAATTAATGTAAAACATTCAATCTTCGGGTTGAGTGCATCTTATACCGTAACCTCGGGATTTCCGTCATGGCACGTTCGGTAGTGGTTACATAGGGTATTACAAGCTCATGCAGAGAACGTGCGAGACAAAGGAAGATACAGGTGCCTTATATATACTTAGAACGAACCAAATCACAAATTCATTTTCATTTTCAAAGGTATGCTGTATTGGCCCCAAATATGGTCACCTTTGGCCAAACTTCTTAAACTGTATTTATTACAACCTTCGAGGAAATTTGCCTCACTGGGACATTCAATCATCTTGTGCATGTGTTCCTTGGAAATAGTCTGAGACAATTTGGAGAGTAAAGACCTCCAGGAAAGTACTTTTTGAAAACTTCTAGCAATTATAGCGTGCTATAACTTAGGGCCTCTACTGACTACCTTTAAGACCGCTACACACGTCATCAAGTTATGTCAGTATCGGGAAAATTGAAATCTTTAATTTTTAGTAAACATTTAAACTTACCGTTTTTGTGTAGTGTTTGGATTACAGGTTTGAATGAGACCAGTAGGCATAATTATAAGAAGCAGTTAAAGAAAATCAAATTTCTCTTTAGGTCTTTTTTTATTTACCCTTTTCGTCCTTTATTAGGTTACAAAAAACAAAAAAACTGGTTCGCATGTAGTTTAACACACAAACGAAAATCATATTTTTTAGTGGAAATTTTTTGGGCACTCAATACTAACGTTACCACTGGCACACCATGTCAGGATTTTACTGATGACACGGTCAGAAATAAACTATAGTGAAAACAACGATAGTATATTGTACCTATGGGGCATGTTGAACCGGGGAAAAGTTAATTGTTTAAAATAATTGCTGTGAATATCTTACCCAACTGTAGGATTGAAAACTATATACATTCTAAAGAAAACTTTTATAGAGGATATATGGGCTCTTAACTTAATCGCTTTTTTTTTATGAAGATATATGGCAGCAGTAAAATATTCGTAGGTTACCGCCGTCATGGCAACTTTTGGCAAGTATAATTTATTTGTACGCATAAGTAGACCCTTCAAAGCAGCAAAACTAAAACAACAACAAAAAAACAAAAAAAAGCAAATAGACAAAAAGACAATACACACATAAGAAACTGGGGAATACAAACATACATATCACCGTTTCCAAATGTTACTCAAGTTTCATGGTTGTGAAGTTTGTGAAAAGAAAGGGAAACTTCTAGAAAAAGGAAATCATGTGACTTCGTCATCGTCAACGTCATTATCACGTTTACCACGGCCGTTATCCTTGTGGGTATGAGTGGCACAACACCAAGAAAAGCATTATCAGTACAGAACTGTAAACCAGTGTCATCATATATATATATATATATATATATATATATATATATATATATATATATATATATATATATATATATATATATATATATATATATATATATATATATATATATATATATATATATATATATATATATATATATTATATTGACATTTTTCATATTCAGAAATTGATCTATAACTGTCAAATGCGCTCTTGCAATATGCTAGCATCTATACATCCTTTGTCCCAAGGCTAAGTATGTACTTACGTGTCATTGTTAAAATCATAAACTCGCGATTTTCGTTTTTTTTTTTTAAATTCTTTCTTGGCTTCTTATATTTTTTGTCTGATAAGAAGTAAATCTGTATGCACGTGTACTTTTGATCAAGTATAGAAACATATAGTAAAATCTATAAGTGAATGATGCATGGCTATCCATTGTCTTGAGCACCCTTCCAGGTGGATATGCGCGCGTTATAGATCACCATTATTATTATTATGATTATTATTATTATTGTCACGCCACCCCGAGGTTAATCGGCACAACTTAGAATTAAGTAGCAGCTTACCTTCGAATCGAAGTTAGAGTACCCTTCAACTTGATATTTGAAACGTCAAGCATGACATATTGAAACTTTTCTAACTAATATTCAATGCCATGCAAGGTCTCATATTAAGTGCGGACCTTGAATTTAAGTCAATGTCACATGACGCTGTCACGTGTTTTAAAACACTGGAAATAATTGTGAGCCTGATCACACACGCTTTACTTAATGTCAGTGAAATATGGCTTCTTATAAGTGTATTATGTTTTGATTTAATAAAAAAAGGTTTTTGAAAATTCTTTGAAGTTAACGACTCATAGTAACAGACAAACATACTTTGAGAAGAGGTGTGAATACCGGGTAGCTTATAAGATGGAAGGAGGTGGACTGGATTTGAAACGAACTACCTTTAAGAATTATAATAGAAGCAATTTTGGGAATAATGTACCAGTATATTCGTGTATAATTCAAGTATCAAATCACTGATTTGCCGTGTGTACAAACCTTCCTTTGAATATAGACTTAGCTAAACGACCATCTTGGGCATTCAAGTCCCCACCCCTCGCATTCCTCTTCCTTCCTTGGTAAGTGACATTATAAAGAATCTTCATATACCTCTCCATTCCTTTCGTTTCATTGCTCTTTAGGAAAGGAATCACAATATGAGGATTGTATATTCCCGGAGTAGGCTATCGCTTCTTAGTTAATGTTAACTATTTTTGGATACCATGGCAGGCAGAATATAGAGTCGCCGAGTCATTGCAAGCAGGCCCGGATTAAGTGTTTCGTAGGCCCTATAGGAACTAGGCCTGTCCCGGAACTTAGGCTTGAAAGTAAAATTCCTCGAAACTATCTCCGGGAAGCGTTACCATGCGTTGGTGCGTAGTACCGTAAGAAAGAATTGTTTTGGCTAAAACTACCTCCTAGATTGCTGGAAATGACACTTCTCAGGTCTTGCAAAGATGTAGAAAAAGATATATATGGATATATAAAAGTTTCTTGGCACTTTGTAACAACTATAATGGAACCACCCATGGGTTGAGTTATGGGGACTTTGTAGGAGTGATACTGCCCAATTCTTATAGTTAAAAGAAGCAAGAATAAAATTATATTGTATACTCCAGTTTACACGCTCTGTGGTTTGTTCGTAGGCCCCAATTTTCTTCATAGCCCCACCCCTCCCATTTACTACGTAGGCCCTAGGTACAGTGCCCTACTCTGCCTATTGGATAATCCGGGGTCTGGTTTAAAGTGATTTTACTGACCTCATTCGAGTCCTCATCTTCCGTTACTGTGTTATTTCTATGAGGAAAAAGTCCACGAACTTGTTTGTCACTTAACTGTTCAAATGAACCGGTGCTGTGGCCGAGTGTGTAAAGGCGGTTACATTTGAAGCAATGAGGCTTAGCAATCGGGAGGTTCCGGGTTCGATACCTGGCCGGGTCGTAGTAAGGTGGGGTTTCATCCAAGAGCAATCTACGGTTTTCCATCTGAAATGACTTTCTAAATTGAAAATATTCCAAATTTGAGTTTAAAAAAATGTTGAATTGGAGGCCACCCGACGTGTCAGTTATAATCTAATATTGTATGATTTGCTGGGGTGGTAATGTGACTGCTTATGATAAGAGTCGCATTGATTCTGTTATCAGACAGGCTAACCGTATTCTGGGTGGGGACCAGCTCACAATGGAGTGTATGTATCATAATGTTATAGAGTCTAAGCTCGACGCCATCCTTGCCGACGAGAATCACCCACTGTTTCTTAATCTCAGCAGTGCAATAATCTCTCGGAGTGGGCGGATGAGGCTTCCGAGTGCAGTAACAAATCGACACAAATCTTCCTTTATCCCTCAGTGCATTAAGCTCTTTAATTTTCGTTTCAATCGTTAGTTGCCTGCTTTATCTTCCCGTTCTTGCCATCCATACGGGTGTTCATTTGTTATATTTCACGCCTTTATACTTTTATACTTAATTCTCTGATACTCTTATGTTTGCCATTCTTATGTCTTTTTACTCTTTATCATCTTGTATTTGTCTTATTTGTACATATCTATTCGGGTGTTACATTTGTTTTATCATCACGCCTTTAAACTTTTATACTTTAATTCTCTGATACTCTCATGTTTGTCATTCTTATATCTTTTTACTCTTTATCATCTTGTATTTGTCTTATATGTACATATGCGAGCTTGTATTTTCCCTTTTGGGATGAAATAAAGTTTTACTTACCTACTTACTTACTTATAATCTATGAGCCCTTGCGGGTTTTCCCACATTTGTGGTAGGTTAAGCGTCGCAAAAATAACTGATTGTTATTATTATTATTACTTTATTATTATTATTTAGTGACTCAGTCACGACCACACCGAACCTTATCGTAATGCGTTTGACATTGTTGATATCATTGTGTAGAACCATGGAGCTAGCTCCATGGTAGAACACTGTTGCGCTAGCGTATTAATATAGATGGATGTTAAAACAAATAGAGGGGCTAATCGATCATAGCGGGATATCTTTCAGCTAGAGTGCGTCAGAACCAGTCCATTATCAATATTGTAACGTCACCGGGTTTTGGTTTTCTTCTACCAAAAAGGGGGGTGGGGAGTGATGTTAAAATAAATGGACCACACTCGGTAGGAAATGATGGCGACGAAAACATGATTCTGCAGCAGTTACATGTAGTTGTCTATACTGCGGTAACCCTAACACTAGTACACTACATAATTATCATTTGACAGTATTCGATTCTGTCGCCGATCCAATTCCAGCTCAACAACTCGAAATTTAAACTAAAGTTGACATAAATGTATAACTTGAAAGAAAACTGGACTAGTCAAATCTATAGCGAATTTTATTTAAATGGTATTCTGTCTTCTGACATTATCTCCAAAATTACCAAATTCCTTCCTGTTTTTGCAGCAGATCACACGACAGATCACAAAACCAATACAAAATCGTTCTATGTTTGCTAATGATCAAATACATTGAAGGTAAGTCGAATAATTATGCATGAGTCGAACTTCCTAACACCTACACAAGCACGAATTTGTTGACATTTTTGTAACACTATACCTTGTAAATCATTCCTGTCTAACTGTACCCGTCAATACCATTTCCGAACCAAGGACTTTCTTTTCATCCGTGTATATTATCTCCGCCATTTTTGGTGCTTATTCAGTAACTTCGTACGAATTAGAACCGAGTATAGGACATGTGATCACTGTTAATACATCAACCACCGAAGGTGTATCCTATCATAGAAACTCACAAAATGGTCACCTTTATTAAAACATCAATCAATGTTTCGTTCTATTTCAAATATTTAACTTTTGTGTAATTGTTCCGTAGGATAATTTATTACGGAGGTTTAAAGATTCCACGACTGAAAAACGTCTCTGATACTGTTACCGTGGCTAATATTCTCACAAACATTGCACAATGAAACAATTACAAGTTCCGTAGACAGTACTGTTACAGACAGTGCATATTTAAATGATTACAAATTACTAATTTAAACGTCAGGCCCTCTTATACTTTTACGTCAGGTTCTCTTCCTTTTGCACAAATTACTTATTTAACAACGAAGTAACTTTTCGATAAAGGACGTACAGTACCAGATGAGAGTCAGAAAGGAACAAAAGCAGCAATGCTGCAGAGGCTCAGCTAAGCGTCTTTTGAAATTTGTTATGATTGGTAACATTTATGAGCAGGTTATCCATTTGTTTGTGCGAGAAATATAAGACATAGGCGGGATAAAGATGTCATTTCCTTTCCTCCCACGTCCTTTGCTCTTGCCTTATGATCCTTCTTAGCAGACATAGTTTGTTACATTGTTAGGAAGTTGTAAACTTTTTTTTGCAAAAATAAAATACATCAAGATAAATTTACTTTTTATTTTTTATTAAAATGAACAATGATAATAGATTGAAATAAACTTAAAAAAGTCAAAAAGCTGTAATTACTGCTAAGTTGTGTTCTTGAATATTTAAAATGCAGAGCTGCCTTCGTAGTATATTTTCATGAGGTATATCAAGTTTTCCTTATAGAATTTCTGTCTCATATCATATCTATATATATCTGCTTGATTAAACATAGCCCAACCCCAAGCTAAATTTGTAATCCAATCAGATAATACTCTCATAACCGATGATGCAAAACCACCAGTCTGAAGGAGTATCATTTTCTACATTTGCAGAAAATGACTTCTCGTGACCTCAAATGACCTTCATATTGATAAAATATGATCGCATGTATGGAAACATACCTCACACAAACCACTCACTATTTCAGCCATATCGATCATTGCATATCAGCTGTGGCCTACGTTTCATCATAACTGAAAAATATACAGAGGGCCCTGTTATGGGCCCTCGAATAACGGCAAAATGTTTTTCCTGAACAACTTTAGTTCACCACCATCCAAACGTTATATCCATAGCATTTCAGCTAATTTGTACAATAGCTCTAATAGGAGAAGCATTTTTTACGTTTTCAGAAAATGACCTCTCGTGACCTCGAATTTATAAAATATGATCGCATGTATGAAAACTTAAAGCCCCTCACGAATTTTCAGCCAAATCGATTTGAAAACATGGTCGAAAAAAGTGACAGAAAGCCGGCAAACTCACGCGATAGCTATACCTCAGCTGAAAGCTTGCAGTTGGGTTAAAAAAGAAAAAAAGAAAAGAAAAAAGGTATGGCACGTATTTGCTTCCGTCTGTCAAGGTGCTAAACTAAATGCATGTTACAAGCAGCGTTGTGCGCAATCACGAAATACGAGAATTGCAATGGGAAGTTACCTTGCCTTGCGCGAGGTCGCTACGGAATCGATGCTTCGTGCCCTTCTACGGAAGCGAGAAGCGGGATGATCTTTCGTCTATTAATTGTTATGGTCGTGTTTGCATCATGTTTTAGAGGACTTCATTAGCCCACTTCTTCCTACAGGCAAGATAGAGACGTGCCGCATACAGACGTAATATCCACGGCAACAAATATGCTCACGTGACATGCTAAAGTGATTGAACTCACCAATCAACAATGCATCATGTAACTTTGCACGTACAGATGTGTACATACACAAGTAGTACATAAAGAAATACACATACACTGACTTTTCTGTGTGGACAAAACTATGGTAATAGTGTATTGAAATTAACAGGATTACATTATGAAATGAATGAATGCGAATGAATGGTTGAATGAATGAATGATTAAATGATTGAATGAATGAATGAATGAGTGAGTGAATGAATGAATGACCGAATGCATGAATGCATGAATGAATGGATGGATGAATGAATGAATGAATGAATGAATGAATGAATGAATGAATGAATGAAAGAAAGAATGAATGAATATAACATTGGAGAACATTAGCAAATACTGCCATGAGTACAGGCTCTATTTCTGTGCCAACTTTAAGTTTTGAGAATTCAGACCCTTTAACAATAAGGATCATAATTTAAAGTGTCTGGCCGACTATTTAATATTTAGCCCAATACACAGACCATTAGGTCACTTCCTCAGATGTAACTATACCTACTCTACCTACCTACTCTTTGAAACAGTCATATTTCACTGCCATGGGGAAAACTATAACCATACCATTAACATCGAATCCAATAACTTGTTTTGTGATTGTATATAGTGATCTTCAATTCCTAATATTTAACTAATCTTGTCATAAAGAATAATAAAAATATTTTTTTTTCTTTCAAGGTACCCCACCCGTCTGTCGTTTCCGCACCCCTCACCATCGCACACACCCGCCATTATAGGCATATACTTCTGCAGTTCGCAGTTATTTGTATATATGAAGTAGTCATGATAAATCGTTCCATTCTAGTAAGCTTACTATGAGCACGGAGCCGTTACTAAGAAGATCTCCATGTCTTCTTTAGAACATAAGAAGTCTTTCTCCCTTCGCGTACTGATAATCGAAATAGATTCCATGAAATCATATTTCAAGCAAATTATTCATTTCTTTTTACATGTGTAGCCTACATTGTATAAATAATTGAATGGGCCAAAATCAGCCTCGCATCTGACCGTGTTAGTCGAAGGCTAGCAACCCGTTAGCACTTTTGACTGAGTCAGCTTTGGTCATCTCGTGGACAAGGTTAAAATCTGCAAATCCAAGGCTTTCCTGGAAGTTCAAAGTTCTTTGTGCTAGTGGATTTTCTCCTCAGTTGTAATTGATTGACTGGTCAAGGTTGATTTTCAACAATTTCTTCAGTTTGCAGCGAGCCTATTAGAGAGGGAGAATGTTAATTTCAGGTAGGTCTACTTGGAAGAAGTGATATAGTAACTGCGAAAATCAGACCGTGCACAGCGTATGTTCATATATATATATATATAAATATATATATATATATATATATATATATATATATATTTATATATATATATATGCGTGTGTATGTGTGTTTCTACGTGTCTTTTTAACTGAACACTTTGACACACAAACATACACATCCACGTTGATCGAAATTTAATATTTTCAGACAAAAACATGTATATACCCAATTATTCTCATACAAAAAAAAAAAGCCATTGTATTATTTCATGACAGACATTTACACAATTTTCAATCACTATTTATGTTTTACCTTGATTTAAGCATGCACAGTTGCACAGAACTAATCAAAGTCAAATACAAAGCCAAAAACAAAGAACACACTGATTATTTTGAACAATAAAGCAGAATGTATCAACGGTAAGTCTTCGTTTGTATTTTTTTTTTTTTTTTGGACGGTTTTATTCAAACTTTCATGTTCCCACCATCTGTATAATAACCCCCTTGACTGTAAGAGAGAACCTACCATGAGAGCTGTAGTGACTCACTGAAACGCTTCCGATGTAGCGAGTTGCCACCTCCGCTTGAGTCCCATGTTCAAGGGCGACTTAACGTCCTTGGCTAATCCAAGGCACTCTATAATGCAGTAAACAACTAAAAGGTCACGTCCTTCCCTGCCTTAAATGGCATTGATAACGACGACGACTGTGTTCTGAACTTTTTTAAGAGAGATACTCGGTGACTAAAAAAAAATAAAAAAAATAGAGAATGAAATCATATACATGAAATGGTATTATCACACATCCCGTTGGGAAATTTCAAAGTTAGGATTATATATAGTTGTGGCGTTGGGTATAAAGTCGGACCATTGGAGATGTCATTTATATACCTGGTCAAAAAGTCTTGCAAATCAATTCTTATATTCATACTTAGCTTAATTGATTGAAATTCAAGAAAGCAACTTACCAGGCTCGGATCTGACCGAATGTAGCGTCGAAAGAGAGAAGAGAGACCAATTCATCTGTTTGACGCAGTCAAGTGTCCAGTACATAAATTAAAATAATATGCATTCCACTACCAGCCCTATATGGGCATGTATGCAGTCACATAATATTTTAACTTTGCCGGGAACGGAAATGGATCTCAGAGATCGGTTTTGGACATCAAAATGTTCTTGTCGATTTGTCCGTAAACGATGACGCATTTTAGCTTTTAAATGGTTATTATCAGATTTCAAGGAATTTTTCAAAATATGTGTTTTTGCGAAAAGGATGTGTAAGATTATGAAAAGACCTTGTTTAGTGTGATTGCTATGATGACATTTACTAGGCTGCAGCTGTCGGATATATGCTTCAAATTTTCAAAAATTAATATATATGCTAATTGCACCCTATACTGTCTTCTCATTAGCTGGTGGAACTAATTGTCCACTAATCGTACCTATTTAGGAGAGAAGCAATTGTTTATGGTCTGATAGTTTACTTGAGTAAGTCTGGGACCGAAAGAAGAGGAACGGTTGGTTTAATATATCACAAGCATTTATTGAGAGAAACCCCTACAATTAAATATGAATGGGATTGTGAATCAGTAGACAAACGTTCCAATTTGTGAGTCTTCAGTGGTTCCTACCCCCTCCCCGTCCCGGCCCCGATCCCACCCGGCCCCCTCGCCCATTCCCTCACACATATCATGCATGTATCATGTTCATGCGTAATTCCATATTAGCTTAGCATTCAATATTTCAAGACTTCCTGTACAATCGGCATGATCTGTGGCGTCATATAGGCTACCTTGGTACGCGGTACAAAGAGTTCACAGAATTTCCTTTTGAACTGTTTTCTTTCGTTTAGTACAAATGTGCAGTAGATCAGAAGAACAATTTTGAATAAAGCGGCCATTTGTTACCATATACAAAATATAACCTGCTTCTTTCTGGTCACTGCCTATTGTTTCTACTATGTTCATGATTAGTCAATGTTTGAATTAACTTGTCGGTTCCATCTGTCTGTTTTTAACCTGTTTTCAAATTTAGTCTTAATAAGCCTCCTAAGACTGAAGATCCTGCTATGACGAAAACGTCAGCTCACCATTTTCTTAACTAATGTTAAAAGGATGTTTTTTCATCGGTAATTATACGACTGTAGTATCCCCAAGGCCCTAGATGTTGGTTTAAATTATGGGCTTCTAAGTTCAACCGAACTGGAGTAAGTTTGATCCCAGTATGAAATTCTATGGTGGGCCTAGGATGCCATAAGTGCTGAAGTCGACAATAGGCCTATGTCAAATCTACTTATTGACATACATTTGAGATACTTCGATATATGTCAATTTCAGGACTCGTGGCACACTAGACGTCGATTTTCATCCAATCAGAGCACGAGAAACTTACATATGTCAACTTTTTAATTCGATCGACATATGTCGATATCAGGACTTTTGGCACACTTGGCGCACCATAGTAGTCCGGGTAATACTATTACGAATTCAGTATGGAGTACGGAACCTGTGTCCTTCATTTTGAAATGTTCACTAACCAAAGGAAAGGAAAGGAAAAGGGGAAAGAAGTTCCCGGCAAAGCGACAAAATTTAAGTCAAGGTGATTCTATACGGATGACCTTTCACTCAGGCGGTGGGGTATTGTTATGAATAACGAGAACAAGGTTACGTTAGATGAGTTGGCTTAAGAACAAGTTCATTGCTACCGCAGTTCAAGGATGTGAATTTCGGCGCGCTGAGATATCTGCTCACGGATCTTAATCATGCCTATGATTTATTACTTAAAAGAACACCTTTAGACACAATACGTCGTACATTTACATTAATATAGGCCTCGGGGGAATCATAAAACATACTGTATCGAGTATATCATAGTTGTAATGACCTGACGTGTTGAACAACATTGTCAAAACTATATGTATTATAATCCAACATCACGTGACAATTGATTAACAGCTCATACATGTTCAGGCATTCATATGACTTGTTGCTGTTGCGAAAGCAAACATAGTAACAATAAATTGAGTGCAGTCTTATACTTAGAGTCGAATTTCTCTCTCTTTAGTTACAAACGTTGAAACATAGAGAGTATCGTTTGTCATTAAGCTAGGTTCCCGGTGTAGTTCTGTTTCTGAGGAGCAGGTCCGTTCTTGGGATGGGGATGGGGAGGGCGATGGGTGGGGGAGGGGGGGGGGGTTGTTCTCCTACGCTCTATGCTCAAATGTCTACAGTTTCCTGGTTAGACAATGGTGTTTCGTACTGCTCTAACTGCGTGAAAAGTCACAAACCAACTTGATACGGTTGTAAAATATGCACCATTTTCCTTCTGCGCACCCTAAATTATACACATGTAGACACCCCTACCCCCTACCTCCTGATCGGTGTTCAATAACCAAACAATTCCACATCTTCAACAAACGCACGACCCCCATAGAAAATCCGATGTACGGGCCTTAGTATCTTAGCCAAAAAGCAGCCTTCACTCGCCTTTTATGGAAAACCTTCCATTTTGGATTGTGTAATATCTTAGATGATAAATTAACCTATATCCTATTGGACGGTTTCTCTCCGTTATTGATTATCATACATAGTATTCATATCATTTTTGATATGAAAGCTCTCTAGCTGTTCTAAGATACATAAGTTGACCATTTAGCAAAGTCCTCTCGGCGTAACCTTTTATGACCCCATCAATACCCCCCTTCATGCCTCTTTCAAGGAGCCACTTGATGGTCATTGCAGATGACGTGTTTTCTTGCACCCCTCATATATTACGTTAGCTCTGTTCTCCAAGTCTGTCGAGAATGAACATTTAATAATATGTTCCTATGTCTGTCCTTGTATACGCTGCTATAAAGAACAATCAGATCAATTTTGTTTCAATATTTTATCCCCCATCTTGCCCCTTGTATGATTCAACACTGCTGCGATGGGAAACTGTTGACACTGAGACAAAAAAAAAGGTGAACATTCTGTCCTCAAAAGTTTATAATCAAGATTTACAATCCAGCAACTCACTGCTCGTGGCTTTCATACAATTTAATTAAAAGGTTGAAATAAGGTACGCCAATCGAAACACATGGTAAAAACAAAAACAACTTGAAAATGCATTTCATTATTCTGTGTGCGATTATGGTAATTACGAAACCAAAATTAAAGCTTTCACAATTCATACTGTTACTGTCAGACACAGTGACATAAATCAATTCACGGTACTACTCATATTTCATATTTTCACGCGCGTAGTTTCCACGCATGCGCATCTATTGATTTTCCGCGCGTCTCCATTTTAAATGAGAGTTCGCCGCCGTAATGGCAGTTGTGCATCTCAGAGCAGAGAGCAAAAACATAAGATATATATAGTGGCACTGGCCTTGATCTGATTTCGAGGGAATATTTCTTTTTGAGTTTAACCAGATATAAAGAGCAATGCCTTTACATTCCCTGATCAGTAACCGAACCGTTTCAAGGACAACACATTGAGTCTTTGTCCAGAATCGTATAAATGAACGAAATCTCTGCTAATGTATCACCTCTCAGTTAAAGAAACGAAATCACAATTAGGTCAAGCATCACTCGAAGGTATAATGCATTTTGGAGGGTGTATGGAATTTGTTATATAACACACTGCTACCAGGAACTGAAAAGGTCATAGGGTACATGTACGGTTCTAGAGTGGGGTTCCAATCTGGTTAGATTTGAAACGAATTATCGATCTGGAATTTATTACGTCGTCTATGTCTCTAACTCTATTGTTTTACTTTGGTTTTGCAAACTTAGCAGATAGGTCCAACCCAGATCAGTAAGTATTGAAATGATATGGTGACTGAACCGAAATCATTTGAATAACGAGCTTTGTATTTCGAGACAATGGCAAAAAGAAATTAAAAACGAAAAATATGTAGGAGAGGACCTCTAAAGGTTTTGGTACAGAAGAATGTATTATTCCTTCTGCTTCTAAGTTGCTCTGAGTGTTTCTCGATCGCAAAGGTGTACACATACATCAACACTTCCCTTATTAGTTAGTTGTAAGCGTATTGTTTTTATGCAGAACATGACAATGTCAGCAAGTTGGGGTGGAGATTTACCACCCCCCTCCACCCCTCCCCTATGTACCATATGAACCTCTTACTTCTTTGGATGAAATTGATAATCAGACTAAGCAACAGATGTTTACCCCGGGGCTCTTCCTCTGCAGGACTAGAAATAAATCCTGTTTGTGCCTTCGTTGAGTAAGATACCTCTTCTGGCTAAATGGTGCCCCTTACAGTCTCATTAATGTATATTAATACTTGACAAAATGACATCGAATCTGTTTTTTTTTTGGTTCATCTTCAGAAGATGAGTAAATGTAGCATCAATTTGGAGCAAGTTTGTCAAAATTGAAATTGATTAAACAAACATATTTCCAAAATAAATTCTTCCCACAATATCGTTAATCATAGAGAGTAAGTTATGATATACAAATTGGACAGCCGATTACATGCTCACACGTAGAAAGCATATTGGAAGGTTATGCATTGTCTATAGGTAGTTCATTTCGGTTTATTCTAGAATAAATTTCAAACAATTTATAAATAGGAAGCTTATATATGACTAAAACTATAATATAAAATATAATAACAACCAATAAAAGGTGTGAAAACATATAGGGCTATAATTGAACAGCAATGAAACTAACTATGAAATCTCTGTGATTGCAAACATTTATCTGAAGAAAACAATAAAGTTCACAATTAATTACAGACACTTTTGTGAGACAAAAAAGGAGAGGAATATTGAATGAAATAACGTTATTGTTTCATTCGCAACCTTCACAGAACCGTGGGTATGATTTTCTATGGGGTGTTGCTCTCACTGATTGTGAACCTTTTTATTAACACCATTCGTGGGGAGGGGGGGGGGATTTGTATAATTAAGGGTGTTTAAATACAAAATGGCGACACATTTTGGGGGGAGAGGGGTGGGTAAGAATCCCATCCGTGTACTAGGCTGCTCGTATAAGTCATGACTACAATACCTGAGGCATTTTGAACATTCCGAGGACAAAAGGGGAATCGCATTAAGTTTGCCCAAGGGCGTAGGAACCGGGGGGCTGGGGGCGCCAGCCCCCCAGTGAAAAATGTGGAGGGCGGAAGTATCATTCCGCCCCCCCCCCCGCTTCGCAAGTCAGAAAACCCCTTTTTAATTTCCAAATGAGAAAAAAAATCTCATTTGGAGCACCAAATTGCATCTAAGGCCTGGTGAAAATACAAAATTAAGTTTACAAAATGGAGTAGGTGTTGAAGTGTGCTATATTGCACCAAATTGCATCTGAGGCTACCTGGAAATGTAAAAAATTCCAAAGGGGGAGGGGGACACCCCCTCCCTTTAGACCCCTCCCCCAGGCCAGCCATCAGTCTTCAGCCCCCCCCCCACTCAAAAGTACCTTCCTACGCCACTGAGTTTGCCGATGTCTTATTTTCTTTAACGGTCGCCAGATTGTTACAAATTCAACACAATTTTAAAAGTTAAGGAAAGGAAGACCACTTTACCTTACAAACGTAAATTAAAAAGTGGCCAATTTTAATATTGTCGAGTTATTAACGACGAGAGAAGGGCAAAAAAGAAAAGAATATCTCGATCTAGACGTTTTATTGCTTTACTATCCGTTTCTATCAGTAACCGGCCACCCTTTTTCCTCATTAATAAATGTGACAGATAAACCAGTCACATAATGACGTGATAGTGGAGCTTGTCTTCTTGGTAGATCTGTTGAAAAGTTCAAAATACAAAGTATAATACTCAAAATGTGTAATATTTAGTATTTCATAAGATAAAAATAATATCTGAACGAGGAACTTCTTAAGATTTGAATCAGTTAAGATCATATCATAGGAACTCTATATATCTGCACGCTACTGTCAATATAGCAATATAATTCTGTATACTCCGTCTTGCATGATAGAGGTGAAGTTTATATTTAGCGAAGTAATTCGTAGTAAGGTCAAATTATTTCGAAATTGGTCATCCACGGAAGTTTTAATTACAACTAAGCCTTCTTCATTGACCTCAAAAGTAAATGAAACTTCCTCGATTTCCCGAAATCATTGAGCCCTTGGCAAGATAATTACCTTCATAGTCCTTCAAGAGTCTATATCCTTGTGTGACTTCTAGACTGTTAAACTTATCATCGAAAGTTTTTCCTAGGCCTCTTTCACGTGGAGGCTATCGGTTATAATGTTCAGATATATTCAAATATGTTGCAATGTTTATAAGCTAGCCGAGTTGTATATCTTGAATTTCAGCTCATTCACCTAGCAGATGCCACTGCTGTCAATCCACACCATCAACAATGGAAAAAAAGTAATAATAAATGAAAATAAAGAAACTTTTAAATGAATGTCGTCACCAGAAGACTAACGACTCAGTGACAAAGATCCTCCAAGGATGTTCGAAATAACAGATATATTACAGCATTTTTGGAATTTATATCCCACCGCTGACACCATAAATATAACTATGTGACAGATCAAACTAAGAAGGTGTTTGTAATTCTCTTGCTCTTTTAATCATGTACATAAAACTGGTTCCTGACATAATCCCCGGAGGGACCCCTCTCGACACTCAACCGACACGGTGGAGTACGTAAGTATAGTTGTAAATTGTCTTACGGTGACGTTGTCTAACCGATCGTTATCACAAAAACCGAAAGTAATTTATATTTGATCGCTACTTTGAAGCCTTAGGATGACACTTTGCATAATAATTGTTGTACTATCTTCTTTAAAGCAATTCATTCCACTATTTTTTGTTTAAAGTTTTGGTAAAAGTAATCAATACTAAACCTCATAATAACACCGATAATTAGCTCGACTAGTACTATACCTCATTATAATGCAGATGATTACCTCCAATAGTGTTGTACCTCATAATAATACAGATAGTTAACTAGTACTATACCTCATAATAATACAGATGATTAGCTCCACTAGTACTATACCTCATAATAATGCAGATAATTAGCTCCACTAGTACTATATCTCATAATAATACAGATAAATTGCTCGACTAGTACTATACCCCATAATAATGCATATAATTAGCTCCACTAGTACTAAACCTCATAATAATACAGATAATTACCTCGACTAGTAGTATACCTCATGATAATGCAGATAATTAGCTCGACTAGTACTTTACCTCATGATAATGCAGATAATTAGCTCCACTAGTACTATACCTCATAATAATGCAGATAATTAGCTCCACTAGTACTAAACCTCATAATAATACAGATAATTACCTCGACTAGTACTATACCTCATGATAATGCAGATAATTAGCTCGACTAGTACTGCACCTCATAATAATACAGATAATTAGCTCCACTAGTACTATACCTCATAATAATACAGATAATTAGCTCGACTAGTACCATACCTCATAATAATACAGATAATTAGCTCGACTAGTACTGTACCTCATAATAATGCAGATGATTAGCTAGACTAGTACTATACCTCATAATAATAAAGATGATTACTACTATACCTCATAATAATACAGATAATTAGCTCCACTACTACTATATCTCATAATAATACAGATAAATTGCACCACTAGTACTGTTCCTCATAATAATACAGATAATTAGCTGGACTAGTACTATATCTCATAATAATACAGATAAATTGCACCACTAGTACTGTTCCTCATAATAATACAGATAATTAGCTGGACTAGTACTATCTCTCATAATAATACAGATGATTAGCTCCACTAGTACTATACCTCATAATAATAATACAGATAATTAGCTCGACTAGTACTACACCTCATAATAATAGAGATGATTAACTCCACTAGTATTATACATCATGATAATGCAGATAATTAGCTCGACTAGTACTATACCTCATAATAATGCAGATAATTAGCTCCACTAGTACTACACCTCATAATAATAGAGATGATTAACTCCACTAGTATTATACATCATGATAATGCAGATAATTAGCTGGACTAGTACTATATCTCATAATAATACAGATAAATTGCACCACTAGTACTGTTCCTCATAATAATACAGATAATTAGCTGGACTAGTACTATCTCTCATAATAATACAGATGATTAGATCGACTAATACTATACCTCATAATAATGCAGATAATTAGCTCCACTAGTACTACACCTCATAATAATAGAGATGATTAACTCCACTAGTATTATACATCATGATAATGCAGATAATTAGCTCGACTAGTACTATACCTCATAATAATGCAGATAATTAGCTCCACTAGTACTACACCTCATAATAATAGAGATGATTAACTCCACTAGTATTATACATCATGATAATGCAGATAATTAGCTCGACTAGTACTATACCTCATAATAATGCAGATAATTAGCTCCACTAGTACTATACCTCATAATAATACAGATAATTAGCTCGACTAGTACCATACCTCATAATAATACAGATAATTAGCTCGACTAGTACTGTACCTCATAATAATGCAGATGATTAGCTAGACTAGTACTATACCTCATAATAATAAAGATGATTACTACTATACCTCATAATAATACAGATAATTAGCTCCACTAGTACTATATCTCATAATAATACAGATAAATTGCACCACTAGTACTGTTCCTCATAATAATACAGATAATTAGCTGGACTAGTACTATATCTCATAATAATACAGATAAATTGCACCACTAGTACTGTTCCTCATAATAATACAGATAATTAGCTGGACTAGTACTATCTCTCATAATAATACAGATGATTAGATCGACTAATACTATACCTCATAATAATGCAGATAATTAGCTCCACTAGTACTACACCTCATAATAATAGAGATGATTAACTCCACTAGTATTATACATCATGATAATGCAGATAATTAGCTCGACTAGTACTATACCTCATAATAATGCAGATAATTAGCTCCACTAGTACTACACCTCATAATAATAGAGATGATTAACTCCACTAGTATTATACATCATGATAATGCAGATAATTAGCTCGACTAGTACTATACCTCATAATAATGCAGATAATTAGCTCCACTAGTACTACACCTCATAATAATAGAGATGATTAACTCCACTAGTATTATACATCATGATAATGCAGATAATTAGCTCGACTAGTACTATACCTCATAATAATGCAGATAATTAGCTCCACTAGTACTACACCTCATAATAATAGAGATGATTAACTCCACTAGTATTATACATCATGATAATGCAGATAATTAGCTCGACTAGTACTATACCTCATAATAATGCAGATAATTAGCTCCACTAGTACTACACCTCATAATAATAGAGATGATTAACTCCACTAGTATTATACATCATGATAATGCAGATAATTAGCTCGACTAGTACTATACCTCATAATAATGCAGATAATTAGCTCCACTAGTACTACACCTCATAATAATAGAGATGATTAACTCCACTAGTATTATACATCATGATAATACAGATGATTAGCTCGACTAGTATTATACCTCATAATAATACAGATAATCAGCTCGACTAGTACTATACCTCATAATAATGCAGATAATTAGCTCGACTAGTACCATACCTAATAATAACACAGATAATAAGCTCGACAAGTACTATACCTCACAATAATACAGATAATTAGCTCGACAAGTACTATACCTCATTAGCTCGACTAGTACTATACCTCATAATAATGCACATAATAAGCTCGACTAGTACTATACCTCACAATAATACAGATAATTAGCTCGACAAGTACTATACCTCATTAGCTCGACTAGTACTATACCTCATAATAATAAACATAATAAGCTCGACAAGTACTATACCTCATAATCATACAGATAATAAGCTCGACTAGTACTATACCTCATAATAAATACAGATAATTAACTCGACTTGTACCATACCTCATAATAATACAGATAATTAGCTCGACAAGTACTATACCTCATTAGCTCGACTAGTACTATACCTCATAATAATACACATAATAAGCTCGACTAGTACTATACCTCATAATACTACACATAATAAGCTCGACTAGTACTATACCTCATAATACTACAGATAATTAGCTCGACTAGTACTATACCTCACAATAATACAGATAATTAGCTCGACAAGTACTATACCTCATTAGCTCGACTAGTACTATACCTCATAATAATACACATAATAAGCTCGACAAGTACTATACCTCATAATCATACAGATAATAAGCTCGACTAGTACTATACCTCATAATAAATACAGATAATTAGCTCGACTTGTACCATACCTCATAATAATACAGATAATTAGCTCGACAAGTACTATACCTCATTAGCTCGACTAGTACTATACCTCATAATAATACACATAATAAGCTCGACTAGTACTATACCTCATAATACTACACATAATAAGCTCGACTAGTACTATACCTCATAATACTACAGATAATTAGCTCGACTAGTACTATACCTCACAATAATACAGATAATTAGCTCGACAAGTACTATACCTCATTAGCTCGACTAGTACTATACCTCATAATAATACACATAATAAGCTCGACAAGTACTATACCTCATAATCATACAGATAATAAGCTCGACTAGTACTATACCTCATAATAAATACAGATAATTAGCTCGACTTGTACCATACCTCATAATAATACAGATAATTAGCTCGACAAGTACTATACCTCATTAGCTCGACTAGTACTATACCTCATAATAATACACATAATAAGCTCGACTAGTACTATACCTCATAATACTACACATAATAAGCTCGACTAGTACTATACCTCATAATAATACACATAATAAGCTCGACTAGTACTATACCTCATAATACTACACATAATAAGCTCGACTAGTACTATACCTCATAATACTACAGATAATTAGCTCGACTAGTACTATACCTCACAATAATACAGATAATTAGCTCGACAAGTACTATACCTCATTAGCTCGACTAGTACTATACCTCATAATAATACACATAATAAGCTCGACAAGTACTATACCTCATAATCATACAGATAATAAGCTCGACTAGTACTATACCTCATAATAAATACAGATAATTAGCTCGACTTGTACCATACCTCATAATAATACAGATAATTAGCTCGACAAGTACTATACCTCATTAGCTCGACTAGTACTATACCTCATAATAATATACATAATAAGCTCGACTAGTACTATACCTCATAATACTACACATAATAAGCTCGACTAGTACTATACCTCATAATACTACAGATAATTAGCTCGACTAGTACTATACCTCATAATAATACACATAATAAGCTCGACTAGTACTATACCTCATAATATTACACATAATAAGCTCGACTAGTACTATACCTCATAATACTACAGATAATTAGCTCGACTAGTACTATACCTCATAATAATACACATAATAAGCTCGACTAGTACTATACCTCATAATAATACACATAATAAGCTCGACTAGTACTATACCTCATAATACTACACATAATAAGCTCGACTAGTACTATACCTCATAATACTATACAGATAATTAGCTCGACAAGTACTATACCTCATTAGCTCGACTAGTACTATACCTCATAATAATACACATAATAAGCTCGACTAGTACTACACCTCATAATAATACAGATGATTAGCTCCACTAGTACTATACCTCATAATGATGCAGATAATTAGCTCGACTAGTACTATACCTCATAATAATGCAGATGATTAGCTAGACTTGTACTAACGTTGAAGTAGTATACCTTCAACAATGCTAATGAGTGTAGAAATCAAAAAGAAAAAAAGAGAAAAAAGAAGAAATAATTACAGAATCACATTGCCACATCGACCGTTAGTTTTGAAGTTAAAACATGAAAACGTTTGTGCGCATAACGACGGACATTTCTAACACACGTATATATACAGACACTTTCAGCGTAATGATAAATGACACCTTTATATCTCACATCATCATCTACACATTTAATTGTCACATTTATAACGGACTTAGATAACATATCCCATTACAGCACAGACGGTTAACAACCATAGTAAAATGATTGTATTCATTGCGCCCGTTTCAAATGTGACTCAAAGCCAAACACAACAATTAATCCTGAATCATCAAGTAAAACCAAATCGTTTATTCAAAACAATTTCTCTCCATTAAAACTTTTAATAAGGTCTGACGTCACATTTTTTGTTCACGGAATGACTTATTTTTAGCTCAAAGCTATATTTTGAAGCTTTGATATGCTTGGTGGTATCAAATGAAGCGATATTGACACTTTTCTTTGGTAGGCTAATTATCAAGTTGCTTCAAGAAGGTACATTAAAATTTGTCCTTGATGAAAAATAAGATCGCAATATTTCAGTAGCTGTCATATTGTTAAAGGAACTTCAAAACTATGATAAGGTCATTAACCTGATCAGTTATCACAAAATATTGAAAATAATTTGGCATACTGAAAAAAAAGGACTATGCTAAAATGTTTTGCTTCTGGCAACTGAAATAGATTTTAATGCTTTAATGCTTCATAATTATATTCTATAACGTTGAAAGAGTGCCATTGATAACTACCAATTTACAGGGACCCACATTTCAATAAACATTATGAGTTACATTGCATTTAAGATGCAATGAATGGTTCACTGAAATCATCAACGGATGGCACGTGACTTCAATACTGCGTAAAGCTACATAACCACACTCGCCCATGTGCATATCGCAGATATGTTTGTAGATGGAAGCGATGAGGTTTAGTGAACCGGGGAGTTGCCATTTTAAATGCATGGCAACTCCCTGATTGAACTATAAACTTATTGAGCCTCATCAAACGATCGCGGAGTGTTATTTTTTTATCTGCGGAAGATGTCTGTCAATTTGTCATTGCATAATTCTACCTGCGTACCGTGGTTTTAATCACTATAATATGCTTTATTGCCATACTTGGTTATTAAAGGTACCTTACTAGTTAACAATTATATAATAACGTAGCTATGTCCAAAATGGAGATGGAACTTGTATATACGTGAGTATTTCACTTGGTGGAGTAAAAATCCAACTGTGAAATATGAAAGGAACGTGATGAACCAAGTTGAAACGTTTATACTATGGGGCTAATGTTATCCTGTGTATTCGATATGATATATGGATATGTATTGATCTCACTATTACTGCAGCTATGATACACACTAACTGTCATAGCACTGCCTCCTGTGCATACTTCTGTCGCAAATCAGAAATGGAGACCTTTGGGACATAAAAACTTTAAAAATTTGCTCTTGCAAAATGTGAACGGGTCAATTACGACAATGCAGGCCTTGTTGATTAGCTGTAATTGTCGTGTCGTGATACCTGTTACCGATCTTTCAAGGATAAACGAACGTCACTTTCACAAACATATTTGATGCAAGCAACAGGGCAGAAACTGTTGATACAAAAATGGCAATAATAAATTATGAGAAACGAAGCACTGGTTGCAATTAAATGAGTAAAAGAAATATATATAGATATATATATATATATATATATATATATATATATATATATATATATATATATATATATATATATATATATCAATACAGAAAAACCTTTAAAGACCGTCTAAAAATGCCTATAACTTGCTCTCAAAGGAAAGGCTGCTTATTAACGCGAGATCGCTAATTGCGCGATGATAAATGAATTAACTCAACATGGAAACCATTAGAACACTTTTATGATCTCTTTCGTCATTCGAATTTATTTATGCAATCGTTATTGTTTTATTATAACTAACCCTGAAACAATTATCATCTTGTCTCTTCGAAAAACTATTTATCCGTATAAAAAAAAACCTTTTGCAGCAACAATAACATGGTGACAAACCAGGTTTTCACGCCTGACTTTTTTATTTACAAAGACGGTAAACTATCTATAAAATGACTAACAAAGAACTAACGACAATATACTTGAAAACTCATAATTTTTAAATCAGGATTTTGAATAAATAAGCATATTTCTTTTTTTAGAATTTTGTTTTGTGTCGGTTATTTACGATGAAAAGGGTAAACCGTTTTATCGTTTGTGGCTACATCAATCACCATAGCGATAAAAAGTGCGCCGCCTTGAATAAGCTACAATATCACGTACTTATTGCATATAAAGACCTTGGTTTTGAGTGAACCTTGGTGAATATATGACCTTAACGTACAAGGGCAGTTTTAATAATTAAACGAAGATACATCACTGTGACCTTTATTGGGGAAAGATGAACACATCTGTTTTCGCCTTCTCTTAGCTTAACGGCAGAAGCCCACCAGTTTAGTATTTCTTAACAATCCATTTTTAAATTGTAAGTATAAAGATATGAATTGCTTGAGTATCCGGTAGTTTAGCAAACGTTTTGGAGCCGATGATAGAATTAATAGTTAATAATGTTATAGTATACTGTATGTATGTATGTATGTATGTATGTATGTATGTATGTATGTATGTATGTATGTATGTATGTATGTATGTATGTATGTATGTATGTATGTATGTAAACATGTTATTTACATTTGACAACAAGTTGATATCACTATTATGTTGCAGTTGGTATTAAGGGGATTTCAATTTATTGCATGTGTTTTTGTAATCTCAGGTCAAAGGTCATCGACTGTAGCTCTGCATTCTTCTAAAACGTGATTCTATAACCATGCAGGTACAGAGAAATGGTGTGTAACAATGTATGCCTACAATTTAAAGGTGCATTTTGCAGACGTATGTGGGGCCGGGTGCCTGGCAAACTGGAACACTTCGCGTGTCTCAATGTAATTAACAACTTAAATGGATATTGCCGTGGCTGAAGTTCATTCTGTACCAACATTTAAGTTCGGTGGAGTATTTGGCGTTCGATGCATCCTGCATGGTTTCCTAGCAATATGTTAGGAATGTGATTTGAACAAAACAGAGGCCCCTATAAATTTTTATTAAGTTACCTTCACAGATAGTGGTACAGCCATTCAGAAGTTAGGGGAAAATGACCTGTCAGTGGCACATTGATATACCATATGACATTGTGTTGCTGTACTATTCATTTTGCTCTGAGTTTTGTTCCTTTCTACCCCTCAGGTATGTTCTTTTTACCTTATTATACTTATTACTCTTATCTTTAATAGTTAAAGGATCTAACTGATGTATTCTTATTAGTATTCATGGTAACATTCAATAGAAATGTCAAGATATTGAAGTGCACCTTTTTATCAGTGCTAGTAGTTTCATATGTTCTTCATATAGCCTTAAGCTGTATGTTACCTGTATGGTACATTGTTATTTGATATGGTGAAGCCACTGCAGCTATGCCCAGGAACGAGGTGGTTCCATGGTGTCAAATTACGTAGCAGGTATAACCTGTGCTGCATAGGCTAATTAGATGGATTGTTCTATTGGAAGAGGGGTTGATTAAAGTAGCTACACAGCAAGCTGCATAGGGTAGACCCCCTACAGAGGTCTGGGTGCACAGGATTGGTGGAACTGTTTAGGTTACCATGGCAATCCTATACCAGGTAGAGATATTGTTCTTATTAGCTGTATACTGCCTGTGCAGTGGTAGTGTGTGGGTACAACTATATTGAAACCTTTTTGTTTTAATAATAAGTCGTGAGCTAGCTCCCTAGTTCATGCAGGGAAATGTTGCTAGTCTAGGGGTGCACAGAGGATTAAGATGTAGAATAAATATTAGCACTTCTGTGTGCAGCTGTGTGGGTCATGTCAGTTAGTTTGGTGGATATGTTTGTTGGTCTATGCGTGAGTGTGTGTTATCTGTAGATTGATTAGGTTTATCTGTTATCAATAAATGCATGATGTTGCACTGAGGTTGATATGATATAACAGAGAGCTGTAAAGGACAATTATGTTCTAGATTAAAGGGTTGTAAATAAACATTGATATACCAGATGACATTGTGTTGCTGTACTATTCATTTTGCTCTGAGTTTTGTTCCTTTCTACCCCTCAGGTGGCCTATATATTGGCTCATACCTAGGTCACCCGAATCCCCGGGGTAACAATTTGGAGGCACCACCCGGATAAAAACTCATGGCATACTGAGGAGCAGGATTAAGGTTGCTCACCCAGAAAGATGGCGACGGTTGACGAGCTTCTTTGCGAGATCCAGACTAAGCTGCATCTTTGCACGGTAGACCAGCTGGAGAGTGTGGGTCTGGGAATCGCCCTTCCCGAGACTGACCGCATCAAGGCAAAGACGAAGGGTCGAACCGGTCTTCTGGGATTAATCAACCGTTACCTGAGCAGTGAGGAGCTGGAGGAGTCCGATGACCAGGGCCTTGGAAAGTTGAAGGAGTTGAGAGAAGTCTTGCTAGGGGAGATACCAGAGAAAGTTGATGACAAGTCAAGCCAAAAGGTGGGTACACCTGAGCCCCCATCGGACCCGACAAGTACCAAAGTGTTACAACACCACAGAGAGTACATCCGCCGCGACTTTAAGATCTCCGGGCAGATTGCTGGAAGTCAGCAGAAGGATGGGCTGGGTTTCACCAGTCTTATCCACCAGATAGAAGCTGGACTCCGGAAGGGATACCCAGAGGAAGAAGTGGTTGAGGCAGTTATTAGAGCTACCAACCCAGGCCTGAATCTCCGTGGATATCTGGAAAGCAAGACGGATATAACCTTACCGAAGCTTCGTCGGATCCTGCGGTCACATTACCAAGAAAAGGGAGCCACAGAGCTGTACCACGAGCTAAGCAGCCTCACACAAGCACCCAAAGAGACGCCGCAGGAATTCCTTGTTAGGGCCCTTAGTATTCGGCAGCGGGTTTTATTCGCCTCGAAAGAGAGTGAGACCAACCAGCGATACGAGGAGCCGTTAGTGCAGGCCATGTTTCTACATGCAGTCTCGACTGGCCTGACAAGTGAGTCGATTCGGGCCGACCTGAAGCCTTCCCTAGAGAATACATGCATCTCTGATGAGCTCCTCTTGGAGAAACTTAACAAGAGCGCCAGTAGTGAGACGGAGCGGTTGAAGAAGCAGACGAAAACAAGATCTTACCAGGCAGCTCATGCTATTGAGGCAACCTCAAAAAAGGTAACAAAAAGGGAAACACCGCCTACCCCCCTTGAGGAATCCCTAAATGGTTTAAGGGTGGATATTGAGGGCCTGAAAGAGCTGAAAATACAGGTAGCCCAAATCCAGGAATCCTTAAGCAGAGACAGGCCAGTTAGTTATAAAGGGAAAAAGGGCTGTCCTAAGTGTAGATCAGAAAATGTGGGTGATCGGTGTAACCACTGCTTCCGATGTGGAAGTGGTGAGCATTATGCAAGAGGGTGTCGACAAAGGCCACCGGGAAACGAGAGAGGGTCACTTCTAAGGGACGAGGGGGGACCCCAACAGTAGAAAAGTCATTTGGTCATAGACAAAAGAGTCCCAAGCAACCTCCCACTGCACCACCCCACCTGTCCCTTAAAAAGTTTAAGAAACTCATAGGATTGGTTGGTAAGAGGTGTATTGTGAGGGCCTCCCTCAATGGGTTACCAATGGATGTGTTGTGGGACACGGGTTCCCAGGTGTCAATAATCCAAAAGGATTGGATTCAGAAGAATATGCCAGGGGTCATAGTCAGACCCGTGGAGGAACTCCTGGATGGTCTTCACCTGGACCTTACCGCCACAAACGGGATAGAGGTACCATATGATGGGTGGGTTGCAGTAAGTCTTAAAGTGGGCACAATAGGTGAAATAGAGGTACCCATGTTGGTCTACTCAGGGGATATGGATAACCCACTTGTGGGCTACAACGTTATCGCCCACATACTGAATGGCACAGGGGGTTCAGGGTTTAGTGAAAATGATCTTCACTCTGCATTCCCTGGGAAAGGGAAAAGTACCCTAACAGCAATGGTTAAGGTTGTAAAAGAGAATGATAGTGTTCTCCTGGCCAGTGTCAGATCGCCTCCTCGTAATCAGCTATTAGGAAGTGGCCAGACCAATTTCATTGAATGTAGAGTTTATGTGGGAGAGGTCAAGGGACCTATTGACTGGCTATTTGAGCCCAATCAAATATCCTTGCCAGAAGGGTTGAATGTACAAGCAACCACTGTGCGGATGGCAAGGGGGTCAGTAGTCCATGTTAATGTACCAGTGCTTAATAACACTAACCATGATCTTCTTCTTTCAAAGCGGACTCCCCTCGGGACATTGGAACAAGTGACTTCAGTACTTCCCTTACCTCAAGTACTCTGCAAGACTAGTGTAGACCAAACTGCAACAGCAAACTCTACATATGTAAATTGTGATATAGAGACTGACAGAACTAAACCACCTGACGAAAGACAGGACCGTGACTGGTGCCCTCCAGTTGACCTATCTGACCTGACTCCTGACCAGAGACAACTTGCAACTAAAATGTTGTTAGAAGAATCATCAGCATTCTCCAGGGATGATATGGATACTGGTGACTGCCCAGATTTGCAGATGAAAATCCAGCTGAAGGACGAAACACCTGTTCAGAAGGGATACATCAGCATTCCCCGACCACTGTACAAGGAAGTCAAAGAATACTTAGAGGATCTCATCAGACGTGGTTGGGTGAGTAAGTCTAAATCTAATTATTCCTCCCCGGTAGTGTGTGTGCGAAAGCGTGATGGCTCACTTCGTCTGTGCGTTGATTTTAGAGCACTCAACGAGAAAACAGTGGATGATCGACAACCAATCCCCAAAATCCAAGATCTGCTAGATGGCCTGAAAGGAAACACATGGTTCAGTACCCTAGATCAGGGTAAAGCGTACCATCAAGGGTATATGTCTCCAGAAAGTCAGCATCTCACCTCGTTTATTACTCCCTGGGGATTACATGAGTGGCAAAGAATCCCCTTTGGGCTGAAAAATGCCCCAGCAGAGTTTCAACGGTACATGGAAGGATGCTTGCACGATCTTAACAACGAGATATGTGTGGTCTACCTTGATGATATCCTTGTTTACGGTTCTACATTTAGCAACCATGTGGAACGCCTTCGGAGAGTTTTACAAAGATTACAAAAGCATGGCATTAAGCTGAAACCCAAGAAGTGTGAGTTGTTCAAGAGAAAGGTAAGGTACCTAGGGAGGTTGGTAACTGGCGAAGGGTACGGAATGGACCCTGCTGACAAAGAACCAGTCCTGTTATTGAAGAACAAGACACCAACAACCGTTGGAGAACTTCGAAAGATTTTGGGCTTCATTGGATATTACAGGAACTATATCCAGAACTTCTCCATCATAGCGAAGCCGCTGTACGGGTTGCTAGGAACTCAACAGAAAAAGTTCAAGACAAAGGGTAAACAGGAGTCGAGATCTGGTAAGGGGAATACTCGTGATTCTAAAGAAAAGATAGTGTGGACCCCCGAACACCATGCGATTTTGTGTGACCTTGTTGATCGCCTGACAGTTCACCCTGTTATGGCCTATCCAGATTTTTCTCAACCGTATGTTCTCCACACTGATGCTTCTGGTGACGGTCTTGGTGCAGTCTTGTACCAACATTTGGAGGGGAAATTGAGAGTCATAGCATTTGCTTCACGCACGTTAACGCCCCCAGAACAGAATTATCACTCCAGTAAGTTGGAATTCCTTGCTCTCAAATGGGCGGTGACAGAACGTTTCCGTGACTACCTTCAGTATGCAAATCATTTTGTGGTATTCACTGACAACAATCCCCTGACATACGTGATGACTACTGCCCGTCTGAATGCCACAGGCCAGAGGTGGGTATCAGAATTGGCTAGTTTTCGATTTGAAATTAGATACCGCCCTGGTAAGGAAAACGTAGATGCAGATGTGTTATCAAGGATGCCGATACCTGACAAGTTGGAAAACTATATCAACGAATTCACAGAGAAGATCCCGAGTACTGCAATAACAGCCACAGCTGAATACGTCCAAGGCACATGTTGCGGAGAAGTGGCATGCATCGATGTGACAACAGTGAACAGCAACAGTTGCGACATACTAGGAACATCACCCACATCTACAATCTCGCCTATCGACCCACTGGAGCTTAAAGAAGCCCAAGAGAATGACTTGGTTCTTGGTAGAGTTATGCAAATGAAGAAAACCGGAAAGAGACCATCTCCACAGGAGCGGAAAAATGAGACTAAGAACGTACAGGTTCTGCTAAACCAGTGGAACAAACTAGAGTTTGATGATAAGGGACTACTTTGTAGATGCACTGTCAACAGAAAACAGCTACTCCTCCCGACCAAGTATAAGGACACGGTATTGAAGGGGCTCCACAACGACATGGGTCATATTGGTGTAGAAAGAACCCTTGACCTAATACGACAACGGTTCTATTGGGCATACATGGCAAAAGAGGTGGAAATGTACATCACCAAGCAGTGTCATTGTGTAGTTCAGAAGAAACCTACTCGAAATATTAGAGCACCTTTAATACCAATACACACGACAGAACCTTTCGAGATGGTATCAATAGACTACTTACACCTGGAAAAGTGTAAGGGTGGGTACGAATATATCCTCGTGGTAGTTGACCATTTCACTAGGTTCGCACAAGCTTACCCTACCAAGAACAAATCGGCACATGCTGCAGCAGAACGGTTGTTTAATGATTTCTTCCTGAGATTTGGCTTTCCGAAGAGACTTCACCATGACCAAGGGAGGGAGTTTGAAAACCAACTCTTCACAAAACTCCAGGAATACTGTGGTATTGAGCATTGCAGAACAACCCCATATCATCCCCAGGGGAATGGTCAGGTTGAGAGAATGAACCGGACTATACTCAACATGTTGCGAACGCTGTCAAACCAGCAGAAACTGAACTGGAAGGAACATTTGCCGAGGTGCATGCATGCTTACAACTGTTCAAAGAATGATGCTACTGGATTCTCGCCATTTTTCCTCATGTTCGGGCGTTCACCACGACTCCCTGTTGATATTTTGTTTAATTTGGAAAGTGAGAACGAGGACATTGATCACAGAACATTTGCGGATAAATGGCGTTGTCAAATGCAGGAAGCGTATAGTATTGCCAATAGGCACACCGACAAGGCTTCAGCTGCTGCGAAGGAAAGGTATGACAGAAAGACTCACTACACCCAATTAAGCCCTGGTGACCGTGTTCTTGTGAAGAACCTTGTCCGACAAGCAGGCCCTGATAAGCTTCGATCTTACTGGGAAGACACCGTCTATAGGGTTGTGAAACAGATCAATCCTGACATACCCGTGTTTGAAGTGATTACAGATAATTCTAAGAAGCAGAAACGTGTTCTGCATCGCAACTTGTTATTAGCATGCGATGCACTGCCTCTAGATGAGACACAGATGATCCATGGGAAGCCCCCACGCCAGCGAAAGAAAACACGAACAGCAACCCAGGCAGGTGGTGATGTAGATGGGTCAGATGTGAGCGATGACGAGTGGCACACGTATATCACCCGACAGCGTTCAACTGCTCGGACCTCAGCCCCAGCAGAGCAATATGTTAGTGATGGTGCTCCTGACCAGCTACAGAATGTACCGACTCAGACACCAGCGGCTGTGGATGTTTCGCAGAGTCCAGTAAATCAGACACCCCAAACTCCAGAGCAGCCGACACGTCCAGTTGAACCACCCGTGGAAATACCAGAGGAACAGGTACCACAGGAGCGAGTACCAGAGGAACAAGGACGCCCGTCACGAAATAGAAGGCCACCAGATTTCCTGAATTACGGACAACCTGGAGCCCCAACTTGGGTTCAGTCTACCCAGTGTCCATATTCGTCCTATTTACCCCCACCTAACCTTGGACAACCTTACCCTCAGACACAAACTAGACCTTGGTTCCAGCCATACCCTCCCATGTACGACTACCGACTACAAACACCAATGTTTCACCCAGAGTTCCAACAACATACTCCTGACTGGACTTTGTACAGACCGACGAATGTTGAAAGAAGTGGATAATGGGTAGTAATAGTTAGTTGTTGTGACTAGACTATATAATAGGTCATGACAGATTATCATATTTTATTTGTTTTCTTGGTATCATCTTGATGATGGTTAGTAGCTAGAGATGAGACATGAGTCTCAAATTTATGCAAGTAGTGGTCAGTTGCATGTATAGTAAGTAACTAGTGAGTAGAACCATAAGACCTAAAGGGGTTACCGTCGTGTGCTTTTAGATCAAGTGATCTGTCTAAATAACTCAGTTCTTGGGAGTGCGCATAACCTTGAACTTAAGTGATTTTCTGGTACTTTGTTATTGTTCCACTAAACTAACATTTGGGGTTCTGCCCTTAAAAGTACAATGTAAGAGCACATGTAGAGTTCTATTTTATATGTTAAGCAGGTTTAAATGTATTGTTTATATGATAGTTGACGTATGACATTCATTATGTATGAAAAGCGAGTCAGGGACGACTTCTTTTGAGAGGGGGAGAGTGTTAGGAATGTGATTTGAACAAAACAGAGGCCCCTATAAATTTTTATTAAGTTACCTTCACAGATAGTGGTACAGCCATTCAGAAGTTAGGGGAAAATGACCTGTCAGTGGCACATTGATATACCATATGACATTGTGTTGCTGTACTATTCATTTTGCTCTGAGTTTTGTTCCTTTCTACCCCTCAGGTATGTTCTTTTTACCTTATTATACTTATTACTCTTATCTTTAATAGTTAAAGGATCTAACTGATGTATTCTTATTAGTATTCATGGTAACATTCAATAGAAATGTCAAGATATTGAAGTGCACCTTTTTATCAGTGCTAGTAGTTTCATATGTTCTTCATATAGCCTTAAGCTGTATGTTACCTGTATGGTACATTGTTATTTGATATGGTGAAGCCACTGCAGCTATGCCCAGGAACGAGGTGGTTCCATGGTGTCAAATTACGTAGCAGGTATAACCTGTGCTGCATAGGCTAATTAGATGGATTGTTCTATTGGAAGAGGGGTTGATTAAAGTAGCTACACAGCAAGCTGCATAGGGTAGACCCCCTACAGAGGTCTGGGTGCACAGGATTGGTGGAACTGTTTAGGTTACCATGGCAATCCTATACCAGGTAGAGATATTGTTCTTATTAGCTGTATACTGCCTGTGCAGTGGTAGTGTGTGGGTACAACTATATTGAAACCTTTTTGTTTTAATAATAAGTCGTGAGCTAGCTCCCTAGTTCATGCAGGGAAATGTTGCTAGTCTAGGGGTGCACAGAGGATTAAGATGTAGAATAAATATTAGCACTTCTGTGTGCAGCTGTGTGGGTCATGTCAGTTAGTTTGGTGGATATGTTTGTTGGTCTATGCGTGAGTGTGTGTTATCTGTAGATTGATTAGGTTTATCTGTTATCAATAAATGCATGATGTTGCACTGAGGTTGATATGATATAACAGAGAGCTGTAAAGGACAATTATGTTCTAGATTAAAGGGTTGTAAATAAACATTGATATACCAGATGACATTGTGTTGCTGTACTATTCATTTTGCTCTGAGTTTTGTTCCTTTCTACCCCTCAGGTGGCCTATATATTGGCTCATACCTAGGTCACCCGAATCCCCGGGGTAACAAATACACCAATCCAAATAACCACTTTCACGCAACAGTTGCATCATGGGATCTAAGTACCGCATGTCGTTTTTTTGTGGTAAACACAACAGGTTTATGACCTATAGCAATGCCCACTATCAATTACTTTATTAATTATACAAATTAATGAAGTTAACTTGATTGATATCTGCAGCAATAATCATTGCGGTTTTCCTAAGGTGTAATATAATAAATAATATTTCAGAACCCGCAATGGCATTAAAAATTAAACCCTCTCCTGCTCGTGTTTGTTGCACATTTTTTGACGTATTCTTCAGAGCAATATGCACATGGGAACCAGAATTATGTACTCGTGGAGTATTGTGTAGAACCAGATTGGAAAAATATGTAGAAAGGTAACAGAACCTGATAAACTAGTGCATAGTTTTAAAGAAGTAATAAAGGGCAGTATAATTAGCCTACTATTACTACTACTACTACTACTACTACTACTACTACTACTACTACTACTACTACTACTACTACTACTACTACTACTACTACTACTACTACTACTACTACTACTACTACTACTACTACTACTGCTACTACTGCTACTACTGCTACTACTGCTACTACTACTACTACTACTGCTACTACTGCTACTACTGCTACTACTGCTGCTACTGCTGCTGCTGCTGCTACTGCTGCTGCTACCGCTGCTACCGCTGCTACCGCTGCTACCGCTGCTACCGCTGCTACCGCTGCTACCGCTGCTACCGCTGCTACCGCTGCTACTGCTGCTACTGCTACTACTGCTTCTACTGCTGCTGCTACTGCTGCTGCTACTGCTACTACTGCTTCTACTGCTGCTGCTACTGCTGCTACTGCTGCTACTGCTGCTGCTACTACTGCTGCTACTGCTGCTGCTACTGCTGCTACTGCTGCTACTACTACTGCTACTGCTGCTACTGCTGCTGCTGCTGCTGCTGCTGCTACTGCTGCTACTGCTGCTACTGCTGCTACTGCTGCTACTGCTACTACTGCTACTACTGCTAATACTGCTACTACTACTACTACAACTACTACTACTAGTACAACTACTACTACTGCTACTACTGCAACTATTATTATTATTACTACTACTACTTCTACTAATACTACTTTAATATCGCTACTACTACTACTACTACTACTGATACTATTATTATTATTAATACTACTCCTACTACTAATACTTCTACTACTACTACTTGCCTTTGCTGTATGTAGGCTTCATTATTTGTTCCTTTTAAACACAAAAGCTGATTATGATTGTTTTGCCAGCTACTAAATAAACACCAGCCTGCACTTCTCCTCACCCACCTCCCAGCCAGACCTACCAACGACAGAGAAGCTCATGATTTGGTTTCTTCAAAACTTTGTATGATGTCACTCCCTAGCTAATCCGAATGACCAATCCTAACGTTATCTGTCTACAACATAAAACCACATAGCTCTACAACGCTGTTATAAAAAACTTGGCAACATTACCGTTGGTCAAATTTCTTTGACGAATAATAGAGGGCAATTTGTGACCACTAACTATGTAAAGCAAATGAATTTATCATTTCCTCTTGTATTGGTTAATCATATTGCTACCCTTCGTCATTTTCAAGGTATTCAACAAAAAGGAAACAGAAAAACAAAAGTAGAAGAAGAAGAATGATAACCGCAAATATAAAGCGTGTTCAAGGTTCTTATGTGGTATGTATGTCTGCCTTAGAGAGTAGGAACATACGAGATCTACCGAGGGTGGTGAAAGGTTATTTAGGGTCAGTAGATGTCAAAGTCTGAATAGCTTGCAAATACGAGAACTCCTAAACTTAAAGCTCGGCGGTGAAATTTGATATATAGTATCCGGGTTCGTCTTAGGGGGAGAGAAAGAACCCCTGTGGCTCTTTAAGGGCGTCAAAGGTCAGTTGGGTCAAGAGGGATCGAACTCTGAAACGCTTGTAAACAAGATAACTGTTAAGCTAAACCTCGATTAAACTTGTGCTATGTGTTATGTAGATCGGCATTGGGAGTTAATGGGGTCAAACGGCATTTAGAGTCAAAACTGTTCCACACAATATCTCTAAATCACATTATGTACAATCTCCAAAGTACACATCGGTTAAACATAATCATACACTATGTTGTGCCACCTTTACGTGTACAGAGCCCATGGGTTCTTTTCGTTGCTCTTTTACCAATAAAAAGGCGAATTAATTTGTCTTGACACTTTTCTAAAAAGTTGAACTTCTATCAGTTGCGTCCTTTTTGGAACACCGACAAATGAATTTCTATCAGCTTCATTCCACTCCGTGTATCAAGCATGTCACTTCTGTGACGTAAATGGTCAGGTGATCTTCTGAAGATTGTCAGAACAGTGTTTAAAATTCAATGGTTGCAGATTTAATCATTTTTCAGACTGAGTTGCCGAGTTTGGATATTTACGAGTGACGAGGTTACCTGCCTCCCTACAACCTTACCACTCCCGTTCTACCGTGCCCAATGAACTGGTGACAATTTTAGCACTGTGAGCACTCCATGTCCGGACCTCTCCGGTCAATGCCCTGCCCTCTCATGACACCACCTCCTCTTCCTCGCAAAATTATAGCCTATCCTATACCAGGGGTAGTCCCTCCCTCGCTCAGAGGGGAGACTACCCTCACCAACTCGACTTCCGTTTGTACAAAGCAAAACAAAATACCCATTGTACAATACACAATAGATATATGCAATATACACAATATATATTGCACTACGACTCAACATGCATAGGTGACATGACACAATTGGCAACATAATCGGTGACATCCCTATGTTCCGACGTCTCTATGTTCCGACGTCTCTATGTTCCGACGTCTCTATGTTCCGACGTCTCTATGTTCCGACAATACGAAATAATTTTTGGACTCATAATTTTTTTTGACCAACATTTTTCGGACCCAACTTTTTTCAACCAACATTTTTTTGGACTCAAATTTTTTGGACCCAATTTTTTGGACCCCCATTTTCGGACGAATTTTTTTTTGGCACCAAACTTTTGGTCCCAATAAAATTTGGTCCGAAACATTTTTTGTCCAAACAAATTTTGGTTAAAAAAAGTTAGGTCCGAAAAAATGTTGGTCAAAAAAAATTATGAGTCCAAAAATAATTTCGTATTGTCGGAACATAGAGACGTCGGAACATAGAGACGTCGGAACATAGAGACGTCGGAACATAGAGACGTCGGAACTGGATAAAGACGTCGGAACATAGAGATGTATCCACATAATCCACTAATTCATAAATTGTATCCTATACAGCTAGGTTCAAAATATGATAACATTATAGGCATCGGCACTATCTCTGCAACCACAGTTCTGATTTACTAATATTGTAGGGTTGTCGATATGGTAACCAACGTTCGGCAAAATATACGGGCATTTTTCGCTCTATTATTTATTACAGTGAAGTTGCAACCATTTCACATTAGATGCTGTTGTCATCCACTGGACAATTAACTAATCAAAGCTTACTTATCATGTACAGTTTATTATGATAATGTATAGTTACCGAGATGGTGTGTTGGTCTGAGCAAGGAACTGTCATTTTTAATCGGCGGCTCTGTGTTATATATCAAGTTCTCCCCCCACCTGCCCCCCCCCCCAAAGACCCACAAATACCCATTGCTTCCCCAAAGATATAACTAAATAAGATCCACATGACAATCTTGACATCATCTCCAGGTTTTCTTTCATCATTTCCTTGTCAAAGTTTCTCTTCTTCGTTTTTTTTTTCCATTATGCCACAATATTACAATAATAAGCAATTTGGAAAATGACAAAGAATTTTGTTTTCATTAGATTCAATCCAATTTAAGGTTTTTTTTTATCAGCCTCAGTGGTGATGATTTTACGCTATTAATTTGCTATATCAACAACGTCTTTCCTTTCTTCGTGTTTTCCCTTTCACTAAACTTTCCTGTTTTTTTTTCTGGCGTTCACGGCATTTTTCATGAGTGACATGCCTTATCAGCACAAACTTGTTTTCAATTTTTGATGAGGTATAATCCTCTTATATAACCGCCTATCTCGCCAGGCACGTTCGTGTATTGACATGCCTGTCACTATAACTTGAAAGAAAACAAAAAATATATCCTCTTTTTAGTGAGAGAACTTTTATTCTCTGTTGTCTCGTCTCCTCTTCTCTGCTTTCTCTGTTGGGACGCGGTAGCATAGGGGTCAATTACCTTCTCGCGCGAGCTTAAACCGTCTCGTTTTCAAGGTTGCCGTAAGCCCGTGAGCCAAGGCCATCGTAGCTTGACGTTCAAGTTGAGCGGTAGATGAATTTGGCGGGAAATAGCCTAGTGATATAACGAGCATTCAAGGACTCACGTTTTTCTCATGTCCAATACTATAAATAATACCTTCGGTTTTTTTCTTCCTGTTTTGTTTCAGGCTCTTACGTGGAATGAGAAAAAGGAAAAAGAAGCATGGAAGAAATTTCTCGAAAAAAAGGTGAAAATGGTTTGCAGGTGTTGAAATACATCTGTTGCAAATTTAAATTTTTAAGCCGCATTAACAGTCAATTTGAAAGACCTTGGAATGGCTCTTTTCAATTCCATGTGCCCGTCGTCAACTCATTCAGTTTTAAAAGGATTGTTGAGTTGAGGGCGGCTAAGTCAATATGACGTTGGGAAAGAAGCGAAAAATTCAGCGTACATCAGGTTTTTGTAGACGTAATATAGCCACGAGTTGAAGGTAGTTCATCTGAGATCATTGGCAGGCTTTGCGAGTCATATTGAAACCACAGAACTGTAAAATGAACAAATCCCAAATGGAAAATAATCTGTATACTACTTTGAAGTTTGTTGAAAACAGGGGGTTCAACTCCCCGGTGGACAGCGGTTCATCATCCATTACTGAACTCCAAGGCTTCATCAACATACGATCTTAATTTAACTTATGAAGACATACAACATTCACAAATCCCACGCATGCGTACTTTCAACATGAGGTATTGCAAGAAAGGTATACTGCAGCAGGCGGTGAAATTAAACTAACTGTTTAATAGTGTAACACTGATGACAAATCACGTGCCTATCATTTCGCCTAAATATTGCTATAAGCCGAAAAATCAGTTCCTTTATGATTAAAGATTTCTTGTTTGTAAAATATTTCAAGAAGTTCCTGAAAACATCCAATCAACGAGACATGTATACAGTATAAGACTGGAGCTCAACAGATACCATATGAAGCTGTATTTTGTATTTAGTTGCGGTAACTTTGTGTCACTCAGACCCCTCCAAATTATATTCATCAAGGGTCCAGACACTGGGGAGGAGGGGCGGCGCTTGGGGTCACGGACCCGACAATTTATATCTGAAGCAGTGATTTTGAAAAAGGCTTAAACAACAATATGACATCTACATTTACACATGGATCCCGGAAGAGTCTAAACTTAAGGATCGTCGAGGTGCTCCACCACCTGGACCTCTAGCGGGCCTTCGACTCTGTGACATCTCTCGACATGGTCACATGGACCCCTAGCGGACCTTCGACTCTGTGCCATCTCTCGACATGGTCACATGGACCCCTACAGGGGCCTTCGACTCTGTGCCCGCTCTGCAACACTTCAGCACCTCTGCACATTGATTAGTATACTAACAGTTTTTATACTGAATCTCGGAAATGATATATTTAGGTATACATTATAACGGTTTCGAAACGAATCAATTAAAATCATAAATTTGTGATACTGTATCTATAAGGGTTGAACCATAAATAACTCACCAAATGGAGAAGATGTAGTGTCATATATACCAGGCGGTATCTTGGTTAGATTGCATCCAGTTACGTGTGATTACTATACATCATGACATGTCCTTCCTCTTCAAGCCAAAATCAACTAACCTCAGAATCAGTATATTCAAATGTGTAAAATGAAATAGTAGACAACACGCAACAAACCCAACAAGCTTGAAGGTTTTCTTGTGAGTTGATAAGGGTTAAACCGACAAAAAATATGATTATGGTTTATATTACTGATGGCAATTCCAGTCACATCGCGGACGGGCAACTCAAGGCGAGTGAGTGACACTTATTGCTTGGAAATAAATCGCATAATTGGTGATCTGTGATGTAAAAGGCTTAAAGCTTCTTCGCATTTTCCTCTTGAGTCGAGTATATTTTCATGAAAACATTTAATCCGTAAACTGTTTAGTGCATTAGCTTGCCTATATTTTTATTTCCATAATCATGAATTAAACGACTGCAATATTAGACAATTTTGGAAATTTTTCATCGTGTTGAATCACCCGGTTTAATACTGATATGAAAAAGCGTCTGGTCGAAGAAATTTTTGGATCTAAACAGAATCAGCTATAATTAACAAAGACAAGTAACGTTTCTTTGATTATAACATCTTAGAAGACATTCTTAATTTTATCAAATAAAATTTCATTGTGAGAAGTTTTGGTCAGATTTGGCAAAAAAGAAAGCAAAAAGAAAGAAAAAAACAACCACAATAAAACAAAAAAAAATAGATAGAGTCAGATAAAGGTTCGGCGGTCCACAAAACAGTTTGTTTTGATGTTTACTCACTGGTTGCATTTTGCAGTGCACATGTGACTATATTGTAATGGCTGAATGGGCTATAAGAGTGAAGAAAATATTCCAGTTAAAGGTTCTGATTTCCTTGCAACCCCACCCAAACCAAACATCGTCTTCGCTCCTTTGTCCCTCCTTACTGTTCGGCATTTCTTATACATTTCATATCTTCAAGGCAGAATGTAAACAGAGTTGAAACTGAAACCAACGCCCTCATTACGGTCATGTCAAGAGCTTCAATATTTTAGATTCAACATTTTCAATATTGCAACAACAACAAAATAATCGTTGCAATAATTAAAAAAACACATAAAAAGTCGAAGCATATGCATGTGACTCAATGAAACCTTATTAAGGCTTGCTCACGTCTTTAGACTTGTGTGGGAATGGACATTACGTCCGTTATATCTCCGAAATGGAATAACATTAGTTGTAGAGGGAACTTGTCCCAGACACAGTTATCTCCAACACATAGCTTAAACGGATGGCAGCTTGTGTGCCTGCATTAAACGCAACAGTTTGGTCATCAAGCGGCATGCATGGGAGTTTCAATTTAGTTAAAATAATATAAACATTCATATCCTGTCACTTTGTACCGAATGAAAGCGACCTGCTTTTTATGATGATGGTCTATCTAACTGCCGGGGCATTCATAATACATATGTTGCCGCCATTAATTTCGTGTTTATGTTATCATTCTCAAATCAAAGTAAAACTTAAAAAAGAAGATATTTCGAGGACATTCATATAACATCTAATTATCTTAAATACTACAAGCATGTCCTTCGCGTGTCTACTACATAGATAACCAACGCCGCCTCGATATAGTACAACAGACTACGATAGGATGTAAGAAATGCGACCTTCCTCCTGTGTGTCCTCAACTCACTTTCAACTCACCTTTCACCGTTCTAGTTCTTATTTGTAACAAAAGTTACATTTACTCTATAACGTACAGTAAAGTACGGTGCGTCGGTGAAAACAATTACCTTACGGTTTGTTTTGTTTAGCCTTTAGTTCTCTTCCTCTTTGGGGTTCACTGCTTTGTATTTGCAATTTCTCTCACAAGAACTTTATTAATAGAACATTGAACAATAAAAAGCGAAGCGTATATAGTGTCATAAATACCGTAAGTTTTCTTTATATTTTTTTTTATATGGAATTAGGGTTAGAGTTCATTGCAATTAGTTATCATGTTGATAATGATAAACGTGTCCTCAATTGTAGTCTTTTTATTGTTAGTTCTAAGATGTGTAAAAGTAAGTTGGCCTGACGTTTCGATCCTAGCAGGATCTTCTTCAAAGGCTAGCTCCTACACAGGCATAAGCAGTTTGCTAACAGTTTTATTTTATTTTAGTTTTAAGATATTATCGAAGGAAACGAATAAAATAAAATAAGATAAGTGTTACTAGAACTCATAAGTTGGGACTAATTATTTAGTTTTATCTTTTCTTTTATCAACTTGGCAACACACAATTGTTAGTCAAGTAAATTCAGCATGGATTCAAATGGTAAGCAGTAGAAACCACCTTTAAAACTGCGTTTAAGTATGCATGTGTTACTGCCTTAGTATGAAACATATAGCAAATATGATCATCAAAATGATCTTTTTACTATACTTACAGTATCTTTCTACTATACAAAAAAAATGCTTTTTAATAAACTTCAATTATGCTTTTATTATATACTTAAAGTATGCTTGTACTATACCTCAAGTATGCTTTTGTTAGACCTAAAGTATGCTTTTACTGTAACTAAAGTATGCTTTTATTATACCTAAAGTAGGCCTATGTTTCTAAGTATGTCTTTACCATACCTCAAGTAAAATGTACTATATCCATAGTATGCTTTTGCTATAGGCCTACCTAAAGTAAACTGTACTATATCTTAAGTATGTTTTACTATACCTAAAGTATGCTGTTTATACCTAAATTATGCTTTAACTATACCTCCAGTAAGCTGTAATATATCACTAAAGTATGATGTACTATATCCATAGTATGCTTTTACTATAGGCCTCCTAAAGTATACTGTACTATATCTTAAGTAGTTAAGTATGTTTAACCATACCTAAAGTATGCTTATAGGCTATACCTAACGTATGCTGTTTATAATTAAATTATGCTTTTACAGTACCTAAATTATGCTTTTACTATAACTTATGTAAGCATTTACTATGCCTCAAGTAAGCTGTACTATAACTAACGAATGTGTACTATATCTTATGTATGCTTTTACTATACCTAAAGTACCTCAGTTACTATGTGCTACATCTAAACTATGCTTTTCTTTATCAAAACTATGCTTGAACTATACATATTCTTTTACTTGATCTAAGTATGCTTTTTGCTATAATTAACATATTGAAGTTAGTAGGCTGTTTTTGCTTCCGGCCAACACATGCGCACTAATACTGCATTAACTATAAATGTCTTTATTATATTAGTGGTCTATTATACTGCAGTACGTACGTTAATTCTTGGAAATATGCTATTTTAAGCCAAGTAGGTTATTGTACCGTCTAGGCATAGGTTGTATTACTGCATTGTTTGATTGTTACTTGTAGACCGTCACTGTTTAGTATATATTGGCTATCACTATTGTTAAACTGTTGATCACTATATCACCTTATTATGACAGCAGCCAGGGTACATCCCATGGAAAATCCCTTACAATAACCAGAGACAGAATAACAGAGTTCATATACAATATACCATATGAATGTGTAGGGTAGACCGATCTGAGAATAATTACAGATGAACAATGTGCAGGGTATACACTATAAGCGCAATGAGATTCGGTTCCCATATCATCTTCGTAATAATTGAACATGTCACTTTTTAACGCAATTTGCTGTGTGCACTTTTTGTCAGGCGAGGGGCCCCCAAAGGACCTGAGGCCCGGGCTTACCCTTCTTAACCGTTGGGGTTAGGCGGCTACACATATTGTGCAAAGTACATCACTCCTCCGTATATGTTTACCTTTATCAACAGGTACACAACACTGCAGTGTTGGATATCTTTACAAACATGCCTCCCCTCCCCCTTCTCCCCCTTCTCCCCGTAACGGCTCGACGTAACTGTCTACCTTCAGCTGCAAAATATTATATCAAACATTCAATGAACACTACTAACAATTTTGGGCGTGAGATAGTAACGCCAATTGAGTTTCAGTCTAATAGATGTATTTTTCAACTGATTGAAATAAACAGAGGCAAACATTACAAGGTCGCGGTTATTGACACTGGAGGAAAGCTTCAAAATACACCGTAGACACTTTATTGGATGCGAAATTCTGTAGGAAGTTATAGTAGCCCGAAAATGAAGAGACAGTAAATATATATGATGATGATGATGCTAATCCATCATTAAAAAATGTCAAAGTCATCAATAAAATATTATATGACTTTGCCCTTCACAACTAGCACAAACTGCGGGCAGCCTTAAAGCAACCCATTCATTCTAACAAGTATATTCATAGCAACATAGAACCGACGATAATATTCTCAATTCAAGTTTAAACCAAATGACGAAATTTAAAGCGTAAAGACTTGTGCGCACAACTTCACTTACAAATTCATGGCAAATTTAAAATGATTCGGAAATATTCCAAATAGTTTTTAAACTGCCATATAGACAGTTTGTGAGTAGATTGCAATTATATTTTTTCTGTAAACTTTGGTTATAAAAAATACTTTTAAATTCTTTCAACTTTTGTGTTTTGTTTTCGACAAATGAAACAGAAATCCAATTAGAAGTCGTTTTTACCTTGGTTGGCAGAAACCGAGGTGATGTAAGCGACGGTATAAGCGACCTTTGCGGCCCTCAGTAATTTCTTTGAGCTAATCATGGGAACATATAATCTCTTCAACAGAAACCAAGCAACATCTATTTAATTACACCCGCATGGATGGGATTTTACAAGGAGATATTCATTTACGTTGTGCCAAGGATTCATATTGCGCCAAAATCCTTGGACAGGACTAAGGTTTCTCCAAGACGCCATTAGGCACGGGAGCCTTCTTCTTTTTCTGGAACGCGTAATAGGACAAAATGACCTCGCCAGAGACAGAACAAGCCGTGTAAACTGCTAATCAAGGCCGCCAATGATTACTAATTTTAGAAGGTAAAATTATTTGATATGGATAAACTTTGAAAATCTTTCAGGAAAGAGATTGTTTGTGAATGTCCTTGGAAATTTGACAAGGAGAAAAGAGGAAGACAAATATATGTGTTTGCTAAAATTGAGAAATGTTCGGCCTTCGTTATTTTACTGAAGATCTTTGGTATAGAGCAGAGTTAAACCAAAACGACGCCATGCCATGTCGGGCTGTCAGTTAGAAACCAAGGCCTGCCTTGAACACTTGGTTAATGTTTCAGTTAACAATATATTTGGTAAATTAATTTTCGGCATCGTTTGTCTCGAATAAAAATACACCAGGCTCAGATTTCGGAAGAAATGACGCTGGTTTCCTCCACTGAATAGCTTTTTATTTTTGGCTAGAGATCAGTTTACTCGAAACCTTCTCGGCGACTGCATGAACATTTTACGTGAGGTAATTCAAGATAAGGCGTCCATTTACAGGGCTTATGTGATTGTCGCATTGGCTACACCTGTTTCCTCTAAGACTTTTAAGATCATACAGCGTTTTATTATTGTTAAGGTTTAAGCTAATTTTACTTTATATTCAAACGCACAAGTAAAGTCTTTCATCTGTTCCATGTTTATAGCGTGTCTGCACGTTAACTATAACTTTGCAAAATCTTGCTCAACAAAGTTCAAATAAGTTTCTCCAAATCGTACAGAAAACATATAATATAAAAGTGTGGATCAAAACTTGAAAGTGTGGCAGAAAACATGAAGGACACTATAGCAAAGAAACCCCACAAGTGTTTAACAACGTTAGCGAAGAAGAATGGTTCATTCATACTTAGTAAAGATTCCTAAATCCTATTGGTCCATTCAGGTCAGCTGACCGTGGTTAATCCTGTGAGTAACGCACGGTAAAATTGCGGGGCATCACTTTAATAAATCTTTGGTTATATGTAACCAAAAATGTTTTGTTTTATGATTTTTCCCCCACACAAATGGTAGTGTATGAATGAACGGGGTTAATCAACGGTCTAGCTTGCGTTACTCACAGGATTAATGCACGATCGGGGGATAATGCAAGCGATGCACGAGGGCGGAGCCCGAGTGCATCCAGCGATAGCATTAACACCCGATCGTGCATTAATCCTGTGAGTAACGCACGCTAGACCGTTGATTAACCCCTTTAATAACTGATAAGAAACAAACAAACTATATATACCGTCAATGACCGGGTGAGGGGGGGGGGTGAGGGGTAGGCAAACCAATGGGAGAAAAGAGAAGAAAAACGAAGTAATATAATTTAGTGATGATTTGGAAGAAATTGCTACTAATAAGTTGGCATTTAAAAGGATTTTCTTTGAGTGATGAAGGAAGAACATATTCCAAGCATCCTGCATGCGATGAAGTAAGTTATTCATATAGCATTATCAAGATACTGAACATAGAAATTTGTCACAGATTTGTATACCAAACGTGAACTTGAACCAACCCGGTATGACGTCATAGCTGCACATTGAACGGTGAACTAACGACACTTGAAACAGTGGACTAATGAAACTATGTACATATTTTAACTATATGAACCCTATACCGATATTGAATCACAATGATTGATCAAACTCAAGGCATCGAAAATGTGTGTCTATAACAATATGTTTATAAGCAAACAATGAATATTATTCAACATATTCATTAACTACGTTGATGGAAAGCAATCAACAACTGTAAGCAGACGACAACCAAAGAAGAAGAATAAACTAATAAAGAAACTATGTTAATGATGACAAACACGTGACGTATTTCATTCTCTTTTATTCCCCCCCCCCAAAAAAAAGCATCTTGTTTTGTTGTTTGCGTGTTTCAGAATATATAATTGAGGGGAATGGATAGTAAATATATCAGCAAATAAATATCCCCGAGGAAGCAGGTGACCTTATCAATTACCAAAATAGAATCTCACTCAGAATAAACTGATTATGCCACATGCTAGAATGATCAATAACTTGAAGTCAATTGAACAATTGTATACAGACTTGTACAACAAAAGAACAAAAGACATCGGCAGCTGATGTTATAATGCAGTTATGTCATATACATATATAATGGACTCGGTTGGGGTGGGGTGGGGTGGGTGTATGTAGGGGGCAGCATGTGACAGGAGTGGATGGTTGGACGTAGCCATGGGACAGACTTGAGTCAGGTCATATGATGGCAAATGCTGATGATAACAAGTTTCCTATTTATATTATGGATCAGTCGTGTGCGCAAGGGGGGGGGGGCAGGGGACCATATCCTCGCCTCCCATCGTCAGGGTGGGTGAGGGGTGGAGGGGGAATAGCTCACTCGGGGGATTTTGTACATTCAGCAGGGAAAAAAGTAGACTACTCGCCGAGTGTGCAGCCCCATTGCAAGAGTATTTACCAGCACAAACTTGCGCTAAGAGCTTATTATAGCCGCCTAATTTATAGTTACCATTCTGACGTCTAAAACTTTGAAATGTTTTTCTGCGGTAAGACCCCTAAACCCTACATGGCACCCGTCTGCACCACCTTAGGGCCACCCCATCCTTTATTAAATCCTTGATTGGCCTCTGGCCCTTCCCATACAAATTAATGTCCCTACCTAAATCAGTCAGGGAAATTAGGACCCTATATACCTTTGAGATCCTGCACGAGCCACTGTTATGAAGAGAATTCTCATGGCAAATCCTCGAACTTCTGCGACTGCGCAGATGACGAAAAAAGATCCAGAAGGAAACAAGTTGGTTATGTCGGATTTTTAAACAGTCAGTGTCAATCCTCTGCATAATTATGACGTCATAAATGCAAAGAAAGGAGAGAAAGAGAAGGAGAAGAAGAAGAAGTAAAAGAAGAAGAAGAAGAAGATGAAGAAGAAAAACCCTCTCCGATGTCTGTCTCCGTCCTTGAAATAGATCGACCTTCTATCGCTGAATGAATTTGTCTTTGTTTTTATTGTTTTCATTACGCAAGTTATTTGAAAGTATTGGTTGCTCCAAGGCCATTTCAATTTTTTTTTAAATTTTCTCCCAGTCAAAGACCCCTTTTGGGCTCTTATTCCTAAATACAAACCCACACCAGAGGCGTCATTAGGCTTTGAGGACTTGGGGGGGGGGAGGGGAGGGCGGTGAATTTGTTTCTAGAATTTCCCATAAGGTCAACTCCTAGCCGAATCATCATGGACGCTGCTACCGCTCTATAAACAAAGAACATTTCAAGTAATGACCCATTAAACTCGCATATATCCCTCGAAATATGAAATCGATATCAATAAATTAAATATTGAGAAGAAATATCGAGATAAAATATCAAATTTACGAGAACAAAATGTGGCAAATTCGAAGTACAAGGTCAAAGTTACGAAATAAATCATCACATTTTCGAGATTATATGTGAGAATTCTTAGATAAAATCTCAAAAGTTAGAAATAAACCTAAAAAACTTCACGACGTAAAAACGTCGGAATTTTATGATGAAATGTCACATTTTAGTAGGCGCTAAAATGTGTAAAATGTTGAGATAAAACATCAACATTTTGAAGTGCATTGTTCAAATGTCATGTTAAAACGTCGGAATGTAGAGAGGAAAGTGTGAACATTTAGAGATGAAGAGGGTAAGTCGTCGATAATTCATAATTTAATAGTTAAAACGTCAATATTTTGAGATAAAAGGTATACCGTCGTAATTTTGAAAAAAAAAGTTTTCTTTTATTTAAAAAAAAAAATTCCAGTATAGTAACTCCATCAAACACGATGACGTCCAAACACGGGTGCATGAAACTAATGCAGATATTTTTTGTTGTTATAGGAGTCAATTATTCTACATATCTCTTTATGATGGTATTCAATCATTATATATTGCATATGACAAACAAACCTATATTATTATAATGAACATAAATTGCTTAGTTAGTAGCAAAGGGGGTTTTCTAAATTGGAATTGTGCCTGACTGCCTAAGGAACCGAATAAACGCGCATTATATGATAATGGCGTCGGGTACACTCTAAATGGAAAATTGGAAACATAAAGAAGAGGAATAAAGATTATATTGATTTATAGACCACATCTCTATGTTTAGCCGGTTATCGACATCGTATATTGTTTCGCTAACGTCGGCCATTGCGAAACGCGCAAGGCTTCATAGAAGATCATGTTTTTTTCTGCCGCTGTTGTCGAACATAAGCGCATTCTATGAACTAATGGACGCCAGGCGGGAATATCTATATAGATTCTACATCAAGTGTTTACTGTTATTTTAATAGATATGGCAATTGAATGGGTTTCATATATACTAATGTGTATTTACTTATTATTATAAGTATTGCTGCTAACAAGAGACAAAACGCTACCGACATTCTATATTTGAGAACAATGGACCGTCGAAGGAGGTCGTGTGGTATAGGCTAACTAACGGTAATATTAGGTATTTGTGATGTGTTTATTTTCTTCATCTTTTTCCTCAAGATACCGGTAACTAATGACTAGAACTAGGGGTGGCGGATAAGAGGGTTGGGATGGGGGAGGAGGAGGGGGTGGTGGGTAGGGTGGGTGGGGAGGGGAGGGGGTTGGTAGGACACGTGACTTAGATGTGAAGGGAACACCACAACGTTACCTCAAAACGTTCCGACAGAATGGATCATGTGTGCACATTTCGTAACAAAACTGAAATTCCAGAATATATTTGAATATTTTTCAACAAAGGTTGCATTTTGACATGCAAAAGTTGGAAAAGGGGTATACTTTATATTACAGAAAGAGGGACACTTCTAATTTATTAAAATCAGCACAGTTTTGACAAACTTCTGTGAGTATGCTTCCTAGCTTTCCCTCGAATCCGCCCCAATTAAGGATGGTTATATAACTATAACTTGTGCGCAAAATGCCCAGACTGTCTGCATACCTGGCTGTAGGGTGAGACAATATTGCGGTTCAGACAGGAGCATTCTATTTTAATCTTACAAAGGTTCTTTTCAAATGGCATCTGAAGGCTTTGTGATTCCTTTGTTCAAGTCCTCAGTGTGAATACAAGCCACCCTCACCCACCATGCCAGCACAAACTCTCAGACAGATGAACCCCAGATGAACTACATCAATACAAAAACGACAATACAAGAAATACAGTTGAATAAAAGCAAGTATCTAAATAAGTGCAGCCGGCAGACAATCTGTAACAAAAGATTAGTATGGGGTCAATGAAAGGTCACAGGAGGTCAGAGGAGGCCAGTACCATGTTACATACTGTATTTATATTGTAGAGGAAAGTGTAACATCAGGCTATCCCAGTGGCGGAGCTAGGGGTATTGGTCAGGGGGGCGAGAATGGTCTGTAGGGGCGCTTTCGACACTATCTAAGCGGAGCGCCACCACAGGTTGGCGCGGAGCGTACATAATTGCTAATTTGCAGATAAACGAAGAATAAAGAGGTGTCATCGCCATTTTGTCAGAAAATTACACCAACAAAATGTGACAAATGTCAATAGGTATTTGAGAGCGCAATAAAAAAGTCAATAATCGCGAAAAAGTAAAAAGTGGTAAAAAGCTTAAAAGGGCACAAGCAGTCCATTTTAGTCCGTCGGGGGGGGGGGGCATCCGCCCCTCTGACTGTATGGACGCTCCGCCACTGGGCTATCCCAGTCACGGTTATACTATGTTGATTTCCTTTATTGCATAATACATTTCAATTAACACTGAAACCTATTCCCTATTCATTTCAGCAATAGTTTTAATGATATCATTAAGGTTTGAAAATGCGGGTGCATCCTTCGATATCGTTTGATAATTTATTCCACTGCATCCATTTTTTGTGTTAGTAAACTCTCTTTGAACAATTCAAAATGAGCATCGTCATAGATGCAACAGACCTACCTGACCAATCATGGCGTAGTTACATCATGTCCAAACAAACATGTCCGTCAAGGCTGAGTCGCTTTGAGAAAGTCAGCGAAGCAGACGATGTTTCTCGGAAAGTGGTGACGCAAAACAGATAAAACGAAAAACAATTGCGTAATGTCGTCGATAAAACCTAGCCACATCGAACAATTGCGTGGGCATTTAAGGACACGTCCTTTTGTTATAATGCTTCCACTGTGACCTCTCTCAGAGGTTACTATGTAGTCATAGTGGCCTCATCGACAAATGCAAGGTTGTACTATAGAACTATAGTCTACACTGCTTGGCATTGAATACTACGTCTATTCTAGTCAAAGTTAATCGGTGTGACGTTATCTTTACTCTTATTCTGTTTGTCTCGGACTTCTCTCTCCCATCTTATCGGGATTTAAAGAAAAGGATGGTAGCAATAAATCTCAAGGGAAGTTCACAACACAGCATGGCTAGTATATTACACAATATTTGATCGTAGTCCGTTGAGGTCACCGCGTTCCCCTTACTGCCCTTACGTTGCAAGATACTTCATAAATGACTATTACTAGCGTATTTTAAGATTTTATTTTTTTATTTGATTTTCCACAAAAGTAAAAAGTGGAGGGAAGTCTTCCATAAAGCTTAAAAGCTTAAACATTTGGAAGACTCCCTGAAGAAAGAAAAGAAAGAATAAATAAACACATATACATAAATGTAAATACAAATTAAATGTTCAATATATATATATATAGTAATTACATACAGGTATAATTTGGTAGTAGTCAGGAACTAGCTATTATTTCCTTACGTAACCACTTCTTAAAGGATGTGACTGACTTTTTACTCTTTAAATCGTTCCTTAGAAGATTGCATGTTTTTGTTGCACGGTTTTGTAGGTTTAAAGTTCCAATGGTGGTATTATATTCCAATGGTGGTATTTGTGCTTCGTGGGCGGGACTATTCATAGTGAAGCTTTGAATCAATGGACGGAAACCGAAATTCATGCACACTGTAACCAACAGTTCTTTAAACGAGGTTTTCTTAGACCTACTTCAGTCGATCGTGGAAATTAATGTTTCGGAACCGCCAGTAAAAATGTTTCACTGGGTATTGCAAGTTAGAATATTGTGGCCACTTTATCATAACTAGAAACATTGACGATGACAGTCACTTCATAGGAAACACATTCACGATTATAATAAAGTGTTATACGAGGTTCATTTCATTAAACTACGTGAGACGTAGAATAACCTGAATTAGAAAAAGAATACTTACTTTATCATGATTACAACTATATACATAGAGCTTCTAACGAGATTGCTGAGGGTACAAATATGTACGAACATAATGTGACTTGGTTCCAATAACTTATTATACACTAAGGTGGATGTACATGCACCGTACAAAGATCATACAGCCTTCGCTTTTGGAGTTATCGTGTTTACACACTTTGACCTCTGTTGACCTCACACGACAGGTTTTATTGTACTCACCTACTAAGTATGAAGTTCATCCACCTTAAATGACTTTGTTACAGTGTTTTTAAAGGTTTTCACACAGTTTGACATGTGTTGAAGCAACTTGGATCTGAGACGTTAATAGAAACTGGTGGGGTTGTTGTATTGAATAAGGTGGTTTCACACATATCAAGTATAATTTCAACTTATCTTTCATTTTACAGTTATCGTGTTCACGCAATGCATTTTGAATCTGACCTCAGTTGACCTGAAACAACCTTTGCCCGCCAGAAAAAAAAAGTGTCATTGCACCCACGAAGGTGGATTCACATTTCGAGTAAGAAGTTCCTCCAACTTTTAATTATGGAGTTACATGCTTACAAGGCGTTCAAACTGTGACCTCTGTTGACCTCAAATGACGTTTGAACTTCACACGAAACGATGGATCCTGACAATCCCTACAGTGGATCCCGCATGCAAAGTATGAAGTTCAGCTAACCTTTATATATGGAGTTACAATATTTACATGCCAAAGGCGTCTCACCCAGCCACCCACGCCATCACCATCGCAAAGATTTCAATTGCCTTCGACTAGAATAACAAATAAATAAATAAATAAAATAAAACTGTTGCTCATTCTAAATTATTTTCTGTCACCTTCAAAACCTTTCCCGTCATAATCAGATATACATTTCTCTAATTAATCATCCCGCTCGGTGTCTGGAGAAATTTCCAAAGGAGGTCCTCTTTGTAACTTCAGCAATTTAGCAATTTCTAACATGTTAAGTTGTAGTCATTATTAAAAAACCTTTATCATTAACATATCGTTCATCACGTGGTGCTTCCAGCGGGATGACAACAATGGTTTTTGACAAGAAACAAATTGTCATCGACCACTGAAATACAATTTTTTTTGTTTCTAATTCGTAAGTTCTCAAAAGATTAATATATCATGCTATAGCTTATGGGTTACGATATGTTCTTACTCTACCATCAACCATTTGTCCTATATAGTTCATATGGTTTATTTTCCATGTTTACCACAACTGCAATCTGCAGGTTACTTCCACCAGGTAATACTAATATACAACACTATTACTTTTATCCCCGATAAACTGCATGTCACTGAAGCTCGGAGAGTCCACCATTTCGTCGTAAAATTGAACTAAAAATACGTAATTTAACAGACAGGTAGACAGACAGACGGGTAGACAGACGGGTATACAGACAGGAACAAGACTGTATCCTCCAGGAAAACAAGTGTTCATTTTCATATTTATGTATATATGTCACACTTCTACATATATCCGGGGTAGGGAGTGGTTCATACGGGGGGCGGTGGCAGTGGCGGAGCTAGGGGTATTGGTCAGGGGGCGAGAATGGTCTGTAGGGGCGCTTTCGACACTATCTAGGCGGAGCGCCACCACAGGTTGGCGCGGAGCGTACAGACATTTTTTGAGTAAAGATACTCCCTAGATCTCCGGAAATGACCCTTTCCGGGCATTGCTAATTTGCAGATAAACGAAGTATAAATAGGTGTCATCGCCATTTTGTCAGAAAATTTTACCAACAAAATGTGACCAATGTCAATAAGTATTTGAGAGCGCAGTAAAAAAGTCAATAATCGCCAATAAGAAAAAAGTGAGAAAAAGCTGAAAAGGGCGCCAGCAGTCCATTTGAGTCCGTCAGGGGGGGGGGGGCATCCGCCCCTCTGACTGTATGGACGCTCCGCCACTGGGGGGGGGGGAGTATGCGGGGCATAGAGTGAATACAGAGTGCTTACACTAAGTTACAAAGAAACTTTATAGAATCATCAAACAAAGTTATCACAACCACGTCCTTGTACAGCTTTGGTTTTGTATCTTGTGGCCAACTTCTGCTCCACAAAAAGCAGGACTAAGTTTTCCAATATGTCATCATGAAAATGTCACGATTTCCTTCTGCTGTTCTGTCAAATGTGGGGGGAACTTATGGGGTGACATGTTTGTGGATCTTTCATCACCATAAATGTAAATGTTATTGCTTGCGAAGTTTTACAAGGCCATGTTCTTCAATCAGACATTCTAAGGGTTACATTTTCACTCAAGTGACATTTTCTTCTCCTTTGTCATTTACATGAGAGTCTCTCGGCGATGGAGAATGGTGTTTGACCTTGGAAGAAGGATAACTTTACCAGAGTTAGTGACATTCTTCATTCTCGCGCTCATGGTCATTTCCCAATAAATGTAAAACATGAAAAAGTCTGCATCCATATATATATTGACATGATATATGCAATAAATTAGAGTAGCATATAATGTTCATTATCGAACGTACACTCTTTTGTATACAATAAGGTAGAATTTACTTCGAAATGCGCGCAAATATTGAGGTACGTGTATAAAGGCAAGAATGACAATGACAACAACAAAAAAGAGAGTAAAAAACATGACCACTTGGTCGATTTAGTGTCACAGCACTAGTCACGAGTCTGTGTCAGTAAAGACTAAAGCTAATTCACACTTACCCAGTCATATTTTCATTATCATCAGCTCTATTTTCGCACTACTTTTATTCCTTATTAACATGTGCTTGGAGTAAGACATTCATTCAGGTGATGTTTAGAGCCTGAAATATTACTTCAAGTTCAGGGGAGGGTTGCAAGCTAAAAAGAGACTTTGCTAATTAGTCTACTCTCGAATCGATTCTACCGACAGTTCGCCCTTTCTGAGAATTTGTCGCTTATGAGCCATTCATTCCTTCGGTTGGAGACGCAAGGAGAGTGGCGCAGGCAGTGGAGTTGAATGTGTGTGTGCATGGGGCGGGGGGGGGGGGGTGGAGGTGTGGCACATATGGAATAACTGTGCACTTTGAAATCAACTTCGTCAAGTTAGGGGAGAGTTTGTACGCTTTCAACCTTGTCCAGGTTGGTTCTAATTCCAAGTCTCTAATTTGAATCATGACATGGGAAGAAGTTCCACTTTATTCGGATTCACAAATTTTAAGAAATGACGTTACTAGTAAATCGGTAATGTTTCTCTGTAATGTGTGTGTGTGTCATTTTGCCATTGCGAAAATAATTCATCAAGAATATGAGTTCAGACTCGAGGATTTCAACTGAACGTGCAGGTGACATGACAGTAACCAGTCTTGAAATCAAGTACTCTTATCCGAGCACCAAGTCCTTTCTGAGTACTTGAAATTCTGAGAACCAAGTACTACAGTCCGAGTACTGATTTTTAACGTCGTCTGAGTACCAAGTACCAGTGTCCCAGTACAACCAAGTACTTATATGATTATTGAATATAACAATAATCTTATTCTTATAAATGTCCCCTGATGATCATTTTAAACAGCTGAATATGATGACATTATTCAGATCCTGTTAATATTTGCCCAAATACAGAATCAGAATAGGGTAGAGATAACAAAAGAACTCATTGTTTCATATTTCAGTGCAGTGTATTTCAGTTGCGACAACAAAGCAATAGACAAGGTATGTACATAAACACCAACAAATGGAGCAGAACCAAGATTTATGAGAGACAAGCAAAATATATATCTATCTCATTGTGGTTATACAGGTATATAGATAACTAAGTACCCACCCCCACTCCCACCCTTCTCACCCACTTCTTCTACTTGTTATAATGAATCAACATATTAGATATGACACCTCTCGCCCACCAGTGTGTAGCTTCCTCCTTTGATAGCATCTGAACCTCTCTGTCTCTTATAGATAGCTAAAACAGGTTGCAAACATCTATTTCCCAACTATTTAATCACTTTATCCCTCCCCCACTCAACCCTGGTCAAAGCCCCTTTAACCTTTAGAAATACTACATGGTTCTTATCAGATATAATATGGCAAGAAAATGACAATATATTTGGATACAAGAAGAGCTTGTAGTTGATGTCAATAATAATTTGAAAATTATGCAGAAATTAAGAAGAGGAAAAAACAGTGCTTTTGAGTGGTGCCTAGTTTATGCAAAACGTATCAAATAAATTTAATGTGATCATAAAAATTGTCTTCTTTATATACAATGATTTACACCTAAAGTTGAAACGCAAGGTCTATTTCCATAGCAACTTTGAGCTCTTGTCTGAAAAATTGGTTCATAATCAAAATGTTAGAAAAAGAAATATCGTCAGGTTTTTCCGATTAGCTGTTTCTTTGTTTGTTTACCTGCAAAAGATGTTTCGATTCATGAGAAGAAAGCTTCTGTTCAGGGTGTCTGTTCAATCATTTTTACCTAAATAATTAGTATGAAATGTTGTATGATCCGAAGATATCGATTAGCAAGCCTTAGATTTAAAAAACCTTTCACACTTTCATTAAAAAAATGCAATTGTGTCCAGAGAGAGAGAGAGAGAGAGAATAAGTAGCATTTATAAATCATCATGCAGAGAGATTATTAAACATCTGGAATAAATTGCTGAAGAATTAAAACATGTACAGTCATAAATAAGCGTAGACATAGATGTCTGAATGTAGCCTGAATAAGGGTGTGGCATAGATCCTGCATAGTCTTGTTGCAGGTGAAGTCTGAATAAGGGTGTAGATCACACTGAGTCCTGTTGCAGGTGTAGCCTGCATAAGGGTGTTACATAGACCCCGCATAGTCCTGTTGTAGGTGTAGTCTGAATAAGGGTGTAGCATAGATCCTGCATAGTCCTGCTGCAGGTGAAGTCTAAATAAGGGTGTAGCATAGATCACACTGAGTCCTGTTGCAGGTGAAGTCTGAATAAGGGTGTAGCATAGATCACACTGAGTCCTGTTGCAGGTGAAGTCTGAATAAGGGTGTAGCATAGATCATGCTTAGTCATGCTGCAGGTGAAGTCTGAATAAGGGTGTAACATAGACACCCAACTTAGTCCTTCTGCAGGTCTATAAAGGGTAACCCAGGTACAAGTATAGCCTAGTTAGCTTAGAACCAATTGGTGCAGCAAAGTTACAAATGTTGTCTTAGAGTAGAGCCTGGATTCAGTGGTATTTCTGGGTAGTCTCTACACCAATGTATTCACAGGTATGAGTATAGCTGACTAAGTATTTTACTCATGTACCAGTTGATGATGAAGGTAATTAGCACGAGCATATCACCTCCTTATTTGGAGTCAGCTATAATGAAAATTTTATTTCTGGATCACTTCATCAAGGTTGGCAGACACATAAATAATTGACTGCTAATATCATAAATTGGATTAAAATGATGAAATGTTTACCAGTGAGCCAACACTACCAATCTACCGGCATTTTCTCCTGTTTTCAGTCTATCTCAGTTGAAGTACTGCTACATCATTAAAACAATGTCGGTTGAGTAAAATTTTCGCTTGTTATAGAAATTTTTCAAAAAAAATATTTTTCAGAACTTTTGAACTAAATATAAGACATACAATTCTTAGAATGCAAACTTTTACTTCAATATTGATTTGTTAAGTTAGAGATCATAACTATAAATACATGAAAGCAAAAGACATATTTCAGATTTTTCTTCAGGCTGAAAGTGAATTTTTAAACTTTTAACAAAAGGAATATGTAGGGTTGAAGAGATTAATAAGAATAGCATGAAATGTGCCACACATTCACCAGTATGCATGACAGGTGCTATGATAATACATGCCTGACAGAGGGCAAATATAACCAATATGCATGAAACAATGCCACACAATTAGCAATGCATGGCACATGCCAAACATCACATATTATGCATGGAAAATGCCAAAGATTAACACTATCGATAGCAATTTGTAAAACAATAGTAATAACAATAGTAAGATTCTGTTATGCATGACAAACACATGCCAACTTTGAAATGTCAAACGATAGGCATTGTTGCATGACACATGCCAAACAAAAAAAAATTATGCATGACATGCCAAACATCCATGACAAATTCAAAACCTTATCATTATGTCGATGCCAAAAAAACAGAAGCGTTATGAGTGGAGTGAAAATGCATGATATGTTTCAAACATTTATCCCTATGCTTGGCAAGTGTCATGCAATAATAATTATGCATGACAGACAGCAAACAGTAAACTATTATACATGACAAATGCCTCTCACATTAATGTTTATTTTTGTTCTTATTAAAGGTGAATTAAAGAGGGAAACTTCCTCCTCTTCCCGGTCGAGTCAAAGCTGCAGATAATATCATAAGAACTTACGGCAAGAGTAATAGACAGAATGTGTAAGAGTGATGTATGTTAACTTCAAAAAACTTAGCTGAAATTAATGTTTTTTTCTAAAAGATATGAAATACGTTGCCATCAAAAAAGTGAAAATATCAGTGTTTATTCTCCCATCCAGTGAAATATGTTACATGAAAATTTGCAATACCTTTAAAAGAGGTATGCTTTGAGATATAAAGACATATCTTAGTCTAAGATTGTAGATGGATTAATAACCCACACTAAAACTAAATTTGTCTGCCAAAAATGGAAAGAAAAAAAAATCCAAGAATATGAATAAATATAGCACGATAGGAACTCCATATATGCTATATATAAGATTCTCCATACAGTGGTCCCCTTGCCTTCACCTCCACAAAACCTCTCCTTAGGATGATGCTTGGATGTTGGCATGGCAACAATTTTGACTTTCAAAATTCTCGGAATGACAATCTAGCCTTATAATCCTTGATGAAAACATTCTTCTCCGAGATCACATTTGGGTACCAATTTCTACCAACGGCCAGGGATGGATCCCAGAGTTTTTTATCCTGGGGTGGTTTGTTCATCGTCGTCATCATCATCATCGTCATCATTAACAACCTCTCATGGGTTGGCTAACATCTGTTTCAGAAGCTCCTCCATTGGGGCATCCCCGATGAGGTCTTGGAAGAAGAGCTGGGTGATGACCTTTGACCTAATATTGCGGAGTGGAGGAAGACTAAGTAAGATGTGGGCGAATCTAAGTGGGTCCGTAGGGTACATGGCGGTTTCATACTCCCCCAATCGGAGTTGTGCTTGGCTCTGATGTGATTCCACCATCCCAGGGTTGACTAGGCCTGGTACATCTGTAACACAACACAAAAGTAAAATAAAACATTTTATAAATTTATCTACTTTTATGATATTTTCATAAAATAAGGAGGACATTTCTGTTTAAATGTCTCAGGTTTATAATAACCTTCAAAAACATGGATCATAGGTTTTCAGGGTTTGACCTCTGATGACCTTTGACCTACACTAAATTTTGTAAACTCTATACGCTACATAATCATACTGTGCTTATATGAGCTCCTTTGTTGATCAGGTTCTGGAGATACAGCACTATTGAGATTTTCACATTTTGCCCTCTGCTGACCCCAAATGACCTCTGACCTTTACGCAAAACAATATCATTCTTGTACTAATTATAGGGAAGCCACACGCCATGTATGAGAATTGCGAAGGTTTCTCATCTGGAGATATTTTGTTTACAAGCTAAGGGCTTCACATACCCACACACACACACACTCCAAACTTGACTGCAAAGGTTACTTGCCTGCCTAAGGCAAGTAACCAAAAAATGACAAAGCCACAGAAAACGTTGTAAAAACAGATGAGTTGAACCTGAAAGCAAAGGTAGTGATGTTTACAAATCAGTTAATAGGGGTAACCTTGAAATTTAATAAGTCACTTTATCAAGTTCAGTATCTTTACGTCAGACCTTGAATGTTCAAGGCCAACATAATTAAAACACCAAAAATTGAACAATCCCATGGAACAATATCTCGTCAAACTATTATTATTTTTTTTTTTTATGCGGTTCCCAGAGCTCTTTTCATTCCAGGGTACGGGTTTCTTTGCTAAAGTACATTCCCCTGATCATCCAAGGTTACACTAATCCAAGTTAATACAAGGAAGGTCACCGGGAGCACCCAGTGAAGGGGAAGAGAGGTCACCGGGAGTACCCAATACAGGAGAAAAACAAGAACGGAAAACAAAGACAGAAAGGAAAGCAACATTTCACTAAACTTCTGTGAGTAAAAGACAAATATACGACCAGAACAGAGAAGAAATGTATCTTAATAAACTCGTGCCAATTACGTTACCAATCCAGAAAGATTACAATGATGAGCATGGAATAAGGGTGTAGTGGGACATGGGGGGGGGGAGGGGGATGAAGGATACGCCTACAGCAAAGAACTTAGTGCTCACATTTTGTGTAGCAGTGTTTCAGGCTTTGAAGTATAAAATACTGCATGGTTTCTGTCCACACACACACACAGCTACACATCTTTGTATTTGTATATATAGCATGCTGCCCATTTACATAGTATTTTGCCATGCGATACCAAAGAACCACATCGTACCCTGACGGCCTGACCTAGTCTAAGATTCGTTCTTTGAGGCACAGTTTGTGCTTGGGTTAGTTGGTTTATTGTCCTTCTTTTATTCATAGCTTACTTTTAAAATGTGCATCCATATTAAACTGCTGCTACAATACCTCACTATGGAAAATTTATACCAACTTATAACCAAGGAGGAACATTTTTTTCTTCTTATTTCTTGGCATTTTGCTCATGAAAAGTACCTCATTGACAGGTAAACATGATAGTTGTGTTAAAGTAAGTTGCCCCATAGCTTAAATAAGTTGTTTTATAGTTTCTATGTAAAAGATTACTACGCATTCCATAAAAGTGGGTGTGGTCATGTCAGACATGTGTTACAAGTTACTTAGGAGCTGTAAGTAATTAAGCAATGCAGGTTTCTATTGAATATAGTAGATATTGTGTAATTTTGTTAAGTTTTGAAAAAGTAGAATGTGTTTGTCTGATTTATTTTTGTTGTTCTTTGTGTGTTGCACACTTTCAAACTATCAAGGTAAATAAATAGCTTAAAGTACAATGAATCCTTGTATTAACACCTTCCTCCTTAGAAACATGTGTACAGTGTTTTTTTTTTTGGTGACCACAATGTTACTGTGATCAGGTTTAAGCATTTGGCAGGCAAGCTATGAGAGAACAGATCAATGAGGGAATTTCTGCAGGAGCAGCCTTGCAGTGAAGAAAAAAGAATTCCTATCGCTTCATGCTTTTCTGAAACTGTACAGTAAAGATAGAAGCTATAGGATGCAACAGTAGTGTTAAGTTTTTCTGTAAGTTGGTCAAACCACATATATTCAGTCTACAATGACAAATACGATCATGGTTGAACCAAACTACCCACAACTTTGAGTTCATTATGAAGCATGAATTTCAGAAATGTTCATATTAAGTATTAACAAAATCTTTGAGTTCCCTAACACTACTTAAAACACTTTTAGAAGTTTAAATAATGACATATCATACAGTGTGGGTGCCATACATTACACAGACTAAGAAAGGCAAATTATCCTGGCAGTGGGAGAATTCTGTCAGAATTAGTGAAACGAGGGTTAGTATTAGTGTCTCAATAAAGAGAGATGTTATGTGAATGACAGTAACATTAACTACAGGCTATATTACATTAACTACTGCATAGCTCGACACTAAGCAATCACTTTATGTTATATTGTATATCCAAGCATCATGTCACAGGCTAAATAACATTAACTACTACAGAACTACATACTGTGATTTTCATAAATAGTACAGTGTTAAGCACTTCATATAGTCTTTGGTCCTTTCTCACATATTACTATTGATTCTATATAAATTGTCATGTGGCTACACCCATATGTCACCATGCTTTACAATCAAATTAAAATTGTCCAAGCAAATACAGAAACAAATGAATCTATGAGAAACTACTAGAGCTGGTTGGCCTTTCTAACAGTCAATTATTTCATTGATACAGTCTTGTAGACTTTCATAATTGTACTGGTATATGCTATCACTTTTTGGCGCCTGTGAGCATTCAACTCTCTAGTATGGCGGTAAAAATGCAATGAAAGGCAAAAATTCAGACTTCAGCAACAGTAGCCTTGAGAATATCATGGTATGGGTAATGGTAAAACTACTCACATATCGTTGGTGCAATGAACTCGTTATGCATCTACTAACTCAGATGTAAAAGGCTTTCCATACCACCACACAGAGTACACTTTCTTTAAGTACTGCTTATTATTTCTATTTCAAGAACAGCTATTATAAATATTTAAGTCTTAAATAATTGTTGCTTTTAAAACCAATATCACCCCACTTGGTATTACACTGCACTTAGTGTATAATGTACATACTTTGGTGGGTTTGGCAAGAGATGGAAAAGGATTATGCAAGTGAAGGCCTGAAATACAACCATCTTCTTTAAGAGGAGGAAACTAAGTAACAGAATCATTGACAACATGGTACATTCTCTGGACGATATGCCATAATCTGCCACACACCCCCTATTATCCCTATGCAATACCATGAGAAGCATTGAACCCTCTCAAACTGGGTGTCTCTCGACTGCACAGCAATGTTCCCTTCTGAATAGGTCATGTTATAACCGTTTATGGGGTGTATTCCCCCCACCCCCTTTATTGGTCCCTCAACCTCAATTCACTATGTATTCAATCTGAGGGACCATAATGCATCCTTTCTTTACAATCCCTCATGAAAGATACGACTGCTTAAAGGTAAGCAGTATTGACCCCAAATATGCTGGATGTTCAAAATATGGTCACGGTTGGTCAAAATTCTACTACTGTTTTTCCTTACCACCTTGGAGGAAATTTACCTCATTGGGACATTCAGTCATCTTGTGTGTATTTAGAATACATGACAACAGTTAAGAGGGTAAACACCTCCAGGAAAGTACTTTTTGAAAATTTCTAGCAAATTATAGCGTGCTATAATTTGGGGTCTTATACAGACTACCTTTAATTGTAAAATATATCCTAAGATAGTGACATTTGAAGTCTAGTAACGATTGAGGTCACCTACTATGCTGACGAGGAACAGGTAACTTCAACAAAATTAAGTTGTTACGATCCAAAACATATTTAGTCATCTTTTGCCAACATTGTAATTAAGAAAATATTTCAGTCCTCTGTCTCCTGAAACTTCATTTACAAGTCATTAATTTATAATAATTAATTAATTTATAATACAGAGGAGGAGGCTTTCTTGATCACAGCTCAGGCCTAATGTAAGATATGATGAAGAAAGGGTTGGAAGGAGCATGGGATGGGTTGGGGTAGGGAAGAGGATAGGGTAGGGGTGGGTAAGAGAATATTATTTTCATTTACCTAAATATACCTATTTCATTCACAACTTTGTCTCAAAATGTATTTAATAAACTTGAATGAACCGATGGTTATCAAGATTTTCTTTTTGTCTTCATCAAACCTCCGATTTTCAATAGTAGATTTAAAGTTTAAATGGCTATAAACAAAAACCTACTGTAACAATATTTTGAAAATGTTTAATTTAGACTTAATTATTTAATTCAATGATTCTTTCCACACACTACATGTGCATCAAATTGTAAAAGTTAAAAACGGAGATTTGAAGCTCTCAAATGGGTTGTGTTTATAAGTTATTTGGTTAGAGTCAAAAACATTTTCCAGAGATTAAAGCTTATATTGAGCTGCTTACCTGCTTGCAGTAGATGCATGTTTGTTCCTCAAAAGAAATTAAAATTATTTTGCATAACTTTCATTGAACCGCTTGTCTTTTGCTCTCCTCTAATAAGAGTTTTAGTTTGCTCTCGCCGGGATGTATGCACCTCCGCTTAAAGATCTCGGTGGAACAGCATGGAAACTGCGTAAAAGAGCAGCAGTGGGAATCCGTGGAATCTGTTAACAACTTATACAATATAGTACTCTTAGAATCCTGTTTGGGGCAGCGACAATGTCCCCCCTGATGGACTATCGCCTGATCTTCTGCCTCCTCCCGGGAGGTGTAAACTGGACTGTGGGAAGGGGTTCTCCTTGGACTGATGCTCAGATTTAGAGGCTGGGGGTTATCCACCGGTGAGTGAGGGGCGTGATGCATCTTCATAGAGCCAACTTTCCGTTATCGAAAAGGTTATAGGAGAGGAAATTACTGTCATAAAAATTTTGAGAGCAAACCAACTTTTTGTAATCCAGATGATTGCCAAGCTAAACAGTTTTTCCGGAAAAAATTGCTTTCCAATGAAGAGATGTCACTAAAAAACTTCAGCTTAGTTGTGAAAGAAAAATATACCAAAGATAACAATTTCCAAGCACTAAAAATTAAATCTCAAAGTTTGACAAAATCTTGAAAATACCGCTGTAAACGCGATGGAATTATTGAAGAAACTTTCCTGCTACTGAAGCCAGAGACACTCGAAAATGTTTTGTGGCAGTTTTCGGTGCGCTAGTAGGATTGTCTTTGATCAACAGTTTGGCCTTGAGACAGATTATTACATGTTTGTGTGTTGCACTTGTCAATGTCACACTGTTCTGCCGCAATGGCCTCGCTTGCAATGACAAACAGCCTTCACAGTGAATGGCTGAACAAACTAATTGGAAACATTTCTGATGCATATTCATCAAGGTCATCAAAGTTTCCTCCAATCAGATTACAGCTTTTACTAGACTTTACTATATAGTAGTTCAAAATATGCTGGCTGTATTAAACTGTAGTTAATTATACGTACAAGGGGTTAATGCCACCTTAACAAGCTGAACTATGGTTAAGAGGAGCGTAGGTGGATGATGGCAGGTTATTAGAGTTTAATGAGATATCTCATGTTGGGCATTACGTATTTATTGAATTAAAACAAATGGAAACAAAATAAAATATTTAGTGTGTTTACTGAAAAAATTTATATTGCTTTATGGAAGAAGAATTATTGCGCTATAGGTCTGCAACAAGCACATGTATGTGAGTGATTGCTATGTTAACATACATATATATATCTTTGGTATTCTCTGCTAAGTACTGTCTTTTAAGTGATGGTAAGGGAGGGGAGGGGGATGGGGAGGGGGGAGGGGTAGTGGGAGGAATAATGGGAAAAGAGAATGATCAGGGATGAAGGATTCGATGTTTTAATTAAGCGTTATAGTTTCATCTACTTACTACTTGTAGTAACGATATTTATGTCTGTTAGTGTGAAGTACTGGACGATACAATTAAAATTTAAACTTTTACAGAAGAAGATAAAAATCAGGCATGCCCAGCACGCTAACCCTCTCAAACGGACCTATCTTCACACCAAAGTATGACTTTCACATCTCATTAACAATACATTTATGGTTTGAATAAATAATATGTTACATGGTTTAGTAAGCACTATGCATATATCAGAGGCAATCAATATTTTATATCATGTGAAATCATGTGAAAATGTGTAAGTCATGTGAAATTTTAAGTATTAAAAAGCAAATTTAAAAGGAAATCCATCAATTACCACCCTTTCTTATACAATCTCAGACCCCCCTCTTCTCCCCACCCCCCACCCCCTCACTCTCCTAGAAAACATCTAAGATGCCATGCCATTCTGCAACTTTTAAGGACTTGTTCCTATTCAAAAGGTTTGATATAAAGGATCAACCATGAGGAAGAGAAAGAAGATGAGGTCCAGGACTGGAAAAAAATAAAGTTACATTTTTCTCTTTACTAAAATGGGAGAAAGACACTGACATTCCTGAAACTGTGCCCTGTTTGACTTTTTCTCCTTACCAGAGATTGATAGTTGTTCAAGTATTTATAAACCGAATATGTTAAATGTCACCGCAATTAAGGAAGGAGTTCTTAACATTCTCCTCCCCCCCCCCACAAAAAAAAAAAAAAACACTCCTCTACTAGTCCATACATCAGACTACCAGCTCTAAATAAGTTTTGATGTTGTGAAATTAAAGTTTTCACATACTGCCACCATTTCCACTTTCACTGCTAGTGGCGCTATTCAAGATTTGCAGTTGCAAAGTTGACTCTGTTCAAACATGAAGTTACAGTTTAGTATTTTTTGTGTGGAAGATTTGTATTATTGGTTTGAGACAATATCAGTTTGGAAAATTAGAAGAAATACGGAAAATGATGGAAGGAAGGGAAATCTTAAGGGGGATGATGGAGATTTGGGGGGGGGCAGGGAAGAAAAAGAAAAGAAGAAGTAGAATTACTTATAATAAACAAATGGATTTGGTATTGAAAACAAATATTCTACCCTCCCCCCACACAGGAATTAAACCCTACAGATGTTGAATATTAAGAACTGGCTAAGTTATAGTTATGATGTGCAGTACTATTTATGGCATTGAGAAAGTTTCTGTTCAGTACTCACATTCCCATGAACAGCAGGCAGGTTCTATTTGAAGAGAATGTTTCTGGTTGTCAATAGCAATAAACAGATAATGCCTACATGGCAGTATATCAGCTGAGATTATTATTATTGATATTATTGATTATATGATTTAATATGCACAGTCATATGGAAAGAATATTTAATGACAAACTATTTTCATGTTCAAATATTACCAGAGCTCTCAAGTGTACAGTAAGGACCATAACTCAACTTTGACAGAAATATGTGCCTTTGTGGTATTATAAGTACCAATCCTTTGGGCTTTTAGTCCCCCACACCTACCCCACCCTCCTCTCTGCAGAATAAGGTCATTATACCACCTTTTGCAATGAAAACATTATATTGATATCATAAACAGAAGGAGTTACTGTCTCTCTAACAGTGATATATCACAACCAGCATAAAAACTCAACAAATACAATGGTTGAAGCTAAATTTAGCAGGCTCCCCTAGCAACAATAATGCCTATAGATCCATATGACTGCTTTACTTAATTCAAGGCATGCTATGGACGACATACCAACATCTAGTTAGTTATACACCAGATGGCCAGTTAGCTTTGTGATTCCTTGCCTTATAAGTTGCTCAAAATTCCACAGATCTGACTTATGTAGAGCAAGTAAGGTAAATTTATCCAACAATTAAGTGAGAACCAGAAGTGAACAGAGATGTCAATCTCTTATTTGCAGCAATCACTTGTGGGTATCAACCAAATAAATTTCACTGGTAAGGATTTTACAGTATAGCATTTTTATTCCAAAATGTGTCAGTATCCAGAAACGACAAGGTGATATCTAGACACATAGATGTATGAGCAAATGGACATTTTCTTTTACTAATTTTGAGTTAGCAAATCATATCTGTGACCAACTATCCCTTTAATGATTGTCATTAAGCAATGAGAATTACATTACATTGTTAATACACTGTGAAATATTTTCAAACCTTACTGCTAAACCCCCAAAGTCATCTAGTGTAAATAAGAGACAATAAGGCTGATTTTGTGACCATTTGAGATAACCAGCTGCTGATCCCTTGGGTCAAGTTTGGGACTATTTGAAATAACCTGTTGACCCTTTGAAGCTCAGGCTGAGCACTGATAAAGTACACTTGAGTCTGTTTAAAGCACAAGAGTAACAACTATTTGAAGCCTGATTTCACTTCATGGATGAATATATATAGGTATAGTTGAAGATCAATTGAGATCTATTTTAGATATTGGGCCTACTCACTGAACAGAACTGAAATGGACCAAACTATGTTCACAATAGGAAAATCATAACATGGTAGAACTCACAGATTAATTGTAGCTTTAAGTTTGGAGTTAAACATGTTTACAAGGATTACATACAAGATTATTATTTGGAGTAATCGTGTTCACACAGTTTTCAGACTTTGACCACACACACACACACACACGTCAGCACAGATTGCAAAGGTTACTGAGCCTTCGGCATCCTAACCAAAAAATGTGAAAGGCTCCATGTTCAGGTGATTTCTAATTTCTGTTCTTGAAGGGAGCCCTCAGCTTATTAAGGCTTTCAATGGCATTTCCACTGGGTGAGCTGTATCAGTTGTACTAATCTGAAATATCCTGTCAGGACACTTGCTACTCGGACTGGAGCCTTTTAGTCTCTACCATGTATCAACAAAACCAAGTTCAAGTTGGGACGTTGAACCACTCAGCCTGCACTTCAGCATGGCCTTGACAACTGAACAGCAGAGAAGTCAATGGATTGCTATTGTTCAGGAATTTAAGTGAAGGCCGACAAGCTTTCATGGGATCTTTGAAGAGTCAGGCCTTCAATTGTTTGGCACAAAGATGAAAGAGAGAGAGACTTGGGGTCTGTAGTTTACTGCTTATCCAGGAACCATATCTGCCCGCACACAGACCAATGAGTTCTTTAATACCCACAAACCCATTAAGAAGGAAGAAAAGGCAGGCCAAGGTCGAGTTGTATTGGCTTAAATGCACAAAAATAGCTGCTAGTAACCATAAAAGTATATTATTAGGGGTAGACGGTAGCGGTTTAGTTCGACTCAATCTATTCAGCAAGTTTTCTATTAGCTCTGTTAGCGTGTGTTGAACCCTTATGACTAAGGTCCTCAAAATTACATTGTTTGTGTAACACTGCAGCAACCAAACATACTGTATTTAAGATACATGATATATATCCATAACATTAATTGAATTGAACATGTGTAGTACCATGCTATAGGCATACTGTAGGTCTGGCCTCGGCAAGTCTTAAAATTACTAAGAAAGTTCTTCACATCAGAGCTGCATTGAACGAACTTCTCCCAGTCAGTTAAATAGTGCCTTAGAAGCTATCCGGAAAAAAAGTCCACAAATCAAAACAGTATCATTCAGAAGTTTACAGAGTTTACAATTATGTAAAGGCCTTATTGATCCATCTATGGTCCATCTTTCCCAACCTGGAGTCCACAGACTTCTAGTGGGTCTGTGAGTTTGGAAGGTACCTGCAGAGGGGGGGGGGGCAGAGCTAGGGGCCCACATGGGGTTCATGCATGTTTCAATTTGCAAAAGTGTTGGCTGTGATATCATTTTACTGGCTTTAACTCTATTAAGACAGTAAGAGCAAGTCTGAGAATGACCTCAAGCCCCCCACCCCCAACCATGGCGGGGGGTCTGAGGTCAGTGTCACTCATTGATGACACTGTCTTAGTCTGAGGGGTCCATAAAATTTGTTTGTTGTCCCTAGGGGTAAACAGATGGAAAATGGTTGAGGCTGCTATGGTCTTGGGTCTTTCTCAAGTACTGTATGCACAGAGCATACTACAGTAGTACAAGTGTAAATACCAACCAGGCTGCTGATGAAACTATAATATCAAACAACGAAGAATCACTACAAGTGAGTGAAACAGCATCAACCTTGGATTATCCAGATCATGGATCATAATTATATAGTAGGCACTAGGCCAACTACAGTACATGTCTTATCACAAGTCTAGGTATTTAAGAAATTAAGATTTCATCAGTATATGGACAAACATTCTGCCAGGGATATTCTGACATTCCAAGGTTTGACTAAACTAATACGTTAAATATTCTCGATGTCATTGAGCTGAGAATCAATTTTGATTAGTTACGTTAGCAATATTTGGTGATAAATCTAGAAGGCTGACTTAGTTTAAATGATTAATTGCAGTTTCTTTTGATTGATAACCTGCACATTTCTTGAAATTAACAACTAAATGCCAAAAAAATTACAAGGTCATTAATACTGCCTACAAAATATGCTAGAAAAGCTGACTAATATGCTAGAAGGTCAACTATTGGTCTCTCATTTTCAAACCTTAACAAGCAGAATACTGCCACCCCTCATAGCCTTGTTTGACTTCTGAGAAATATTTGGTAGAAAAAAATTGAAGCCTAATAAAACTGAGCCTATAATGACCATTGTCAAGCAAGCCAGTATAGGATGATAAGAAGGGACGCTTAACCACCCTTCTAATGTATTTACATTCTTTTAGTACATGTAATAGTAATCCTACCGTTTACCAACCTCTAACAATTTGAACATGACAGCAGACTGGTCACTCACCCACCCATTCAGGATCCAACTGAATTAAGTGGACAAAACTAAGTGGACAAAACCAGGAAATTAAGTTATTTTAGCTGGTGGGGAAAACAAAGACATTTCTCTTTCAATGTAAGAATTCACACTAGTAAACCAAGAAGAGGTCATGTCAGGTCTAAATGTGGGAAGCAACCTATCCCCCCCCCCCACAGGGACATGTCAGTAACCTTATGATTAATGGGTGAATCAACTAGCCAGGCCTATCTTTCACTATCAGATAAACAAATCAAATGAAACCACAGAGCAGTAATACACTATCTCATGTTCAACTTTGAATTGAATGGCTGGAAAAATGCCCACAGGAAGTCTGTGCTTTGTTAGCCCAATAACATAACATGATGGTGTACAGCTTGTTCTTCAGTTCTGTACCCACCCGTTGCAGACATCCTTCCACATGTGGGATGCTATTCTATCATCAAAACAACTTTACTAAAAGACTTCAGAAATTGTTGCAGAAAGCATAAAATTGTTACCCACCCCAAGGACTGAATTGTCCCAAACTTCAGCTTTAAAACTGAGTAACATTTCAAAAAAATAATTTTCAAAATTTCTTGACATCTTCATCATCATCTAATATAACAGAATATTATTCTATTTAATTGGAAATTGAATGATTGAATTGGCAGGTACCGAGTCCTTCCGATTCATATACTTTTTGAAAACTCTTTTTTGAAAACTCAAAAGTAGTGCCAAGTTCAACCAACCCAAATGCACTGCATCGAGGACACCCTTTATGCCACCAACTGTCACTGATAGCCAACCTTCTACTTTTGCAAAATAGTCATCTGGTATTTTTCTAGTAGCATTGTGAGTGAGTTTTTAAAACTAACCTGCTGGGGGCTGAAAGGATGTTTAGTTAAAATGCCAAGTATGCAAGGTTGTCATTTACATGTCACTTGCACAGTAGGCTCTCAGGGACAAAGTTGTCCTTCAAAGTAATAACTCTTTCACAGCCAACATATTATTTTTTGCAAAGGATGCAAGAAATTAAAACTATATAAAAGGCATATTCTGGAAGGCAATGTGAAATTTATAAATTTATAGCCAACAGACCAAAAAAAAAAAAAAACATTACAAGCTGAAAACCTGATCCCATTTTCTTTTTCCGATATCCCATAATGATGCGTGCTTAGGGGTAACTCGTTTTTGGCCAGAAGAAATTCTTGGTCTCCATAGAAAATGCAAAACACACACAAAATTTTAACACACATTACTACTGCTCAAAAGGTTCAACATTATACCAACTCCCAATAACACATATATGTATGCTTCTTTCTGAAAGGTATACCTCTGGTTTCATTAATATCAATGTTGGAATATTAATGAGCTTGACAATCATTCATTACTCTCAGAACAAAAAAAAAAGTAATCTGTACAGCTTGTTTATTAATTCTGAGGACAAAAAGAAAAGTTTTTTTTTCACTTTCACTTTTAAAGATACATGTACTAAGCCTAAGAGTAAAATATGTAAATATGAAATAATATTTGAAGCATTCATTCAAGTTGATGAGGTCAGATTGAATGTGAAGAGGGTGCTTTAGGCCATCTACCGGATTTCGGTTTTTGTATTGTACACTGTATGTGCAGAAACTACATGTTACCATACATGTACTACTGTATATTATAACATTATAGTGTGGAAGTTCATATGTGTCGTCAATAGGCCAATGTACTCTTCATATATGTTTTGCAATGCTTTGTTATAAATAGAAACCTTATGACCGTGCTTAAAACAAAATAATATAGTTTTAGGTTATATTAAGAGACTTAGTCAAATATTTTAGAGTACTGTATATAGAGTACTGTATATGTAGTGTACTGAGATACTCTAGAGATAGAAAGAATTAAGTTGCTATTGATATGTAATCAGTGATGTTTCTAAATATGCTAGGTAGTCCAATAATGGTCACTTAAACTGGAACATCAACACGTACTCTGCAGCTGGCCTTTAATAATGTTCTTTCACTGAGACTTCAAACAGCTACTGTAAGTTTGTAGGTCAGATCCTTTGGGAAATTACTCTTAAAAACTGTTATAAACTCTAAACAGGCTTTCATTTGTAGCCGACCTTTAAGTAAGCTCTGTATAAACCAAAAGACATCTTCCTTTCCTTGCTGTAAACCCCTCCCCCCGCCCCCCCCCCCCAAACTACAGCATTCAACCATGTGTTATTGTAAAGGGAAGCAGAGTGACATAAACCAGGGAGTTGTTATGGAATTAACAACTCCCTGCATAAACAGACAAGACTTGTTTGGAGGCAGCTGTGGACAGAATCAACTATGTCAACTTGGGACCTTGGCTTATACTACTCACCAATTTGTGACCAACCATAACCCCTGAAACAACGACTTTAACAGCAGTGCAATTGTAATATAAATTACAGAACCCTCTAAGTTCACAATTTATCTAGATGTAGCAAAACTTGTATTATTATTGCCTTTACAAACTTTTCTGCTTGGGCAACTTTAGCAGAAGAATTCCATTTCCAGTTGACTGTGGGCTAAAAGTCAAGGTCATCTGAATCTAGTCAACACTGTAACCTACTTGGCATCTTTCAAGCTGATATGTGAGCTTGAGGTGTGAAAACAACTAAATATAAAACCATCTAATCCTTGTTATTTTCAATCATCGGGACTCATGTGTGTCAAATTCTGGCACAAATAAGGTTAAACTGTAGTGACAATTTTGCAAGAGAGGATATTTTTTGGATGGGGGAAGTGGGGGTCAGGGAGAGAAGGGGAAGGGAATGGAAAAGAGACAAATGGAGGAGGAGGAGGAGGCGGAGGCAGAGGAGGAGTAGGAGGAGGAGGAGGAGGAGGAGGAGGAGGAGGAGGAGGAGGAGGAGGAGGAGGAGGAGGAGTGAAGGGTTATATGTGGACATTGGAAAGATATGGAATGGGTTGATAAAGATGATTGGTGTTAATCATTATAGTAAGAAGTGGATGCTAAAGAAAACAACTGTGTCTCATTTGCCAATATGTTTCCATATATCTGGGTAGTAATGGAAACTTATATAACCATAGTTAAAACTTCAATCACAATTTCTTCATTGCTGATAAATGTTCTGAGTTTGTCTGTAGAAGAATTGTTAAGAAAGGAACGTTTTTTTGTGTCGTTTTATTTTCTTCTTCAAAGTAATGCTGGCTGTATCTTACGATGCAACAAGGGCAATTTAATCTTCCTTAAATATTGGCAGAACACACACATCTCATTAATGGCTTAATTGTTACTACCGCACTGTTTTTGCAATTCTGTGTAAAAGTGCAATCACATTAAGCGTGCACATAATCTTGTCCTCCGTTACCCTCTGAAGTGCAAACAGATGTCAATATTTGTCACAATATCAACTATATAAGCATTGTGCTAATAAAAGTGGGTGGTTTATAAGATACGTACTAGGTAATATCCTCATTTGGTAGAAAGATATTGCATACCTAAGTATTCTGGACATATACAATATATGTATTGTGCTGTAGCCTACTGCCTGTTAATTTTTAATGTAGACGTTGTTGTTCCCACATGGACGATTGCCACATGTAAGATTACTTGCCTTTTATCATTGAGTTTATCATTGAGGCTGTTGAGCCCAGTTAACAAATTTACCCACAGTTGGGAGGTGGGAGGGTAGGAAGGTTGGGGAAGGGATTAGAAGTATGGGAGGGGTGGGGGAGGGATTAGAAGTATGGGAGGGATGGGGGAGTAATTTTCTTTAATATTCTTTTGGACAATAAAGAAAGAAAAGAAACATGTCTATGTTTGTGAGCAGTTATAACCTTTAATGATGGACATGTTGAATATTTATCTGTGTACCAGCCAATGATGTTCATTCTTTCATACAGAGGGAGGGAGGGAGGGAGGGAGGGAGGGAGGGAGGGAGGGAGGGAGGGAGGGAGGGAGGGAGGGAGGGAGGGAGGGAGGGAGGGAGGGAGGGAGGGAGGGAGGGAGGGAGGGAGGGAGGGAGGGAGGGAGGGAGGGAGGGAGGGAGGGAGGGAGGGAGGGAGGGAGGGAGGGAGGGAGGGAGGGAGGGAGGGAGGGAGGGAGGGAGGGAGGGAGGGAGGGAGGGAGGGAGGGAGGGAGGGAGGGAGGGAGGGAGGGAGGGAGGGAGGGAGGGAGGGAGGGAGGGAGGGAGGGAGGGAGGGAGGGAGGGAGGGAGGGAGGGAGGGAGGGAGGGAGGGAGGGAGGGAGGGAGGGAGGGAGGGAGGGAGGGAGGGAGGGAGGGAGGGAGGGAGGGAGGGAGGGAGGGAGGGAGGGAGGGAGGGAGGGAGGGAGGGAGGGAGGGAGGGAGGGAGGGAGGGAGGGAGGGAGGGAGGGAGGAGGGGTGACTATCACCAATATTTCATCCAAATCAGATTAAAGTCAAAGGCAAGACAGTCAGCCTTGACAGAGCACTAATAATGGATGAAAATACCCAACTTTCAAAGTCTGGAAATTATTACATCTCAGCAGAGCTGAATAGGTAGGCCTACAGTTAAGTATATACAACATACAGTACATTGCAACACTCTAGTACTAGGCTGCTTTCATGATGGCAACCTGCCGATAATAAAAGTACAGTTCACTCAGCCTACATCTTCCAACAAGCAGGGTAAATCCTGTAAATTTATTATAATTTGATCATCTAACTCTCCCATAGCAAGTTAGCAGGTATTGAAGGACAAATCGTAATGAGCAATTAAGCCATGCCCAGAAATGGGTACTAGCGTAAAGTTCAAGGTTGGCTCGAAAGCAAAACAATTGGTAACATCAAACAGCGCCGAAACAGCATTTTAAGGATAATAAGCATGAATTCATTTCACAATCACTCTTTTGACAAACTAATCTGCTTTCATTAATAATTGCAGTATTATGACTGATAACGACATTTTCAAAGTCTGTTCAAAACAAAGGCACTTGCATCACTTCTACTATTGGACAACATGCAGGTGTTATATGTTGATATGCAGATCAGGTGTACTGCACAAATGTGTGTCAAGTGGAAAAGGATAGACCTACTTGGACATAGGATATGTGTGTAGAATTACCTACATGGGGGGGGGGGGACATTACATACTGTACATAGTAATGTATAAATTAACATAATAGTTAAATCTATAGTATTGGGGCAAGCATCATAGCTGGTTTAAAAACATAGTTAAATGCAAATGCATAGTTAAACGCATAGTTAAATATATGAAGAGCAAGTGAAATAAATATACTTTTACATTAAAAGCACTACATCTTGTACTTTTATCTCATATGAACTTGAGAATATTTTTTTGCAATTATTAGGACTGTCAGAGTTTACATACCAAAATGTTAGGCCTTATTACTGTAACTTGCTGTTTTTACCTCCATGCTTAGAGTACATGATACATGAACTTGGCACAGGCTATCCCCATATATTACTGCCGTAGGGTACATTTGTCCCTGAACATTGGCACGTTTCTGAATGATTGTTTAGTTGTGTATATATATGTTTCATAAGATGAAGCCAACCATATAGGTGTAATGTTGAAGTTTGTAACCTATACATGTAAACAGTACATGTGACTAGTAAATATAATCAAAATGTTGGAAAATATAATCAAAATGTTGGAAAATATAATCAAAATGTTGGAAAAAGTTTGCCAAAATATTTATTACCAAGAGCCAGCTCACCTTGATACTTTTCCAATGACTCCAATGTCAAGATGCTAATGTACACATGGCAATGCACTGAGCTGTCAATACCTTCACAGGCAGTGTTAAATGTATCATGTTTGTACTGTACCCCATCATATGCAAAGTGTTATGTGATGGTGAGACTCACAGTCACAGTATGTTATATTCTAGACTGTTACATCAACTGAGAGAGCTTTAATAAAAAAATTAAAAAAAACTTTTTCTTTTTGGGGGGTTGGGGTGGGTAGACAGGGGACAAAGGAAAGGGGGACAAAGGGTGACCACTCTGGTATAGGAGGCGAGGGATGAACGAACAGACTGATTTCCCCTGGAAATGACCATAAATGTTACTAGCTATCTGAGTACATTATTAAAATAATAGTATCTATAAATTCCTGTAACTCATGAATCAAAAATTTTGTTCCTAATTCCATTTAAAGTGGCTTGGGAAGAAAGTTTTGAAAAAATTAAATCCCAGGTGACTCCAAACCTGCATGTTGTTGTCTATTATACTTCCTCAGAAGTCTTCCAAATAATTTCTGTCATGTTTATATCTTGCTTTAAAATTTATTAATTACAACGTTATTTTATTTATTTATTTTTAATTATTTGTAATTTAGTTTTTTTTGCTTCTCAATCTGTTTATTTTATGTTTTCTTTGTGTAATGAAATAATTTAATTGAATTGAAAATTGGAAGTGAATAATCTGGGTGAAAAGACCTTTATGACAGAAAGAATCTCCAAGTTTGCTATACTGTTAACCCTATTTTAACTAATAGTATTCCCCATGGAGCTCTTTATTGTTCTTGCACAGTGTAAGCTGTGTAAGTATCCAACCTTTATAAAGTGTCTGAATCTGAAATAATACTATGAATTATTCCTCACTGATCACTTCAAAACAGCCAAGTGGATTATTATTCCAAATTGCATGAACTTTGTCTGCACAGTTGTTTGATATCAAGCCTTTTGTGAAAGGATATTAATTTGAACTTCCAAAGACCTTGGGCTCTAATTTTCCTCGAAAAGCCACAAGCTGTGTGTGATGGTGTCATGCCCTTCGTGAAGCCATGATCTATAAAAGAAAACTAACTAGCAGCCTCTCTTCTTGTGGGTTACCATCCATTCACCCACAAATAACAAAATGTTTAAAGTATTATTCCTTTGGATATTATTAAGCAACTTCTTTATGAGTGTGTAAGCTGTACTTGACTTATTGCACTAACTACTAACACAGAGAACCACAGACTTTGAGAGGAGTTCATTGAGAGATCTGTGCTGAATAAATGAGGGGCCTTGTTGAAGGGAATCACAGGGGATAAAAAATACCCTCTAGAGGTAACCTACAAATCGAATCAGAGAAAACTCAAAGAAACATTGATCTTCACTGAAGAATGTAGCCAGGGTTTTTTCAATTCTCAATGGCTTTGATTGCCACAATGAGGAACACTGGCATGTGCGTTGTTTCTCTTCTAGTTGAGTGACACAGATGAAGTACCAGCATATCAGCCAACAATCTCATTCTTTAGTTGTGTTTTTTATTTTTTATTTTTTTGCATCTTTTCAAGGTCTACTTTGTTTTGCTTGCAGATATAGTATGTACTGCCACAACACTGCAACCACATTGTTAAATATGTATTTAGAAACATACATACGTACGTACATACATGCATATATACAGACATTCATACATACATCAGATTTTGTTTTAAAGATTAAAGCTGGTAACCATAATAGGCTAATGGAACTTAATAGCACCATGTGGAGAGGATATATTGTATGCCATACTGTAGGTTTTCAGTGAGCTTACCTGAACTGAAAAAGATTGTGGCTTTGAGGTATGCAAATTCTTTGTCGTCCAGCATCATGGTGTCGCACTTCCTGAAAAATGTGTTCATTGTATCCACGTCGCACTTAGTCGGAATACCTTTCATTGCAACCAGGCACTTGAGAAGGCCCCCTTGAGGGCAGAGCTGATTAGGAGCGACCCCTGCACCTTCCTCTACCCCGGTTTGTTCTTTCTCCTCCTCCGGCGAGGGGAGTTGGGTAATTTTGGCCTCCTCAACTTCAAACTCAAACTTGTACTGGGCCATGGTCAGCGCCAGAAGCTCTGACCAGCTGTGTTGAAACAATAGAGTACGATCCTTGGATGGGAATGCACTGTGTATGGGAAGGGTCCTGACAAACTCCACGGTCTTAAGGAGCAACAAAGCAACCTGTTGGCAAGTCTCTTTAGGGTTACACAATCGGACAGCTGCTGGCGTGTAATGACATGATGGTGTTGACTGTGGTGACGTCCTCGTCGACAATGATGACGATGATGATGATGAAAGCGGTGATGTGCTATTGTTGTGTAACCAAGGTATAAGGTTTCTCGACGATGTTTCTTCTCGCTCGTTCGGAGGGCTGTCCGTGTCTGAACTAGAGTTGCCAGAGAGCAATGAGTATAAAATGCTATCCTTGCTATGTCTGTCGGGACAGTTACAATCCCCTTTATTCCAATCATGATTTCTCCTTTCTTCCATGGTGATAGATAGTCTGTTGCTGCTGCTGAGCAAAGCAAAGAAGAAGAAAGAATGGTTTTAAAACAAAATGCTTTAATATGAATATTCAAAAAGGTGACACAGAATCTATTCATTCCACGTAATCTACAAGTGTTACAATTAAGGTTACTTAAAGTTCAGATGTTGAACTCTCTGGCAATTATTTCTCATGCCAAATATTCTGCATCCTGTTTTCAGACATGGGAATTCTCAGAAATTTAGAATTTGAGAAATTTCCCGGCTCCTACGGTCAGAAGTATGTAAACCACTGTCATGTCACCACCGATGTATTCTTTGCACCACACCACCAACCCTTAATCACCTATTAATGTCCAAGTATTTTGGTCATGAGGTGTTTCATATTTTAAAAACACGATGTCGATGGAACGCCCTACTATCGTGACTTTGTTGCCAAGACTCTGACTTTAAACCCACTTTCGTTTGTTTTACCCATTTTTTCAATTGTTCTTTTGTAAGTTTATTTGCTTTCTTTGTAAAGCGCAGTGAGCAGTGACTTGTGTCTACTGATTTGGCGCTATATAAGTCTCATATAATTATATTATTATTATTTTAAGTCTCAACTAAAAACTCGTCTTTTTATTAAGTATTTAAGTGACTAATACTGTTTTCTTTTGTTTTAATGTTGCTTTCATTTAGTTTCATTAAATTATATATTTCTGTTTTTGCTTTATTATTTTTCTTACTGACATGTTAATTTTCCTTGTTAAGGAATTTTACTTAGTCCTGTGTAAACTGTACTTTTACATCATCTTTTATAATGTGAAGTGCTATAAAATATCATCATCATCATCATTATTATTATTATTATTTGAGGAAGAAGTCTTGAAACACAATTTAAAACAGGCAAACTGCCATCTGGTTTGGAATCAAGTTTGATTTCCGAGAATTTCAAGAATTGCAGACACAACAGTAACTGAAAAGCTGGCATCTGTTTGTATTTTATCACAACCACAGTAGATATAGATGTTTTTCGCTCCGCTTAATTCGCTCAACTTGTGCAATGTCCAGACAAATTTTACATGTGTTTATTATAATCTCTCAAGGGAAGGTGCAATAACCTAGTCATATTCTTTCCCTTTCTTTGCAATCATTCATTAATAATACATAAAATTTGCACCTTTATTTTCTTAATTTTTCACATATTTTCTAAAATGTTTGTCAATAGAATTATATGTTTTTTGTTGTATGTCTGCATCTATAGGTAGTTGCTGATTTGGGAACCAGTCATCAACAATTCAACATGACATCTGAAGTACTGCACATCAGAAAAAGAAAGATAAAAAATATTAAAAAAATAGTCACCAACTTGATACAAGAAATCAAAGTGATAGTTTCCTCACATATCTTTTCTTTATAAATAGCACTGACAGAGAACATTTGAGTCTTTTGAATTCTGCAAACAATAAACTCATCCCCTGCTTATAAAATTTGAAAAAAAACTCCATTCATAGTACATGGTACTGTCCAACGGGCCTAACAGGCTAACAATCAATTTTAAGGCTATAGAGCACCTTTTCATCTATTTTTGGCACATGTTCATGTAGAACATCCTTTGTGTGGTGAAACTTGAGAATTTGTAAGACAAACAGTCAGCTACGGTCATTTTACAATTTCAGGACTTCTCTGTCCTGTATTAAAAGTATTAAAGACAAATAGTCAGCAACTTTCCTTTCCTGTCCATAAAGTAATATGGTTTGATCTGTTTTCAGCTTCTGTATTATGTTGACTATGATCGAAATAAGAACTATGAAGAATAACAAAACTCTGAGTAGAAAAAATATTTAATACTTTCACTTCCTATTGTATCACACTGTTTTCAGTCAGTTATCCACAATTTTTTTTTTCTCCAAAAATTGTTTTTCCCAGAAGGAAGTAGGCTTAAGTCACCACCAAAGAGGAATGGCCATGCAGCTCTTCAACTACTAGTGAGGATTCATCGCTGCAGGCAAGACAGTTTCTTTCCACAAAATTAGATTTTAAAATTGTTTGTCTTTTACACCCTGGAAACACAACCACCTCTCCTTATATTCAATGCATGACAGCCCGCAAAGGCTATGAATAATTTCCATAGATTGAGAAAATAGTACAAAAGCAAAGAAGTGCATATCATATTGCACACTATAGGGAGCCTCATCCTCCCATCTCCATGGTAACTGCATGTCCTGGAGGGGAAAAGGGTAACAATTGCAAGAGTTTTTTCCAAGCTATGGCTGGAACTCACCTTTTATTTTGGCAACCTACATATCAGATCTTCTTTTGGTTTCCATATATTTTTCAAACCTCTTATCCAATTATTCTTTACGATTGTGTTCTAATGAAAGATTTTCGTCGTAAAACAGTGGAGATAGGCTTAGAAGAATCAAATACTGTACTATATGCATGACAACTGTATGAGACTGACAAAGGGGTTCAACCTGTTAGAGCATTAAACCCACGGTGATATAAGCCATGAGTTTAAATTCAAATTCATGTTTGATGCCACGTGTGTGATGTAGTTGTGGGTTCTACAGAGTGACATAAACTGCATAATAATTATATACAATTCTATGATTTCATTTGTGCTTTCACATCTACAAAACTGTTGGAATCATGTGACTTCATAATCGAGAATAATTTTGTGACCAAGGATTAGGAGTGTGTGTTATTAGAAAACCATTAGAAAAATAGAGTTTAATCAGCTATGTTATTATATTATTAATTTTTTAAGATTTTGAATGTTGTTGCTCTATTGTATGTTTATTGCACAAACATTATGCTAAGTTACAACGGTGTCTGCAGTAGTAGTATCCAGTCTAATTTCTGAACTGGAGATGCTCACAACTCGAAACCCTCAATCCAACTTCTGTACATATTTCCCTGTTACTAAGTCTATTACAAGTCTAAATTACTAGGTCTTAACATAATGAGGTTCTCATGATTATTGATCATAGAAATCTGAATTCTTGAAAAGTTGATCTCGTAAGTTAAACAAATCATTTTATTTTGCACTGGATTGTCTTTTGATTAAAGCAATTAGACAGTCAGAAATGCCTGATACACTGCCCAGACACAGAATACAAAATGTGCAGAATTAATATTTTTCATTTACCATCAAGCAGTCTGTTATTCAAACACAAAGCACTTGAACTGTTATACAGACTAACTAAGTTTTTAAATTATTAACCATTTATGTTTTTATAAAAGGCTTTCAGGTTCTCTTCGTATCCCTTTTGATTAATATTTTATAATTATAACATTGGACAAAGGTTAAACGGCGAATGTAAGTACTTTCTGCATTTCGAGCTTGTACTCTTGTCTTCATGCCTGAGGTCAATAACATCTACTAGTTACTATATAATTCATTGCACAGCCTTAATAAAACAAACTCAGTGATTGAGTACTGTAGTTCCTTTACTGCATGATAAATAAAGGATATTATTTGTTTTGTTTGCTCTTCTATTGCTTTCATTCACTAAAGATATTAATTGACAGTGTGTATATAAACGTATTCAGCATTAGGATTTCCACTGTCTGTATATATGTATTATGTACACAATAAAATATAAAGTATGTCTCTACTGTTGATGTCTGAACAAGCTGCAATGCATGCATCTAATAACCACTGTGTAGATCTACCAATTTCAAATTTGTGTTAAAATACTGAGAGTATGCCCGTTTAACTTTACGTCCATATCTTTACATAAAGCTATTCGGGTGACGGGTCTATCCTTTTCATCAAAAGCAAAGGTTCATTTTGTTTAATAGCACTGAGAAACATGTTAACCTTCTATTAATACAAGGAAATATTAAATACTGCAAGCTACAGCACTGGGATTAGTTTAGCACGCACATGTATGTATTTCAAATACCAAATGCTGTGCGCTGTGAGGTACTGAAGAATATGCAATGATGACTACATGTATACAGACATATTATCAGCTGTGAACCACCATGTAACTGGATTCCCATGGTACAGTATCCATTTAGGCTAAATCTGGGAAGTTTCATGACTACATGGTCAAATTTGAGACCCACTTGCTTTGTGCTAGTGAGTCGCTTAATGTATTGTACACAAAGTTGAAGTCTAGAAATGATCCAAGTTTGCAATCATCACTGTTTGGTTGGTGTTTGGTTATGTACAGTATATAAATAAGATGGTTGGTGTTTGGTTTGTACAGTATATGGTTGGTGTTTGGTTATGTACAGTATATAAGATGGTTGGTGTGTGGTTATGTAGTCTATAGCAGAGGCGTAGGAGACCAATTTGATTTGGGGGGCTGTAACGACTTGCCTGAAAAATATAACCAAAATTTTTCGCACGCTCCGCGCGCGCTCAACATCTTAATGTGCATATCATATAGGCATGCATCGGTTATTACATCACATGCCAATAACATACAATCATTTGCCGTCTTATTACCCTTCCATGTTGATTAGAATTATTGGGGAAGTCGTTACCATAATAATGATAATAATAATATCAGTTTAACCATTGAAAAACACATTGCAAATTATTTCTCTTTCAGTAGGTGCCCGAAAAATTCTCAGCATATTGCCCGAATTTTCACAAAATTTTTTGGTTGGGGGGCTGCAGCCCCCCGCCTCCTACGCCTATGTCTATAAGGTGGTTGGTGTTTTGTTATGTATAGTATATAAGATGGTTGGTGTTTGGTTATGTACAGTATATTAGATGGTTGGTATTTGGTTATGTACAGTATAAGATGATTCATACAGTTATTTGCTTGTGTCTACTGAAGAATATCCCTGGGCAAGTTATTCATTCTAAGCATTTCTTATTGCAAAGATGATATATTTGATGTGCCTTTTGTTCCACACAAATACAGTACAACTATAAACAGACTGCACCATAATGCAACACCCAGAGATGACATCACTGAAGATACTGTTACAAACAATGATGCACATTTGGGAAGTGCATTACAGAGGTTGGTTATAATTTTCAGACATTTCATGAATAAATATTGTCACTTAAAAAATTATTTGGGTTTCTTTCTATGTTTCTCACTAAAATGCTCAGTATAATTTTATCTTAAGATATACAGTACAGACTATAGTACGGACAGACAATTGCTCTGTAATGTAAAGCCAGATATAGCTTGAATAGGTAAATTATTATTTGATGATGGCAAAACAGAAGAAGAGAAAAACATCCCTAGGCTATCATAACTTAATTAAGACCATGTATCTGCATATTGCCTGGAACAGACCGGAAATCCTTGGACGAAGCAAAACAGACATATGTGTTGACAAGTTTCACAGTACGTAGAGAAAGTTCCTAATACTGCAGTAGGACTACTTTACTAAATCTGGTTTATCCATTATAATGAACACTTTATTAGCAATGTCTTAAGCTAGTCATTAAGACTTACCAGACGCAAATACACTGTATCAACAATGTAGCAAATAAAGGCAGTGTCACAAAGTCGGCTTTCAGATTATTTAAGTGGTATGGTTTTGGGAGGTGTATTTACACTGACAAGCTAGCAGTTTAGGATCTTCAATCTCTCACACTAACTTGTTACATTAGCCTACGGTCGCCGTGGCTTAAGTTTTTAACCAGGAGCGCCATGGTTAAACTGTCAAACCCAAACAGGCGTTACGTTAGGCTGCTATTGAATACGTCAAACTACTGAATATTGAGTAAGCACTAACCTACTGGTAGTCCCTTGTTAGGCTTCGTCCAATTGACGACGACATCCTACCTTAATTATGAACTTAAAGTTGGTTCGGTTGTCATCTGGCATTAGATGTGCAAGACATTTCAATATGATGACAAGAATTCGACTTACAATGCTGATTCAGAGGTGGTGTTATTGTATCCCTCATTATTGAGTCACTAACGTATATATTGTAGGCTACTGTATATATGGCAGCAGACGACATATAGGTGAACAGCGTGACCAGAATACACACCGATCACAGTTGCTAAATTTCGTCGCATCTCGCGGTTAGTATTTATATAATATACTAGACGTATGCATGTTTATGATCCCACATTTCTGTAATTACAAACAAACCCATGTTTGTAGCGTCTAGAGTAGCCTACATAATTCTCTGGAAAATTCATGAAAATGACAAATGATTAATTGACTAATTCTTGCAATAGATACAATTGGACTCTTAGCTTTAAGACAAAAGTGCTAAAAAACAATTGGGGGATCTTTGATATCTGTTACCTAATATGATTTATTTATTTATGTGTGGACTGGATGTTAAAGTGTTCTAATGGACGTATACGTGGTGCAAACACTGAGAACAGTTAGAGATGATTTTATCCTTTCCTTCAGAGAGCAGCGTGTTGGCAAACCAGAGACTTGGATTCTAGTAACGACACACATATTGCAAAACAGCTCTAGCACATGGCCATGCTAAGGAAATTGGAGGTGCCACGCATGACCAATTACGTATCACTGGCTGCTACAACTGTGAGGCCCAGGTAGCTGTTACCAACTGAAAACTTCTACTTACAAGAGCTTGAGAGACGATATTACTAAGTTTGATGATTTATTGTGTAATTCTAGTTTGTCAGCAAGAAAATGAATTATGCCACCATATGTGCAAGTAATGAAATCGCAACTGAGGCTATCTATTTAGTGACCACCGTTGCCCATAAAGAGATGGTGTTTAACCTCATTATTACTTTACTGATAAACATAGTTTGACACGGACAACAGAAGTTATGGCACACATATAAATTACTTTTTACTAAAGTATTTATGGATGAGATACGGTACATCGCTAACTAACAAACAGATGCCACCTTATATGTACTCTCCTTGCGAACGATATGATACCGGTATGAGATGAGGTATAGTGAGTGAGGTACGGTGTATAACCACCACACAGTCTACTTTCGCTATATACTCCCCAATCGCCAAATGCATGAGTCATATGGGCGGTATCTGTTGAAAACAGCGCTCTTCAAAAGTGAAGAAATGTTTGCACAAAGACATCCACGATAAAACTGGTTCACTGAACCCATCACTGCAGGCATTAATATATCATTAATGCATGCAGATTACGAATGCGTTACCAAAGTCTTGTATTCTTGACTGTACTTCAAAAGAACTAGGCCAATAAATAGGCAGCTTATATACCTTACTTTAACAAGATTACTTTACTAGCTTATAGTATTCTTCGTTACGAATACATTTAGAAAGCGAAAAACTAGGACAATTCCCCATGTTACTTGGCCCAGTTTCTGGAGGCAAAAGTGAGGGAGAACTTTGCCAACGGTGGCATCTATAGTGACGGCACCGAGCGGTTATACTCGGTCTAAACTCAAAAGAAGTATAACAGCGGATTGCAGCCGTTTTCAAACAACTTCGACGACAGGCCTGAAGTTTCTTTGATTTGTATCAGTTAAAGTCCTAAATCCACAGTGGGATTGGGTCGTTTGCTCATTGTTAAAATTTCATTGATGCAACCGAGCAAAATAAATGTCCAAATGTCTGACATGACCGCACTATTTTATTAAAAGCAAGAAATTGCAATGAAAAATTCTTTAACTGCAATGAGATAAGTCTTGCCAATGTGAGGTAGACTATATAGGTGGAACCAAAGGATAGACTATCAAAAGTTCTAAATAGCTGCATATACACTGCTCAATAATTCCATCAATTCTGTACCCCCCCCCACCACCCCTCCCCCGCAACAAAACACGTAACGAGATGTCTTAAAGAAGAACGTTTTTTCACACTTTCGCTCCTCATATGGCAAAGTATCGCTTTAACTTGATCCCAAATCTTCGCCAAGTTAGCGCAGTATTTGGTGAACATACTGCAGGTCTTTAACACCGTGTATATCAATTATTGTGGGTGTAAGCTTGACTTAGTTTCCAGGGCTTTCCGTCAAAGATGATTTCGAGGGAAGTTTTCACGGTCGGGTCAAGAAATCGACTCTCTTGGAAATTTTTTGACAGTGAAACACTAATTAAATGTGGCAAATGAATTAAGCTAAAGGCTGCGGTGTTTTTCAAAGCGTCAGAGAGAGAAATTATCAAATGAAACTTTAAAAAGAGTTTTTTCCTTTCGTCTGGAATAGTATAAACACCAGCAAAGTTTATTCATTCAGCTTAGAAGACTCATCTATGACCTCAAATGACGTTTGGGATGAGTATCAATTTTTTTTCTTTTTTTCCTAGCAGTGATAAGATTTAAGCTGCAATTCTTGCGTGTAACTGCAAGATCAGTAATTTGTAGGTCATTTTGTCAACCTTTCTTCCCCAAACATGAAACTGTCAGGAATAGTTGCACGCAATGGGGCCACCCATTCACATAGAGTGAATGGGTTTAGCTGCCGTATGAGTGATGGATTTGATCACCTTATGTCTTTCTAACAATCATGCACATACACTGTAAAAACACCTGGGTCATTTTGTGTGACCCATCTGCTGAGTCAGCCATACTGTACCCAGAAATGGGTCGTATTGGTTGAGTTATTACGCAAGATTGTTTGAAATTGTGAAATAGCTCGATGAAAGTTTGACTTTTTGCATTGGGTCACTCTCAAAGACTTTTCTTATTGGATAAGTTATGTCATGTGACCACTATAAGCGTTTTTGCATGACGCCTTTCGTAGACGACAGCTGAACACCGTCACACAAATCTACAAATCATACGTAAATTCAGGACCAAGAAGGCAGCCTAAGTTGAATCAAAAACTTTGATGGGCTCTGAAAATGGACACGTTTATTAGTTCATCCTTGATAACTGGGGTTTGCCAATGTAAATACCAATATTCAAAGGTAAATATACGCCAAAGTATGCTGACTAGTTCAGGCCACAGGCGCTCGCAACGTTAATTAGTTAAATACTATATTATAGTATGCCATTGTAGATATGATGATAGGCTAGGCCTAAGTAACATGTTATTAGTGCTGCGAGCGCCGTGGTTCAGACAAGCCCATAATTACCCTGATACAGTGATAGTGATACTGATAGTGGTACATAGATAGCTGTAATGTTAGACCTAACTTTTGGTCTTTGATAAAGCATAGGCCTAACCTCACTACGTAAGTTTAACTAAATATAACGTTAGAGGCTAAGACTAGTATAATGTTACTTGTTAATAGCTATCTTGCTGAACAGAGAGTTAACAGTGCTATTAAATGTAGTAAAACAGTAGCATAATCAGACATTTTAGTGGGGGTGGGGGAGAGCTGAAGGGTAGCAAGGAGTCTGTGCAAGGGGAGGGGGACAAGATATGGGGAAGGGGTGTAGGGGAGGGATAAAATTCTTGTATTTAAGGGGTGGACAAGATGTAAAATGGTTCATCATTTCTATCTTACTAATTTACTTTTAATATGTATGTCAATTTGGGGCGGATGGGGGTGACCAATTGGGGGCTTTTCCCCTACTGGGTTATGCCACTGCAGTAAAATATGATATACTCCAACAAACAGTCTTTGCCAAGACTATAGTCGGTGTAATTGAACAATTGAAGTTAACTATATATGTCCTATTTTTATCTGTGGACTATAGGTAGCATGGTACACAAAAGCCCATGGGAAACATCCTGCTACAGGCTATGCTACAGACTATCTTGAGGAAAGATTGCCCGAAAACGATCCATGCCTTTAAGAAACAAGAAGCAACACCGAAAGAAGTAAAGAAGCCTACACCTGTAAAGTTCAACATAAAAACAGATCCAAAAGGTACTAATACCATTATCTTGAACAGTCTACATACAATATACTCAGTAAGGGATATGGGTCAATTTCTGTTAACTGTGTAGGCTAAGTAACTGATATTCCTACATCCTCAGTCATTCCTACTGGTATGTAATTAAATCGCATAAAATGTCATGATGATTTTTCACTTCTAACAGTCAGCTGCCAAGCTAAGTTGCTTGAACCTTAAACTTAGTATGTAGGTAGCCCTTTGTGAGTAGATGATCCCTCTATTTTTTCATGGAGGTCCAAGGTCATTTGGGGTCAACAGAATTTTAAATCTGCTATGGTAATGATTCAAGTGAAAAGATTTGCTAGATTAAACTAGTGACAACAGAATTAAGTGTGCATTGAAAGCAGCAATTTATTTTCTTTCTTCCAAAGGTTGGGACCAATCTTCCTCAATTCATGGAAGATGAGCTTAAGCAAGATTGAACTCGAAAGCAGCCATTCGTCCTTGCATTTGGTGATAGAAGGTATCCAACTCAGTCATTTGTGATCATCGAAGGGGTTGCTCTGCCAGAAACAGATTTGATTGCAGCTTTTGATATTTGTTTCAAATCATTGTACTTGTTTGACATAGCCTACCCCTGCCAGTGTCAAACAACCTGGGAATTTATACACAAATTCCTCATTAAGGTTAGTGAAGGGAAAGGAAAGGTTTTGACATCCCCTTCAATAAGAAGCCTGCGTGCTTTTTTAAGCAGTCAGTAAGAGAAAAAAGGGTATGTAACCAACTTTGTCAAAAGTAGTGTTTAATATGATTTATTTGGTTTTTTATACATTGTAACCTTTTATCGTATAATTCTCTCAAAACACATATAAGGGATATGAACATATCTCCTGTAAACCTTGGGCAGTGCAACATTAGGTTAACACTTAGTTGATGGTCATTAACATGATGGGATGATTACATGAGGTTTTTTTAATTTACATAATGTGACAAAGTTGTTTGCTATTTATGTTTGCAGGTTATATTACCTTGAACAAGGGTTTAAGTTTCATTTGGTATTTGTTATTGTTAAGTTTAGAGGGACAAAAGAAGCAGAACTGCCTCACAAACAGTGGTGCAAAACTAGTGTTCCATACATCATATGTGCACAACTAGCCAACAGCATGACTGATGTACATTTTTTGCCTGAGCAACTGAAAATTTAATACATATTGTAACATATTGGTGGTGCAAAAATATTCATTCACAGTGTTTCCATTTATTGATGACTTTTCAGTGATTATAAGTCTTGTACTGTATGTTATAAACAAGCTTTGCCTCATTTAAATCTAATGCTGTTTTGGTACAAGAACTACTGAGGAAATTATCACCTTTGGGATATGCTTGCAAGATTTTATTAATTGGCAGCTGGCCATTGGGTTTATCTTGCCCCACCAACCCACTGCAAAATATGTTTGATATTGTCTTTGACTTTTCACTATGACAAAGCCCCCACCAAACATTGAGCTTTCCAAAATATTTGATTTCTTACAGCCACCATTGATGTACTACATGTCTTCTTTGTATACCTAACATTTTATACAATTGATAACTATGGAATGTTGTTTATTTATATTCTTTAAAAACAATTAGAAATGCTAGCTAATAATCAAACTACTACAGTGACTAAGGATACAAGTAGAGAGTGAGTGCATGCTCCAGTCTCGATTACAAACACTGCAGCAAACCTAGCTGTGGATCAACAATTAAAGTCCTTCAAGTAGTACAGAACATATTCCTCAGTGAACTAAAGCTTGCGCACATGAATAAATGATCAGTTTTTTCAGTTAAGTATGTCAGGATTTTTAGGAACATTGCTTAATTTCCAATGATTCTCAATTGGTACATTAGCCTTAGCCTATGTTCTTGTGTTCATTGTTTGTTTAGTTTTATGGGTATCACATTACTCTGATTTTTACTGTTACTATGATGTTCTAGTTGGAATAAAACAAAACGAATATCGATAATTATATGTGAACTAGAAGAAATTGCATGCTTTCATTGTAACACCACTTTGTGATTTGAATAAATTAATTTACCTTTAGGAATCGAAGTCTTATGTCATTTCTTTTATAGACTTCCTGCAACTGCAAATGTAAATTCAGCTTTGACCCATTTACGTGGTCAATTTTTTTGACCCAATCTGCTGGGCTGGTGGAGATTGCACTAACCACTGGGTCAAAAGCTGGGTCAAAGTAGCATATGGGTCAAAGTAGCGCATGGGTCAAAATAACCCAGTTTTAGGTCAGATGTCAAATGACACAGATCCTTGGTCAAATTGACCCAAACCTGGGCTGGTGGAGATTCCACTAAGTTGCTGGGTCAAATTTGGGTCAAAAAATGACCCAAGTGTTTTTACAGTGTACTGTTGTTATATTTTTAGCGAATGAACATCAAACTGATCAAGTGAACCGGTCGCATCCTATACGTTAGTATGATTTTCCCTTCACAACATCATTTGAGATCGCGAAACATTCTCATGAATGAAACTGAATGAACATATACTTCAATGTTTGTACTGTTCCAGACGAATGGAAGCTTCTCATTTTATAGATCCGTATTAACGTCACACCGTAGCTTCAGTTTCAATAGATGTGTATATTTTGACAAGAATACCCGATGTGACGTAAGACATTAAAACAATACTGACAAATGAACCGTTCCAACCGTATAGCCGTCTCTCATGGTAATTGTTATATATAGAAGTAGCTTTGGGGAACTTTCTAGTTTTTTTCAGTAATGTTGAAATCTCGGAGACGAAGAAATATCTATATATACAATTATATAGGAAGCTTTTATAAAATGCTGATTGATGACTGTACAGTTAGGATCAATATGCTATAAATTTGTTATTTACATCAAAGCCGGATGAATGATGGATATAGGCTTACTATACTGATTTTGTTACTTTAATACAATATCAATGCTCTTCACTTCATCAGTCTGGCTAGGCTGCAAACCAATGTTCGTTTATAGTATAAATCCTGAAATTATTATTACTGTATTATGTTTTTATTCATGTTAACATGAAAAACTACCGACTGAAATCTTTAAATACTTTCAATAGTTGAGTCAATGTTAACTTAGGTGAAACTCGTACTCCGGGGACAGTTATGTCACCGTGTTCCGGTTTGCATTCGTTTACTTTCTCTTTTAAATATTCTTCATCCATGCATGTTGATAGGTCCCCTCCATAATGTTCTTTCGGTTTCACTACCCGATCGCATGCAATGGGTTGTATTTCTCCCCCCCCCCCCCCGTCTCGACGGTCGGATCTGTCTGTTAGCTTTACAAATATATATACGGTCAAGAAAAGACAAACAGCTGCTACAAAACGTGAGATTTGGTATTGGTTCACTTACGGCCGATTCCTTAAAGGGATGCATGTAGAAACCTGTCCTGCGGAAGTATAGTCTGTGACATTTGTTCTCACATGTATAGCAGGGAGTTGTTATGCATGTAGTGAATGTTTGCGAGGCCCTGGATGATGTATTAAGGCAGTAATCCAACCTTCTAATAGGAAACATCCATTGTACACTTCTGACCTAATATCGGCTTTGACCCACTTCTCTCACTCGGCTAATCGAATTAATTCCTTCTCCCGCACATTCGGGAAGTTTGTAATTTACGGTTTACGAGTTATATTCTTGATATCAAAATTGGATGATATAATTCTTGATTAATCATACGTCAGTAATATGAATAATATGGTCCAGTGAATGGTTACTATATACTTCCTGGGTAGGATCATTTAATTGATCCGCGGGCTGCTTACAAAGTCACATCCGTAGTGTTAGTACCCCTTATAGTGGTATAAGAGTTAAAAACACGGAGACATTTAGATAAGTTGTAGTAAATGAAACGGCTGAAATAATTACCCTTGATTGTATTTTAAGAAACTATTCTCTCATGCACTCCTAGATCTTCGTTTTAATACATAGACCGAATAATGTTCAAATCATATCATATCAAACTCAAAAAAATGTCAACGTCATGTAAAGAAATATTTCCACTGAGGTTCATTTCATCATATCAATTTCCAATGAATTTTCTAGACTGAAATGGTTTATCAAAAGCAGCCACCCTGCCCACCCCACCCCACCCCCTTCCAGTGAAAGGGATGACCAATCCAAAACAAGTAGTATCCACATTTACGTTAAGTCATTGGCTCCCTGAAAATGACGGGAAACAACAGGATTAATCCAAAAGTATTGAAGACACAGTTTATATCTGTATACAGTAGATACACGATTTACGATTATCTTTTCTTTTTCTTTCTAAAGGGGTGTTTGTGAGGGGACGGGAATGGGCGGGGAGGGGGGGGGGGGTTCAAAATGTGCAAAATGATGTTAAGTTGACTCACATCAAAAGTTACGTAAAGTTTGTATATGTGCATACTGAACTCTTGAAAGTTCTATATACGTGTCACTGTGACCCGAATTCGAATTTACTTTTCACACAAGGACACTTCAGTGACCTTGAAAGCTGTTGATTATTAGAGCGAGGCAATTGATAGGTTCAAGGACACCGATGAAGGAATTAATATATTCATACAGCAAGCAGCAGGCCTCAACAAACTGTCTCGGTGGGTACCCCGGGTATAGTATAAACACCCAGGTCACCGAGACAGGCTTCTCAAGATGTTTTTTATCGGACTCTCTTTTATAACATAGCGGATATAGGACATATAGGCTATATACACCATTGATCAATGCATTGCAGGCAGGAATCACAATTTGTGTTAAAAGTGTGAATTATTTGTGAATCAGCTGCAGCATCGTGTTAGAAATGACCGAAACTGATGGCGGTCATATAGCCGCTAAATTAACTTAGCGGCTGCGGACGTGTCGATATACGTTCTGAACGGTGACAGAATCAGAATCGAAAATCCTATCTTTGACTGAAAGCAAGACTGGGTTGCAGATCACCAATAGGTAGCCAATACGTCAGCAAATTGTATCCTGCTTCAAGCCCCAATAGAAGGAAAACCCGAAAACATTATCTGATCCGGGTTTTTAACTTTTTAATAATTATTTCAATAAGATTCATAGCTTTATGGTAGCACGTGTTGAACAACAATTAAGTCTACCATTGGTTTACGATGTACGGCTAAGTTTTGCTAGTCCACTTCATATAGTTCTCTTTATTGAAGTTTGCAGTGCCCGACAATCACAAGTTGGAACATACAAATCGCGAACAACCACAGCGTTATATAGTCATCATGTAACCCATCCCTGCACCTCAAACGTTAGAAAAGAAATTAAGTTCGAACGCCTGTGGATGACTGACAATTCCTTTCAAAACAAGACGAGATAAAGGGAAAACAAATGAACCATAATTCAAATCAGATAAGAAAACTTGTCCTGTTCAATTTGTGAAAATATAAACTCTGGGCCAATAATAAACTATAATAAAACATTAGAAAGCCTCACCATTCAAAGCTTCTTGGATATTATGTGGGAAAATATTAATTCGTATACTGGCAATTTTGAAGAAAGAGTGCTTTTTGTTTTCCCGAAAGGGAAGCTATGACGCCACTCTTACCGATACCGACCTTGCAAAAATTGCCAGGGGGGCCGCGGATTGCAATGTTGGCAATGACTGTAACGCAGATCTCAAAGTCGGTAATTACTATTACGGTTATATTCGTCCAACACGACAGCATTCTAAAACGTTGTACACAAAGCCAAAGCCAAAGTGAATTAATCCGGTCACACATCCGGAGTTTATGAATGCTAATTTCTTCAATACCGCCCTCATCTCTTTCAGAGAAACATTTCAATCTGTAGTTCTGATTCAAAGAGTTAACGATTTAGCTTTTACTATATTTAAACAATATCAATCTCAGTCATCCTCATATGTTAGTCATAACTAGTTTGCACTACAGTTGTTCATTTCGAGGGTTGGCTAATTAAAATGTTTTGTGTAATGATATTGGGGGAGGGATGAAATGGTGGAGGAGGGGTGGAGAGGGCGGGGTTGAGTTTCATATTCCAAATGGTAAAAGGTTACTACTGTGTCCTATATATAAAGGTTAATCGATTGGTTGGGTTTTTCTAATAACAAACTACCGCAAGTTACAGAATACAAACAAACTATTAACTATACTGGTCGCACACATGTTTGCTCATACAATCTGGGAAGTTGTGATAACATCTGAGCAACCGCCTCAATCTGATAACCCGCGCACTTGCAACAGGCCACGAGTAAATTTATGACTTAGTGGTCACGGGCAAGGCGAACACTTTAACCTTAAACTGAACGTCTGGCTCATCAAAACAACTAGAAAAGAAAGAACACCAGCAATTGCCAACTAACTGAGTACGTGTTCAACGTTAACAAGTTTCTATGTTTTCTGAACAGGATCTCGCTGTTCACTTGTCTAACTAACAGGTGATATTTACATGAATACGTGTGTATATATGTGTTATGGGCGGCATAGGGAGTGCGGGGAGAGGGTGCGGGGTTATACCTTAGCGCTTCTGTGGAGAAGTTCAACCGAAGTTTCCCGGGACTAACATTTACACCAGAAATAGCATTATTGGAGAAACTACTTTAAGGGGAAGGGACAAGCAATTGTTTATAATTTCGTTGTGACCAAGTGCGACACATTAACCATAAACGAGTGACAGCTCTAAAGAAATGTTTTAACAACGTTTTCTTTGAGGAGACGTCAGCCTTAATGCGGGTGAATATACATAACAACAAGCTTATTATGGCTACTATATATGTATACTAGAGTCAAATCGTTTTATCAGACGAAAATATGACACACTGATCCATATCAGTATTTATAACTTGAACAGTTATTATAAGGGCGATCTTTAGTATAGTCCTACGTATTATACGGGAGGGGACGCAGTTTGACAAACGGGCAAAGCTAGGAATGTTAAGTTTTGAAATTTGGATACACTTAATGAAATAGTTGGAAAAGACATCCTCCTCTAATATACTTCACATGAGCCCACAAGATCAAGGATCATTAAGTTGAGCTTCTTTTCACCACATAAGGGAGTGTTAGTCCTCGCTATTCGCTTGATTTGTTATCTCATTTCTAATGAGGGGTTACATGGGGCTTGAATCGTGGAAATGAAGGGGCATCCCCGGCCACTGTTATACACTTTCTTTGCCTCGTACAGATTTAGACACCATATGGTCATTATTTATTGGGCACTATATAACGACTTTCTTTGCGACATGAATCACTGCTGTTTGGTAACAACATGAAACATTGCTTTTGGTTATTGAGAGTTAGTACTGTATACGTTTCATATGGTTTAAATGCATCGTATATAGGGTTTTGTCATGACGTCATTGGAATCCTTAATTCTCAAATCCCTGCATTAACCAGTTCACATAAATATCCTTCCAATAATACACAACAGTTTCAATAAACCAATCACTTACACGATAAACAGTAATACGATTTCAAAGTGCGCAGACTCAATAGTATTCGAGTGAGACGTGACTAAACATCGTGACGTCACAGAGCCGCGCGCAAAATACTGGGTTAACAAATTATTTTCTTTATCTCACACGCTGCAATGGCGGAAAACATTTACCTCACTCGACCTAGTTAAAGATATTGAAACAACCTTGTAATTATCATCTGAAGCGACGACTGTAAGTATAAAGGAGCAAAATGAAACGGCCTGTTAAGGCCGCATTTTCCAAGCTGGAGGTGTTAGCCTTGAGGATATAGTTTTTGTCCGAAAAAATATACAAAACAAAAAAGACAAGCAAAAGTGACAAAACAAAGTTAATCAAAAACTTGACCTTTATCTTTCTTGATTTTACACTTTAATATCACAGCCTACCCCCAAAAATGGTTCGCTAGGCGTCTGGTCAATTTACATCTAGGATATGCCTTTGGGGTCGTTATATTATGAATATGTATATTTATATGTATTTATATTTATGTATGAATTATTATTAAAATGTTAAGTTTTCTTATTAAAATGATTAAAATACACAATGACAGAACATCAACAAATGAGAAAAAGCTTTAGCCTACTGAATCATACTTTGTATTGTTTATTTATATAAATGCGTTCATGATATACAAGTAACGTACCACGTGACTATAGCTGTTATGAAACTGAATTGATTCCCGTTTTGTTTTTACAATGCTGCGTTAAGAACGAAGAAACTACAAAATCAGTTTAAATCGTAGTTCAGATAGGATAATGTAAATATAAGTATAAAAGACTCACTTAATATATAGTAATTGCATTCAGATTTAAAAAAAAAAAACATTTCCATGAACGATACCTATTTTTACATGCATGAATACATGAATACAATAATCAATAATTTCATATTGATATTACGGTCAATAAGATGCATATAATAACCCTAGCGAAGTTATAACTAAATGAAACCCGAAACAATGTTTTCTCAAATCACGCGAAATTCATTTCCTTACGAGCAACAAACACTATCTTGAAGTTGGCCGCAGATGCGCCCTTTGTTTTTTAAAGCCTACAACAAATTTTGTGTATACTTCATCTTCGAAATTCAAGTTTATTATGTTAAAGAAGGCCCCTTAAATCACCATGGCAATGTAATTAGTGTCTGCCTGGTGGTTGGTATCAACGCAATTTTGAGGGCACGTGATTTGGCACCACCCTTGTGATTGTTAACTTCATAGTTTCAAAATTTAAAGATATAAAAATATTAACTGGCAAGTATCCATGATTATAATATTAACAAACCGATCGGCGGGTTTAGTCGGAAAGGACATCTAACGACCAAACTAACACCCAAGGGCATTGATAGTGTTTCTAAGAAGTATCCTAGCGAAACAGAAAGCAAACAAGTTGAGATTGAGCTGTGGTGTACTGAAATGAACCCGAACTTTGACCGGGTCTGTAAACTATAGGGAAATACGCATTCCACGAAAGCACGTAGTACTCATTCCTGCCTTTTACAAACTACTACATCTGTTGATGCCGCCTACACAACAGGAAGAGCATAGGACATTGCACTTAGCCTATACATATGTAAACCATTCAGTTCTTGTATAGCCTATGCTTAATACCTTTCAGTATTAAAAGTCAGACGGTAAAAGGATGTGTATTATGTATGTATTCTTTCTTCAGTCTCAGTACCGTTATTATTACGCGTTTTTATTTGAAATATTTACAACATTTTAAAGGTATAGTGATACTGTTTGATATTCAATGTGGCCCTGCTAAGTTTTCGTAGTTTCCATGCATAAAACTGTATACAATTGTTATTCGCCGCCAAGCTGAGAAAACTGTATATCCGCCGCTTGTTCAGCTGCGTTTATTCACTGAAGTAAGGTATACCAGCATCCATGTTAAGAGGTCTGCGTAACTAAACACTACGGTGATATTATACTGACTATAATGTAAGGAATACAAGCCTGCGTATCTTGCGTGTGTTCTTCGAGTTCTGCGTATGCTTGTAATGATAAAACAATTGAGTCTTGTATATTTTAACCAGAACGCAAAAATGCTTATAGGTTTCAATGACTTCATCACATTAGACTCTTATAACATAAATGGCCTGAACCACCATTGTACACATCATACGATGGCATGATAAAGTCAGGTTGTGTTTGCAAGGTCTTTCAAAATGTCGTGTTTATAAGGTTTTTACAATTTCACCTTTGACATTCACCACAAACAATTGGGTTCTTGTACTTAATATGAGACATACACATGTAATATGATAATCGTTAAAAATTTCCCATCTGGAGATATTGTGTTTACAAGTTTCTCACAGTTTGACCATTGGTGACCTGAAATGACCTTTGAATTCCCAACAAAGCAATAGGGTCCTTCTACTTAATATAGGATACCAACTACCAAGTAAGCCTATGAGATTCGTCAAAGTTTCCCATCTGGAGATATTGTGTTTACAAGCAAGGCATCACACACATACATACCCACACATTCACACACACGCCACCATGATTACATATATAGGTTTCTCTTGTCATAGAAAGCAAATTTCAAACTATAATTCAGTAAAAGCTTGACGTAAGTGGGAACCGACCGAAGGCAATGGCCGCAGCAACACTGAAGCCTGCAGCAACACAGACAAGGGTCTCTATACTATATAGAGTTCTATAAGAACACTGCACATGCGCACTGTGTCGCACGGTCGGTTTGTTCTTGAGATCCTCAAAATAAGGTGAACGACACATACAAATATAATTAACGTGCGGCGAGGTATAATGTTTATAGTAACTTTTATCATATCATAACAGACTGTCATTGAACTGTCCTATTTAAGAAACACTAGTATTGTGCAAATATCTATGATATCATTTATTGTTTGTGCGTGGTTAATTGGTTGGTTCTCTTTTCCTTCTTTAAACATAATTCAGTGGAACATATCCCTGTTAGTTTTCCGTTGATTATTTACTTATACATAAAATAAACTTCCTTACTTTATCAAGAATGAAGTAAAGGCCCAAAAAATTGAAGCGTTTTAAGGCACAAATCGAATCCCAACGATGAAACAAACAACATAGGCCTATTCATACGCCACGACAGGCAGCACGAAAAGTCCCCCACACCCCCTGCCTTTTTCAAAAAAAAAACTTGCACCAATACTCTTATCAATTTTCGAACAGGCGAGTATTGAATATGAATGTTACAGAGATGCTACGAAAACTAATTTGATCCATTGCTGACGACGGTCAAGGTTCGTAAGGTTAATCGCAAAACCGGTACATGGTTCCGATATGCTGCTACCTGGTAATTGCATTCGGGTCAGACACGGTACTTAACGGGTATCATTAATGTTTGAAACATAGAAAACAACTTATACAACATCGAACCAGAGTGCGTTTATATTAGCAACAGTAACCTATTTACGTGCATGTTTTACAAATAGTTAACGCAAGGAGTTGTTAGACACGCAAAGTTAAAGACAAAAGAATATATATATATATATATATATATATATATATATATAAACATATATATACATATACATATATATATATATATATATATATATTTATTTATTTATCGCAAAACCGGTATGTACTACAGATATATACGTATATCATAATTCTTCTCTTACGTACAATATTTCAAATGTTGAGTGTCAATTATCACAGGCATGATATATTACTACAGGGAAGGAGGGGTAACATCTTGGAAATAAGTATTCATATAAATATAACAATACTTACAATCTTTCTGACAGAGATAGTTCTGACAGCTCTGTACAACCACACGTGTTTGATAATAGATAAACTGAATTGGTTATCTTCTTCAAATAATTGACGGTTTTAAATTCAATGAAATTGTAATTATTCATGCAGGGCAAATGATAATTTAATAATATTTAAATACAGAAACTTTCAAAAGGGATCCCCCGACTGACCTCAGAAACCTAAAGGACACCACATGTATTTAAATTAAAATGGTGTGAAATATAGTATACTACACTTGTATATCACGTCTCTCACTCCATGAGGAATCGAACTTTAGGTTCCATGTAAGGTTTCCGATTGCAAGAAAGGTACTGTTTAGTTACAAAACATATCGACGAAACCTCGCGTGGGGTCTGCGGATCAGATATTATGAAATACTAAATGTGTAATAATAATAATAATAATTATTATTATTATTATTTTTAAATGTGTACAAGAATCCTCGTTTAGAAGAATAGTGAGTTACTTTGTTTAAAGGTAAATAAATACATTCTTAGTGATAGATTTATTCTCGGGTTTGTCAGAAACGATAATACTTATGAACATTATAACCTCACGTTTTTTTTTACATTTTATTTACAGAGACTGTGTGAAGAAACATTAATGAATACATTAAATGGCTTATGGCTTGATGAACACGACCTTAATTATGCTAAGAGTATATTGTCTTTCTTATTATAGGCAATAAGTGAACTATTTAAGACATTCACCTTTGAAAGTACTTTTGCGGAAGATTTTTGGCTGCTTACTTTCTTCATCAAAAAAAGTGAAAATGAAACAAAATATCTACCCTATGCACGCGGACATAATAATAAAACTTGTGGTTTCTCTATAATGAATGAGTTTTCTTTACGGACGCCTGCATATATGGATTATCTTTCTCCCTGAATTAAGGAAATGGAAGGTAATATATGTATTATATACTAGGCTATGTCTAATTCGTGACGAAACCCAATAAAGGTGAAATATGTGGGGAAAAAATGCTAATGTCATGTATGGAAAGAACTGTTTGATTCATGAAACAGGAATTAGGAAATATTGTGACTGATTCAAAACACGAATGAGGAAGTGGTTTAAATTGACTCGTTCCTTTCCTTTTACCAGTTAATAAAATTGAAACCTCATATAGGAGTGATTCATGTTACATAAATCATTATTATTAATCGATTATTTTCAATAATCAACATAAAAAGCATTTTAATCGTTAAAAATATCGTAGAAGTAAATAACATAGAAACTTATGGCCTAAATGTAAAAACTATAGCCTATATATATTATGTATAACACACATTTCATTCCGACACTGTAAGTCATTTCAGCATAGTTGTAAATAAGACAACAGAGGAGAAGAGAACATGTTATGACTGCATTTTTACCGGTTCAAGCAACTTGCTTAGCTGTCATTTTCGATTAGTTTATCTCAATATCAAGATGCCGATACTCCACCATTTCAGAAAGATTTCAGGTATCAGGTATACATGAGAAATAATCGATAACTTTAATGGAACAAACTCTCACCAGGAAGTAAGGAAAAAATAAGTTTAGTCTTCAACACTTCAGCACTGAACTAATGTATAGTATATTGTGAGACGATTTTCTTTCTGACAGGAACAAGCGTTGACTCACCATAATACACTAATGAGCAACATTTATAGTGTTGCAATTAAGACGAGGAATGGGGGGTACCTAACTAACTATCTCTGTGAACTTCACCACCACGTACTAGGCAGAAGCTGAAAAGAAATTTCACAAATTTATTTACTTTTCTCTCTGGTTATTTGGAATCAGTCAACAGCGAAGGATTTTAAACAAAGCAAAATTATCACAGAAAAAGTTGCATTCATATATCAATAATATGTAAATCATATTTAGATTAGTAAGATAACGACATTTCAGCAAACCACGCTGCATATATGCGTATATATGTGCTCTATTAACGACATACACATTACGTTACACATTAAAATTATAAAAAAAAAACAGACACGACACGACAAGACCACACCATAATATAGACTGTATAGTTCGTTATCTGTATTAAGTAAAACAAGTGCAAAGTCTAAAGAGTATAGACCTATAACTTTACATAGATTTATAATGTGGTCTGATCGAGGTACAAGTCCTATCTGCGTCTCTTCCAAATCTTTATGATCTCATTCTTGGTCAGTTCGGGGCTCCAAAACAGCTGCACTATATAATTTCTGTCAATGCTGCAGTGATATCAGTATAGTGTGTATACTATAGGACCAAGACACCCCCTCTCCCCCCCCCCCACCTGAGTGATGTGTATCGTTGTCTCTGTCATTCATTTCATGTCTTCCTGTTATTCTTTTGTCTTTGTTATTGTCTTAATATGAATTGTAAAGTTAATATTATTGTCTTCATTATAAATTGTAAAGTTAATAGTTTTGTATTGTTATAAGACAATCCTCTGTGAGAAAGACAACATATTCTGTGGTGTATGAAATATTTATTGATAATCATGCGGACAATTAACTTCAAAGAATCCAAGAAAAAAAAACAGCAATTTTTTTTTTTTTTTTTGTAGAAATGAAAATGAATCCTTATAGAAAGTGAATAATACTTTCCATATCTTCAGACAGAAATATGCAGACTTTGTAATCTTGATTCCTATTAACTTGATACTATTACTTACTTTCTAAATTTAATTCTTGTAACTTTAACTACAATTCCATTTAAATTTAAAATTGTCACTATAAATTGATCTTTTTTCCCCTAATAGATCTTAATTTTAATTAGCTTAATTTAATTAGTTGTTATCAGAATCCGTTTATAATTTTTATTAGACTAAGTTTATATACATAGTGCGAAATCGATAAAAAATAACAGTTGTGTTGTATTTTAGAGATAATTATAAAACAATAGAATCTTGAGATATTTTACCGAAATTGCTACTTGAATGACAATGTCGTTAAATGTTGTTTCGTTTATCTCTTCTATGAACAACTTCATGTTACAAATGAAAATTGATAAATAACAATGTTTAACATAGCAGAGATAAAACAAGAAGTAAAACTCGAAACATGAGGAACAAAAACAACAACAAAACAAGACAGAAAAATAGTCGATAAGGAACCGGTTTATATTATAATATATTAAATTAGTCTTAAGTTGAACTCTTTCACTAATTTAGATAGACTTTCGCCAAAATCAGTCAACAACCTTTTTCAAATTATTTATTGAAATGGGGACACTTTGAGTCATATTTGATAAATTCATTCTAGCTTAACATTTTTTAAGTCGGACTGATCATTTAACTGGCCTTGGCTTCATGATGTTAATATTGTGAGAAGGATTCATGAAACGATTTTCAATTTCTCCAACTTTGTTTAAAAATACTTAATACTCTGTGATATTATGTAACGGAAAAGCTTATAGAACCAATGATTTTAACAATCATAACTTGGATCAGTCTAAAGAACATAAACTGTAACCAAAAAAACTTCCAAAAATATCGATAAGTAATATATTGACTTCACCTACCTGTAATAAACTGACCCACAAAAAATTGGTAATTCTTTCCAAGCAGTATAAAATTTTTGTAGGATTTAAAACGATTCCAAGACACACGATGAATCAATGCCAAAATATTGTTTTATTTTTAATACATATTATGATGTGATGTCTCCTTTTAGACTTCTCGAAAATGCAAAGGCGTTATTCCGAATGAAATCTCGCTAAGGGATGCGTTTTGGAAAATAATATCACAGTTTTTAAAAAGCGTTGTAACACAAACAACTGCCTTGGCAACATTCAACGAGCTATACAAGCCGCAAGGTTTCTGACACACACTGTCTGTGACGGCGGTGGCACACAGTCAGTATGTATGTTAATTCCGCTCAAGAATAATACAATGTTGTTTAATCTTTGCTGCTCCGATAACCACGAGCCCTCGTTCGCACTGAATCGACTGGTGGCCGCTATTTTCAGGGTTTTCGCCAAGTTCACTTCCAACACCGTTGTCTGTGATTTTGGCACGGTCTGCGGCCGAGTTAGCCGCGGCTACACAGCCAATCTTTTGTTCAGCTAGTCACGGCGGACGAACATGCACAACAAGCCGTCCCACTTTGTATAATACGCACTTGCAGTGCTAACGGCGTTTTCAACTCAGTTAGCCAAGCCAGTGTGTAGTATTAAACTTGAACTTGCGGATGGAGGTCAACATCGCTAGATAGGTGAACGAAATTGAACTCCAGAAACGAGGCCTTTCAGATCAGGTTTCCAAGCACGTACACAGCAGTGTGTCAACTTGAGAACGTACAGAAGGTGCAGAATTCATCATATCTGCCTTCTCCATCTATTGACGGACGGATCCTCTGCACTGTATAGAAATAGTCTGGAATGAAATGTTACATATGTATGTTTTAAAGACAAGTATAAAGACAGTCTTATACTCGAAGATAGAATGTATTGCAGTAGAAACTCGTACGTTCGGAACAGTTGGCGGAAATCGTTTGAATAATAATTATAATAATAATAAAAACAAAAACACAAATCCTGACAAGTGGGTTGAAATTTAGGGACTATTCGCTCGAAAGTGGAATACATTAGACAATCCGTTCACATTGATGTGTAATTAATTCATAAAGAAAGGTAATATCTATAGCTTGGCTAGTGATCTACTTTCAAAATTATTCATATATACACCGAAGCTTTGTTTTGTAAATTTAAAAAGGTAAACCACTGCTGTTGTGATACATTTTAAAGCAACAACTTGTGTTTTATATGCCACGGGGTTAATCTCCTACTTGACTGTGTCTAAAAGGAACATTCCTAAGGCATTCTATATATTTAATAGGCTACGTACACTGAGAAAAATGTAGAAACATTACCTTCTTCAAATTTGAACAAATGTGAATTTTCTATGAAACATCAATCTTTAATTGTTTAGTCACGTGATCATCTCTCAGAATTTGCCTTCGTGATCAAGCAAAGATGAAGTGTTGTCAATACTGCCAGCAATGCTAATTTACATATGCGATGATGGGGGGGGGGGGGGAGATGGCAACACTAGCAAGGTTTGTTTCATAAAATACAGCATGATGTATAAAATTCAAAGAATTTCAAAACATAGGGACTGGAATATCTTTTCATTCCGAATACCGTATCATGAGTGTATATATGCTTTAATGTATTATGCTGTATAGGCTATATTATACTAATCCTACAGTACTATACTAATCCTATAGTACTATACTAATCCTATAGTACCATACTAATCCTAATAATCACAACTTGAGTGTATGTCCATGGATAATGCTATGGCAATGATATACATTACCTCACAAGTACTGCTACAAAGGTCCTGGCATTGTGTAATGGTTAGAACTCGAGAATCTGGCCACCAGAGTCCAAATCTAGGTGGGACCTAGTCTTGGCATAATCGTTTGTAATACTCCTTTTCCCACGTGTATAGATGCCTCAGATTCCGTTTATGACTATCATGAATGTGATTGCCTGTACTGCATTGTACATGCCCGAGGATCTGTCTGTTACATAGTATCAATCGAAAGCGTTGCCAGGGGCGTTCTTTCTCTGGGCAGCAAATAATAAAAGGGAAAACAGCTCTGTGAAAAAGAAAGGTACTCGAGGCTGTTCATGCTAAGGTCTTAAAAAGACTAGGTGGGATCTAGAACTATTTTGCTTGTTCGCTTTGGTGTTTCTCTCAACTTATAGGCATATACATGGGCGGCGATCATGGGGGGGACGGGGGGATATGTCCCCCCCCCAATATTTTAGGTGGGGGGATATAGTATCTAATATCCCCCCCAATATTTGGTGGAATAGTTTTTTTTCAAGCATATGTTTTGTATTTTTTTTATGATATCGCTGGTAATTTCAAAATAGAAAATGCTTAGATGCAACTTACAAGGCCTGGGAAGTGCCATTTCCAGCGATCTGGGAGGCATTTTCGGCGAAATTTTCTTTTGGGCTTCGCGCTAACTTATGGTGGCGCTACAATTAGAAAGTCTGGGTACAAGCTTTGCCCCTCCCTTGGCAAATTCCTCGCAAGGCGCCTGTCTAACCGTGTCACAATTTATTACTATATATGACCGAAAGTAGTTTTTTTTTTTTTTCTCGAAATGAATAGCTAGACGGACTGCATCCGTAATGAAATTTGGTTTGCATCTTGTGTTTGAGTGTAAGTACGTACAATCATATATATGATCCACATCGATATGAGTTCACTGGGTTTCCATTTGGCCTGTTTCCTACAAGATTTCTAACCGCAGGTGCGTAGCCAAGGGAGGGGGGGGGGATGAAGGGTGGAGACCGCCCTCCACCTCGAGCATTTTTTTTTTGTATTTTCTATGATTTGATCAATTTCTATGATATCGAAGTTTTATAGTAGCCGTTATAAGAGGTTTAAATATTTGTACACCAATAATTTAACTGTGTCTGAATTTTCAAAAATTCCTTGACCAACATTCTTCATCATACTTCCCTCTACTCGTGCAATTTTGACCGGTCTATTAGGGGTTGAGGGGGGTTTTTCTATATTGGTTGTCCATAGATGAAATTTTGTGCAACATTATGGGTGTGTTTTGAAGTGAATTTATTATTCAAATTCTGAACAAATAATGGGCTTAAAACCTTGAAAAGTGGGGCTGACGGGTATTGTGGGGCGTTACGTAGAATTACCTACAAAAGCAATGATCCACAGGAGATGCGATGAGGTCGAACATGATGTGTGACTGGTGACAATCTTGAAAAAAAGTTATGAATGAAAAAAAAAACTATTCTGAAAAACTTGGTTCTCAGGCAAAAGTGTACATCTGGTTGGTCATTTTCAAGCCCGAGAAGTGCCATTTCCGGTGATCTGGGGGGCTACCAAAACCAGAAATTTTCTTGTACGCTGCGCGCCAACCAATGGTGGCGCTCCGCTTTGATAGTAATTCGCCTGCATCCAAGCAAATGTCCCCCCCAATATTTGAAACAGATCGCCGCCCCTGGGCATATACAATTGTATAATTTGGTATATTTATGACTGTTTTGTACAATAAAATTGTCATTAAACTAAAAGAAAACAGAAGGGTATTATAATCGATTTAAATTCGCTGTCAGGTGATGGTCTGGACTGTGAATTATCTGTGAAATTTCATACATTGGTGAAAACGTTTCCAGAAATTTAATTTTGAAAACTAATATTCTACCAAACTCAGGACGAACTTACTAACCAAGAAATATTACATACAAACGTGAATAACTTGTCTGTCGTTTGCATTGGGCATATTTCAATACTTATTCATCCATAAGAATTTTTATCTTTTAAATCCTCTTTGTTTTTACGTCAGTTTCTTACCTAACTTTTTAACCACACGTTTTAGTAGCGAACGGTAAGTTAGATAACTTAATGCTAATTCTTTAACTGTCTCTTTTTTAATTCCAACTTCCAAACAGTAGCGAATCAGACCGCTCTTCATCGACAACAAGAATGCTACCGGTGTTCAGCGATGAACCACGTGCACGCATGCTTCTTGTGTTTGTATAACTGACCTTACCCTGACCTATGTCCCGGACATGCGCAGTGTAAATCATATTTTAAAAAAAAGAGGCTATTTTATCGTTTTTCACAGGGTGCAGAAAACACTTAGATGTTATCCATACTAATATGCGCGTATAATATATAGGCTACTTAAATAAAAACCAACGGTAAACTACATTATAGCCGAGTAAATATTCAGATAAATGAGGGAATTGCAAAACCCCCTCAGTGACGACATTTATGGAACATCAAACTAGTTTATTTCGAAGTCTCTATGCGTTCTGAGTCAGCACTCATGAGATGTAAAAAATTTCCCGCACCTTTCCGATTGACCAGGAAAGTAGCTGGAGTAAACATCTTTTCGCCTCAGAGTATAAGACTTTGTCAATTCCCTGGTATGACTGTGATGCGGTATAAAAAGAAGAAAACAGCGGAAAGTTTCTGAGAGCAATATCGTACATCCAGGTCATCTTCTTTCAACGGCTTTCTTATTCTTTGGCAGAAAAAAAAATCGATCGAGATACTATGAGCTGCCCTACAAATCGACTTTCAACCAATTCGTACTTTCAGGCTTTTCGTGGCAATAATGCTTTAAAGAGGTAGTGTAGTGTTTGTATGAGCCGATGTTTATCGAATCTTGCAGGCACAATCTATACAAATTTACATAGGTAGTGGTGATTATGTGTTATTCTGTGTGTAATTCTAAATTTAGTCTTATATATAAGCATATTCACCCATACATATGCTTGTATCTTATTTATGGTTTCCCAAGCGTATTATCTGTTTCTCGCAGTATCGTATTACGTAATGTTTTCGCCTTTTCCAATCGGGTTTCGATCAAAACATGTAATACAATAGGGCAATACAGCCATTATTAGCAGAACACTTTTATTGTTTCTGTGAAATATATATCAAACAGAGCATAACTACACATTTTAAAGGAACGCATTGAACTTTTTTGTAATCTTGTGCCAGTCTGAAAAAAAAGCCTTATGCCAGGCTCGTACGCAGGCTGGGGCACGGCCACACCCTCACCTCTCGTGCAGACTAGTGTTCCCCATTCCCATTTCTGCCACCATCATATGTTTGAAACAAAGATATTGTGCCTCTCCTTAAATTGCTTGTGCCCCTCCCCACCCCCACCCCTGACTCCCTAACTCAGAATTCTTGGTGTGGGGCCTGGGCAAGTATTCATGCATATTCAATCATGTTTAACTTGAAGGTTCATATGGTTTCAACCAGTTGGTTTTGTTTTATCCTAATTAGCGAGTTATGCACCGTTTAGTCCTATACTAAATATATTGTGTCCCACAAATTCAATTTAATATTTTATTTATTTATTTATTTGCAGACTTTTGAAGTTTGTAACTTTTTTACTGGCTTTAGTATCATATTATGTGTTCGAGTTTCGATGTTCCTCTTCATATAATATGGTACCACAAGATCGCAACAATTTTATCCATTTTACTGAAAATGCATCTCCATGAATTCTTGCTCCGTCAGACTTGTCAACAATATATTAAGCTAATAATTTGCAAACGCTCACATATAACAGAATATTGTTAATACCGTTCCCTTATCGGTACGCTCCGGTGAGCAAATCAAGTAAGATATCAAAAAAAAGTACGGGTAATCCAAGTTCTAATTAAAAAAATGAAATTTTAAAGATTGTTTTAAAAAAGTGAATTTTAGAGTATTCCTAAAAATTACAAGGCGGATGAAACTTTAAAACTAACAATGCAATTGATTGCGCTGTTTTGGTAACATCATTTCCTATATGTTTATTTCCAGCTCTCCCGGCATAGTTTGTCATGTTTCTGTATACGGTCATGCCCATATATATTGTTAGTACAATATAACAAAAACACACAGCGGATATTGATATGTAAAAGTCCAGGAAGTATAAATATATAAGCCTGCAATCAAAACCATACCAGCAAATATACATATTTGGGCATATTCTGAAGTTATAGACAGTCTCTTGTTCATCAAATGAAAAGAGCTCTTGCAATGACGTCATTACTCCGCAATCCTATTTTAAACATGAAGAGCTTGACCTATAACTGTTACGTTCCACTTTTAAGTTATCCGTTGTTGTTTCATATAAGGGTGTTATTAATTTTAAATCTTTCGAGAGTTTTTGTTTTCTCTTTGTGCTAAAAGTAATTAATTTCATCAAGTATTTGAAGTGAATAGAATCAGCAACTCAGCCGTATCTATGGCTCTGAATCAAGGTTATAAACAGCGCCGTTTTTGTTTAGTTGATAAGCTTTTATTCATAATCTTATTATTTTTTTTTATACATGACCTTTTAAAGCCATGATCTCATATTTAACCTTCAAAGCATAAATAATCTGATATCAGAATATGAGTAAGACAAAAGACAATAGGACTATACATCATAAGACAATAGGTATAGTAGGGTCATTGTTTCTCGTCAATTGCCTTCTGCATATAATTGTTCCTACGTTTCAATTAGTTTTTTAATCAAACATTCAGTGTATATGGGATATATGCAACGGTCCCTCAATAGTTTCCATAGCAACCATTTTCCACACAGTTGTAGCACCGTTAAACATATGTCTGAATCCTGCCTCATTGAGAGTGGTGGGGAATGGGGGGAGGGGAAGACAATCAAAGCAGGGACAAAACTTTAGAAAGAAGTACAGACCTAGCCGTGATTAGAGGCATAAAGCATCTAAGACAGGGGTTACCTAACTGGGTTGCATGAAACCCAAGGGGTTGCGTGAGTCCATCCCAGGGGGCTCGTGAGACGTTTCTGAAAGTCATAACTAGAATACTTTTTGTTGAACTAATATCTGATATATAATATAATTTAGTAATGTAAAAAAGTCGTACCGATCGACAAACTCTTGTCGCGTTCCATTCGCATATGTTGCCATAATAGTACCGTACCGTGGATGTGATAAATAACTGAATTATGAAACAGACACAGGCCGTATGACTTTGATCGTGTCTCGAAAAGTTGGGGGTTCGTGAACAACTTTGACATCCACAGGTGGTTCGTTGGGGAGGGGGGGGGGGGATAAAGTTAGAGAAACCCTGATCTAAGGTATCTCTTGAAAAAAAATCGTAGGGGAATGCTTTCATTGTATTTGGTAATGAATTCCACAAATCAGCATACAAAGAGTTATAGGCCTATGTGTGTTCTAGATTTACTAACCTTGTGAATATAGGTAGAGTCCCTTGTCGTTTTGGAGCAGATGGAGGGTCATCCGTGATAATATATACGCAAGGGCGGCGGAACCGGGGGGGCACAGGGGGCACGTGCCCCCCCCCCCACTTTTCCTCAGGTTAAAAATGTGCCCTTTTTCTACATAAAAATTGAGGTGTCTCAAGTTAGCAAGAGGCCAGGGAACCAGAATGAACACTCGGGAAGGGCCGTTTCCGGCCATCTGAGGGGTTTGTAAAACCAAAAATTTTCTTGTACGCTCCGCGCCAATCGGTGGCGCTCCGCTCAGATAGTCGTGCATACAACTTTGCAAATCCTGCATGGCTACGCCCCTGACTTTTAATGAATTTCTGTGGGTCAAACTCAAAGCTATTTCGAATGGAAACAATTTGTTAAGATATTAACAAGAAATAATATCTAATTCGGAAGATTCCTACATTAGCAACTAGCATGATTTCACCTCATTTTGTCTCAAAAGAAAACTTGTTCCTTGTTTCCCAATTTGCACATTGGATATTGCAGTGCTAGTATGCATATTTTCCTTGGGGGGGGGGGGGGGGTTAATGGAGTGATGTGTATACGCAAATAAGATAATACAATAAGAGTTATAAAGGGTACTAAATATAAGGCTGCATCAGTCCAATCGAATTTCTGCAAAGTGCCCTTTGAGGTCGGTGCCCCCCCAGATTAAAAGTGCTTCCGCCGCCCTTGTATATACGTACAACACGTGTTGAAAGAATATGCAAATTATGGAGGGCAACGGTAATCCCAAATCCCCCATACAAATGTTACAATTAAGTAATACCGTAAGTGGTCAAATATACAAATTGTACAATATGACGAAAACAATCATTTGAAGGAAATTACTGAGTCATCATGATGCATGTTGGAAGCAGGGCGAAGGTCGTTTATGTCATACAGTGTCGTTTAGCTTTTTCCATACGGTATTATAGTTGCCTGCTTGTACCGTTTTGAGACGGGAGAACAAGAATGTTAATCAGGTGGGGTTATGTACATAAAAAGACTTGGTGGCATAGAGTTTGTGATGATATATATAAGAAGTTATTTTCCCGAAAAAAACTGTTCAAGTTTTAAAGCTCCAACCTGATGAAATCAATAAAGCTTTTAACGACGCCATGCTAAAATACATATTCTTTACAGTGGCGGAACTAGGGGTATTGGTCAGGAGGGGCGAGAATGGCCTGTAGGGGCGCTTTTGACACTATCTAAGCGGAGCGCCACCACTGGTTGGCGCGTAGCGTACAGAATTTTTTAGAGTAAAGATACTCCCTAGATCGTCGGAAATGACCCTTTCCGGGCCTGGCTAATTTGCAGATAAACGAAAAATAAATAGGTGTCATCGCCAAATTACACCAACAAAATGTGACAAATATCAATAAGTAGATGAGAGCGCAATAAAAAGTCAATAATTGCGAATAAGTAAAAAGTGGCAAAGAGCTGAAAAGGGCGCCAGCAGTCCATTTGAGTCCGCCAGGGGGGGGGGGGCTTCCGCCCCTGACTGTATGGATGCTCCGCCACTGATTCTATAACGAGTTCATCTCTGTAATTGTGTCTGTTCTTATGTTAACACAGGACGATGGCATGACCTTCATTTTTCACTTGCAAGGAAACGAATATATTGAAAATCTAGACGTTTATCTCATGTTTAATTTCAGTTTTAGAACCCAATGGCCTGCAGTACCCCGTTAATAATTTCAACAACATCCGTCTACCGCACTGTGGCATCCGAAAGCGGCGGATATATAGGTTATGCCCGAGTACATATCTACAACAAGTCTTCGTGCGAAGTACCCAAGAAGCTTGCATGTAAAAGACATTGAGAAGATTCGATCCTTCCAAGACAATGAAGACCCAAACTGGAAACAGCTTAAATCAAATAACCTAGACCTACATATTGTAAAAGAAAGACTTTTGTCTACAACCAGAAAACAAACGGGAGAACACTACGAGTAAATAGTCTTCAAGCTGAACTCATAAATCATTTAAATGTGTTATACTTGTTGTTCGTTGTACTTTAGTCTCTTATTTCTGACAAATCAAATCTACAAAGTCATACACGGTATTTGCGGTTGTGCATTTATATTTACTGCGTTTGCTGATCATTTGGATACATTTGAGACATTTCACAACTTGTAGGATACATTTGATAGAGTATTACTTGATTTGCTACGGGCACATACATCTTAAATCTTTTACCTCTATATATCTCCGCCAGCATGGTTTCCTCTTGGAATTCATTTATTTAAAAGCTTTTTCGAGTTTTCATATTTTTCTTCATACAATCAGCCGCCTTTACATCAAAGCCTGATCTAATGTCTTAGACATGAGTTCATTGGCTGGATTCGATCATCATTTGCACTTTTTTCACCTCTCGAGTCTATCAATGGGGAGATCTCTTTGTCCATTAAAGTAAGCTTAACGCATTTGAAAGAAAGTTTCCTTAAACTGCCAGCAAAAGAAATTAACTTTGATGATGTCATTACGGCCTACCAGGGAAAGGACGTCTTATGTAGCCTGCAAAACGCTCGGCTAGATGAATGTCCGTCGACTGTTATGCTGTTGTTATCATGTTACGTACGCCAGGATTTACGCCCTGCAGTATTGCGCCAGGGCTGCGCCATGATTACACGAGGGTTATGCCAGGGCCATGACACCCGGACAACGCCATGCAGCGTTATTAGTATGATTATTTAACACATATTAAAGCGCTTTGATTAACTAAACAAAAACCTTTCCTGTAGATCCGTTCGAATTACCGATGTTCGGACAGTTTTCTCTTCTTTTCCAAAGAGGTGCAAAAAAGCTGGTCATGAACCTCATGTGTCGGTAACCTCAGCAGCTCTGGGATCTGCATCAACATTTTAACACATCCGTTGTGGCATTCATGCAGTTATACAGTTTCTCCTGTGATAGCGTGGTTTATTGATGAAATATGATTATTCCGGAAGGGGGGGGGGGGGGAGGTATGCCGCAATAATGTTGTTCAGAGCGGTAATAATTTTCAAGAGGTCTAAGCAGTTTATTACGTGAGATCTTAAATTATGTTCCCATTTGGTTCCATCACAAAGAGCCTCTAGAAAATGATTCATGACATTCCTATGCTTTTCAGGAGATTAAGCGCACCCCACCTAACCCATGATTCAAGAAATGCTCACTAAATGGACTTGTTGTCGGTAAATAGCACGTTCAACACCACTGTACATTGGACGGTCTAGCTTCTAGCCCCTAGCCCACCAATTCAAACCTGTTTTCCCGGGGGGGGGGGGGGAGAAGTTACACTGCAACGCCCACTAGATGCTTAACCCTAGTATGCCTACAACACTTGGTAACGATGTAATTGTTTTATTTAATTATTTTTTATTATATCCATTATCCAGCCTGTATATGATAACCGAGGCGAAGAGGTTTATTTCGGGCACTGCACTGCAACTTTGTGATAACACAAAGCGAGATATTACATTACGCCTGAGCCTGGCTTGTGCAACACCGATGGAATGGGCTAGTGTATAGATTATTTTCATTTTAACACTTATGTAGCCACGGAAACACGCACAATAAAAGCTATAATTATATATAGCCATACTGAAACTAAACTGCCTTGTTTAGTTCAAAACAATACTTTGTGTTAAATGATATAAATGTAATATAGGTCCATGTAATTGAAAACACAGCCTGCACACTGTGAATGTAACATCCAGTTATATAGCAGTGTGCTGCCAAGTATAATCAATGGATATATATGACTTTCACCTAACAAGAATGTGACTCAACTGTATTGTTGGTGCAATTTTAAAGAATATCGCCCATGTATAATTATTTCAGATGTATTTCAGGTCAACATTTGTTACGTCACCCCTATATGACTTTTAACCTGTATACAGGTCCGGATAACATGAATGCCGTTTCATCAGTATACCTTGCGAAATAAATATGAATTAATTTACTGTCCATTCTGGCAGATTTGTACAAAATCTTTTACGACTTGTGGTACATCTTCAAACACAATCAGCGAAGGCAAAATATGTTGAGTTTGGGTTTACAAGTTGACAAACTTGTTAATGATCTGTGGTATCCAATTGATATTACATATTGCCAGCATTACATATTGTAATATCCAACATACCAGCGGGGTGATGCCAACACTGTTTACTTGTTTACATGAATAATTCTACCGCATCTTGTCGTGTTTATGGATCATGTGATGGAAGAGTTCTTATCTATCGAAATCATAACAAAGAATGAATCATTATATCAACAAATGAATCATCCACTCACATCACTACCTTGCGCTTTGGCAAAGCACGTTGGCACGAATCGAGATCATGAGCAGCATATGAATCTACGGGACGCCAAATGAGCAGTAAGGTGTCGTCGATAAGTCAAACATCGACATTGCCAACTTCTCTCTGCTAAAGAAGGATTCACGAAAGATGTATTGCCGCATGCTGAAGTAAACGCTTGGTTGTAAAAAAAGGCATAAACAAAATCGATAGGAGAATCAGCGGGACTAATAAACATTAACAATTGGGCGATTTATGCTTGAATATCAAGATGGCGAATCTCTTATATTGTAACTGCTGACGTGAAGACCAGGGATTTGTTATTGTCAAGGCGATACCTCTTAATCACCTCTTAAATATATGGCAGGCCAAGTTTTACCTGAGAGATTGTATGTTTACATTTGCAGCTCGACCGGAGCTCCGGCTGCCAAGTCAGATGGGTAGTTTTCTCGTTAAGATCATAGAAATGCTTATAGGAATCAGCCGATGGTGTAAAGTCTATAGACTACCATTGCAAATATAGTACATTAATTTAATGGAACCGACGCATTTGAATGAGGGAATATTTATCACAGGTACAAAGACAGACACTGTGTGTAAGTGTACGGTATGTATCTAAATCAAATGTTTATGGTAAACAATAAACCATTGTACTTTCAGGGCATACAAGCCCGTGGGGACTGGAGGGGGTGGGGGTGGGGGTGGGGCAACACTAGAATATTTGCTCAAAGGAGAACTGTGAGAGTATTCTCTTTCTGATATGCATTTTTGTGGTTGAAATTACGACGAAAATAAATAATTAATCTCCCGGGGGTTTCGTTCCCCCCCCCCCATTACGGGTCTCTATATTTCTGTCTCCACCTGTCTGTCTGTCTGTCCGTCTGTCTGTCTCTCGCCCTTGAAGGTCCCTGCACTTCCGGCCAGTAATAGTTTCACCTCCAATAAATACGCAGCTCTCTTATTTCTTATATTTGCGTCTGAAATAGCCAAGTCAAAAACTGAAGGAAGCTGAGCCACACTTAACAATCACAACAAATTGTAAACATAAATCAGTTTAGAACTGGGTTTAGGAGCTTATGTTATTATGAAGTTTGCTATTAATTCATATTTTTACAGATGAAATATCTTGAAAACAAATACGAACGTAGAAAGAAGATTCAGCACTTAGTATACAATTAGCAGTCCACATATAGTACTGATCTTATGTAATATCATCACTACGATAACATTTCTTCCCCAGTATTCTCTCTGTAAAGCTGCAGTTTGGCTTACCCTCCAACATGTCTATATATGTTATTTAAATTCTCACACAGTTGGATACATCTTCGTCTAGGAGATCTATCTATGGTGAATTTAGGTGAATGCAGAAAAGTTGATTTTTTATAAATATTATTTCGTTCGTGATTTTGTTTTTTGTCGTTTGCAACCCTTTGAAGTCTTGCCTAAGTGTATCATTCCGGTGCCTTTTGTACCACAAAGTAAATCTTAATCTATCACCTTAAGATGAAACACCTTCTAATTTTCATGTCCGCATTTAAATATTTATATTTATTTATAATATATTATATGTATATAAATTTATATATTTATTTATTTCTGAATGCAGAAAAGTTTAATTTTTATAAATAATATTCCGTTTGTGATTTTGTTTTCGTCGTTTGCAACCCTTTGAAGTATATATATATATATATACATATATATATATATATATATATATATATATAAATAAATAAATAGATACACACATATATATATATATATATATATATATATATATATTTATTTATATGTATCTATTTATTTATATATCAAGACGAAATAGAGAATTGAAATTCAAGTCACTTTCGAAAGGTGCGGAGAAATGCGTTCCCCCTTTAAAGCAAAGTAAATTTTCCGAAACGAGTACAAGGCAAATTTGATGCTTTCAGTATATATGTTCGAATTTCGCTAGGTGAGGTGGGAATTAGGTCAAGGAATTCATAAAATAGACTGAATTCTCTTTAAGTAGGTCTCTGGTATTGGTTTTCGGGCGATTTTCTCGCAAACAACTCCTGCCTGCACTGTGTCCATTTATACAAATAGCCTAAGCAGATTGGAAGGGTAGACACGTCACAGCTGCAGTGATGAAAATCTCTCTCTCGGTGAAAATAACATTTTATGTGGGTCTCAGTTCATGATATACTTGGTTGAAAGAGACAGTTGTTATTTCTGTGATAATATTGGTACCTTTTATATGTTGTTATGTGTAGTATGAAATGGCAGCTAGGTAACCAAGAGTACTTTGGGAATTGACGATGAAGGGTGAAAGGACACCTCGTATGTGGATTAATAATATAGGTATACACCGTCTAAATCAATAATACAATGGGAGGTGGAAAGGGGGGGGGGAGGGGCGGTCCTCTGTCCCATTTGTTCCCTTTACATTAAGGTGACCAGACGTCCCCGATTTTCGGGGACAGTCCCCGATTACAGTGTGCTGTCCCCGATGAACAAGTGTCCCCGAAAATGTCCCCGATTCGTCAAAATGTTCAGGAATTTCGAAAATATCCCACATTATTAGTAAAAATAATTGTAAAAACAAAATTCCGGGGAGTAATGCATCAGTAGAAAGGGTGTTTCCTCTCAGCTGAAGGTTGAAACGGTGAAAGCCATGCTGCAAGTCACAACCCATTTCAGTATTTCTTGTGTGGAATTCAGCAAAAAGCTTAGTAGCAGCAATGAAGTATTGATGAAAATACACTCTTCAGAGAAATACACTAAGACCAATTGATCACGAATTTATGACACTAGCACCTCAAAAGCTGTCAAAGAACCACGTTAATTTAAGTGAATTTCATCTAAGAAAAAGCTAAATAAAATTGATTTAAAAAGTGCCTCTAAGTATTACCATTTTACATCTAAGCACCTGAGGCACTTGAAAAGTTTCAAAAGGGGAGGGGGACACCCCCTCCCCTTGACCCCTTCCACATTTTATAGTCACGCATAAAAATGTCCCTGATTCCAGTCAGGAAAATATGGTCACCTTACTTTACATATACCCCTCTCCTTTAGATGCGTTACAGACTGAAGCTTTCGGGAGATTGCATGCATGGTCAAAGATTATAAAAGCGAAAAAAAAAATTAAGATGGAGAAATCTCTGAATATTGATGATTCAGTTTAACATGATGATTGTATATAATGACTGTTTAATGTTATTCGTATAAACGTCTACGATACCACAGAAGTTGTTTTCTGGGATTTTACCTTTTTATTTATTTTTGGCCGTGCTCTACCAATAGCGTCAATAACCGACTGATAAACGAAATCGAAATATTGCGGCTAAATGTTAACCTAATCGATTTCAAGTTATAACAAGGGTTCGTAGCTCATATCAGGACCAAATAGTCATTGTATTTATGATCAAGATGCATTTATGAAGTAATATACTTCGCTTTTGCGTTGCCTTACTTACTCTCCTTTCCACATTCTCCTCTCCATTTACGAAATTCATTTTTTTTTGCAATAGCCTGACGATGTGTTCATACTCTGCTTTAGTTATTAATTTAAAGACCATAATTTGGTTCCCATGTACATGTAAAGGGCTAGGGTTAGGGCTTAATCTCCATTATAAGCTTTAGCAAACATTGGAACATCTTTGTGCACCCGCGCGCCTAGGTTCATGTAGTAATGATCTTGTCAAACTTATAGAAATACTAGTATTCCTACTGGTGTGTGTGTGTGTGGGGGGGGGGGGGGGGATATGTATGTGCGTACTGCCGTATGTATGTATGTACGTATGTATGCGTGTCTGTATATATGTATAATGTACGGTATATGTGCATATATGCTACTCTGAACTGTGACATAACGCATAACAGACTACCGACTCTCGACTTGATTTTAACGATCTTGCCTACGTGACGCTCTAGGCGTCTGCCTCCCACGAGTATCAGGATACAGTTTTATAATCCACTGGTATAAAACTCACCATGCACGTGAACTATATTTATCCTTTATTTATGTCAAGTTTTGAAACAAACCAACCTCACCTGCATGTCTGGTGAGTATTGTAACGATCTGTCTAACCGTATATGTCAATTTGCCGAGATGAAAGAGAAAAAGAAACTTGTGTATGAATGTTTTACAGTTAGGAGAATATTGTTTTTAAGGTCGAAAAATGAAATTCCACCCAAAATATACTGTTGATAATACTGTTGATTATATTGTTGATAACACGATGGTTAGCGGCAATGAAATGATTTGAACCTATAGTTCATCTCTTAGAATTCATAATGATATAAAGAGTGATATAATCCAACTCAAACGCAGCTTTAAAGATGAGTATCAAAATTAAATTCCAGGAGAAATATTCAGGAGGTCATACATATAGATCGGATTTTAATTTCGGTCACATATTCACCAAGTGGTAGTGGTCTGATTATTGAGGTCTTAACAGCCACGAATTAGTCATTCGCTCCATTGTTTTAGGTGGGGTCTGATTAAAATGCAATCACTACACATGCAATGAGGAAATATTTCCATTCAGTCATTGCTACCTTGTCACCCTTTGACGACAATGATGGTCAATACTAGCTTGCCCCCCCCCCCCCTTTGACGACACTGATGGTCATTACTAGCTTGTCACCCTTTGACGACACCGATGGTCATTACTAGCTTGCCGCCCTTTGACGACACTGATGGTCATTTCTAGCTTGCCATCCTTTTGACGACAATGATGGTCATTATACTAGCGTGCCACCCTTTGACGACACCGATGGTCATTACTAGCTTGCCACCCTTTGACGAAAATGATGGTCAATACTAGCTTGCCCCCCTTTGACGACACTGATGGTCATTACTAGCTTGTCACCCTTTGACGACACTGATGATCATTACTAGCTTGCCACCCTTTGACGACACTGATAATCATTACTAGCGTTCCACCCTTTGACGACACTGATGGTCATTACTAGCTTGCCATCCTTTTGACGACAATGATGGTCATTATACTAGCGTGCCACCCTTTGACGACACCGATGGTCATTAATAGCTTGCCACCCTTTGACGACAATGATGGTCAATACTAGCTTGCCCCCCTTTGACGACACTGATGGTCATTACTAGCTTGCCACTCTTTGACGACAATGATGGTCATTACTAGCTTGCCCCCCTTTGACGACACTGATGGTCATTACTAGCTTGTCACCCTTTGACGACACTGATGATCATTACTAGCTTGCCACCCTTTGACGACACTGATAATCATTACTAGCGTGCCACCCTTTGACGACACTGATGGTCATTACTAGCTTGCCACCCTTTGACGACACTGATGGTCATTACTAGCTGTCATTCTTTGACGACACTGATGGTCTATTCTAGCCTGCCATCCTTTTGACGACAATGATGGTCATTATACTAGCGTGCCACCCTTTGACGACACCGATGGTCATTACTAGCTTGCCACCCTTTGACGACAATGATGGTCAATACTAGCTTGCCCCCCTTTGACGACACTGATGGTCATTACTAGCTTGTCACCCTTTGACGACACTGATGATCATTACTAGCTTGCCACCCTTTGACGACACTGATAGTCATTACTAGCGTGCGACCCTTTGACGACAATGATGATCATTACTACCTTGCCACCCTTTGACGACACTGATGGTCATTACTAGCTTGCCATCCTTTGACGACACTGATATTCGTTACTAGCTTGCCATCCTTTGACGACAATAATGGTCATTACTAGCTTGCCACCCTTTGACGACACTGATGGTCATTACTAGCTTGCCACCCTTTGACGACACTGATATTCGTTACTAGCTTGCCACCCTTTTGACGACACTGATGGTCATTACTAGTTTGCCACTCTTTGACGACAACGATGGTCATTACTAGCTTGCCACCCTTTGACGACACTGATGGTCATTACTAGCTTGCCACCCTTTGACGACACTGATGGTCATTACTAGCTGTCATTCTTTGACGACACTGATGGTCTATTCTAGCTTGCCATCCTTTTGACGACAATGATGGTCATTATACTAGCGTGCCACCCTTTGACGACACCGATGGTCATTACTAGCTTGCCACCCTTTGACGACAATGATGGTGAATACTAGCTTGCCCCCCTTTGACGACACTGATGGTCATTACTAGCTTGTCACCCTTTGACGACACTGATGATCATTACTAGCTTGCCACCCTTTGACGACACTGATAATCATTACTAGCGTGCCACCCTTTGACGACACTGATGGTCATTACTAGCTTGCCACCCTTTGACGACACTGATGGTCATTACTAGCTGTCATTCTTTGACGACACTGATGGTCTATTCTAGCTTGCCATCCTTTTGACGACAATGATGGTCATTATACTAGCGTGCCACCCTTTGACGACACCGATGGTCATTACTAGCTTGCCACCCTTTGACGACAATGATGGTCAATACTAGCTTGCCCCCCTTTGACGACACTGATGGTCATTACTAGCTTGCCACCCTTTTACGACACTGATGATCATTACTAGCTTGCCCCCCTTTGACGACACTGATGGTCATTACTAGCTTGCCACCCTTTTACGACACTGATGATCATTACTAGCTTGCCACCCTTTGACGACACTGATAGTCATTACTAGCGTGCGACCCTTTGACGACAATGATGATCATTACTACCTTGCCACCCTTTGACGACAATGATGGTCATTACTAGCTTGCCACCCTTTGACGACACTGATATTCGTTACTAGCTTGCATCCTTTGACGACAATAATGGTCATTACTAGCTTGCCACCCTTTTACGACACTGATGGTCATTACTAGCTTGCCACCCTTTGACGACACTGATATTCGTTACTAGCTTGCCACCCTTTTGACGACACTGATGGTCATTACTAGTTTGCCACCCTTTGACGACAACGATGGTCATTACTAGCTTGCCACCCTTTGACGACAACGATGGTCATTACTAGCTTGCCACCCTTTGACGACAGTGATGGTCATTACTAGTTTGCCATCCTTTAACGACAATGGTGGTTATTACTAGCTTGCCATCCTTTGACGACAGTGATGGTCATTACTAAGCTCGCCATCCTTTGACGACAACGATGGTCATTATACTAGCGTGCCACCCTTTGACGACAGTGATGGTCATTATACTACCGTGCCACCCTTTAACGACAATGATGATGTCTAGATATACATTAGGAATGAGTCTTCTAGACAGATCTGTTTCAATCTGTCTTATTTCTCTCGTTTATTAATTCAAACCGTATGCTACGTAAACAACTTGTATATATGAAATAGCACGTACCCTCGATACCTCACAGAAGATGTATACCGTATGTCACATTATTGCACAGGAGTATGTGCAGTCAAATGATTTATCTATGATGAGATGAAAATATTCTCAACGAGGCACAGAAGCACGAACGCCATTTCATGTTGCAAATATTTTTGATGATTCCAATAATGTTCATCAATCATATTTGTCAGATTATAAAGTTGCAATCAGTTTTGGCTTCAATATTCTTATATTTCAAGAAATATACTGCAGTCTGCAGAGCATAATATGAAAATATATCTTGAATTAATTTTGTTTATCGTCTCCTGTTTCAATTTCTTTTCCTGTTTTATCTTAACTCTTTTCATTATGACTTCCAACTGTCGCTATCAGCTATAATATCGTCAATATATATGGAATAAATGCTCTCAATTGAATTAATGTTATAGTATAACCACAACACAGAGATAAATGGAACAAGAACAGCATAATAAAGGCAGAAGATGATCAAATTTATTAATTAGACTATACATATACGCTACAAGAACTTGACATGGAAGTAAACTTCCTAGAGTTGTCTTTGATAAAACGCGGGCGATACCGACTGAGATAGAATTTTAAAGTTGGTTTGAGGACATTATGGTAAGTTTGGGAACGCGGAGTTGGACCATATATACCGACAATAACGGAACACATTGCATGGAGTGTATATCGCATAAAATTGTAGCCTAGGTCTGCGAATGATCAACGTGTCATTTTGTAAAATTGATACGTGGCTAATCCATAATGTGAATTGATATGGGGATAACCGATAATGTAAATTGATATGTGGATAAATCGTTATGTAAAATGATATGTGGATAACCCATACTGTTAATTGATATGTGGATAAATCGTTATGTACATTGATGTGTGGATAACTCGTTATGCAAATTGATATGTGGATAACCCATAATGTAAATTGATATGTGTATAACCCATAATATAAATTGATGTGTGGATCACCCATAATTTAAATTGATACGTGGCTAACCCATCATGTAATTGATATGTGGATAACCTATAATGTAAATTGATATGTGGATAACCCATCAATGTAAATTAATATAGGTTTACTGTTAGCATGTAAATATCACATGATGTGAGATTAGATGATGTTGTTGGATATATAGTTGTATGGTACAGTAGGCCTATGTATATATCCCTTGATTTGCAACCACGTCATTGAGTGTGGAACAAAGTTAGACGTAATAATTTGTAATATACTTTCAGCACATGTGGAAGCTGTGCAAAATAGCTGTTAGTAGACTGTCACAAAGGCTATAGGGATACGCATCCTATACATACACTTTCACAAGTTGGTTAAGCGATTGTGAAAGAGAATATGGCAATCTTTGAAGCAACTATCCTATTAGTATAATTACTTCGTCTGTCTGTAAGATCACAAAATCATTCTTTGTCATGGCCGTAAACCGAGACAAGCTTTAGAAGATGAACTCTTATTGCCTAGAATGAAGATGAGGCCACTAAACTACTCTTTCAATCAACAAGTAAAGAACCAATTTAAAAGATGATATATTGCGGCACTCGCAAGCCGAAATAAATTAACTAAAGCGATGGATGATCATTCCTGGGTAATTTAAGCATCAAAATGGTGAATATTATGCAACCCTACTGGTTTCAGGGACACTTTATAAATTAGAAGACATCCCAGTACTCCAGCAACTGAAAAACTGTAAAACGTACGATCAGTTTTTCTTATCTAATTTAGTTGTATACTTACATTCCAATGACACTTTATTCGAACGGAAGTTTATAATACAGGTTTGTTTTAGGAATATAGTAAGACCCTTAACCAGGCCATAGTACCCTCCCATGCCCCCATATGTGCCATCTCAGTGTGCATAAAACCTTCAACAATACATGAGTATTGTCCCCCCCCCCCCCCCCACTTTAATTGTTGGTTCTCTGCCCACTCAGAATTCCAATCTTCGGGCCTACAGGTATTGCGGCACAACATATTTTAATTTCAAAGAATACCGACAAAATCCCACCCCTTTTTTTCCAGGACAATAACTACTTTCTAGTTCAGGTAAAGCCGCAAATGTATTTAAGATTAATAAAGAAATATATGTCTTGAGCTACCGTTGACGGTTTGAATCATAAAAAGCATTTTTATACGTACCGGATAATGCTCAAACTAAAATATCGGCTGATTAAACTCCAATTAGTTGCCACTGAAGTAATTAAACTTTAATTAGTGTCTAATTAAATATTCCATTCAATTCAAATTTCGTCGCCCGGACATGTTACTATTAAATATAAATTTTCTGTCTTCCATTTATTAAATTTTAAGCTATTGCTTGTAAGGTGCATTTGTGTCTGATCATACTTTTACTATTGTGATACCACCCCCCACCCCTACCCCTCCCCTTCCCCTCCCATATTGTCTCCCTCTGGCAGCATGTATACTAACATACAAATCCACTGAAAAAAGTTCAACATGAACTTGCGATGTATAGGTAAAACAGTGCGCCAGTTTTCACAGTTCATAAAATTTAAACAAACATGGCGACAATGATATTACGAGATCGCCAATTGAAATTTTTCTGTTTCTTCTGCAGTAATGAGAATAATCATAATAATCTCTGGTCTACATAATTATAAAGCCGAAGCTGTAACTTGATCCGTGGCCATCTGGCGGGAAGAGCTTTCGGCCCCGCAGTTCATCTACCGTACGAATGATTTACGAGCATTTACGACCGGCCGCAGAAATTTAGTTTGGGCAGTAGTTCATCTACGGAATCGTGACGAGTTCAGATTTCCAGAACACGGCGCAGAATAATTGTCTCATAAACTCTCCCTTACTGTGTTTGTTGCGAGGGGAAAGAGAGAGAAGAAAATTATTAGAGCGATGAGGATCTTGCCTTTCGCCTTGCGTTTTGAAATGAAACACTAATGGGTTCTTTGTTTTCAGTTATAATGAAGGCTTCGGGAGGTGTCTCGTTATAGTTAACGGAGAGCTGGCTGGTAATTACTGCTGAAAGTCATAGAAAGTAGAGATGCCAAGATAACCGTAAAAGGGATGCTGGAGTGAAACTTAATTTCGTAAAACTTTAAAAGCTAGTCTCGAAACACTCGACAATTTAGTAATAAAAGACTGATCAACGCTTCGAGCTATCTTTCCGCTAATTTATATTGGCGTAATATTTTGATAAACCAGGTAAATTTCACAGTTAATGTAAAAAAAAAAAATGAAAAAAAAAATTCAATCTCTTGTAATCAGCAGGGTAAGGGGGAAATGGGTTCAGATAAACCTTTTGATATAATAAATAATAAATAATTTTTAATAATAAAATATGATTAATAAGATCTCTTTGCACGGTTAAATCGTGTTACGTGGGGGGGGGGGGGGGGATTAACAACGGAGAACTAAGCCCGATGCATATCCTGACATTATTTCCTTATAGTAAGATATAGAAAAGCATCCAGTTTTCCTAACTGCACATGCAGTACATCCATTCAAGATGAATACAAAAGCTCATCCACGGTCTGTTGAAATAATCGAACGTCCATTCGTGCATGCATGAACGGCTAAGCAACAGATTGGTAGAATATCACAGAATACTACCATAATGGCGATAAGTTTGAAATAAATTACGGTTTGTTAACAAAGGCTGCTTCCATCATCTGATATATAATATTCCCCCGATCATACCACATTAGCTAACACACAAGGGACACACACACACATATATAATATTGTGGTAGAAGCCGGAAATGGTGCTATAGTTAAATACGTGTCCAGCAGGGGCATATAGAACGTCCGAACCTGATACGTTGGCCACATAATTTTGGTGATGGGTCAAACATCAACATGGCAAACGGTGAAAGTCAAATAAAACGTGTTGATTGGCCACATAGGACATGATTTTAGAAGGCCACGGATATGGTAAGCCAAAGTCGTGTGGTAAAATATAGAGAAACCCACACTACGGTGGTCCTGAAGGGACATACAAGACGTAGTCTAAATGTAGCGAATGTCTTAATGAAACATGACTTTCATTTCCGATTTTCAGTAACATACATCTTGATAACTAGCTAGGAATAGTTTATAGTTGCATTAAGTTAGGTAAATAAATCTATTTTAGAGGGGTGATTAGCATTCCAAATACAATTATTTTTTAATCTACTTTGTGTGCTCAAACACAGAATTCCATACGGTACCGTTTAAAATAATCATTGTACGAATTTTGTTTAAAATATTATGAATATTACCATGGCAACAATACAGATAGTATAACCAGAAGAGAAAAATACAGGTACGGTTAAAACAGCACAAAAACCGTGTTATATTTCTCCTTTGGGTTTAATTGTTGCGTTATCAGTTTGAGCGTGCGATACAATATCATCTTACCCTTGTTATCATTTTTTATGAGTATACACTGAAACGATGAATTTAGGCTTATTTAAATAATATTATGAAAATATCACAGACTATATACACAATGCAACCACATAGTGTATAGGGTACAAATCAATTTAATATGAAAGAACTGCTCTTTAGCTATACAGCATAGGCTTAGCATTATTCTTGCAGGGGTGGGTTGGAAGAGGGTGGGTGGGTGTAGGAGGGGTGTTAGAGATGGAGAAACAACCACCATATTCAGAGGGGGTTATATCTGGAGAGAACGTTCTTTCTCAATCTCTAACACGTCCCTGCTTAAACATTACCTATACTTTAGTGCATAGCTTATGACGTCTGTTCCGCACAAACAATGCGAACAGGTACCTGATCCTGCTGTTCAGACAGAGTTGAAGGCAAATTTTTGTGGAGAGAATTATAAAGCAATGGTTTAATATTAACATTTAAGCTGGTTTTAGCAATGATAATTCTGGCCCAGAGTAGAGCTGTTTTATCCTTGGTGTTCTTAACTAACTTAAGACCTTATCGAGCGGAGGGGTAGGTGGGAGTGGGAGGGGTGGGGTAGGGTTAGGGGTTGGGGAGTTAGGGTTGGGTGGGGATGAGGTTGGGGTTTAGTGTTTTATAGTGAGTTTTCATAGCACTGGTTTATTACTACCTCTATTATAACCCAGTTTAGTTCAAGAACTATTTATATTGCCCACCCCCCAAGAAATAAAATACTACTACTACTACTACAGCTACTACTACTACTAATAATAATAGTAATAATAATAACAATAATTTTTAGAATATATTTCGAATCAATCGGAGGTAAATATTCCGGTTTTGTAAGTCCATTCAACTTACTTTTGTGACTTAACGTCTTACGTACAGGTCTGACGTCATGAACGGCGAGGTAGATGTATAGTGAATAAATGTGTTCGATTCTTAAAGCAATCCAAGTTTTTTCTTACGTTTTAATTTGATAATTTGATATAGTTTGATATTTTTGGATCGTTACTGATTCACAGTATACAGGTACCAGTATGCATACAGAGTTTCAACATATACTACTTCTGCGAAAGTCTGCCCTGTGTGCATGAACTGAGCGCATATTCACGGAATAGTTCACTGCGTGTTCAGGCAGCGTCAAGTATAGAGAGACGGTAACTCAATAATATCTGGAGAAATGAAGTGATTAATTAGAAATACTTACAAACATACTGATATTGCGTGAGGGAGAGAATTGTCTAGATTCATTTAACAGACTAGTCTGTTATTCATTTGCGGCGCGACCTTGAAACTGAATTATGCATGGCCTAGTTCCAACAGTCATAGAACTTATTAAAAGGAAAGGACTTTGAAACACTTACAAATATGATTTTGTGGTGAGGAGGCTATTCTATTCAAATAACATAACTTTCTCCTGATCTTTTAACGAAACTCCTAGCTGGGGGGGGGGGGGGGAGTCGGAGTCACAGCTAGCAGTTATTCTTGATTTATGAAAGTCGTTCTTTGATGCGTAGAGAGTATATCTTATTTTATTATTTATTTAATAATGGGAAAGGCAAGGAGTAAACCTGACTTCAGTGAAGGATTGGATGGATGGAAAACATGTAACCAGGGGCAACTCATGTTTGAAAATTGTATACTTACAACAACAAAAAAGAGTTAAATTAGAAGAAAAAAATTTGTTCGGTAAAATTACTTTGTTAGGGAAAACTAGGACTTAACATTATTTCATAAGCTCTGCACTATTCCTTGGTTTACACAGGTAATGGAAGATATAAAAACATGATAGAGCATTCTGATGGTAACCGTAGTCCCTTTTATACACAGGGATGTGCTCACACTGGGCGGCACCGGGCGGCTGTGCCCAGCAGTTCTGAATGCCGCCCAGCACAACAGTATTTTAAACATTTCCGCACTTTTTTATGATAATTTAACAAATTTACCATAACCAAAATCTGGGAGAATACATGGCACAGAATAGGAAAATAGCACCACCTAAGCATACTTCATGTGATGTGCAAAATTTTTCCAGTGGGGAGGGGGTACCCCATCCATGAGATCCCTCTCCCAGGGTGTGGATCACACTACCGCACAATCTGCCCGGCACTCAAATATTCCTGAGCACATCCCTGTATACATTATACTGAGGGGAAGCCATATTGGGAATTTGTTATCATTATTTGTTTTTACATGTCAAAACGGGACCTACTGGTGGGGGAGGGGGTTGGGGTGAGCTGATTGGGTGGGCCATGTAGGGGACTGTGTCTCCGTATTCTTAGTTAAAAACATTGGGGAACTGATATAGGGGCTAACAATGAAACTACGTTTATTGTTATTCTGACGGCAAAACTCGTGAAAACCAAAACAAACTCAAGGGTCATGGCATCATCCACGATCGTGTATCTATGTGATGAGCGGTTAAAATAATCATCGTAGGCCTAATTTCATTTAAGACTTTACTTTAAAAGTAAGAATGATAATTAGAAAAAGCTTTTCATTTGGTGAAATTAACTATTTCTATATGCACGTGATTTGTACACTTAGTACTGGGTGGTTGGGTCGGTCGGCCATGTTTCTTATCATGTTATGCACCATCAGAATACAAAAATGTCCAGTTGTCATACTCTTGATAACATTTGTTGGCAGCCATGGAATTTTAATAGGACTTTTGCGATGTATGTAGTTAATGAGGTGAGAGGGGGGGGGGGGGGGAGCCAGCTTAATAATTTCATCATGGATTGAGAAGTTACAGAAACAATACAGTAGGAGAGACATTTCAAAGTTGATAAAGAAATTTAAGATGGAAAATCTTTCGAAAGACTTTGCCGTCGGCTTCTCTCAATAATTGTCAAACGAAAATCAAATGCAGGTAGCAATAATTCCTTCTGGATAAAGTCCAATTAGAATGATGACAAACTTGAGCCTATGTTATGTTTTTGCAAATGTTTATAGCATGCCAATTAATGCAAACATATAATTTTGAAAGCTTCATTTCGCGAGAGTTTGCTTTTATGCAGTTATTTATACATTATATAAAGAATATTACTCAAATATGATTGCTATCTATGGAGTGAATCAACCCGCCTCTTTTTGTTTCAAATATTATGATAAAAAGTTAATAATTTTAGCATAACGATTTGCAAAAAATGAAAAAATAAAAACTTATTTTAGGAGACTATAAACTTCAAGCCGTCCAATACATTTTTTGAAATTATATATAGAATTCTTTTATTTGTATAATGGCTCATCATTAATATCTTTATCACGTGACCACCGTTAATTATAAATTAAATTATGAATGTTGGGTTTGTTACTATTTAATGCATGGTCACCTGTGAGGAGTTGAATCATTCCAATGATAAACTTTATCATTATTATTTTTTTTTTTAAATTATTTTATTTTTAGTTATAAAATGTCAAATATACCGCTGGGCGGTGTTATCTATATTGTGAGATGTCAAGACCAAGTGTTGTAAGCAAATATTGTTAATCATTATATATCGATACGTGCTATATAAAGAACACTGCGGCTTAAAACGTGTTCCAAATTTTATTTTATTTCAAACTGAAATCAACATGATGAGTCACGTGATATGGGGAGAATTAAAATTCCAGTCACAATACATATCTAGCTGGATATTACCTAAGCATATTTAGCAGGGGAAGTATATAGATTGAGTACGGTTGTAGTTGGTGCAGAGTCCAAGACACTCGAAGTAATATAATACCGTCAGCAAGGAAGCCGTGTGGCTCGCTAGAGTGACCTTTCCACAAATTGCATGTAGACTTTTCCAGAGCACGAATTAGGCTAAGAAGATGTAACTGGGTTAATAGAATAGTTCAAGGACGTTAGTCAGTCTGTCCTGGTAGCCAGCCTCTTTTCGCGGTGTGTTCTGTAATACGAGTCACTGCAGTGTACTGTAGTGTACTATATACCTTTGTTCTAGCGTTTCTCCACCCGAGGGACCTTCGTTAATCCTCCGGTACAGTCTATTTGTTGTGGTGATGCGTGCGGTGTCCGTACTTCGCTACCATGTTACCTCAAATAACCCCCAAAAAGAACATCCGTCTGCTCACTATAAGGAGAACCGTGCCGGTAACCTCAGTAAAAAAAGTTCTGCACGGTTCAAGCGATATTTTTTATGAGTTCATCGCAAAATTCAATCAAGGATGCGTAACAGAATCGGCTGTGATCTATAAGGCAACGAACCATTTCGGCTAGCTATATATGTCTCATAATAGAATCTTGATATGAGGATCAAGTATCCCGAAACAAAACATGTATTCAATGTTATCTTGTAAGCAAAGGTCTGAACAAAAGCAGTGGTCATAACGTTGTAGAGTATATGGTGTATTTGCATAGCCTATTGGCAATGTCTTGGAAAGTATATATAGACCTACAACAACTGGTCGAACGCTTTAAGATGTCCTAAGCCACGCAATGGAAATATATTTTCTGTATTTACCTCTCTCACTCTCCGACTGGCTGAGTCATAGTAACGCAGTTTTAACTCATTAACTGTCGGGAACTTAGGTACATACCTATGTAAGTCTTTTTTTTGGGGGGGGGGGACCAGATGTTGTCCGTATGCGTACGCTCACTGGTAAATCAAAGCAAAGAGGGAGTCAGTGTTCGTCGCATCTGACAGGAGCAACGTGTTTCATCTATATTATTGTTTCGATAAAGTTCATTTCAGGCCAAACCAAGGCCCTTGTAGAAGATATTCCAACGGGAAACGAGATATTACGTACGTTGTCTGCATGCATGGTTACAATATGACATATGTGGCATACATCGTACATAACATATAAACGACTGAGAGCTAGCCACTCAGGACGTTCCGGGCTTTTGCGTACGCAAGGAACATACTACCTAGATCATACAAATGTCATATTTGTCATTTTCATTGTTAGCCTAGTCTTCTGCTGCAATGTATACGGGAATTGATAGATCACTTCACTGCACGATATTACACGATAACGAACACCGCCTCATACGGGAATAGTTAACCATGCCCTCATCATCGGTGCCGACAAGTCGCAAGAATAAGTGCGTTTTCTGGAGCGACCCCTGAATATGTGAAAATAGGGACATTCCCATTTATTTATTTTTACACTTATACCTCATTACCGTTGAGCAGACTTAAGGTGACCAGGCCCGAATCCAGTGGAGATATACACCCCTTCCCTTCTTCTCCCCCCCCCCCCCCCACCACACACACAATAGTAATCATTAACAAATAAAATTAGGTATGGGCATAACCTTGCGTGTAGACCTAATTTTATCCAAAGTATAATACCGAATGCACCATTCCACTTCTAATTGTTTTGTCTGGGGGGGGGGTGGGGAGACCCCAGCCCCCCCTTCGTGGGAGCAGGCTTCAATGTCCCGCCCGGGCCACGCTCGCCTTTTTTTTAAATTGTGGTTTCCGTCCCTAGCGGGGGGGGGGGTGCTTGTTTGTCTCCAGCATGCATCGCTCTGACTAAAATGTTTCACAAAACCATTGATAGGTAACCGCAAAACCACGGATCGCGTAGTAAAGAGAACATAAACCCGGGAACATTAATATAGCGTGAAGCTCAGCGCTACGTGTTATCTTTTGGCGGGAATAAGTGAGTCTTTGCAGCTGGGTATACGCACACTATACAAGTATAAGGCTTGAGGACTACGCCCATGCTGACGACTTCAAAATAACGCAAAGATGTAACATTGAAGTTCCCAGACCATTAGATGTAGCAGATGTTACTAGTGCTGAGTGCGAGTCGATTTGTCAACCAGATTTCGTAATCCTACGGATTCCATCTCGAGCATTACTGTTTATCGTCTGATGATTGGCTACTTTAACACGTGACTTACACTTAGTCTACAGTGAGTCACATGATTGGTTGTCTTTACTCCGAATGGATCATTGACTAATCATAATATTTCTATCTTAGAGCACTCCATTGATTACCTCATTATGTGTTGTGGTCAGTCTAGATAGAGACATAAAGAGTAGTATATTTCATTGTGGTGTTGGGTGTGGATGTGGTGTTGGGTGGGGTGTTGAGTGGGGTGGGGTGTGGTGGTGAAAAGCAAACTGTTAGGGTTGCCTGTATGCAATAGCTTTGTAAAACATACTTGCAATAAAATTCGAGTAACTAGAAGCGTGAGTTAGCAGGTTACTCCACTTACAAGAACAACCGTATTGGGATAAACGTTTGTCGGAAGGAGGTGGGAAGGGGGGGGGGGGACAACGTAAGGATAATGAATGATTGTAATTCCTTTATCTCAGTTGGCGACTCTTGTGAATCGAGACTTGGCCATACACCAGATGACCCGGACAAAAGACGAACATGACCCGACGTTGCTATAGCCTATAAATATTTATCTTTATTACTTTTGATCAAGATCCATGTTAGCGGTTTTCAAATCGAAGTTTCATCATTCCGATAAACGTTGAAGTCTCATTACATGGCTCAAGTTTCCGTAGGTTCAAATTCCTCTGTGTACATGTGGTTGCCGCCCAAATAATTATTAATTTAATGCAAAACCGTTCTCCCTGGAGGAATAATTTGCCGGTTGGCTTTCGCAGTAACAAATTCCACAAACTTGGCTTTCAGTCAACCGGTTCGGGATCTAAAGAACACGCGGGCTTTTACAATTACCACACTTGAGGACATAATTACGTCTGAATGTTTACCGTATGTGCTCTACAAAGATATATGCGTATACTTAATGTTAGCGTGAACGGGGATAAATGATAAGATTTCAAGCTTCTGTTGTGCGCATGCTCCTATAACGTTGTTCGAGTGCATGTTCGTAGTTTTACTTTGTTCACGCAATAAAATTGTTTACATGGAACGCCGAAAGGTTCAAATATGATATTGTTTTGAAGAATAGGACCGTGTGTATACTCTAAAAGATATGTTGCTGCAAGACATCATACTATGATGCTGTGATGTTTATTAAGATTGTATTCTGATATAATGAACACGGACATTCCACTTTAAAGCAGCAGGGGCGTCAATCATGGGTAGGACAGGGGAAACATCTCCCACTTTGTGAAGGGTGGGGGAACAATTACAAATGTTACCCCACCCCCAGGTTTAGTGACTAACTCATGTAGGCGTTAGGCCTATCAGGCTCATAATGACTCGTGTATCATAATGGGTGCTCAAACATTATGCTATGAGCTAAGTATAGTTATTAATGTTAAAGTCTAATCTGCTCACCCCCCCCCCCAAATGAAAATAAGAACTTTTCAACTGGATTAAAATAAGTAATAAGTATTTCATTTAAAGCGTAAATTATGGGGGAGGGGCAGGGGTAGGGGGGTATTGTATGTGGTGACTCATCACCCATGGAACAGTCGTGAACCTAAAAAGCGAAATATGTGGTGATACATGCGCAGTATGTATATATCATGAGGGAATAACATTATCTGCACCTCTTGGTGGTAGGGGAGGACCAAACACAAGCTCTCTTTCGATACCTTGTGGACCATTATTCGCTACCTGTCCAATTGCTACTATAATGACATTAGGATAGCGTTTTTTTACCACTAATGGAAACGAAATTGTCCTTTCATCTTCATTGATTGTTCTTCAATGAAAAGCGGCTGGACTACCTAGGTTAACAGACAGCTCCGCGCGAGAAACTACAACACGTTACTGTAGTTAGACTTATTTCGTCTCAAAGAAACATATTGATATTACTGTATAATTCAATTCAAAGGACAAATATAATTAAAATTAAATTAAATAAAATTACAATTTATAAAATAGAAATGTATTAATACTTAAAATCAGGCCCGGACTGATGAACCATACAGTCTACTAGACGGCGACCGCATAAAAAATTAAACCTCTAAGTAGATATTAAACTATAACATTATCTTTATCAACAGTTCTGCTTAAGTCATACGTTAAACTTCCATGGAAGTCATTGACATCTTAAGTATACTGCTTTCGCTTAATTTTTTATATATTATTTTGATGAAAAACATGAAAAATTAAATATTACATTTCCCTCAATTGCAAGAGGACACGGCAGACGTTTCCCTTCGATGGTTTTGGCTGATCATCCGGGAGAAAGCAGTGATTCGTATTGTTGTGTACGGCGCCGTCTCGGTTGGCTTGTGATTCATTTAACCGCTGGATATTTATCCAAGAAATTAAGAGAAGTTTAAGCGATCGTCCTACATACACGGTTATGAAGTGGCTTAACGTTAAAATCCCATCGTATCACGTTGAATTCTTCTCGGCAGCATTTAAACATAGAAGCAGATCTGACGAAAGGGGAAGGGAGTGGAGGGGGGGGGGGTCATGGGATATGTTATGATGAATATTGTTATCTACTTTTACTGAAATTTTCATAGAAAATGGCAGTACTGAAAAAATGATACGCCCAAGAATGTAGCATGAATTTGGAAAAACTTCAGAAAGGAGGGAGGGTGGGGGTGGGGGGGGGGGGGTTGACGTAATGTTCCAGGGCAATGTCTCTCTCGATTTCCCTTCATATAAGGCTGCCGACCTTTGAAATAAATTACTTAATGTTTTACGAACCATATTCGATGTAACCCGCTCGGGCCGACATGCAATATGAAAATTGGGTAAACTTTTCAACTTTTATTCATTACTTAAAATCAAACTTGTCCAGCTAAGCTAAAGAAGTGCACTTTTGGTGGGATTCTAGCTTCAATGAGCTTCGACACACTGTTATTGATCAATACAAACTTAAAAAATGACCTTTACTTGTTGAAAATATAGAATGATGTCTTTGTGTGTGACTGTGAGACCCTGTGTGTTAGGTCTTTGTCAATATCCAGCCACTCAGTCTACAACATGAGGCTGAAGAAACTATGTTCCGCCAGTTTTCCAAACCGACAACTGTGTCTGGCGGAGTCTTAAGTGGTATCCTTCTTTGGAGAATGAACTCGTTCAGTGAACTGGAACAGAAGTTATACAGCTAGCTAGGCTGGAAAACAAATTGTATAATGTTTGCAACGACAGAGGACCATGCAGTTCTCTAACATAGTTTTATCAAATACAGTGTGTAGAGAGCACGATCCAAGCCCCTACCAATCAGAATGACATAGGCTGTAACCATGACAACTTGTGCACGCCGGACTATCATGCACAGTCGTCTGGAAGCACGTCTGCCCGTTTGTGGTAATTGCAAAACGGTATCCCGTGTTACTCTTATCCACGAGATGGGGTCGGGTATATCAGGGTCGGGGTAAAATGGAGTGAGTGGTAAAGGGAACGAGGGAATGGAGATATGGGTAAGGAGGTAAGGGTAAGAAGGTTGGGGTGGGTAGGGTAGAGGTGAGGAAGGGGCTGGTCACTCGGCTGGAAGAGAAAGTTGTGGTGATATGGGCGGGGATAGGCCTTCTTACTCCATCATGTGTCGCCCTTCGGTATAGCGGGAAAATGAAACGTCACTTCTATGGAATCTGATAGTTTTATAACGATGTTACTCAACGGGACATAAATACGTGAGTCGTGACTATACGAATAAGTACAATCTTAATTATTATCTACCGGTGTTTAATGATATCCAAACATTTATGTATATATATATTTATATATAAATTCTACTCGTGCAATAAATGATATCATTTCCAATACAAAGGTAGGGTAATCATAGCCCAATCGATATCTCAACCGTCCCATTCTGATTTTTATGAAAGATACCATAATTATGAGATTTCGGGGACTTTTAGATTAGTTTGGTTCGGTTTTTATTTATTACATGTTGAGAAAATCTGCCCACGCAAACAACAAATGACTCAATGGGATATTCAAAACCGTTTTGTTTTTTCAAATGATGAAAGGTATTTCGTAGAATCGTTTTGAATTTAATCACCTTCTAACCCGCAGCTGACGTCATTTGGCCTATAAGGTGCAGGTTGAATTCCTTGCTTAATGTATTAACCGACGTTTCCCTTTACCTTCTGGTTGTTCTGAACGATGAACCTTTCGACTGTTTATGCACAGGTTTCTCGGAATAAAGAAAAGAACAACAGGATGTGAAAAAAAAGAAACACGGTTTTTTATGGAAGAGAGACGCCGATATTAGAATAAAAGATAAGAAAAAAGAACAGAAACGGAAGAAGAAAGCAGAAAGAACTGAGAAGATAGAAAAGACAACAGAGGGATTAGGGAGTTGTATACCAAAGTGGTAACAGTGAGTAGTGGAATTGGATTGTATAGACAGTTGATATACAGCTGAAGGAGCCTAGCTTTTGGTGGTGATAGTACGTAGTGCTGCACATGAATGTTGCTAGGGACTCAGGCATGGATGACAAGTGCGTCCCTTAAATATCCGTGGTCCATGTATACCCAGTGACAATAGCTTGTTGCTGAGGGAAAAAAAATAAATAAATAAAAGACACCCTTTATATCAACATGTCAGTTACTGACTCATGTTCCAGTGCACTATTTTGTATATTTTTGGTTTAATAACAGGAGCCCTATATAGTCAGTTTGTGCCGTTACGTATCATGGGTTTGAGACTAAATTATTTCCACGCAATCTACATCCATCCCTACACATGTTCGATACCGTATAGTTGTTAACCACAATAGTAATTATAACAATGTAGAATATTGCCGTGTTCTCAAACTGCAAGAAGTTTACAAAGGGTGAAAAATAAGAAGTTAATCGCAGTCGACTTAGTAAACTGTCGCAGTTCATATGATATTATCTTACAAGCATTCTAGTAACATCTATATCTTTGCTAAAACGAATATGGATCAACCTCAATGTTTGTATCCGCCGATCTATAAATGTTGAGTACAATGAAATGAAAGAAAAAGTAGCCCGCATTTCGTCCGCTGGATATACGCTAGGTGCCCTATAACTAGCAAATGGACCCAACACCGGACGGCAGAATACTGACGAATTACCCCCCCCCCCACACACCCCCGCCACTCTTAAATATGAATATGATACCTGTGTGCCTTAACGACGCCTGCACTGGGCCGCTGGTGATAAACACAACTTCGGATAAATCCCCACATTATGCCCCTTTACATGTCTCGGCCGATAATTGTTTCGTATGGCAACATTTACATGGAATCCATAGGCTATGAGGACATGTTTCCGCATGTCGTAGACATTAGTGCATAAACACGCAGAGCACTATGTCATTCTAACCATGGAGCTATCTGTTTATAGCTCCATGTTCTAACTGTCGGTCAACGGACGCAAGTTCGTCATGCCAGTCGTTTTCACACAATGCAACACTCTAATCATTTCGATATATCTTTAGGTATGCATCGTTTAGCATGCAAGTAAAAACTCAAAGAGTCAATATGCAATGAAGCATTTCAACTTGCAGACATATCTACCAGTCTGTATGACATTGATCAATCGATTCTAGCTGGATGGGAACTATAACTTACTTAACGAGTACTACTTACTGTAAGCGTCTATATTCATAATTACACTTATCATGGCTGGCGACGCCATAGATGTCTTTGGCATCGTTTAAAATACACTTTACAAATAGGAAGGGAAGAAAGGTTTCTTCTTTTCAGGCGAACTTTCCTGGCGGAGTGACGCTATCAGTTTATCGCAAAGGAACATTTTGTTGCGAGGACACGAGGGATTCAAGCAAGAATGTTGGGGAGGGTCAGTGAAGGATGGGGTAGGGTAAGAGGAGGGACGGGCTTGGATTTTCAAGCTATCTTCGCTAGAGAATGGGGAGTGGGAACATGAACATTAAAAAAATGAAGGAGCGATCGACTAGGCGCAAAGCCTTTATCGGGTGGGGTCCAGGGGCCCGCCTTAGGACCCTTGATGGGGTTCAGGCACGAAGCCCCGTCGGGGTCCCAGGGGCGGACTCACATCTAGAAATCTTCAAGGTTCTGGTTGGTCCCTGAATTGATATGTCAGTCATAAACATATTTTAACAAAAGTCACATCTGACAAGAGATCAGACTTAAATCAAGAAAGACTTATCTAGTTAACATCCGGGTATTTCTAAGGCCCTTTATCATGATTAGTATAATTGAAGCCAAAACCGGGAAGATTCTTAAACTTTGCACACACGAATACATTCATCTTGTTATACAGTTGTTTACAACATGCACACATATAGTATCATATGTACATTAAAAAGCACCGTTGGGTATTTGGGCACATTTACTTTATCGGAAACATTACAACCTATAAAGTAAAGGTACTTCAGGGCCGTAGGCTGGGTAGAATCTCTAGGGGCAGTTTAGGAACACCGAGAAACATTATATATAGTCGAAATGTTACATAGCGATGCATTTGATGTGCTCATATACCACGGCCATTTTAAAGAATTTTTAGTGGGTGGGCCATTTCCCAAAAGGGACCATCATTACAATATCTAAGCGGAGCGCTACCATCGGTTGTCGCGTAGCGTAGCAAGAAATCCCCCAGCAAAATCCCAACAAAATCCTGCCAGATTGCCGGAAATGGCATCTTAACATTCTTAATTTTGAGATCTCATGTTTTAAAAATTTACACTTCGAAAAAAAAGAAGGTAAACTAGAAAAGTTTTATTCGGTGGAACCACTTTGTATAGATTAATATTACTTTACGTGACTTTTAAGCTCTGATTTATTCATTGTTTTACACAGGATATGGAAGATAGGCCTATACAGCACACTAAAGAATTCTCATGGTAGCCGTAGCCTGTATATGCTGAGGGAAGCCAAATGGGGACTATCGGATTTATGTTACCATTATTTGTTTTACATGCCAAAATGGGATCTACTGAGGGGGGGGGGGGGGCAAATGAGCTGAGTGAGTGTGCCGTGTAGGGGACTATGCCTCAGTTTTCTTAGTTAAATATTGGGGCACTGATGTAGGGGTTAACAATGTAACTGTTAGGCCTTCATAAAACATATAGACGTGATAAATATATTTATGAACCGTAGTTTCATATTAGACTGCTACACTGCAGACTGTTCACGCATGTTGAATCTTATGGGAGCTCTCTACGTTTATTGTTATTCTAAGAAAACTCGTGTAAACTACAAACAAAGGCACGTTCATCACCTTCGCGATCGTGCATACGTGATGAGCGGCATTCTGGCTAAGTTCATGTATAGAATTATGTTCGAGGGGGGTCGTGATACACACCTGACGATAATCACACCGTCACAGTCTATACATGCATTGGGGCTGGGGTTGAGAGCGGATCAGTCGTTTGGTTTTTCATGCCCAGGTCCTTTCTTGTGTGACATTTTATTAAAAAGTACCCCGTGTTCTTTTTGAACGCCATTCCTACAATACGTGCCTAGGATCTTGAGGTTACTCACTATATCGACTTATGAAATCAGAAGAAATGATGTGACCATTTTGTCAAAACTAACTGAAATAGCGCACACTGTCCAGGCGTTCACATTAATGTAGGCCTATTTTCAGTTAGGAAGTAGAAATCGTAGGGGGTAGCTGCCCACCCCAGTCCCAACAGGCTACGGTCATTGGCATCAGTTACCTTAATCACAAATACAATATTTTGTGAACATATGTACATAACTACTCAACTAGAACTCGAGGTAAAATGGGTAACATGTTTATAACAACAACATGACTAGCAGCTTAGCACCCATGCTTAGCAGATAGCCTCAGCGGTTTATGGGCGTGGTTCCTCATATAATTTACGCTATAAATAAAATCCGTAATACTTATTTCAATCCAGTTGAATAGTTCTATTTTTCATCGGGGAGGGGGAGGAGGGGGGGGGTGAGCAGATGAGAATAAAATATTAAAATTGACTTATCTCATTGCACAATGTTTGAGCTCCCTTTATGAGATACAAGCGTAATTATGAGCCTTATCGGCCTAGCGCCTACACGAGTCAGTCACTGTACCTGGAGGTGGGGGGATGGGACATTTAACATTGTGTCCCCACCCTACACAAAATGTGGATCCCCTGCCCCCCTCCCCCATGATTGTCGCCCCTGCTTGAAGGAAGTTGTCTTCCAGTCAACAGTTTTTCTGTATTTACCGAGAAAGGCCCAAGTTGGTCATCGATTTGGGCCCGCATGTAAGCGTACTGGTTAATAGGAAAGAGCCCATTTAGACTTTCAATTCATTTTGCACATTATTATTAGCCCAAAGTACATTTTGCTCAATTACCATTAGGTATTAGTTGAACGTTGTATCTGTTGCGGTTTAATGTATCGTGCTTTAACATATCTTGTGGTTTAAATTATGGCGAAGTCATAAAGTCACACAGAAGGCGGTAGAATCACATTAAGGTTATTGACTTCCAGGAAATCTATCCTAGCACATTTGCCTATAATGACTATAACACATTCAGTGTATCGTGCTGGCGTTATCAATCATCGTGTCAGGACTGCTGAGGTTACCTCAACCTTCAACGACGAGCAATCCACAGGGTGACGTTAACTTCGACTCGGTTTTCAAGGGAAATTTACTCCAGCGTTGAAGTTGGTTAACAAATACGTCATTAAGGGCTCATGGGTGACGAATTTTATCGCCATTAGTCAGAATAACTTCTTGAGTAAGAAATAATCGGAGTGACCCGTCAGACATAGGGACGATTTTTCCCTTTGTGTTGTGGAAATGACACTCGGGTGTGTGAGAAAGATGAATCCATTAGTTAAAAAACAAATATTAATCATAATATTTATTAAAATGATATTAACAGATTTGAGATATTGGTTGAGGCTGGTTAAGGTACTTTGAACTGTAAAAGCGGAAACAGGACGCCGAGTAATATGGAAATACGACATAGGATATGTCGGGTGCGTGGTCTGAGAATGTCAGGGCTGAGTTCATTCCCAGTACTATATAGATCACACAATATCAAAAATAGATTACATGGAATACTATAATAAACTAAACGTCACACAAGAGTATAAGACTGGTATAGGCTGTTAAAGCAGCTAACTACTGGTCAATTGTTGTTGTCTGTTGTTGGTTTTATTACAAAGGGGTAACCGTCGACTAATCGCATTCCACGTCACCAACCAGTTCAAACGTACTTAATTAACTGTGCCGTAATGTTCTTTACGTTTCGATAAGCAATTCATCCCATCCAGAAGGTGCGGATAGCTGATAACACTTAGCCTTCGTTCCACCCCTTTGTAACACACTGGCCGCTATCCATCACAGATACGTAGTTCTTCGATTTCGATGCATGGTTGACAAGGGCGGCGGAACCGGGGGGGGGGCACAGGGGGCACGTGCCCCCACCTTTCCTCAGGTTAAAAATGTGCCCTTTTTCTACATAAAAATTGAGGTGTCTCAAGTTAGCAATTAGAGGCCAGAGAACCAGAATGAACACTCGGGAAGGGCCGTTTCCGGCCATCTGAGGGGTTTGTAAAACCAAAAAATTTCTTGTACGCTCCGCGCCGCTCCGCTCAGATAGTCGTGCATACAACTTTGCAAATCCTGGCGACGCCCCTGACTTTTAATGAATTTCTGTCGGTCAAACTCAAAGCTATTTCGAATGGAAAAATTTGTTAAGATATTAACAAGAAATAAACTCTAATTCGGAAGATTCCTACATTAGCAACTAGCATGATTTCACCTCATTTTGTCTCAAAAGAAAACTTGTTCCCCAATTTGCACATTGGATATTGCAGTGCTAGTATGCATATTTTCCTTGAAGGGGGGGGGGGGGGGCTTGATGGAGTGATGTGTATACGCAAATAAGATAATACAATAAGAGTTATAAAGGGTACTAAATATAAGGCTGCATCAGTCCAATCGAATTTCTGCAAAGTGCCCTTTGATGTCGGTGCCCCCCCCCAGATTAAAAGTGCTTCCGCCGCCCTTGATGGTTGAGAATTTAGAGCTGGCAGGTTCATTCAATATTTGGTGCGTACCAGGCCACATGGAGTCAGCCTACATTTTTTATGTCACTTCTAACCAACGTGTTTGTTCCAAGCACACATATCAACAAACTACTACCTCATAAGCGCTGGTAGCATTCGTCACTCCCGCTAACCACTTCGGTTCCGGTGAATGTTGATGAGCGAGCAGATGGAAGGGTGGGGGTTCAGTATCAAGGGCGGCGGAACCGGGGGGGCACAGGGGGCACGTGCCCCCCCACTTTTCCTCAGGTTAAAAATGTGCCCTTTTTCTACATAAATATTTCGAAATAAAAAAAGAGTTTACAAAGCGAAACCCACGTCGAATGAAATATTTCGGGAAGTTTTAAATGTTTACTACCACAGGCGTAGGAGCCCGATTTGATTTGGGGGGGGGGGGGAGGGGCTGTAACGACTTGCCCGAAAAATATTACCAAAATTTTTCGCGCGCTACGCGCGCGTTCAACATGTTAATGTGCATAGGCATGCGTTGGTTATTACATCGCATGCCAATAACATACAATCATTTGCCGTGTTATACCCCTTCCAAATTGGTTATTATTGTGGGAAAGGGTACTAAATATCAGGCTGCATCAGTCCAATCGAATTTCTGCAAAGTGCCCTTCGACGTTGGTGCCCCCCCAGATTAAAAGTGCTTCCGCCGCCCTTGCGCCCAACCAATCGTTTTTCTCGTCTTCCCATCTTCCCTCTTTGAAAAGTTTACAATGTCATCGATAAGCATGCCAAACGTTTGAAGAAACGGAAAATAAATCGCATATATATTAGCTAGGAGACATTAGAAAATGCGCGACCTTTATTGCACAATGCGTCCGTTATTTCAGAATGTCGTAATTGTTTTTCTAATTCCGTCGATTATTTCAAAATGTCACAACCTTTATTTCAAAATGCATAAGGTATTCCAAGTTTTGTCGGTTACGGTCATTAAAACAACATTATCATCGTGGGACATACCAGCCGCAAATTTTCGTTTAAATTAATGGAAAATATACAGTGGTAGAATATATATTATGCGGTGATATGAGTCATAGCATTTTCAAGATACCTTTTACATAGAAATGATGGTTTAACATTTCTCGGTAACTTCCTTTTTGTATCTTCATTAACTTACCCGCATCATGCCACCCCTCGTCAGTGTAAACATTCGTTACTTTACTGCCTGTCATCATAGGTTCACCTGGAATGCTGACGTAGCAAACAAAGCATTTATGTAAAGTGACTCGTCTACGATGAAAACAGCTTATGGAGGCGATAAGAATGATACCAAGCCCAATCATACTATGTTTTGTTTGCTGCACTTTTACGACTTCCCGGAAATCCATACTTCAGTTGTCACTGAGCACGTTCAGTTGTGCTATTCTTAAAGAATTCACAGGCCATGTTATTGTGGGGGAATTGGTAACACGTTCGACAATCTGCACCCCCGAACATGGATTACATAGCCTACACATATGGTATGAACATCGAATTGAGACCACTTTCTACGGGTGTTAGAGAATAAGATTTGAACGTTTTTTCCGGCGACTGTACAGTTTTATTGAGAGACCAAATGATTTAACAATTCACGATTAATCCCTAGACTTTTGTTTGTCAATGACATGTTCCGAAGTGGAAAATAGGAATTCTGTTCTCCACAGAGTAATCATGATAGTGCCATATCCGGGGTTACTACAGATGATGTAAATAAGAAATAGCTCACCGATGGTTGGGCTTGGACCAGTGAATTTGGACTCTCTTTATGGGCCCATTTCTGCCATATTGCTCCTAGCCATTACACTATCAGTGGGTCTTACGTACTGGGGGGCTATTGGATGTTGTCGCATCATTGATCGATTCATATGCAGGCACATTCAGGGTGCTATGGACTATCTGCAGTGATTCATTGTAGTGAAGATTAATGCAGTATATTATGAGTGGGGTTACTTCAGGGTGTTATGTGTGGTTACTTAGGGTGTTATGTGTGGGGTTACTACAGGGTGTTATGAGTGGGGTTATTTCAGGGTGTTATGTGTGGGGTTACTTCTGGGTGTTTGTGTGAGGTTACTCTAGGGTGTTATGAGTGGGGTTACTTCAGGCTGTTATGTGTGGGGTTACTACAGGGTGTTTGTGTGAGGTTACTTTAGGGTGTTATGAGTGGGGTTACTTCAGGCTGTTATGTGTGGGGTTACTACAGGGTGTTATGTGTGCGGTTACTTCAGGGAGTTATGTGTGTGGTTACTTCAGGGTGTTATGTATGTGGTTACTTGACAGTGTCATGAGCGGGGTTACTTAACGGTGTTATGAGTGGGGTTACTTAGTTTAGTTTAGTAGAAAAAAGGATCAGGAGGGACACTTAAGTCCCCATCAAGGACCCTATAATAATAATAATAATAACTGTTTTTTGTATAGCGCAGGTATCCAGAGCACAAGGCAATGTTCAAATGCGCTCCCACGTAAAGGGTCTAACTGTGATATTTCTCAAAAAGGATAGTTTTTAACTGTTTTTTGAGATCCGTCTTACTGGATGGAGAAATAGGTGCCTCTTGTTTGGCTATGAGATTGTTCCACAGTCGTGGGGCCATCACGGAGAAAGCTCGCCCACCAAAGTTAGTTGAATGAAATGATGGCTCCGCAAGCAAATATTTATTTTGGACCTCAGAGATCTTGGTGGAATGTAACGATGGACTAATTCTGCTAAGTACAATGGAGCTTCCCCGTTGAGTGCCATTAAAGGTGAGATACAAAATTTTAAAATCTATTCTTGCACGTACAGGTAACCAGTGAAGTTCACGAAGTACAGGTGTTATATGGGCTCGCTTGGGAGTTTTCACAACAAGGCAAGCAGCATTGTTTTGAAGCATTTGTAATTTATTCATCAACTCATTGGTGATCCCGTACAGAAGGCTATTGCCACTCATAACACCGTCAAGTTACCCCACTCATAACACAGTCAGGTAACCCCACTCATAACACCAACAAGTAACCCTATGACAGTGTTATGAGTGGGGTTACTTGACGGTGTTATGAGTGGGGCTACTTCAGGGTGTTATGAGAGGGGTTACTTCAGGGTGTTATGAGTGGGGTTACTTCAGGGTGTTATGAGTGGGGTTATTTCAGGGTGTTATGAGTGGGGTTACTTCAGGGTGTTATGAGTGGGGTTACTTCAGGGTGTTATGAGTGGGGTTATTTCAGGGTGTTATGAGTGGGGTTACTTCAGGGTGTTATGAGTGGGGTTATTTCAGGGTGTTATGAGTGGGGTTACTTCAGGGTGTTATGAGTGGGGTTACTTCAGGGTGTTATGAGTGGGGTTACTTCAGGGTGTTATGAGTGGGGTTATTTCAGGGTGTTATGAGTGGGGTTACTTCAGGGTGTTATGAGTGGGGTTATTTCAGGGTGTTATGAGTGGGGTTACTTCAGGGTGTTATGAGTGGGGTTATTTCAGGGTGTTATGAGTGGGGTTAGTTGACGATGTTATGTGTGGGGTTACTACAGGGTGTTATGAGTGGGGTTACTTCAGGGTGTTATGAGTGGGGTTACTTCATGGTGTGTGTTATGTGTGTGGTTACTTGACTGTGTTATGAGGTGGGTTACTTGTTGGTGTTATCAGTGGGGTTACCTGACTGTGTTATGAGTGGGGTAACTTGACAGTGTTATGAGTGGGGTTACTTCAGTGTTATGAGTGGGACTACTTGACAGTGTTATGAGTTGGGTTACTTGTTGGTGTTATGAGTGGGGTTACTTCAGGGTGTTATGAGTGGGGTTACTTCAGGGTGTTATGAGTGGGGTTACTTCAGGGTGTTATGAGTGGGGTTACTTCAGGGTGTTATGAGTGGGGTTACTTCAGGGTGTTATAAGTGGGGTTACTTCAGGGTGTTTTGAGTGGGGTTACTTCAGGGTGTTATGAGTGGGGTTACTTCAGGGTGTTTTGAGTGGGGTTACTTCAGTGTTGTGTGGGGTTACTTCAGGGTGTTATGAGTTGGGTTACTTCAGGGTGTTATGAGTGGGGTTACTTCAGGGTGTTATGAGTGGGGTTACTTCAGGGTGTTTTGAGTGGGGTTACTTCAGTGTTATGTGTGGGGTTACTTCACAGTGTTATGAGTGGGGTTACTTCACAGTGCTGGGGACAGAATGCATCCTTGGTGATTTATTGATTTATTTTCATAATCACTTCCAATCAACATGGTTGCCTATTGGATAATAGAATTTGCAGTTGTTCCATTTGAGTATATTCAATTCTTGAACAGAATGGGAAACTCCCCCAAAAATCAATTTTCTGGGAACAGTAACTGACATCCGAGGGGGAGGGGGTAGACACTGAGGTGGGATAGATAAGAGGAAGTAACAATGTACTTTTACATAAATGATATCACTCTGCAGGGATGTGCCCAGGATTTCCTGAGTGCCGGGTATACTGATCGCTGTCCTGGGGAGGGGGTCTAAGGGGAGGGGTGACATTTTTACATACGTGGTGCACTCGCGCTACAACTGTCAGCCTGACGGTGACAAGGGCAAGTTGTATAGATAGCTAGTGTAGTGTGATACTGCATGCTGCAGATTAAAGCCACGCCTACTCCATATCTCTGCACCTGTGGTTATGTGAATTTGACCAATGGGGGTAAACGAGGATACATGTGGCCCAATTTATGTTGAATATAATATTAGGAATATCAGAATTTTAGAAAATAATAGTACTGGGCGGGAATCACGATTTTTAAGACGGTGCTGGGCGGTAATTTTTAGTGCTGGGCGGGGCCGCCCAGCGTGGGCACATCCCTGCTCTGTACGTTAACAGTAGGATGAGTGACAAAGGATAGGGCGCAGGGATGACAGAGAGATATGGAAGGGCTGGGGCAGGGGAACATGGAGAGAGAGATATATGAATTCCTATGTCAGTTATGCAAAATGTAGGGGATAATTACAATAAGAAAACTACTTCTATTGACAGTGGCTGGGTAAATGCAAATAATGAGAGGACACAAAGTTGTTGTCAGTCTTGTCCAGAAATTTAATCTGTTTGGAAACATATGCAGGTGCCAAACAAAATTTGTTAAAAGTTTCCTTGAAATATAAAACCTCACCCACCCAATGTTATTGAAAATTATTGTCAATAACTGTGATTCACACCCACCCAGCTGTTCATGTCACTTGTAAGTGACTATAAAACTATCACAGACAATAAACATTTATCTTTATAAATGTTATTGGTTCTTCCAAATTAACAACATTTATTACTACAAAATACCATAAAGGATACCACAACAACTATAGTTCATTCCATTAGGGTGGTTTAGTATCACCTAGCATTCCTGAGTCTGTTCACCTGTTGTGACAGCTAGCAGTTGCTCTGATCAGGGAGTTAATCTGCTGACTCTGGCCAAACTAATGACAGGTTGTTATCAAGAAAATCAATCTCACTCTCTAACCTTAACTCTGTCCAGCATTATAATATAGAATAAATATAAATAACTGCCCAAATCCTTCACAAATTAACAGACTTAACATGTACAGTAGCAAGCGCTCTATCTGACGTTCTTCAAAGGAAATTACAGTAATGAACTTGCTAACGCTTGTCATTTTGACCCTTGATTGAACCGGAGCCTGCTTGGCCGACATTTGATCTCTTGATATGGCTCAGGGTACTGTGCAAATAAGCTACACTGAATTCAAGCAGTGCCTGCCCAGCGGACACCATATGATAGAATGATGATGATGATAGTGAACTCCCTCCTTCCATCTAAACAGTTCTCGCAATCTGAAGACCTTGAAGTAAACCATGCCTGCAGGGCACCTCTAATTGTCAACCGACACCTCGCCTGGGATATGATGCAGGTGATATCAGACAGTGTACCTGCGAACTGCACCATCTCGGCAGGCGGTGAAGAGCTGGTTGCCATGGCAACTCAAGTCGTATATGGGATGACAATCCGGGCCAGTGAACTCCTCCTTCACACACGACAGACTGCTCAAGTTGAAGTAAGTGCAAGAACCATCAGCTGCAGATGAAAAGAAGAAAAAAAAAGTGTAAATATTTAATCCGGGAGGTTCCCAGGCTCATATGTACTTAAAAAGGAGAGGGGGGGAAAAATGTTTTTATGATTTTTTTACAATATTGATGGAATTTCTATGAAACTTCAAGGTCTCTCTCCTCCATCATACAATGTTGGATGTTAATAGCTTTCCCTGCATTCTGACAATTCACAAATATCAGCCACACTCGAAAAGATTTTCTTTGACGTTAACTTATTAGGTTTTGACAGATGAATAAACATTAAATATTTAAACCAGTTAAGCTTCTTGAGCTTGACAAGATGAAAAGGGTCAACCAACCTTTAGCAAAAAGGAATGAAAAATATTAAACAAAACCAAATAAAGATGGGTCTACAATCTGAGCTACATAGATAAGTCTACAATTGCTATAAGTGAGTTGACTATAAACTACTTTCAATAAATACAAACAGAGTTCTAGTTCACTGTTCATTCCTGTTGTTACCGTAAGACAATTCCTGTTCTTCAGGTTAAACATGTCGAAAGTATCTGATATGTTCTCTAAGAGTATGTAAGTTACCCTAGGGTGATGAGCATTCATTGACAGATGCAGAAATGGTTCATGCAAGGCTAATTATCATGTACAGTTATCATGTAAATACAAGTGTGAGAGGAAAGGTTGAAGATTCTATGTGAGAGGAAAGGTTGAAGATTCTGTAACATAAGGACTATCCATCTAGAAATATGGTAATTATACATGAGGTATGATAACATCAGAGATAACATCAGTAGGATCTATAAAAGTATGTGTGAAACACACCAGTAGGAACCGTATAAGTATATGTGTGGACCACACGAGTAGGAACTGTATAGGTATATGTGTGGACCACACCAGTAGGAACCGTATAAGTATATGTGTGGACCACACCAGTAGGAACCGTATAGGTATATGTGTGGACCACACGAGTAGGAACTGTATAGGTATATGTGTGGACCACACCAGTAGGAACCGTATAAGTATATGTGTGGACCACACCAGTAGGAACCGTATAGGTATATGTGTGGACCACACCAGTAAGAACCGTATAGCTATATGTGTGGACCACGCCAGTAGGAACCGTACAGATATATGTGTGGACCACACCAGTAGGAACCGTATAGGTATATGTGTGCACCACACCAGTAGGAACCGTACAGATATATGTGTGGACCACACCAGTAGGAACCGTACAGGTATATGTGTGTACCACACCAGTAGGAACCGTATAGGTATATGTGTGGACCACAGCAGTAGGAACCGTATAAGTGTATGTACATCAAACGTTGTCATTAACATTTTGCAACCAATCTATGATTATTTATGTTATCTTTACCTATGGCAAATATTGCAAAATATTGAGTTGCCAACTTATTTGTATTGGTTTGTATCTTATTAGTTCCCTTTAGAGTAAAGTTATAGCACATACACCTGGTTATGTAAATATTTTTTTTTTCATTATGCATTTAAATGCCTCTGTTAACTAGTACATGTCCAGTACCAACTATATGTATAGTAGTATCAAGTTATATCATTGCATCTACTCCTTGTGTATCAACACCATTTGTTATCATGTTAATCATATTCATTATTCAGTGCTAACAGACAACCAATACAACACCACACTATCAATTGATGTGAATATTAATATTGCTTGGAATGCATGAAGTAAGCTGAGGTGCTAATATATCCAAATATATATTTGCATTTATTGTTATCTGTCTACTCATTTCAACAATTCTGAGATACCTTCCCTTTCCATACCATGAGTAAACCCACCATCATAAAGTAATGTCCATTTGTCAAGCAGGGAAGTTACTTGATCAGGAAAACATCTTTAGGTATCATCAAGAGGATCCTCCTGGCAGCAGCGATAAAAATCAGAGATTTAATCGCAGCTAAAACTTGGCACATTTTTCTCTCTGCAATGCTTTATTTATATACAACTATGACAAGTTGTTTACAAATGTTTTACTATAAAGAACATTTCAGACATTAAAGCAGTATACTGGATCCGTAACCCCTCAAAGACATCATGAATGATAACAAACTATAAGAGATCAAGGCTTCATCTTCCCCATCGAATAGTTTATCTATGTCACACATGTAGCATCACATCAACTAGCTAAAAGGACTTTACCAATGCAGTCACACAATTCATGGAATATGTCAGCTGGGGTAGGGTAGACGGAATTTTTGATTGGGTATAGGGGTAGAATTTGTGGTTAGGTGTAGGGGAGAATTTCCTATTTACAATACAAGCTGGAACCTTGGGTCCCACCAGTCTTAGTGATATACAACACAACATCCAAAATATATCGGTAAGGGACATACTTGATGGATATCCTATACGTATATTACCTATTCAATGATGAAACTATATGAAATTAATTCATTAAATTTGCAATTTCATGATAAATAATCTTTTATAATCAGTGGTGAAAGAATAATTTTAACACAGCGGTAAATAAGTAAGAGGGCATTTGAGGTTGCAACTTGTAATGCTCAGACTTCTAGTGGCATCCTTATTAGCCCCTTAACAAGTATCTGACCTCTGACCTGTTTGCTAGATAACAGACATATTGTCCAGCCAGTTTGATGTTATGTCAAACATAGCAAGGGTAAGACTGGTCCACCAAATTCACCCTAGGAAAATTGATCAAAAATTATCAAGGTTTTGCAAATAAAAACACTCAACATTTTGTTAAATTTGTGGGACAAGAATGTTACTGTAAATAATCAGTTTTGGATAAAACTGTTATTACTCACTAACTGGAGCAGCAAACTTTTTGTAGCAAATGCCATTTAAATCAGTTAGACCGAAGCATGCCTAATCTGAGTGGATGTTACATTGTTTGGTCAAGATGACAGAAAAGTCACAAATTTGCTGTTGTAAGCTAGTTGGGCAAGAAGCACAAGTTTGTCAAACACAATACAATTTGTACCATGCTTATACACAACATACAGTTTGGACTGATGTAACTTGGAAGTCACTAAAGATGTGGGTATGAAGGAGCAAAGGAACAGCAAAGACTCCCCCCCTTCTCCTAAATTCCCTTTTCTTATGTTCCTGGCATTGTTGACCTGTGAGTCATCTTCCGCTCATAATTACTCACGAGTTACTCTGAGGATTATAGGAATTGGAAATGGACAGAATTGCTCGCTCAGAGCTGCCTCCTCAAAGAACCACTTACTTTGGACTTATTAATTATGCTATTCTCATTGCTGGTTTGTTTGACAAGGTAGGTCAATATTAGCCATTATTTACAGAGTAAGTGAAAGGTGTGATCCCAAAACTATCCAGAAAAGAGCTTTTAAGGAAAGTAAGGGTTAGGTAAGACTGGTACAATCATCTCAATTATTGAAGCTAAAAAAGTGTCACATGATATCTGAATACACCACTTATTCATACATACCTTTAAAAGTGTCATTGCAAATCCCTGGAAGCTTTCCAGAAATGAACTCCTCTAAAGTGAAATTACAATGCAGACCACATTAACCCCATTTTACTAAAAGGTTAATGCAAACACACTCTGACAGTTGTTTATAGCAAACCTTAAGGCCAACTAAGGAACATCTGAAAACCATGACTTGTAAACCCAACTACATCCATTTAAACTTGGCTAAAAACAAAAGGGGGGAATGTATGGCTTCATGCAGGATGCAGGACATGAGGATAAAGACTAATGTATTTGGTGACAGGCTGTGTAACATTAAACATTCAAACTATATCTTCTGGAGTCAGATTAGTACAAATGAGGAGAAGTTAGGGTCAGTTTACAACTTTATCTGTCATGGCACTAGCATCTCCCCTGATGCCTGTAAACAGATAGGGATTCTGATGGGAGGAAGGTTAAACATTGACGGTCTAGATAAGATGGCAACAGGTCAAAGGTGACAATGATAGTCATTGTAATGTAGGACTCAATAATGGTTGTGTGCAGACCAGGAACAGCGTATATACCACACAAGATACAGTACTGAGTTATGCGTATTCTAGGCTAGATATGTGGAAATACAGCATATAACACAAAGGTTATGCAGTAGATGTGAGCAGGCTAGAGATATGAACAACAATGGCAGTCTACAGCAGATAAACCAAAGGTTGTAGTAGATGTGAGCAGACTAGAGATATGAATAACAATGACAGTCTACAGCAGATAAACCAAAGGTTGTAGTAGATGTGCGTAGCTTAGGGATATGAATAACAATGACAGTCTACAGCATATAACACAAAGGTTATAGTAGATGTGAGCAGGCTAGAGATATGAACAACAATGGCAGTCTACAGCAGATAACACAAAGGTTGTAGTAGATGTGAGCAGGCTAGAGATATGAATAACAATGGCAGTCTACAGCATATAACACAAAGGTTATAGTAGATGTGCACAGGCTAGAGATATGAATAACAATGACAGTCTACAGCAGATAAACCAAAGGTTGTAGTAGATGTGCGTAGCTTAGGGATATGAATAACAATGACAGTCTAGAGCAGATAACACAAAGGTTATAGTAGATGTGCACAGAATAGGGATGTGAATAACAATGACAGTCTACAGCAGATAACACAAAGATTATAGTAGATGTGAGCAGGTTAGAGATATGAATAACAATGGCAGTCTAGAGCAGATAACACAAAGGTCATAATAGATGTGCACAGGCTAGAGATATGAATAACAATGGCAGTCTACAGCATATAACACAAAGGTTATAGTAGATGTGAGCAGGCTAGAGATATGAATAACAATGACATCTACAGCATATAACACAAAGGTTATAGTAGATGTGAGCAGGTTAGAGATATGAATAACAATGGCAGTCTACAGCAGATAACGCAAAGGTTATAGTAGATGTGAGCAGGTTAGAGATATGAATAACAATGACATCTACAGCAGATAAACCAAAGGTTGTAGTAGATGTGAACAGACTAGAGATATGAATAACAATGACAGTCTACAGCAGATAACACAAAGGTTATAGTAGATGTGAGCAGGCTAGGGATATGAACAACAATGACAGTCTACAGCATATAACACAAAGGTTATAGTAGATGTGAGCAGACTAGAGATATGAATAACAATGACAGTCTACAGCAGATAACACAAAGGTTATAGTAGATGTGAGCAGGCTAGAGATATGAATAACAATGGCAGTCTACCGCAGATAACACAAAGGTAATATTAGATGTGCACAGGCTAGAGATATGAATAACAATGGCAGTCTACAGCAGATAACACAAAGGTTATAGTAGATGTGAGCAGGCTAGAGATATGAACAACAATGGCAGTCTACAGTAGATAACACAAAGGTTATAGTAGATGTGAGCAGGCTAGAGATACGAATAACAATGACAGTCTACAGCATATAACACAAAGGTTATAGTAGATGTGAGCAGGCTAGAGATATGAATAACAATGGCAGTCTAGAGCAGATAACACAAAGGTCATAATAGATGTGCACAGGCTAGAGATATGAATAACAAAGGTTTAGTAGATGTGGACAGTGAGGCCAGGGGCTTGAGTTACAATGGCAGTCTAGAGCAGATAACAAAGATAGTATGAGCATGGAGGTAAAACTGACTGTTTTACCTCCATGGTATGAGTGAGGAAGACAGACATCACATAACCGAGTGGTTATAAAGCCTATATACAGTTTAAAAGCTTTTCTCTTAAAGAACACACTCAAAGGGTCCTAATGCTCATTATGCAGGTACTTATAAGGTATTTAAAGGTATTTAAAACATTGCAGAGGAACTTTCCAATCTATTTGTTTATCCTATACATTTTTGGAAACATGGACAACAGACAAAAAAACATTACCTCCAATCTAGCTGTTTAAACATCTAAATTGGCATCACAAAGCCAAGTGTAATTATAATTTTTATACTTGTTAGTCAAACTACTGAAATAATTATACCAGAAAATGAAAAAAGAACCAAAAAAGGTACGATAGTTTGTTAATGCTATGATTATCATGGAGCAAACGAGCACAGAACCGATACAATTTGTTCTTTTAATTACTTCATTATAAATGTTACTTAGCCTAGCTTCTTCTATTGCAGAAGATTTGTCAAACTGCTCCAGAACTGTCAACTTCAGGATTAATAAAACTTTGCTAATATTCACATCCGCTATCAACAAAGGAATTGACGATTTCTCTCCAGAGAGTCGTCGTAGAAACCCACTTCTTTACCTTGCTAGGAGTCATTCAACTTCCTTAAGATGACCGCACAAATCGATGCAAATATTGCCATCGTAGGAGAAACGAGATAGGCTAGTAATTACAGATACGACACTAGTTCAAGTGTTTCTAACACCTTAAGTAGCCATTAGTGTCTCTGTTCCCTTCGTATGGTCACTGATGAAGGTCAGTGAACTCTTTGGCAACATCTCAAAATTCTGGAGGAGATGCCTAGATCTAACAGATATATAGATAGCGTCAACACCATGGGAACTTAATGCAAATGTTCACGTTGCCACTTCCATAGTCACCCTGACAACGACTCGGTAGAAAGGTCAACATCGAATCCTTAGACGCCTTGAAAATCTTGATTTCCCAATCACTTTTGCAAGTTCTTTTGAGAAGCTTGACTCCTACTTTTCTTTATCTAAGCTTTTCACATTTTCTTGAAAAAGGTGGAATCAACAATGAAAACCATGGGACAAGTATGTTTGTTTCATGGGGCTATATATACACATTCTAATTTAATTTGAAACCTACAAACTATAAATCAGTATTGACTGTATCTCCAAGTAAACAACACACACTTATCGGTTTGAAATATGGAGAAGGTTTTACGGTGGATTCCATTCGGGTCATGAAAACTGTAATTTGTCAACTTTGAGACATTATTATTAAAGATATTTCTCTTCTGCTAGTAATAATCAATCATTTTGGAGTCCCAATAAGGGACCCACCCTTATAGGTAGCTAATCAAAACTGTTTTCTGGGCCTATGAAAAAGAGGAGTTAAATCATGTATTGTCACTGATGTTAAAGTAGCCATATAAAGCATAGAGATCAGGCGCATAACATGGATCAAGAAAAACAACTTTCAGAACGAATTCAAAACACTTCTATAAAAGGTGGATGACATTTTCTGATTTTTGCAGTAATAAATCACTCGAGTTAAGCACTTCATTATGATACTTGATCAACCAGGCTTAAAAGCTTCGTTTGTAATTTGGCATAGTGCAAACAAGGAAAGACAGAAGTTATGAACCGATCAGCCGATACCGATTCCAGAACTGATAAAAATAGAAAACGAGTAGCTCATATCTCATTTAATATTGTTTCTAACTACTGCGTTTCTAGCTGACTGATTCTTAATCAAATACGAGCTATTTGTGTTTAAAATTTTACTCTTTGGTTAACTTAATATTCGTTTTCGTTTGCAGTAAGATTGCACAATTTTGATGGTAGGCCTACACTATTATAGGCTTCTATATAGCCTACACGTTGCACACGTTATGCAAACCATTAATTCTTACTTATATACTGTTCCTATGCTATGGTGATGCATGAGAATGCAAATTTAAATGTAGTTAATCTTCAAACATACTGTACATACATCGGCCTTACTGATAATAAATAAATGAATTCATGATAATTAATTATCAGTTGACATTTCGCTGACCTAAAGTTTGTTTCCTCTACAATTCAACACTGAGAGCATCCTAACCTGTAGCACAGTTAAAAGGAAACTGGAGTAATAACATGTATGACTGATACACCAGTGGTTGCTATGGGAGGACATGGAACAATTTGTGCAAGTACGCCTAATTAGTGGTTTAGACAATACAGGTTCTTGCATGCAAGTAAACTTACAGGCCTACAAGAAAATGATACACAAAGCACCTGTGATTAAACTAGTAAGATGCCCGTATTAGTGTATCGTATGGGAAGATGACCCTGTGACTGCCAGCATACTGCCACCAAAGTAACATGGCCGTGGCTTCTTGCAGTTCTTATACGGTCTGTATCTACTAACTAGTGTGCAGTAGCTGTGCATTGTAGCCTACATTATTGCGCTCCGCTGTGCACTGTTTCTGTTCCTAACAGATGTATGGCTTGCAAAAATGATATTATCACAGTTCAAAATTTTCGTACTCAAAGGATTTACTACGTTAATAAAGAATAGAGATTGGTTTCTAAACCAAAATATTTTCAACTGAAACACTGATAACAGCAAGTTTGTTTTCAATATTGGTTGCTATATAGCTATTGGTAAATGAAGCAAATTTTACCGACTAGATCACATCAGACTGGTATCGGCCAATACCGATAATGCATGCCGATAATCGGTGCCACGCATACTTAAACTGTGTGGGCTGAGAACCAAACACGTACAAGCAGCTAGTCACCTCGGTTATGATTGGCTACGGTACAAATCAAAACAACCTCCACACAAAGTATTCAAACTTGATTTCACCTTCGGCTCCTCAAGTGAACCCTTGACTAATGTGAACTACATCTCGAAATTTCACTCTTTGTGGTATCCAGAAATTACCACTATAGCACTGTAGCGCCTAAACCAATCAATTAAAATTTTAGTGGAAGATTTAAAGGAATCTACAAACTTACATTACATGAAAGTGTACAGTGATGCAAATGACTGCTATAAACTGCTAAACAGATCTAGCTTCAAAGTACCAAAACAAAAATACCTTGACCATACCATACCATACAATATAATACAATATTATTATAAGTATTATTTCGCAGTTCTGGAACACGTATCTATACTGTGTTTATAGGTTTGTGCATAACTTTATATGGAGGTATTAGCAATAGTCATGTGTTGAATTATGGTAACAACAACCATAGCTTGTTGCTACCTCCTGTAGGACCTTCAAAGTGTGAAATTAGATGGATCTGATGATGTGGTTAATTTGCATGGTGTTGAATTGACAAATGTTCAAGTTGAAAACACATTGTTTCATCTTTCTTATGCAGTTCTGGAACAAACTAAAGTAAATGGCTGATAGTGATTAGCTTAAACCAATGGATACCTGGCCAAGAAAACATGACAATTTAAATTCTCTGTTTTTACCTTTGATTGAAATGAAAGCCAGAGCTAATCTATAGTTGGCTTCCAATAGGACCTGATGTGATCCTTTAACTTAGCTTTCGGTGGTAACAACTGCACGAAGCCAAGTTAAAAGTAATATGTACATCCCCCCTCCACTCCCCGACATGCCTCTTCCCCCTATCATTCCAAAGTTTTGTTTTAAAAAAAAATATCCAGTTCAAATAACAATTAACATGTTCACTTGTTGACAAAACAGGATGTCAATGTGTGATGGCTAAGTTCCAAATTCCTGGGTCGATTGCAGGTTAACTACGTTTTTCTTTGAACACAGAATCATGTGTGCTATTTTAGACTGTAATTTAAACTTGGGGCTGAGAGAGATCGGTTATTAATGTAATATTAAAGGACTTTAAAAATAGACTGGCTGACTTCAGCTAAGGCTTAAAATAACATATGGTGTTAGGTAAACTGCAGTTTAACCTTTTAGACACAGCTTTTATACCTGATACTAGTTTAGTGCTTGATTAATTGGATCATGAAAAATTAGAATGGATTATTTATTTTCCAAAGCCATGCTTCTACCAGTTTATGGAAAGTGAGAGAAAAAACCCCCCAAAACCAATGTCTTTTTGATTCCAATATTTTGTCACGCATGCAAAATGCACCCTTAAAACTAATCATGAATGTTTTAGGAACTTTAAAGGTTAGTCTGTGGGCAGAAAGGTAATCTTCCGTTTCATATTTCATTGACATTTTGAAACATCCACAAGCAGGATATAGCCTGGATATCAGATATGGTTTGAAGTTGAAATAGAGGTCACACATATGGGAGGCGTGGTCAGTGTTTATGCTGCAAAGTTGAATATCTCACATTTGCAATCAATTAACTAGCAGTCTAAGTATTAATAACTTTTTACCTGAAGTAAATGCAAGGATATGAGCATTTACAAAAGTCACCAGGTTAACACAGGTTGTTGTTGCGTTAAACATTCTAGACATCAAAGTTAACTTGACTAAATTATGAACAAGAGTGTCCCAGACTGAACCATAGCGTGAGCAGTTTCCAGTGCAGGTTTTTTTGTGAAAATGTCATGAAAATGTAAACTATGTCACATCTGTGTGCAAAACCAAAATACGGTGTCTACTCCTAAGTGGTTCTCGGCGTTGAAGTTTATCATCTATTACTGGTTCATATTTTTAGCTATTAGGATGGATACAAAAGGAAAAAGCTGGCTCTAAATATCCTGCTATGTAACTTCTCAAAAGTCCACAATTTGGTAGCTCGGAAAAATGTTGTGAAATGTAAAGATGTTTCGATATATCTCCATAGAATCTCACATGTATAGGAATTGCTTTCATGGTGACTTTACACAATGTACTGTTTAATGATGACTTCTTGTCTTTTATGGCACCTTTACCTAGGCTTGAATGGAACCTAGCTTCAAGCTTCACATAGAACTTGTGTGATACCTAACACCTTTCACAAGAGCTTGCGTGGTTCGAAACCCCAAAACTCCCTGGATTGGATTTGACCAGCAACAATACCTAAATACCTGTCTCGAACGTCTACTACATGGTAACTTTCCGGCCATCTACCTAGCATATTAACTGGTAACATTTTTAATAGCACTGTGCCCCCCTCCCTCCACCCATTTGATCCTGCTCCTGGTCAACTATCCATCACTCCTTCCTTCTGAAGGTAAGAGAGGAGGGCAGTTAACTATACGATGCTTCGATAGTACTGGTATCGCACATAAAGTCGATCATTAGAGCTTGCATGAAAAGTACAAGCCTCTCGCCTCTAGTACATGTACCACATCTAATGCCTTTCACTAGAGATTGTTTGGCACAAATGGCATTTCACATAGCTTGTCTGGTACTTAACAAACTCACATTTGCAGTTTCAGTGAGTGATTGATCTCAACCTCTTCTTCCTGTCACAAAGACAGAAGACCAGACCAATTCAGTGAAATGACTGATTTCCCCAAAAGTAGGCAAAAAAAGAGTTTCAAAGGACATCAAACTGCAAAATGCACTTTTTTACTTGATCTTTTTTTCAAATGTCATTTTTTTCCAGTTTTGTCTCATAAAAAACAAAATGATTTAATTCTAACATCGTTGTGATTATAATACGACAGTTTAGACGATTAAAGGAAAAACATTCAGATTGCGTGTCATAATGGGTCATGTTCTGAATGTGGGGCTTGCTCGTATGTGGACATCAGCATATTCAGCACGACCCTCAAAAGAACGATAAAAGTCGGTTTTGACAGACGATAAAACGTGACCGATGCATGAGCCTCATTGCCATCATTCCTGGATCAGAGTAGACATATAAAATACTTCCCAGCAGGCGGCTTGTCCTTGACCTCATTGCAGAATCAAAAGAGAATTAAAATAATAGCCTGACGACACTTAATGAACAACATTCAAGGTAACTGGGATACCTGACCCATTTATTCTTTTGTTCGAAGACCTTGAGCGCTCTCATTTTCTGGAGAGCTATTTCCAACGAGACCCAAACCACCACCACTGTCGCCGCTGCAATGCTGATAGGAAAGATTGCATGCTAAAATGAAGAGGTCCACTAATCACATCAGGTAATGTACTTTTATGCCATATCAGTCTATATATATCAGTCATGATAAAATATCTACGTCAAAACTTAGCTTATGACAACAATTACACACAATACAACGCTTAGTAGGGGTTCCAGATATTTTTGAGGCTAAACAGCTGATCGACTGTTCACAAAATTGACCTTGCATTTATACTTTTAGTGCTAGTCTGAGTATTGTACTCAAGTCCAGAGAGAAATTCCCAAAAGTGGAAGTGAGGAGAAAATTTATCAGGTGGACAATTTCTATATATATTCAAATTTTGTGAATATGGCAATAATTGAAACTCGTTCTCACCGGTAAAAATTCATAATATCATTCAATACTGAGTTTTTATGGAGATGAGTTTCATACAGAGAGAGAGAGAGAAAGAAGGAGAGAATAGGTGAGGGGGGTTGTTCCCAGGGGATGACAGTGGGGTCAAGTGTCTTCAACTGACCTCGAATATTATTACTTTATAATGCAACAGTTGTACATATCAAAATACTGCCAAACATTTGGCCTGCTTGCTACTCTTACAATCTGTACACACAAACTGGTTCTTTTCTCAAGTTCTGCATTATATACACTGAGTATAAACCTGCCCTTTAATTTCTCAAAACTGAAAGTGTCTGTCTGATCAGATTGAAGCCAAACCTCATTCTTTTGTAACTGTCTCATACAACCATCACGACTCTATGCACAAAAGGTTATGAGAGTTTTCAAGGACTGTTTCTTTGCCAATCCCATATTTCCAATGCTGAGTTTGCTGTTATGTCCCTTCCCATGCACAACCTCCCCTATAGCCATGTATCTGTTTAGTACCATGAATCACTCTGAGAAGGGGACAAAAATTTGCTAGAAAAGATTTTAAATTCAGTCTGACAAAACCTATAGAATAGGACCCACTAGTTTGCACATGATCTTAAATCAGCCTTCCACGTTTCGTTACAAATTTCTAGAAAGTTCTGAAAACCTTAGAACTGATTGTTTCTTCATACCAAGCAACCTTTCTGAATGTAATCATCAGCACATGAACATTGATTTGTGGGCAGTTCGTTTATGATTCATATTGGAAATTATCATGTTTTCTCTTCATATAATTGTTTAATAAACCAAATTATGATATTAAGGAACTGTTACTTAAACTTTTAATAATGAAGAACAGTACCAAAGGTTGACCAAAAAAAATCTCCTTAAAATGTTGTTTCCCAATGCGTGATTTTCTGGAAAATCCAGGTATGAGTTTAGATATATATCTCTTTGAAGTATTTCCTAGACTGTCTAGCTTAATTGTAATTTCAGATCACATCAGGATATTACTAGGCATTTACAGATGTTTTTCTTGGTAAGAAGGATATTTTTGGGATTAATTAAGCAAGATTGACGAATTTCCTGTCCTGACAGAAATTGAACTTTCTCTTCTTTATTTTAATTACCAGAAATGCTCAAGGGGCCATTTTAAAGGGTTTGAATGAGAAATAACAAAACATGACCAAATACTTGCAAGGATGTATTATTTAAATTATTGGCTGGTTAAAAGAAATTACTATGGATTTATTCTTTTATAAGGAAATGATGCATGCTTAAGTGGTGGTTAAATACAACAATAAGTTTGAAAATAGCCAGCCGATGAACTGGAAATAACCTCTAGAATGATATTAATATTTCAATAGTTCATGACAAGTCTTAATGTATGATCATCCTTATGTTTATTCAAGGTAAATGAAGCTTACATGGTCACATGTACTTGTTTAATAAAAACAATCACTTCCTTGAATTCAGTTTTGTGTCTTCTGTTATGTCTGGATTAGAATATATAAAATTGTTGTCTGTTTGTAGAATATAAAATGAAACTGATCACACGATCTGATTAGCTGTAACTTTTGTTTCAGAATTAGACCTTATATTGTATGCTATATATTGGGTTGTAGCAAATCAAACCAGATCTTTGTGGGTACAAACATTTGGATGCTTGAAACAAGCAAGCAACATAATCATTGGAGAACTAGAGGAATCCTAGCCAGCTGGAATCAGAACTGATATATATATGTACCAATGTTACTGACAATAATTTGGTCATATTTAATTGTGTCATTACACACAGAGGTTGTATCAGACAAATCTCAACAACAAATTGTTTGTCCTTTATTTTCATTTTCTGTTGATGACTCGTGGTTGAATTCCCTTTCGGTATCATATACTTTCGTGTATTGAATTGTAGCTTAACAGTGATATTTTAATAAGATACACACAATGGCATCAATCATGAACAACATCAACAAGTTTCCATGTTATTTGGGAATGAGTCTTAATAAAACTCCAATACTACAGACCATGTAGCAACCAAAATAAAAAAGTCTCTAAGATACTGTTTTCATCAATCCTTTGCAACAAGAACAAAATGGAAGGTGAATGGGATGGGGGGGGGGGGCAGGATGAAAGAACAGGAAGTAGGAGTAAACATGCAAACAAAGAGTAAAATAACTATGGAAATGAAAGAAGGGAGGAAGGTAGGTTACAAAAACTAACCAACAGAAGCTTAAAACACTTACAGTGAATTAATTTGTCTTTTTGAAACCATCTCTCTGTCACAATTGAAAACAGATAACCTTGTCCCAGGCTAAGGAAGGATTACATTCTTAACTTTCTAGCCTTCAAATTTCCCTCTTGGAAATCTGTGGATTTAAGAGGTGCGTGCAAGAAAAGTAATGTATGTAGGCCTTCTTCGTGACCTCATCCAGATGTGTTTCTTTTAATAGATGGGTAAAGCATAAATGTATCGGCTATAAAGAGGATTGATATCTATATTTTTGTGAAATTTCTGATCTTATTAGTGATGGCTTTCTGATATATAATAACAACCTTAACTGATCCTCATGCTAGTCAACGATCAGACAACTGTCAAAGATTATCTTTAGAACCCTCCTCCCTAACCAAATATGGTCAAAAGTGGTCAGCAGAAGTCAAAGTTGATCTATTGTCATATTACCCACTTGAGAATGCCTTACTCTCACAGAGGAATTTAATCACAGTCTAACATTTTCATGAATATAATTTGGGACCTATACTAAAGTTTGCTTTGGGAAGAGAAGGGGGAGGGGATGGGTTGGGGAGGGGGGTATACACTGTAAAGCATGGGTGTATGGGAAACTGGTTTTAAACAAAATCAATATACAATATCATTAAACAATATCATTTCCATCTTTCTTGGAACTGGATGCCGGGATATTTGTTTGAATAGTACAGCACTAAATATAATACTCGCTGAAAATGAATTTGCAAAACTGATGTACTTTGAAGACTCAACAGGTTGTCCTTCAAAGACTGAATTATTGAACCTAATGCGAATATTCTACTTCATATTTTTCCCTTTTGTTCTTCATGTCACTAAAAATCATTAAACATGTATTACACTATTGAGGGTACTTTACTGACCGAGGGTCGCGAGGGTGGGGGGGGGGAGGGGAGTAATTTAAGTTCTAATTCTTATGAAACTTGTTATATATATTATTGAAATTTCTGTCATGGTAAATGACTGAATAAATTATGTAGTCTGCTACAGGGATTTATACCAGCCAACTGTGTTTAGTTTTACTGAATTATTTCTACAAGGTTTAATGCATTTCACCTGTACCAGTGGTGGATCTCCAATTGTTGTTCATAATATATATTTTCAAACATTAAGAGCTTTCTATCACCAACATTGGTCACTGTACCTGCCTATTGTTTGAAACACAAACAAAGGCAACCTGTACATCCATGATCCAGAGGAGTCAAATTTTGTGGCAATGAATACTGTGGTAAACCAAGAAAAGATTTCATGGCTTCACATTAAATAGACCGGGTATCCATGGTTACCAGGTGTGACAAACAAGGCAAAGTCTTACCTAATAAATGTTATCGTCCCAAAAGAAATTGTCTGGGATTATCGTTTGTCTTTTCTGCATGCATGGCGCCAATTAAACGATAAATAGCAGACATAGATTTATAATAACTGTTGAAATGTTGTAGTAAGAAATATTAGCATCTAGACATATCTTAATAATTGTTATAATGTGGCAGTAATAAATAGCATATAGACATATCTTAATAATTGCTCTAATGTTGCAGTAATAAATTATCTTAATAATTGTTGTAAGGTTGTACTAATAAATAGCATAAACATATATTAATAATTGTTGTAATGTTCTGGTAATAAATAACATAGACATAGCTTAATAATTGTTCTAATGTTGCAGTAATAAAGAGCATAGACATAGCTTAATAATTGTTGTAATAAATACCAAACACATAGCTTAATAACTGTTGTAATGTTGTATTAATTTGGATTATCCTTTCATTGAACCATCTAGGGATAGAAGGCTGTAGAAAACTGAACAAACAACTGTCAGCCGTGTGATGTGGACGGCCATATCAGCATCGTAAAATGTCAGGTACACTGTGAGGCCATTCACAAAACAATGTCAACAGAATCATCTTGTAATCCAAAGACACCAGAATAATTTCAAACCGATGTCATGCACCTCACTTGGGGACTACAAGGGAAACACTTTTACAGCTGACAATCAATGTTACACCCTCTGGCAGTGTAAATCATTGCATTGACTTTGATCGGACATAGTTTGATCATGAACCAACCTTAGAACAATTGACACCCCTGCCTGCCCCCTCCCACCCCTTGGCCAACTTTCTAGTATCAATTATATACTAAGTCATCATTCCAACCGAGCTATATAATCCCCCCACCCCCCCAGTATGGGTAAGGGTTTTACAGCGGTGACGAGAATGGGAGGATTTTGTTTTCATTTTCCTATACACTTATAGAGATTTGACTTCAAGAGTGGGGGGCTGGCTAACATATTACAGCGGGAAGACCAGGCTCTTCATGCCAACTATGCATCGATCCTGGTACGTACTACCTTTGTGTAATAGTTTCCGCAATCAATGCATCCATCCTGGTTCATACTAGCTTTGTGTAATAAATTAAATGCATCCATCCGGGTATGTACTACCTTTGTGTAATAAAATTTAATGCATCTATACAGGTATGTACTAACTTTGTGTAATAGTTTTAATTAATGCATCCATCCTGGTTCATACTACCTTTGTGTAATAGTTTCAATTAATGCATCCAGCCAGGTTCATACTACCTTTGTGTAATAGTTTTAATTAATGCATCCCATCCTGGTTCATACTACCTTTGTGTAATAGTTCAATTAATGCATCCAGCCAGGTTCATACTACCTTTGTGTAATAGTTTTAATTAATGCATCCATCCTGGTATGTACTACCTACATGTAATAGTTCTAATTAATGCATCCATCTTGGTATGTACTACCTACATGTATTAGTTCTAATTAATGCATCCATCCTCGTAAGTACTACCTTTGTGTAATAATGTTAATTGGTGCATCCATCCTGGTTCGTTCTAGCATTGTGTAATAGTTTCAATTAATGCATCCATCCTAGTTCATACTACCTTTGTGTAATAGTTTCCATTAATGCATCCATCTGGGTACGTACTACATTTGTGTTAATTTATTCAGTTTTCTCCTTGAAATTAAAGAAAGGAATTCATAATAAGCATTAAAGGTCGGAAGAAAGAGCTCATATCCAGGACGCTCCATGGCATTGTTAAATTATTTCTGATGGAGCCCATTATTATGCTTATTTTGGAAACAGTTATTTTGAACTACAACACATAGCGATTGACCATGAACCTATGGAGTTTTGCCTCACGGCATTCTCTGATAAATTCTAAACGCTACAATTTGATACATCTAATTATGATATTATCCAGTACAGCTATCGTAAAAAAATCCCAGGGACCTTATTTGGAAATGTTTTTGATGTTGACATTATGCAGAGTGTGTTGTTGACACCACTGAAATGAATGACAGTGTTAGCCACAATGTTTTTTGTGTACAGTTTCTGCCTATTGCTGCTAAGTGTGACTGATGTTGTGCACTTAAGATGCTCAGGTGTTGCAGCAGCGTACAGGTGATTGAATTGGAAACTTTCAAAGTACTCAATTATCTCGGAAAATTTCCATCGTCCAAGGAGCCTTTAGATGTATCGGCACATTCCCGATAACACTGTATGTTGTCCATTAAAAGCAAAATGAGTAGGTGGACAGATGCGAATTGTGAAACCTACAACAATTATCCAATAGCTGACGAATCAATTCTACAACAAGAATGTGCACAGTATAGCAGTTGCTCAAGCAAGAGACATGCTTGCGGTTTGAGTACTACACAAGTGACTCGGGTTTGAGTACTACACAAGTAACTTGGGTTTGAGTACTACACAAGTGACTCAGGTTTGAGTACCACACAAGTGACTCGGGTTTGAGTATCACACAAGTGACTAGGATTTGAGTACTACACAAGTGACTCCCGTTTGAGTGCTACACAAGTGACTCGGGTTTGAATACCACACAAGTGACTCAGGTTTGAGTGCCACACAAGTGACTCAGGTTTCAGTGCCACACAAGTGACTCAAGTTTGAGTACTACACAAGTGACTTGGGTTTGAGTACTACACAAATTGACTCAGTTTGCAGTACCACACAAATGACTCATGTTTGAATACCACACAGGTGACTTGGGTTTGAGTACTACACAAGTGACTTGGGTTTGAGTACTATACAAGTGACTCAGTTTGAAGTACCACACCTGACTCTGGTTACCATTTTTAGTCTCCAGTTCTCCCATGCTATCATCTTTGGATGCACAAATTGTATGCAAATATATATACTTTCATCAAACTCACACCAGGGCAATTTCTTGCTCAGCTGTTCATTACTGAGTGCAATTGTGACTGCAAATGATCAACCAGCTGAAATATACAAACATATTAAACATCAAGACAAACAGTTCAGGGAGCAGGCTGTATAAAGCCTGCCCACTACACTGCCATGGCACCATAGTCAACATTTCACCTGGATTCTATTTGATCCAGCTCTACAACCGACTGACCGCACAGCTGGTGTTGGTATTGCCAACTTGGGCGTTAATTCAGCCCGTGGTGCTGTTGCTGAGGGTCCTGTATATGTAAGAATGTCTAACACAAACTTTCCTCTCATCTATCATCAAACTATACCTGCAAAAATGTGACAGCTTCCGTAAAGTTCACAAACAAAAAATTTGTGTCTGGCCTATTAGTTAGCTCCATCACGTACACAGAGAATGAGATCACGTTTCTAATTCGGGTTTCCTTGACCTCGGTAAACTTGCCCTCAGCCCATAAAATATTTATGATTCAGACAATAGCTGAGGGTATAGAGAGGGAGGATGAGAAGAGGTAGTAGCATCGGACGACCGACACAGTGACCCCAGAGGGAGAGAGTCTAGGATTATATTAAAGTGATAATTACTCATATCCAGAAATACAGAATCAAATCTATCATACCTTTCCCTTTGGAAAGTATAGGTTTGGAGTTGTTTGTAAAAAAAGTTGAGTTTAATACCTGAGTATTAGAAGGTGTGAAGTTCAGCTGAGGTCAAGTAGTAGCTGACTAATATTGTATTGTTGGAGTTATGGTCAGGTAAAGATGGAAAATTAGAGTAGGGAGGGAAGAAGGGGGCCTTGGAATTATATTTGTCTTTTATTACCCAAAAGTAAAAGGGCAAATTTCCATGGATGAGATCTTGCCTATACTTTTGCAATAAGTGTGACCAGCTTTTTCAGGAAAAAAAGTATTAGAAATGAAAAAAATTAATTTCACAAGCATACAACCAAAAGTAAAATGAAACTATTTTTTGTCTCCTAATTATGTCACCTTTCAGGTACTTTCAGTAAGTTTGTATTGTTTTTCACCTTTTTTCAGCAGTGAACCAAATGTTCAACATATTCTGTCGGCAAAACCAACTCCAACTACTGTTTACCAAGCTCATGACTAAACAGCTGCATGAAAAATCATCATCATCTCCTATTCTGGTACAGACCAACCAAGAGCCCAGCACCGATCAACACCGAGCAAAATACACCCAACCGTCTGGGAATTTTCATATCGAGGGCTGCAGCAAAACAGTTCCAGTCTGGTACAACTAAGAGATTTACAGCTAAAATACAGACAGATCCTTTAATTATTTGATCCATTTAACAGAACCCAAAGCCTATGAAACTCAGATGATATAAAATGCCATGTGAAAAGTGTTAGTATATTATTCATTGACGTTGTGTAGCACAGAACTAGTATTTCTACCAGTCATCTCAGCTTTAACAGATCCTCTAACTTTCTACATTCAAAAGTCTACTTAAGACCCACCCATCTTTTCACTTGTTCTTTTGTAAATTAATCTGCTTTCTTTGTAAAGCGCCTTTAGCAGTGACTTTTGTCTACTGATTTGGCGCTATATAAGTCTCATTTATTATTATTTAGGAGAATTAAGCAAAGTTTAGCTCAATTCCCACTGACAAGGTTTATAACATGTTATCAATAATGCAGACCCAGTCAAGCTATGAAATGTCTTCTTGCATGAAATGTTTCAGGAACTTTAACATGATCAGCCGAGTCATCTAGTTACCATGTCAAACAGTTTTGCCAAAATTGCAGTTTTTTCTCAAAACGTCAAATTCCTTCATCATTAACAAGTTTCTCTTTATTGGATATGTGACATTACATTAACTTCCACCACACACTTTTCAAACAAGTCAAGGCATATCAAATTTCCACTCTACTCTCCTTCTTTAAAGATATTATGCTCGAGTTTGGCTAAAAGCAAAATGACTTTACATGTTCTAAGGAACTGTTTTGTCCATGTCTAGCTCCCCAGTTTTATCTATTGATAATACCTACATTCAGATTCTCTTGAAAGTGACCCAAATGTACTATTTTTTTGTTAACCATCCTTAGGCAATCCGAAGTTAATTTAGTAAAAAAAAAGAGAACTTTTTTAGCCCAATGTGTCAAATGACTTCCACCATCTTTAGTAAAACCTGGAGATTCATGCATAAAAAAACTAAAAAAAAAATCTCTTTAAAAACAAGAAGCATCTGAAAATGACCTTGGACGGTCTAGTTTTTTTTTTGTGGCTTCTTTGTGTGTGTTACCGCTAGATTCATAAAGTGCTACTAACCTGAATTCCTCCAAACGATGGAAATTGATTTTCATATTACTTACAGCCTACCATATTAAAACACTTGGTAAACAAGTCAAAATCATTCCATCAGCTCCATAAAAGCTACACGTAACTACGTACCTAGCTCTGTAAGAACCGACCCGGGAGGAGAGTTTAGCTCCCAGCCTTGAAAATTATGAAACTGTGCCAATGTATGCAGTTGCCATGACAACTTAACAAAATGCAGGCAATATTAGTGAGGCTTGAATTACCTGAGGGGGCTATGCTTTATCTTACTGTGGTCCTCATGAGATAATGTCATAAAAAAGGTTGTTGTTTAGCCCGGGGGGAATGACTCTGTTTGGTTAACAAATGGAGATTGAATCTAACATATGTAGGTGAGGGCAAAGACCCTCCTTACGAGCCAAGCCTCTGATTGCAGAATTGTTTTCAGAATGTCTCTCTTTAAAAACATAGGGCTGTCTGTTAAACTGGGAAGTAACATTTCCCATATTGTAACTAGATCCCATTCCCGACACTTAATCCAATTACAGTTCTTTGACAATGCGAGAATGTTATATTCAAAAATAACAAACAAACACATCATAATCAGGCAAATAACAAACTTGAGGCTCCATGATGGTTTAAACTTCACATATCTTTACCCCGAGACGAGTTCCGATTACACTCACAGGCAATGCATTGATAATAATAACTGTGAGTTATCTAAATAAAAATAAAAACAAAAGGAGGAAAATAACACAATAGAAGGGAAAACAAAAATGAAAATGTCCAAATAACAGCTATAAGTCTCAAAATTATGAATAATCTCTCTACGATTTAAACATATGAAACTAGCTTTGTTAATCATTTTGAAATTTTACATTTATTTTAAATGATGACAGTTAGAGGGCCTGATGTTTTGACACCACCAGGATCTTTCCAGTTGAGGGCAGTATTCTGAAACAAGCCCATGGTGCTAGTGTCAGTGACTTAGCCTGTCAACTGTTGAAGAAGTCATATAACTCAAGTCATGTGACATATTTGTTACCAATTATGCTACATGCACAAAGAGTAAAATTGTATGCAGAACTCAAGATACTACCCTCCTGGATTTAATCATTTTATAAAATAAATAATGATTCTGTTTTATTCTAAAACTTTCATCATAGGATACTATCCTCCAGGATTTAATCACCTTATATAAATAAATTAATGATTCTGTTTGTTCTAACAATTTCATCATCAAGTTATTTCTTTTCTATTAACAGTATTAATCACATCCACAAAGCACTTTGCATCTTTCAAAATTTTATATCTTGTCTTGACTATTTTAAAATGAAAAAAAAAAAAACCCCAAAAGACCAAAGCTAGGTTTAATGAACATCATTAATTATGGGGATTTGCATATCAAAATTATTTCCAAATCACTGCAAAAAAAGCTGCTATGAGACACACAAGATTCAGTACAAATTCAGTCTTCATTTGAATATTTCTTTCATTTATGTATATGGAATCCTCCATGTTCCTTTAAACATATGCAACCTTCTCAAGAAAATAAAAGATACACCTGTAGATATATTTCAAGAAATTTAAAATAATGAATTTATAAATAAAAAGTGCAACGATCCTAAAACCTTTGAGCATGATACACACATATTTAGAAAGTTTTACTAGAAAACATAGATTTATCTATCCAGTGGAGTGAATTGATATAGAAATCCATCCGACCATCTCACTTCTTTTACAACAACAAACTAAGACAAAAGACTATATTCCTACAGGCAATCTTTCAGCAGTCTGCTTAAAAATCATAAATTGGAATAAGGTTTATGGATTCAAATTATTCATAGCAAGATGAAGTCTGTAAGACTTATAGATTAAGAATGGATAAGTATCAAATATATATGAATTGCCAGGTTACAGTGTGAGATTAGAACCATTTATAAGACTTCATTTTCATTTTGCTTCTGGTTTTTTTTTTAAATCTATGCATTACACTTTGAGCTGAAGCAGTACAACCAGCCATGAAAGACTTTGATGGATTTGGGGAAACTGACTAATAATATATTTCATAGAAATGAAAACTAATAAAATATTGATATAAGTATTCAGACTGACTGAATTAGTGCAGGTATATATACATTCAGTTAAGCAATGGTTGTATATATATCACCATTATAAATATGGATGGTAAGAGGGATGCGAAGACTGTATCAAGTCAAAATCACCAAATTTTAGCTGAGGGATGAATTTGATATTACAGTTGACTAACAGTTCTAGTCTGTTTTTTTTAAATGAGCAGTAAAAACTTTGCTTTATCAGCTTTTAATGTAAAGGGAGTAAATCAACAAATTGTGTGGTGCATGTCCCCTATGTCCCAACTCCACCCACCCCCTCCTGATACATTGCTGATTCTCCTATAGTTCCACCACCCCCACTTATCCCCTCCCTATACAATGCAGATCCCCATGTTCCTATCCCCACCCAACCCCTCCTGATACAATGTAGATTCCCCTATAGTTCCACCCCAACCCATCCCCTCCCAATACAATGCAGATCCTCTCATGGTCCTATCTCCACCCACCCCCTCCTGATACAATGCAGATTCTCCTATAGTTCCACCCCCACCCATCCCATCCCTCCCTATACAATGCAGATCCTCCCATGGTCCTATCCCCACCCATCCCCCTCCTGATATACTATAGGTCCCTGAAGACCCACTAGGTGCTGGTTTATCATTAGATGGTGGACCAGGTTGGGGACAACATATATATCTGCATAATTTCTGTATGACTCTAATAGCATGAATTTTAAAGATGTAGGCTACACAATTCAGGGACATAATTTGTTAGGGTTTAGATTGAAGTTACTAACAGTATTATCACAGAAATTCTATTTCAAAAGTAATTGGATAAAAATAATCCATCGAATTAAAGAGGTAGTGGGTGTTGACCTGAATGTGGGTCAATGGGGGCGCTATGCTAAAATGTTACCAATTTGTAGTCAAGGTGCATGGGAAAGTGAAGTAGTTGTGAGAAGATAGGTTAGAGAGAGTAGTGTATCCATATTTAAATATCAAGGTATAGCATCCTGCATCCTACACACACACAGTCAATTACTAGTCCTGTACATGTAAAGAGACCAGCCTACCTTATGTTTCAAACACTCATACTTTAACATTTCACTGCAAGCCTTAGTATATAATAGAGAAAGAAGTAAAGACAACTTAAAAGATCTTGAGTGTTTGACAAGATAATCAGACCTGTCTGGGTTGAACACTGTAGTAATGTCTGTGGCAGATTATGACTATAGAAACATTCGTGGTTTTGATTGACTTTTAATGTTGAGATTAACAAAATTGACATAACACAAGCAGGAGAAACTCTTCACGCTAACAAGGGTCTTAATATGAAAAAAGAAGATTCTAATCCAAAAAACTTGAAGCATTTATAGACAGCTTCAAATATAACCTGTCAAGTAAAGGATGAAGACTGATAAAAAGGATGTTTTTTTCTCTTTGAAAATCCACTTTGACAATTTCACTTGAAGATGACATGAACTTTCTCAGGCCTTATTGTCTCCACGCTCTTAGAAGTAATAATCTGACAAGTGTTAAAAACTTCAACAAAATTTCAAAACTCAATTTTTTTTTCTTTTAGAAAATATAATTTGGAGACAGTTAAGATATTACTTTCATACGAAACTGTGTTTATGTTTGTATGGACTTCTGACAAGGCAATGCAAATTTTGAGCTACCAGAGTTGACAATATTTTCGTTCAAATTGAAAAGTTCTTGGCCTTTTCAGCTCAGAATGTAAATGTTTGAGAGAGGAAATGAGGCTATTTCTCACAGGGATATCAAGTTTACTATAAATATTCATGAGGGGGATATATGTTTCTTAAAAGGTTTGAGTTTACAAACAGCTGAGCCAACAATTTAGGAAATTATCAAGATTCTTTCATCCTTGACTTCTAGTTCAGAATTCATCATCACCTCAGAGGTGAATCTTACTTATGGATGTAGCTTGGAGGTGGATTATTTCTCATTGCAATATATTACTGCTTGCGGTCAAGCTGTGGTCGTACACACTAACTGGATTGCATAATGCCAGGGGACGAATTGGGATGGGGTGGCAGGAGGTTGACAAATCCTGGGGCCCCCTAGTCTTCCAAAGTGACAGGATACAATGTCATTAAGAAGATGTGGGGACCGTATGTTATGAAGTATGTTAGATCTATTGTACAACAAATATATACCATTAAGAAAAACCCTGATCAATTACCATGTACTCCGGGTTTTTATATTATTAATATTATTATTTTTTTATGGTAGGGGAAAATATACATCGGCTCCTAATAAATGTTGGGTTTGTTTTGCTTGTTTTAGGGGCCCCTATCTAATCTTTGGCCCCCTGACCCCAAGTTAATCATTATGCCACTGGATTTTTGTAGTCGTACAGTTTGTGTATCACATTCACTGATTTACAAAAAGGCAGCTTTAAAGCACACCATGCTATCAATGTGACAGAGAAATCAGTAATATACACTGTACAATGAAAAAGTTATCCCAAAAATTGGTGTAAAATATACAGATTTATGGAAACATCAATGTTACAGAGACAACAGGCCTCAAATCTGACGGTGACATGAAACACTATCACTCAATAGGCAGAGTGAGCAGCAAACTAGTCGTACAGATGAGATGATCCATAGGCAAAGTGAGCAGCAAACTCTGAGATGATCCCATAGGCAGAGTGAGCAGCAAACTCTGAGATGATCCCATAGGCAGAGTGAGCAGCAAACTCTGATATGATCCCATAGGCAAAGTGAGCAGCAAACTCTGAGATGATCCCATAGGCAAAGTGAGCAGCAAACTCTGAGATGATCCCATAGGCAGAGTGAGCAGCAAACTCTGAGATGATCCCATAGGCAGAGTGAGCAGCAAACTCTGAGATGATCCCATAGGCAGAGTGAGCAGCAAACTCTGAGATGATCCCATAGGCAGAGTGAGCAGCAAACTCTGAGATGATCCAGGTGCTCTTTGTCATGACTGAATATACATATTATTACAGTTTTGGCTGATTTGTATGTCTTGGTGGATGAAAAAGTGCAGTAGCATAGACAGGTAATGCATGACGAGGCATAAAGTCATAAAAAAAACAACAATCACATAAGGAATTGTGACAAAATCCTTGATTTGAAAGACTGAGTTGATGTTTGGTCCAGTTCTGGAAAGCTAGGCCTACATTTAGACTTTGACCTCATATTCATCATTAACCTTGCAACAATAGAGTCCTTGCATACATACAGTAGCAAGAATGAGGATTGGAAGTTATTGCACAGAGATTGATCTGTTTAATTTCAGTTGAAAACAAATAACCATCAATGATCCCTACAAGAAAGGAAAGAGTTCAAGCACTGTGCACTAGGGTAGGCACTGTGCACTAGGGTAGGGTGGTCCCTGCAAGAAAAGAAAGAGTTCTAGCACTGTGCACTAGGGTAGGGCAGTCCCTGCAAGAAAGGAAAGATTTCTAGCATGGTGCACTAGGGCAGAGTGGTCCCTGCACAAAAGGAAAGAGTTCTAGCACTGTGAACTAGGGCAGGGTGGTCCCGGCAAGAAAGGAAAGATTTCTAGCACGGTGCACTGGGGTAGGGTGGTCCCTGCAAGAAAAGAAAGAGTTCTAGCACTGTGCACTGGGGTAGGGTGGTCCCTGCAAGAAAGGAAAGAGTTCTAGCACTGTGAACTGGGGTAGGGTGGTCCCTGCAAAAAAAAGAAAGAGTTCTAGCACTGTGCACAAGGGTAGGGTGGTCCCTGCAAAAAAAAGGAGTTCTAGCAACGTGCACTAGGGTAGGGCGTTCCCTGCAAGAAAGGAAAGAGTTCTAGCATTGTGCACTAGGGCAGGGTGGTCCCTGCAAGAAAGGAAAGAGTTCTAGTTCTGTGCACTTGGGGAAGAGTGGTCCCTGCAAGAAAGGAAAGAGTTCTATTACTTTGCACTAGCGTAGGGTGGTCCCTGCAAGAAAGGAAAGAGTTCTAGCACTGTGCACTTGAGGAAGGATGGTCCCTGCAAGAAAGGAAAGAGCTCTAGCACTGTGCACTAGGGCAGGGTGGTCCCTGCAAGAAAGGAAGGAATTCTAGCACTGTGCACTAGGGCAGATTGGTCCCTGCAAGAAAGGAAAGAGTTCTAGTTCTGTGCACTTGGGGAAGAGTGGTCCCTGCAAGAAAGGAAAGAGTTCTATTACTTTGCACTAGCGTAGGGTGGTCCCTGCAAGAAAGGAAAGAGTTCTAGCACTGTGCACTTGGGGAAGGATGGTCCCTGCAAGAAAGGAAAGAGCTCTAGCACTGTGCACTAGGGTAGGGTGGTCCCTGCATGAAAAGAAAGAGTTCTAGCACTGTGCACTAGGGTAGGGCAGTCCCTGCAACAAAGGAAAGAGTTCTAGCACTGTGCACTAGGGTAGGGTGGTCCCTGCAAGAAAGGAAGGAATTCTAGCACTGTGCACTAGGGTAGGGGGGTCCCTGCAAGAAAAGAAAGAGTTCTAACACTAGGGTAAGGCGGTCCCTGCAAAAAAGGAAAGAATTCTAGTATGCTGCACTGGGGTAGGGTGGTCCCTACAAGAGAGGAATGAGTTCTAGCACGGTGCACTAGGGCAGGGTGGTCCCTGCAAGAAAGGAAAGAGTTCTAGCACTGTGCACTAGGGTAGGGGGGTCCCTGCAAGAAAAGAGAAAGTTCTAACACTAGGGTAAGGCGGTCCCTGCAAAAAAGGAAAGAATTCTAGTATGCTGCACTGGGGTAGGGTGGTCCCTACAAGAAAGGAATGGGTTCTAGCACGGTGCACTAGTGTAGGGTGGTCCTTGCAAGAAAGGAAAGAGTTCTAGCACTGTGCACTAGGGTAGGGGGGTCCCTGCAAGAAAAGAGAAAGTTCTAACACTAGGGTAAGGCGGTCCCTGCAAAAAAGGAAAGAATTCTAGTATGCTGCACTAGGGCAGAGTGGTCCCTGCACGAAAGGAAAGAATTCTAGTACTGTGCACTAGAGTAGGGTGGTCCTTGCAAGAAAGGAAAGAATTCTAGTACATTGCAGTAAGGGAAGGGATCAATCCCTGAATGAAAGGAGAGAATTCTAGTACTGTGCACTAGGGGAAGGGTGGTGGATTTACAATTGCTGTGTAAGTTCATCCAACCTTTCCAATTAACGTATGTTTAAAATTATCACCAGATGACTAGATTCACTGACTTATCACAATATGCATGTCATATGCAACATATTTAATTTAATAACTGACATTAATCAGTTGTTCTATACTGGACAAAGTACAATCAACTATACCTTACTAAAATAGCCTCATAATTCACACAACCCATAAACAATCTAAAAGGTTACCTGTCTTATTTTAACTACATTTACCAAAAAAAAATTGGAATTCTCTAGCTTCATGCATATATGAAAATTCAAGAGTTTGAGAGAAAAAAAACATGTCCTTGGCCATAACAAGATTGTAACTATATTGGGAAAAGAACACACACACACACAAAAACGAAGATAAAAAGCAAAGATGGGAAAAGGTTTGAGAGAAAGAAAGAGTGGTGAAAAACTTCAAAGAGAAACAAAAACTTGTCGTGATAAAATATTCCCAGTTGAGATGGATATAGAGAGTATGAAATCTGAAGCAGGGGTATTGATATCTGATGTCAGCCATTTAGACATCCCTCCCTGACAAGTATATTCAGACTGGGATGAGATTTTAGGTTTTTGTATTTGATAGATTAATGGGAAGGATGGCAGCATCAGTGGGACTCCTGTCAATCAATGGAACGGGAAACCTGGGGTCCCTGAATATAGTCTGGCTCCAGGGATGAAGGTGTCTGCTTTAAAGCAGCTGCCTTTTACCATTCAGTATTATAAAGCAACTTAACCAGACCCAGCAAGTTTTACACCAAACATGAGACAACCTCCGATGCTTTATTGACAATGCGATGGGAATTTTAGCAATTCGAATAAATTATAATTCGAATAAAGCCCCGACAAAGTTGTGAACCAGAAAGCCTCAAATGGCCATGAAGTGAGTCGTTTGATACCATATTTCATATATGTAATATATTTAATGTTACACTGTAGCATCGACCATTGCTGAATTTGCATGATCTACATAGATTTTTGCACTCATGTGAATCTTTTCACTTGTGTGGTTTCCATACCTTGTTATTCAATAATTTTTACCTTTGACATCTATGTAAAAAACTATAGAGATTTTTAACTAATACCAGGCACATAAAATTTGAAGTTAATCCATCGTGTACTTACTAAAAATATATATGTGCATATATATATATATAGCCATATTATGGTATGTACAATATTATACATATCTTGCAAAAGATGAGAAATAAATACCAAATTAAGCCTGTGGCTACTTTAATGGTGATCCAATCATTCATACACCACAAGCAGTTTCTGTTAGCCCCGGCATTAAAGGGATAGTATTCCACTGCTGCCAAAGAGAACTCTTCCACAAAGCTGCTGTTAATTTGTTAAACATGGTATCAGACAAATGCATGTTGATAGCAGACAATTTTGTTTCAAGTTGTAGACAGGTATATCGGTCATTGACTTACTATGGTGATGTACCAATCATTTGTGGAGAGAGGACTGCAGTAAGTCTGACCAGAGAATAAAACAGTAATCACAAAATTTAGTGCAGTAATCAAACAAATGTAATATTGTATCTGGACAATTGCAATACAGTAGTGTGTGCATCAAATGTATCATAGTACTGTGAGATACAGTATGTCGGTTCTATGCATCATTGACAAACAGATGTAACAGAGTAGTCGACAACGATGTTATAGTAGTGAGAAACAGGAAGAAACTAGTCAGAAAAATGTCACATAGTCAGAAAAACGAAAAACTGTTCTATGAGAGGATATGTAATAAAGCAGTCTAGAGAATGTAATACAGCAAACAAAAGTGAAAATATAGTCAGAAAATGTCATATGTAGTCAGCATAATGTAATATGTAGTTGGAAAAGTGTCATATGAAGCCAGCAAAATGTCACATGAAGTCAGCAACATGTCATATGTAGTCAGTGAAAAGGTCATATGTAGCCAGCAAAATGTTATATGTAGTCACAAAAATGTCAACTGTAGTCAGCTAAATGTCATATGTACAGTAGTCAGCAAAAATGTCATTGTCAGCAAAATGTCACATGAAATCAGCTAAATGTCTTATGTAGTCAGCAAAAATGTCATATGTTGGCAGCAAAATGTCATATGTAGTCAGTAAAATGTCATGCAAAATGTCATATGTAGTCAGCAAAATGTCATATGTAGTCAGCAAAATGTCATATGTAGTCAGCAAAATGTCATATGTAGTCAGGAAAAATGTCATATATGTAGTCAGCAAAATGTCATATGTAGTCAGCAAAATGTCATGTGTAGTCAGTAAAAATGTCATATGTAGTCAGCAAAACATCATATGTTGTCAGCAAAATGTCACATGAAGTCAGAAATATGTCATATGTGGTCAGTAAAAATGTCATATGTTGTCAGCAAAAATGTCATATGTGTCACAAAAATGGAGTCAGAAAATTTGTTATACAGTACACACACTGTAGTAAACTTGATGTGAAGTATAGTGACCAACCAAACAAAGGAACTTTCATAGTTACTTCATCATTTCCCCCCAAAACAAATATCCCAAAGAATTGCTTGCATAGTCTGACTAACTTATTACAACAATATAAGTTACAACTCATCCAATAGATATATTATGACTCTATAATGTCCAACATTGTACCAACCTCACTCTAACTTTCTCCTCTCACAATGTCACTGAACTTGATACCCCCTCTCATTATGGATAAAAAAAATACATATTTAAAAAAACAAAAGAAAACAGAGAAGCTTAAGAAGAGATGTATCATCTCTCAGCGATGGCAATAATCCTATTTCAGGGTAAACATATCTCCATTTCCTTACTCCCCTTTTAAAAAATATGATCTTGAAAAAATAGGAAATCATAGATTGCTTTGATACTTACAAAAAAATTATCAAGGCTCCACGTAAATTAACTTTCTTTTAGCCTCAATAATAAAAAAAAAAATAAGCAATAAGTATTCTATGGCAAAAGAAATGACTCTGAAGGCTATTGGTAATGATGTTGTGTAGGAATTACCTAAGGGCAAAAAACCAGAACAGGCTGAGATAATGTTCAACCTGGGAAAGCCTTAATGCTGCAGATACGACACGCTAAATTCAAGGACAACCTTTAAGCGGGAGAGGAGAGGAGACGGAGAATAATCTGACACAATGCTGTGACAAAAGAATGAGCAGCTTGGGAGGGTAACTGTCAAGTTAGGCCTTCCTCTTTGCTGCTCCCCCCCCCCCCCCCATAAGCTGCTTATTGGGGGTTAATCTGCTGAGGTAAAGACTTATCAGGATAACAAGACAGGAAAATTGGAAGGTCAACAATAGGTCAAAAAACTCTCAGATTAACACAGCGTTGTCAAAAGAGAGAGAGAGAGAGAGAGGGCGCTCGGCAGAATAAACTTCAAAGTGTATTGTGTAAGCATGGCTGGCTGGCTGGCTGGCTACAGTTTGAATGCGTAGAAAGCAAAGGTTGCATGTAGTATAACCTGACAATATTGAACTACTGTGCTATTATTATGCGTTTTACTGTTTTTATTTGCCTTGCATATTTCCTCCTCTTAGTCAGCTAGTTAGTTAATTGTCTGTAATTGAATAGTTTCTACCCATCTTTTACCATTCAAAATCATATGCCTGTATAATTGGCATTTTTCGCAAGTATTTTTCGCTGCACTTCGGTATCAAACTTGACCCTAAACATGCAAAAAGCTCCTTTAAAACTCCTTTCCCCTCCTCCTTTTATACCCATTCCTATTTTTCACCAAGAGCAACCAAGAACCATGGCCATTATCCTTATTAAAATATTAAATATTGAAGTTTTGATTTTAAAGTACTGTCAATACATGCAGCTACGGTCAAAACAAGTGTACATAGCAGAGATGGACATCTCAGGTTTCATTACTGTCTGCACTTTGTAGTGACAAGAAAAAAACTTCACTTGCAAGCAACGGAAAGTGAACTTTTTTCAGAGGGCAGCACATGCTTTGGGGCTATACTCTTCAATGCCTTTAAAATAGTGTGTTAGCTATACGCAGCATAAATTAAGATAATCATTAAGTGCAAGTTAAGCCCATGCATATAAATACAATGCAAAAGTAAATGTGAATTCATCACAGAAGAAGTACAAGCAATTATTGCATGTATAAACCAAACACCCAATGTCATGTCATAAAAAGGAAATAGTTTTTTTTTATGGATCAAAACAAGTCTTAATGTCACTGACCTTGGAGCAGAGCCCTTGTAAATGATATCGATGATGTAAATGAATCTGTTGGTAATATTTCAGCTAATGTTTCCATGTTAGTGATAGATTCAAGGCCACCTGGTTTGTCTGCTGTCATGCAACACCAGAAACGTCCTTGACATTCTTATTACGGGTTTCAATGGGTGCAATGCCTGTCAACACAGATTTAAATTTACCAATACGAGCCATATTGATCGCTCTACAAGCTGCAGTTATTACATGTTGTTGACATTAGTCAACTTCTTTTAGCCTCTATTTCTGGCAGCCCACATACTCATTGTGCTTGGGGGTTGTGACCTTAACATTTGGAGGTGGCCTCGTCAACCATTACAAAGTAGAACTGCCAAAACGACTGTTATCAATTAATAATGTTTTAAATATAGATCTGGAATGATTAACAAAAGAATAACTTTCACCTTGTGAGGGAAAGGTATTGCCAAAAGTTGTACTATGTTAAAGAGTCGATAATTTTTAAATTCATATTAAATGTTAATTTTCCTTTGGTGACAACATAAAACTCAGAGGGTTGTCAGAAAGATTCTCTATAAACATGTTTGGTGCAACTTTTGCACCATTCATTTTACCTTTGCCCATGCCGAAACGCTGCTTTCTTCCGAAGGATTTTGCGAACTTTTTCAGAGGAAATAAACTCACCTCTCCTCTCCTTTTTCCTTGCCATCTTTATTATGATACCTTGCTCTTTTCACTTAGTTCTCTACGTGCGAGAATGATTAAAAAATCTCTTCTTTCTGTGCATTTTCTTGAATCGCTATCATGAAAACATCAACAAAATTGTGGAGAGCACGTATCCATTATTTCCTGAAACTCAATTGACGACAGGATACTTCTGTTAAAAGGATTGTCTGGTGGCCCAAAGAAGTTACCTTAAAAAATAGCAAATAATTTTCCAAACATGTTGTCAAAGTATGAGAACGCTAATGTTGCGTTTGACAGAGAAACGATTTTTTAATCGTTATGGATAGACATTTCAAATATGATTTGAACAGTGCAATACGTGACGTCAGCTCTGCCATAGCAGATTGCGTCATACCCCACCCTCCGCACAGTACCAATACGGTAATCACAACAAAAACCGCGTTTGTATACAGATAACTTTCTTCCTTAATTTCCGGTGAAATTTCTTAGAAATTAGATATGTTTTCAAAAACTCCTTAAGCCGCCATGTACTAGATCGGTGGTTCCGTGGTCTTTGTGTAACACAAGGTAAATTTTAACAGCAGACTCTTCGTTGTTTAGGCTTTACATCGCGCTATCCAGCTCCAATGCGAGAACTGATCCATAGCCACCGATCAAAGCATATTTAATATGGGGAGGTCATTAAGTAAGTGGCTAAAATCTTTTTCACTATGGTGATTGGTCCGATGGAGGGAGTTACTTCTGAACATCTCCTCATATCAATAGGTAGGTTAGGTTACCTGTAAGGGCAATATTTACCCAATTCTTTTTAGGTGTAGACTGCTTGGGAGTAGTCCATTTGAGGCCAAGAGAAGGTCAAATAGTGACCATTGTAAGGAGGCAACTATTTTAAGTTGATCTTATGATGTTCATCCTATTTTTAGTGGCTTGCAGTGAGACGTACAGCTAGTTATAGAGTTTCAGAGGTTGACATACGAAAAAAAAAATTAAACATCTAAGAGATGTCATGGAGGTCGCTCAGTGAGGTCAATAGTTATACATTTCTCAGGGGTCAAAGGTTAAGTAATAGCGTCACTTCTCTTTACCATAATCTCAGATATCAGAGTCAGGAATTTCAGCCACAAGGATACAAACAGCTTTATAAGCAAAATCTCAACAAATTAGGAAGGTTTGTATAGCAGGTTTGTGCAGCAAGATCAAGAGTGCAGTAGGTGTGTGGAGACAGGTAACTTTGAAACACACTTAATTAATCTTATTTCTTTACAAAAAGACTCCATTTTGATCCATAAAATGAACTCACAAATTTCTGCAATGGTATTATCAAATAAAGTTGAATGCAGCATTAACTTCATTTGAGGTCAAATTTCCCTGCATGAGCCTCATCATGTACATGAAACATCCACAGAGCAGTTTCACATGATATGTTTCAGTAGACAAATGAGGTTACATAGGACCTCCATTAAATACCAGGAGACCATTCAACAAGGTAGCTGAAATGAAAACAAATTAGTTAGCCTACAGTAATATTTCTTCAGTTTTCCCTCAACTGCTCTTTAAACCAAAACCTTTAAATATTTGTCAAGTTTAAACAGGCAAAACATGCAACCATTATTTTTTTCTTTTTTCTCCTGCTGCCTCCAGTGGCCTTGAACATTCCCGTGGAAAGTTGAAGAACCGCTAAGCGTCACAGTTTGCCACTTGAGGGCATGTACTGACTAGAATCTGGTGCCGCTGTTGACTACTGTGGAACACCCCATCATAGAAAAGGCAACAAGGAAATGAGGTTACTTATGGTAAACTGAGACCAAATGTGTCCTTGAATGTCTGAGGCAAGCTTGGTTAAAAGAAAAAAAAACGGAAAAAGCTAGGTTTGGGTGAATAACCTCCAGAATTAGCAAATATATAACATTTCCAAATGAACCTTGGCTTTGACATTTCTAAAACATATGGATTTAAAATGGACACAGAGACTTTAAGGATTGTAAGCAACAAGCTCACTCAATATAGAACTGATGTCTGTCCTTTAGTACATCAATGTCACAGTATGGTGAAAATACTGCAGTTTGATGTATTCTTTAGTACATCAATGTCACAGTATGGTGAAAATACTGCTGTTTGATGTATTCTTTAGTATATCAATGTCACAGTATGATAAAAATACTGCTGTTTGATGTATTCTTTAGTACATCAATGTCACAGTATGGTGAAAATACTGCTGTTCGATGTATTCTTTAGTATATCAATGTCACAGTATGATAAAAATACTGCTGTTTGATATAGTCTTGAGTACATCAATGTCACAGTATGGTGAAAATACTGGCGTTTGATGTATTCTTTACATCAATGTCACAGTATGGTGAAAATACTGCTGTTTGATGTATTCTTTAGTATATCAATGTCACAGTATGATAAAAATACTTCTGTTTGATGTAGTCTTGAGTACATCAATGTCACAGTATGGTGAAAATACTGGCGTTTGATGTATTCTTTACATCAATGTCACAGTATGATGAAATACTGCGGTTTGATGTATTCTTTAGTACATCAATGTCACAGTATGGTGAAAATACTGCAGTCTGATGTATTCTTTTAGTACATTAATGTCACAGTATGGTGAAAATACTGCTGTTTGATGTAGTCTTGAGTACATCAATGTCACAGTATGGTGAAAATACTGGCGTTTGATGTATTCTTTACATCAATGTCACAGTATGATGAAAATACTGCTGTTTGATGTATTCTTTAGTACATCAATGTGACAGTATGGTGAAATACTGCTGTTTGATGTATTCTTTAGTACATCAATGTGACAGTATGGTGAAATACTGCGGTTTGATGTATTCTTTTAGTACATCAATGTTACAGTAAGGTGAAAATACTGCTGTTTGATGTATTCTTTACTACATCAATACAGTAAGGTGAAAACACTGCTGTTTGATGGATTCTTTAGTACATCAATGTCACAGTATGGTGAAAATACTGCTGTTTGATGTATTCTTTAGTACATCAATGTCACAGTATTGTGAAAATACTGCTGTTTGATGTATTCTTTAGTTCATCAATGTCTCAGTATGGTGAAAATACTGCTGTTCGATGTATTCTTTAGTTCATCAATGACACAATATGGTGAAAATACTGTGGTTTGATGTATTCTTTAGTTCATCAATGTCTCAGTATGGTGAAAATACTGCGGTTTGATGTATTCTTTAGTACATCAATGTCACAGTATGGTGAAAATACTGCAGTTTGATGGATTCTTTGGCATACCAATGTCACAGAACGTAGTGAAAAAAAACTGAAGTGGGATTATTTTAATAATGAAAATACTGCACATGGTAATGTTGTGTTCTATTCATAGATATTGATATACTATTCATATCTCGGACTGCTCTGTGAAACTGTAATTTATTGCTAATTTCAGCTATGTGTGTTTTACAAGATCAGGGTTTAGACTACAAGATCCACCACCTTCTTTTGATGAGTCTTTAGACACTATGGCAGCCCATAGTTTAAACCATGTATCACAGGGTACCATTGTCACTGCTCCCTCCAATAACATCAAAACATCATACAAAAGCGTTCACTAAGTACTGCAGACTATTCAACTGTTCCAGACTTGTTGTTACTGAAACCCTCAGGCGAATTTCCTCACAGTGACAGTCAATGGCGTCATTTTAACCATCCCCAAAAGCCTCTCAAACAGTTTTGTAGCACATGTGTAGACCAGTTTTAAAGTATTCACTCATAATTTGGAGTAAAGCAAAAAACTTTTTAAGTTTTCCCTAATATCTCTGGAACGTAAAGTGAAATTTGAATTAATCTATTCGACCGATAGAATGAAAGAAAAGAGGAGATGTAGGAAATGAACTTTCATAAACTAGCAGGCATCAATGAATGTAGTAAGTGATGATTCCTTCTGTGTTTTTATGTGTGTGTGTGTGTTTGTGCCTTCTGTGGAAGCTCTTCATGGTTTGGACTTTTTGTCCTTAGTGGACCCATGGGTAGCTTAATGGGGGGGGGGTAGGTAAGATACAACATTCAAAGCATTGTTCAGAACATGGTACTTAATAGATGATAGTGCAGTTCTTATGAGGAGACAGGTAAGGCAGACTTAAGGGACATAGGAGGGATGAAGTGATGAATATTCAATAAACAGTACATGGACGTGTAATAATGTTAGTGTAATAATGAGGAGAAAAATAATATTTCCCCCCAGTTTAGAAGTTCTTATCTCCTCTTCTGCCATGCAAATGGCTCTTAATTGGTTTTTTTCATAATTACCTAATGTGCTGAACATTACCTTTCACATTTTACATACAATTTTATCCAGCTATCTGTTTTTATTTGGTTATGAAAATTGAAAATTGTCAATGATGTTACTTGACCTTCTACTGATGTACCCCTGTGCACACCCCTGACAGAACTATAGCCCAATAGCCAAATGGCAAGCTATGAAATTCAAATTGATTAATTCCTGATTTATGATAGTAACATCTTTAATATAAAATAACTTCCAGCTAAACTTTCTGCTGCCTCTGACATATCTGAGACGGTCGTCCCAAAATTGTTGAAGGATTCCGAAGAGACGACGCAATCTGTTCTTACTGTACCTCTGACCATCTAACATCTTTAATTATTAAAAACCACCTTCTGAGAACAACAATATTACCCAAGACAGCATTTTAGGCCTCCACTTATTTAACAAATCGATCAGCAAGGGAATTGTAAATTCGACAGCATCTGTGAAGCATTGGAAAATGTTATTACACGAAAAAAAGAAAAAGAAAAAAAACGGGTAAAAATACAGGTCGTCTAAGTGACTGACTTCGCCTAGAGGAGGGGATGATGAAATCCCACAAATTTAAAATTTTAATATTGTTGGATAAAATACTGTTAAGGGGGAAAGAAAAAAAAAGATAGAAAAGAAGTAATTTCTACAGCTGGCAGAGATACAACTTGCAATGTGACATTTGAAAGATGGTAAATGTCCTTGAACATATATATCTATATATATATGTAGCAACAATATACACTTGAAGAGCAAGTTTACTCAAGGTTATACAACAACCTCCGGGAGACTCCAAACTTTGTAAAGAAAAATCGAGAGAGAACGGAGAAACTTGAGGTGCTGTAGGTGCTAGAGTATTCAGATGCAAGAAGGGTTGACAGAAGGGGGACATGGCACATCTCGAGCAGTCAGAAGGGATGGTTATAGCATCGGTCTATAATGTCAAGGCCAAACATGATACACTAAGGACAACCTTTACAAAGAATAGTCCAGATTTTTTTTTTTTTACTTTTTCTTTTTCATACTCATCATAAATAACCAAATATGCAAATCTACACTTCATTAAAGCATACATGAATATGAAGAAGAGGTTACATGACAGTGGAAAAATAACCTCAACACCCGAAAGTTTTATACAGTAAGAACATGTTCGTTGTGCTGTCATGGATTCAATTGCTATCATATAGCCAACCTAGATCTATGGACTACACACATCTCCATAAACCACTGTATAGATGACTATTGGCCAAAACATTTAGGTTTTGATATAAGAATTCAAAACACCCCCAACCAAACAAATTTTGTTCATCTAGATTCCTGACACTAATTAAAAAGTGTATTGTTTCCATCCACTCATTTATGATTATGATTATTCACAGATAATTAGAAGTAAATAACTTGAAATAATGTTGAGTGAGCCTCTCCATCATCTTATTGATTAATACTTACTGGCTTTTAGCTCCAGGTTTTCATGTCGTTAATTATACATTGATGGACTCTAATGCTCTGTTACATTTCACATTACTATGTAGTAATTGACACTACATTTATGTACAGGTAAATGGCCTAAAATATCATTTCAAAGGTTTTTTTTGTTTTGGAAACAGGACCTAGCAGTAGAGGCTCTAGACATTTGGACAGTCTCCAGTGAATATGTGAGGTCACAGCAATGTTCGTACTGTTTTAAAGTTTGCTGGGAGGGGGAGGGGGATGGGGGGATTGTGGTAAGTGTCAAATGCTTTGGTGAAGTGATGTTTTGCAGTTTTGGATTAATCTATGATTAATATGAAAATCCTCTAAACCATTTCAGTTCTTTTCATTTAGGTTCTCAACCTTTTTCCATCCACAGGTCCTTAGGGACAAAACAAAATGTTCATACATCACCCCCCCCCCCTTCCCCCAGACAGAGGGAGTATCACCAATGACCTCAGGCTCAAGTTTGTTTGGGCTTTCTTTGCCCTAAAACTGCACTCTAAGGCTGTGAAGCATATATAGAAATCAGTAAAATATTGATGGACCCCTTTAGCTCTGACTACTTCAGTTTTATCTGTGGATCCCTAAGGATCCCTCTGCCCTCACAGACTCCCAATAATCCCTTAAATGGCTCATTTGGGGATGAAAATTTTTCTTAATATTTGATATTAAAATGCTGACACATTGTATCTGAAGGTTTCATGTTGCTTTTGCTCAGATTACTGGGTCGAGGTTGTTGTTGACGACACCAACATTTAACATTTTGTACCTCTCATCTGTTTACTTCAGAAATGATACCAAGATTCCTGCTAAAGTAGGCCAAGTGAATATGGAAAACATCACAATTTCACCAAAGATACTACATAGATAAAGGTCAGTAGTAGAGTTCAAACAATGGTATCCCATAAGGGGACTGCACACAGGGAGGTTATGATGGTAAAAGCTAAGACTTCTCCTTTTCACATCTACTGACAAATGAACACGTAAGGTAGTAGTAAACCCTCCCATGTATTAGACAAAGACGCTAAAAAACATTTGTGCGACTAATTCGTCTTGCAACGCAAATTCCATCTCCCTTGAAAATTTGTCGTTTTTCTCTGGAGGCAAGCAGAACAAGCAATGATTAGGTGATGAGAAATACAATTATATAGATTAAAAACACCTACGTATGTAAAACAATATGGATAAAGGGAAACTGGGAAACTGGGACAATGAGAGTTGTGGAGAGGGCTTTTCTCCCAAATGATTCTAATGTCAAACTGATTAGATCAAAGGTCTTATCTATTGCCTATGTTACAATTGCAAGGTTAGAATTGTGTCCTACATGACAAACAAAGAACTAAAACATAAGAAAAACACAATTTTTTTTATTTATAATATTGAACAAAATACTGCATTGTCTGTCATTATTGCTTAATATTGGAGGACTTTTTGAAATTCAAAACGGTGTTGTTTCACACTGCATAGCAATTGGATTACACTATTGACAATAAAGGCCAACTATTTGATCAGGTTGTCGTCTATCTTCCAAATCATGGATCTCACAAATTCCAAAACAGCTTTCAGTTAACTTTGAAACTCCCTCTCACCAGACATACTGTACATTTAAACATGTTTATATGATAGGTTATCTCACCTTCCAAACTCTCTCTTAAGTTCCAAACTCCTGATAGCCCTCCTAAACCTCTTTCAACTATGAAACCCTCTATCACAAATTCCAAACCCCTTCTCACCTTCTAAACCCCACCTCACTTTCCAAACCCCTCTCTCGTCTTCAAAGCGTCTCTCAACCTGCCATCCCTCAAACTTTCCAAACCCCTCCTTTATTCAGTTGCATATGCCTAAAAGAGATGCAGAATCGACACAAAAACATGTATGAGAGATGTGTGTGTGTGGGTGGGGGGGGGGGTGGGGGAGATGAAATGCTTCAACCTGAAATAAAACATAATTGAGTTTTACAAATTGTATTCTTCCATGACTAGCTTGTCTTTCAAGTCTAGCGTATTTTAGGACAGTGAAACTGAAAATGCAGATTAGTTTATAGCAGCAGGGCAGGCAATTAAATCTACTGCAATACATGTACAAAACATATACAATACATGTACCATACATATATAATACATGTATCATACATATACAATACATGTACCATACATATATAATACATTTACCATACATATACAATACATAATACATGTACCATACATATACATTACATGTACAATACATATACTATACATGTAACATACATGTATTGATACATACAATACATGTACCATACATATACAATACATGTATCATACTTACAATACATATACCATAGATACAATACATGTATCATATATTACATGTACCATACATATACAATACATGTACCATACATATACAATACATGTACCATACATATACAATACATGTACCATACATATACAATACATGTACCATACATATACAATACAAGTACCATACATATACAATACATGTACAATACATGTACCATACACAATACATGTACCATATATATACAATACATTAACCATACATATAAAAAAATTCACCAAACATAATACCTGTTCTTAATAGATTTCATCTATCACCTAGCTATCATCAATACCCTGAACCTAGAGGTAACTGTTGCAGGTAGCATTGGTTTCAAATCAATAATTTCTAAAGAGGTGAAGGCCAAACATCAGTTAAATGTGTGGATATATGGTGTTTTCCAGTATTACTATGAACCAAATAGTATGTATGTAAACAGCATCAGTGAGCAAGACTAGTCTTTCCAACAATGACACACAGTTATCTCACTGAAGAAATAAATAATTGCTATCTTATAAATTATGTCAGATTAACATCACTAGTTTGATGAAAATGAGAAAAATCTACACACAAAAGCAACTTTCTTTCCGACATATTTGTTTTAAGCATCTAGGTATGTACTTTCGTTTGTAAGATAATTTCAAAACATGGTAGGTACTGTTGATCACTATGGCCATATATATCTATTATATGTAGGAAAAGACCTTCCCTTTAGGCAGATGCTGTACAATCAGAGTAGAGGGCATACTTTACATTCAAAACAAGAGACTTCTAATAAGTTGCCAGTGACCTCCTGAGCAATCTCAACTTCACTGACCTAGCTATATTGCTCAGTTCTCGAGTCTCAACTTAAACTTGTCAATTGAGCTGAAGTTTGAAAGTGTCATGTTGTCACCGAGGTAAATTAACATATTACTTTAAGATAAGGGCCTAAACTTCAAGCTTGAATCTTTCCTGTTTGCCAGCACTTGTGTCTAGGACTATATAGTTGGACTGGATTTTAGATGAAAGATGATAAATAAAGTAGCAGTTGTATATTTAGATGATATCTGAGGATAAAGACTGCCTGAGACAGGTCTTAGCTGGCTGAAGGTTTCATGGAAGTGTCAGAGCAGTGTGACAACAGTCATATACTCACTCCGGCAGTTGATGATGAAGAACTTTGATCGAGAGAACAAAAACTAGTGAAGAAGAATCTTGTGGAAATCAGGATACTAGCATGGCCTTCAATAGCTAGCAAGTACATGAATATGCATGAGATCAATGAGTACTCATTTGACATAGCTTGACAGCTGAAGGTATAGAAATTTGTGACAAAATGATATTTTATTCTGGACCACAGGTATTTAGGTACACAGAGTGAATTACATCCAGTTAAGGTATAATGACTGTATATATAGTATGTGTTGCACCAATTATCGGTATCCGCCGATATCGGTGATCTGGGCTAAGTAAACTTTGCGTCATTTACCAAATAGCTCACAACCAATATCGATTCTTCCAAATAAACATGCCCTTCTGTCAGAGTTCATACTACTTTAGCCTAGACAACAAATCCCCCTCTCACAGAACCTACTAATACCGGTGGCACAAAACGTTCTAGCTGCTGAACAGATTACCACAAACTGCAAGGAATCACCTGATGCACTATTCATCATTTGCAAGTTACACTCCTGTTTATAGGTTTGGACTATGCTGTGAACTTTATTTGGCCTTTCCAACCCACAAAAAGTGTTTCCTCTGGAAGCAGCCACAGCACCGCCCCCCTATTTCCCCCTCTGCCTAAGGAAATACTGGCAAAAATATGTTTTAACCACTTTTAATCACTTGTGTTCAGTATTTACGTAAATGGTTCATCTGCACTTTATATTTGTCTGAATGTTGCAAACAATCACTTGCTCGATTGTTTAATTTGTTTGGGTACTTTTTTACAAGTTGGATCAAATTCATAATCTCTGTTATGTACAGCATATATACATTTACATATTTTTATATTGAATGGACAAAATTGTGCAGACCAGTTGTTAACTACTACTCAGTGTAACTTTCATTTTTGGTAACTCTTTTTTTTGCTGGAAAAGAGGAAAAGATTGCCAGGAACTATTATTGACTAGATAGTGCAGGGCTTTTATCCTCAGATAACAAAATGACTTTGTTCTGTTCCAGTTTGCTTATAAATTTTTTACGTCCTTTATTGATCATCATAAAACATTCTCGTTGTATCTTGTCCGCGGTTCTAGCTGGGTTCAGATGAGGGAGAGATCTCAACCAGTGCTAACATGAAAGGTTCCATAAAATTCTTTATACCAATAAGCAGTTCAAGAACTTGATGACCATGCTGGACAAATTTTCCCAAAATTTCTTCAACTATTGAATAATTTCTGTGTGAATATGTGTCATTCATCTATTAACTTTCATTAATTAACCTTCCTGTGTAACTTTGTGTCAATCACCCTGCCGTACAATAGAGAACCAACTGGGGCAGTAATTTTTGTATCTACTCAGTGACCTTGAAACGGTGACAATCTATTCCAAATAAAGAGCAATCTTCAACCAACATGCACACTGTACTCCCTTCGTTGATTCCACCCTTTTACTTTTTTGACCACATTTGAGGGCATTAATTACATGGATGATTGTATAGGCACAACATTTAAGTTTGATACACACAATTAAGTAACTGAATGTTATTATGAATTGAATGAACAAAAGCAAGCTCAAAGCTTTAGTAGTTATTTGAATAATTTATGTCATATGTAAAGTGTATGCTAGAAGCTACAACAAGAATGGTCACACACATCAGAGATGGCATCAAAATGTTTATATTTTTGTGATATTTGGTTATTTTGGATCCATGTTCATATATGATAGCTTTGTCTTCAGAAAATTCAAGTTGAGTATGTTTATGAACTAATATGACATCCATAGTCTCATAGTCTCTGTTGTCGACACTTTAGCTAAGAATTTTTATTTTTAATCTGATTTTTCCTGCACGTTTGAGCCATTCTCTGTAACGAATTTGAAATATCTAGAATTAACAGATTGGAACAAACAGGAACCATTTTTTTTGTCAAGTTTGAACTAAGTTGATTTAATTCATGACAGAATCAAGAAAAACTTGGCAATATAACCAGACTCTATAAGAATGTTCCAGAGGCAAGGACGAATTATCCAGAAATTCAGTTTGTGCAATTAATTATTAGCAAAATGCCAGCTAACTTTAAAGTATATTAACACCGCCTAATAGTACATATTACAGTCAACATACTAATAGCCAGCTTCCAGCATTTATTGAACACATTTACTGGTATAATTAAGGAGTTTCTCATCATGCACGCGATATGGTACTAGACAATCTCATGATTTATTTTGCAGAGGTACAACAACTTCCACCAAGTAGTTTGCAAAATAACCAACCGGTGCTTGACTTAAACCTGGAAGTGACCGAGTAGGTTATTCACAGTGATCACGAAAAGAGGGAACAAATATCTCATGTGTTCACACACCATTAGACCATAATAAGCAAGGACATATATTCAAAGACCAGAAAGTTTTTAAAGCTATACCATCCCAGAGAAATGAGCAAGAACAAAATTTTAACAAGCTATCCATACTTGTTCCATCAAGTACTACATAATTCTATTTGGTAACTAGTAGGTGAATACTTTGTCTGTTCCAAGTGCCAGTTTAGGTATTATACCAGGTGTAATTGGTGACAGAGGTGGGGGGTGGCTTGGGTAGAGATTAAAGGGAAGACTGTCATTTCTATTAAAGGGTGTGAAGACTCGCGCAAAAGAAACATCTAATGCCGGTAATCTGACCTTGTTTCGAATGAGGTGTAACAGAAGTGTAAGACACCACCATCGATCCCAGAAAATACACACACAGCTTGCTACCGTCTGTAATTTGACAATAGTGTACAGTCAGTACATACAGCTGCGGTCGATAACCACAGCACAGTGTACAAACGATACAGCGATGGACATCTCAGGTCCAGCTAAAGATAACATGGTATCACGTTTCATTGCTGTCTGCATTTTGTGGCGACAAGAGAAAAACTTCACATGCAAGCAATGGAAAGTTAACTTTTTCAGAGCGCGGCAGGCAGTTTGGGACGAGTCTTCAATACCTGTAACTGGAGCATATGGTAACTTCTTTTTACCTCCTTAATTTTTAGCTCATTAATGTAGTATTCCACACAAGTGGATGACATGTTAATGCTAATTATACAAATAGAGGTACATACATATATCCTACCAAATGAAGTCAATAGTGTCTGCATCCTAAACATACAAGTGTCACATATCTATTTTTCTAAAGGGTCATGCATTTTCTTTCACCATGAACTTATCTGTTGAGAGGGAAGTTATCAGAGGTAATGAACCAAAAATATCTGTTGCTTCCGTTGGGCAAAAATTTCTTCTCCCATTGCCCGCCCCTTGCATAACCAGAATTAGGTCGTTAGATGAAGTTTTGGACAGCGAAAAAAAACGTGACGCCATCCATTTCCAACAATTTGATATTTGATGGAGGATGTCAGATATCTGACCTTGAAAATACAAAACTTACAGCTCTGCACTTTTTTCCCACAACTTTATGATATTAGTTTCTGCTATCTCCTTGCCAAATCAAATCCTCAAGGGATCATCCCCGCTGCTTGTTAATTGTTCAAGGTCATTCAAGCACTCTAGATGTAATATCGGATATGAGCTGTGACTTTCAAATATCTATACACCACTGGACTGGCGAGGAGGAACTCCTCAAGGTTAAAGGTGTAGGGTAAATGATAGGTTATTAACCTACTGTACCCTCTTGATATTAACAGCAAATCTAAGCTAACAACACAGCTGCTTTGACACTCTCTGTTATTTCACTTTCAGAAATGTGAGCGGTCAGGCTAGTTCAGTGATAAATATCAAGGTTTTCTACCGTACATAGGCAGGAGTGCATATGTCACTAGTTCAAAGTGTTTACATATATACATAGTAGACATTAATACACAATAATGTTGACACACTAATTTACAACATGCATTTCATTGCATGAACAAGCAGTACTGTTATACATAGTAGTGCTATGCTTCCTATAGTTCAAAGATAACAAACAATTGAGCCAATTGTCACATTTAGCAAGGTGGATCCTTGCAAATATGCAATTACCGCAATTACAATAAATTACACTCACCACTGTCAGTCGAAATTATAGATTAAGAAACAAGTCCATTGAACATTTCAAGTAAACTTGTCATATAGTAAGTGTTTCTCAATGCTTGAAGGTCTATGCTAGGGGTATGTGTCGATTTTCTCACTGCTAAAATAGGTCTTTGCTAGGGGTATATATGTGTTGAGTTTCTCCCTGCTAGAATACTGTAGGTCTATACTAGAGGGATATGTCTGTTTTATTCAAAGTTAGAATATGTCTATACTAGGGGAATATGATTGTTTACTCACTAGAATAGGTCTTTACTTATGGTATATGTCTGTTTTCTCACAAGAATAGGTCTATAAGAGTGATAAAGTCTGTTTTCTCACTAGAATAGGCTTATTTTGTGGGTGGTGCGTGCATTACCACCCTGGTAAGTCTTAGTAGACCATGGTTTACAAAAAGCTTTATTTTGTTTCAATTTAAAGAAAAGAAAATGATTTAAATCTGCAATTTTTTAAAGAAAATCAAGAGATTAAATTTATTATTTAGTATCTGTACATTGGTTTAACAAAGCTTTCTTTGTGTCAGTTTGAATACAGAAAAGAACATTCTGCATAAACATTAATGAAATTAATTAAAGCTGCATATCATGCAACCAGCTATGTATGTCCCCCTTCCCCCTGCCATCATTGACCTGCAACTTACAAACTTTCATTTCTTGACAGTGACAGTCAGCATGTCAAGGAATGCCATAGATCATGCAAACATTATGTTGCAGCAAGGAAAAGTATGATGAATTCTGCAGGAAAAACCTGCGGCTAATTATTCGTATGCTGAATAGGAAACAAGAGCAGACATTCCTTACCCTCCCTCCAGGAATGATATTCATCTTTTTCAGAATTCGAAATTAGAACATCAGAGAATGAGAGAGAATCAAAGAGTAATAAGAGAGAGAGAGGCTTTCATGAATGGCCATAGCACTTGGTAAAAAGGTGGGTGACTTCAGCCTACTTCCTGAGGATTTACTCTCAAGAAAAATTATCAAGGGAGGTTGTCAACTTTATGATAACTGATGTCAAAGCAGTAATTCAAAGACAGATTTTAGAGAACCAGAGCTGGGTCACATGTAGATGGGGTGACAAAAAAAAAAATGGGGAAAAAACAAGGGAATATGGACCAAAATACAATAAAGTACATTCGGCTTGTACTTATAAGACAAAGTTAACAATTTCATGCTACTTTAGTGATCATGCAGTACACACACGTAGTAGTAATATTTGTGTGTTTACCATATTAACAAGCAGTGACGCAGTATTTAAACCGTGGTGAAGACGCTAAAATGGTAGAGTTCACACTGCATGTAGGTTGACCTACAACAGACTGGATCAAGCACTCTCAATATTTATTTAAATAGCAACAAAAGAAACAGATTTTTTCTCTTCTTTTGATATACTTTCAAACCATCTGCATTTTTCTAAACTCTGCTGATCAAGCTTCGTTATCAAATTTAAAAAAAAAAAAAAAAAAAAATCAATAACATATTCTAATCTGTTGAATTTCCTTTAGGCATGAATGTCATTAATAATGTGGATCATACAACTCTCACTTTTTCCAATTTCCTTAATTTTAAAAATACCATAACTTATTCACTAATAAGGTCCATTATCTGGTTGAAAAAACAAAAAGCACTTAGTTACAAGTCACATGTTTTTTTTTGTCTTTGCAAGATTATATATAATGTATTCATATTGAATTATATAACTGTTTGTGCCAACTTACAATGGCAACAGAAATAAAAACATTTTGTAAGGTCAGGTTACTGATTGTTTTATTTGTAGGTATAGGACAGGGTACATTTACTATGTAAAGTGTGGTATACAGGACAGGTACATTGCTATGTAAAGTATGGTACGTAGGACAGGTACATTTGCTATGTAAAGTGTACGTAGGACAGGTACATTTGCTATGTAAAGTGTTGTACGTAGGACAGGTACATTTGCTATGTAAAATGTATGTAGGACTGGTACACATGCTATGTAAAGTGTGGTATGTAGGACAGGTACATTTGCTATGTAAAATGTACGTAGGACAGGTACATTTGCTATGTAAAGTGTGGTATGTAGGACAGGTACATTTGCTATGTAAAATTTTCCAGACAAGGCCGGTTGGATAAGAAGTTGATCTTGAGGCCAAATTGAAGTTGAACTCAATCCAAGGGCTGCAAAAGTTTACAATTAAGGATGTACATACCTCCTCATGTAACAAAATGGAAATATTAATATTGCATGGGAAAATGAAAGATCAGAAAAATTCTTCATGTTCATCTGTTATAACATAACCTATACCCAAGGAACAATTATGGTATATATGTAGGCCTTTTCCACTGTATTTCATGTAGAAAAAACACTCATAGAGTTACTGATATCTAGCACACCGAACGGTACTTGCTCGATGATTTCACTAGAGTGTCATTGCCCCAACCAGCCAATAAACGAAAGAGATTTGATGCCAATTTATAGGTCTTCTCAAAATTACACCATAAGTTGTTCCATATGCCCTGCAGAGAGCCACGTTTCCATTCAAATCGTTTTCTTAACAAACATCGAGGCACAAACTGAAAAACAATATTACCAGGGAAGGAAATGAAAAAGGGATTTTTTAAAGAGGTGTTTATTTACCATTCTATTGTGGAACAGCTTTTTGGCCCCTAGTAAGACTCTATTTTCAAGGAGTCATTTACTTCTATAAACTAAGGTTAACATTATGAAGGTCAAAGCTCTTTTTTAGATCATTGCATTTTTATACAACATTCTTGTCCTAATAACTCAAAATATCAAAGTTGATGGAGTTATTTCAACTTTCAAGAACAGGATCCAGAGAGCTAACCTACAGAGGTTTCATCGAGATAAATTGAATGACACGCTCGGACATGAAACTTCCCAAACTTTCATCGGAGTGTTGTAATCTTATTTTGCTTGATTATCCTATTATGTACTCTCTATATCTGCTGCTATTTTTTGAAGGGGGGGTGGGGCAGGGGGTGTTGGAGGTAGAAAGTAGAGATGTTGTATTTAACAAAATATCTCAATGAAAGAGAATCCACAATTTCTCTGATTGAAATAAATCCTGGCAGTTCAAATTAATTCAATGAAACGTTGCAAGTTAATCCCTGAAAAGTACAGTTTCAATTAGTAAACACAGTGTCTATCACTCCTAAGGGAAATATTCCCTATTTCAGAGGGTAAAACCATTATTTCTTGCAATGGATCAATGTTGTTGACTAGCAATGCTTGTCAAAAGACAACCCAAAATGCCTCTGATGGATTGAAAATTCAGAGTGAAAAATTATAACAAACTATAAGAACTGGTAGTAAAGCTAGCTGCCTTCAATGCAAAGCAAACTATTCCCAAAACTCAAATCAGCAATTATTCCGCAGAGGCAGCCCCAACTAAAGGAAACATTATGGTTTGGGAAATGTTTGTTTACACTGAGATGGAAAAATTTAATTATGTTTGACATGAGATCTGGGAAAGACAAGATATCTTCTCTGCTACACATATGTTAAGAATGAGGTGACCGTGTTGCTAGATACATTTCAGATCAGTGCATAACAGAGACATTTAAAGGGTCGAGATAGGAGTAAAGATACAACATGGGGAGAGGGAGGAGGAATGAAAAGAGATGGGTGAGTGAAAGGTGAGGAAGCAAAATTTGAAGGACTAGGATGAGCAGAATGGGGAGTGGAAGGAGGAGGGGTTGGGGGGGGGGGGGAGAGGGAGGATGTTGGGTGGAACTAGGAGGAGCAGAAATATCGGAAGAGGAATTTGAAGTGGGAAGGACCAAGGGATGGAACAGGAGGGGAGACAAACACAGTGGGGGGGGGGGGGGGTTAACACTACAAACTGTACCAAAAAAGGAAAATTTTAGTATACGAATGTAGTTTAAAAAAAGTGGATATGATCGCACCATTTTGCATCCAAGCCCTATGAGAAAAATACAAATTTTCAAAAGGGGAATGGGTGCACCCCCTCCTCCAGGATGGCGATCCACCACTTTGTGCCTGAAAATGGGGACAGAAATTTGACTTTGCCCCCCCCCACACATCAAAAAACCTGGCTACGCCCCTGTACATGTAGATGAGTGAGAGAAGGAAATGGAAAAGGGGAGTATGGGAGGAGAATGAACAGAAAGAGAGGAGAGAGAGACAGAGAGAAGATGAAGAGCAGGAGTGTTATGATCAGTTATGATGAACACTTCTATTAATTATTTTATTAACACTTTCTTTTTTTTATAACAAATTGAAAAGCAACTTTTTCAGTCTACTGCACATGTTTCCAATTAACTAAATTTTTTTCCAACCACTGATCAAAAACACCTGAAGTATTCCGCTATTTTTTTTTTTGTGGACTGCACATAATACTACCTACATATATTGCTGTGAGGAGTTACATTTTTTGCTCTTCATGAGAAATATATGAAACAAAAACAAGATTTATATAGACAACTATGTTCAAGTCTCTATAAATTATTCAAATTTATTTCTTTTGCCACCCTAGCAAACACAGGGAACTTCAAAGAATATTACAGACAGCTGTTAGAGGCAATTGCTTTTATGACTTTCAAATGTACCACTGCCATCACCATGGCAACAATATATCGGTCAGGCAATAAAAATCTATCGTGATCCTCTTCAACTAAATGATTTACTTTCTTTGATATTCAATCGAATTATCAATGACATTTATGAAACTGAGTGCTTTTAGCAATATTCATCATTTATGATATCAATTTCCAATTCACTGTTGCATACTTTAGATGAGACTACATTTAGCTGATAGTAGTCTGAGCCGTAAGTCCTATTTGAGATTCTGGTCGTAATGGTTTTACATTATTATAATCTCTATAGAAGTTTATTTCGGTATATTGTTGTAATTGAGATGACCAGTTTCTGTTGTACACAGAATGCTAAAAGTTCATTGAAGCATTCCTACAATGAGTAAACAATACAGTTCTGTGCATGATTTTAATTATGATAAGCTTGTATGCATGAGTAAACTCCTTAAAAGCTATTTGATACTTCATACATTATAGTTCTGCTACTGAACCAGATGTTCATTTGATGGGAAGAGAAAGTTATGTAATCATTAATTTTAGTTAATTAAGCACAAAGCAACAAAACTTAGCAAGTTTTAACTCGCTCAATTATGATGCAATATAACAATAGGATATGAAACAGCATTATACTTCAATATCCTATCAAATAAAGCCTCAGTAAGATTTTCTAATGAATTATAATTTATGAATATTCATAGAGCTATAGATCAGCCTTTTAAATGAGATTAATAATTTTGAGAAATGGTCACAATCTACCAGAGGGCCAACAGGAGACTTATTTTGCAGTTCATGTATCATTTTTTTTTTTACATAATTTATCCCCTAAGGGTGATAAATATTAACCAGGGCATAATTGCTAAACCACCTGCTATGGATTGCCATACAGACAAGCCATATCCCTGAAATAGAAGACCATTTCACATCTGTCTTTAGTAGCCTTGCTATGAGCTATAAGGAAGACGCAATACTACATTTTAGTGATCATATGTGCCATTTGGTTGTCAAACATATATATTCATAAATAAAGGAAGCCCCTTTCAAAAGTATTACCTTGACAAATCTTTATGCTGCTAGCTGATATCATGGGAGGAGGATAGAAGGAAAGGGGGAAAAACAAGGAAGAAAAAAGATTGTGGGTTTTATTGAAACATAAGAGAGAGGTTCAAAGGCAAAAACTACCTTGGAAAGAATTCACAAGAGGTTGGAAAAATGCAATTTAAAATGATAGAGATATTATAAGGGATGACATGGTATGACTGCGAGGGAGGCCGTCCTAGCAGGTGCACAGCATTGAAAGAAAGTACAATGTTACCTCATACATATGGAACAAGAGCCCAAACGGGCAATAATGTTCCTTGCTTAGTGGAATATTAAAGTGTTGTATGTCATCATCACCCAATATATATCATAGATGCTCAAATAAATGCACAGTATCAAGTTCACACACATAGGCAGGTTCCATAGCTGTCACTCCATGTAGTTAAGTTATCACTATGTCCAAACTTGAGCCGGCAAAAATGTCGGCTGCAAACTATTCGGTCCCAAGAAAATTTCCTGACTATTCCATGACTTTCAAGGATAGAACTGTGAAAAAGGGCCCAGTAAAATCCTGCGCCTAAATGGTCCACAAAATATTTGGCCCAAACAAACTGGCTGAATTAAATAAATATTTGCCCCCTCCCCACAAAAAAATTTGACCCCATGAATGTGGGCCCAAATGGTCCCAAAAATTATGGGCCCAAAGATTGTGTCCCAAAATCCATTTACGGTGAAATAAAATTTTGGCCCACCCCAATAATGGGAAAGGAATTGCTTTGGGCCCAGAGGTCCAAATGTAGCAGCGATTTAACCAACAACTGTATACCAAGTTGGCTACAATTTGACAATAAGGTTGCAGAGTTTTATGTTTGACCCCTAATCTCATAAATATTCAGATTGTCAGCACCAAAAACAATAGAATGTGCCTTCTAACTACAACCACATCTACACAGCAAGTATGGTAAATATCCATGACTCTGTTGTTGAGTTATCTCGTACCTAAGCAAGTGTCACAGACGCACACACTCACATACAAACCTGATTGCACTGGTTGCTTTGCTTCCAGCAAGGAACCAAAAAGGCATTGATGCCTTGCAGAAAAATATAAAATAGATATTAGAAAACCCTGCTGCAGATGATAACATGACCTATGTGATGTACTAAATGAATTATTTGAACATGCCTCCTCATTCCCTCCCTCCCCCCCCCCCCAACATGCACTACCCCTCTTGTCCCTATAATTCTTTACCATATCTATCTGATACATTTGCATATACTTGCTAGGCCAAAGGATGATCTAAACGAACACCAGGAACGACCTCCCTTGAAGGTACTTTGCGTTTGTCTACTCTGATATGGATATGGAGTCAACAAAGAAGCATCTTTCTTGGTTACTACTTAGTAATCTTTCATATACATCAAGAAAAATCCTCTCAAACAGATGTGTTTGTCACGTGTTTGTCACAGGTGTGTTTGTCAAAACCAGCTGAACTTTATTTTGCAACCTTTTGGCATAAACCAAATGACTTCAATTTGATTTGATTTTTTTTTTAAACCTTTTCCTTCGAGAAAACCTTTTGTTTTGCTCTGTGACCTCTACAGATATGAAATCTGCTGCTTAAAACTGTTCAAAACCAGAATGTCAATTGAACCTTTCTCCTCTCTAGCGGTAGCGAGAATTGTTTACTATTCCAGGCAAACATATATGCTAATATTAATAAAGAGCTATTCCGCCAGCTGGCTTTGTTGACATAAAATTATGACCTTTAAGTACTGCAAAACAAATGCTTAGAATTTTAGTTATTAATTAAAGCAGAAAAGCAACAAATATGTATTAAAAAAAAACAGCAAACAGCTGAGTACACAAAGTTTGGCAGCTGAGTGAATGAATCTAAAATATGACATCCATAGAAGTAGGTTGGTTGGTTACCTGCTAGGTATCAAAGGTGCATCACCTGACATTATGGAGGCGATGTAGAACAAATGGGGTGCAGGGTCAGACAGGGCAGGCGGGACAAGGGATATGTACAGGTTTTACCAGAGGGACATGCTCAAGGCATGGCAGGTTCTTTTAAATCTTAATTCTCCAACTGAATGAAGGAGAGAAAAAAAACAATTGCTGACTTCTTGGCTTTCTCTTGTCATCTGCTTTGTTACTTTGGGATAAATCCATTTACTGTCTTGTTCTCTTTGCTGTTCAGTGTGATGGTTCACTTCTTTAATCTTTTATTGTTGATACTCCACTCTTTGCTGTTGTCTTACCACATTTCATTTGCCATTTTGTTAAATGTGATATCCCACTTTGTTGCCATTTGTTAATTGTGATATCCCACTTCGCTGCTGGTTTGTTCACTGTGATACACCACTTCTTTGCTAATTTATTCATTGTGATATCCCACTTCATTGCCATTTTGTTAATAGTGATATCCCACTATGCTGCTGTATTGTTAATTGTGATATCCCTCTTTGCTGCTGTTTTGATAATTGTGATACACCAATTCTTTGCTATTTTATTAAAATTGATACACCACTTCTTTGCTATTTTATTCGTTGCGATACCACACTTCGTTGCCATTATGTTAATTGTGATATCCAACTACTCTGCTGTATTATTAATGTTGATGTCCTACTTTGCTGCAGTTTTGTTCATTGTGTTACACCACTTCTTTGCTATTTTATTCAAAATGATACACCACTCCTTGCTATTTTATTCATTGAGATATCCCACTTCAGTGCCATTTTGTTAATTGTGATATCTCACTTCGCTGCTGCTTTGTTCACTGTGATACACCACTTCCTTGCTAATTTATTCATTGTGATACACCACTTCTTTGCTATTTTATTAAAATTGATACACCACTTCTTTGCTATTTTATTCATTGCGATACCACACTTCGTTGCCATTTTGTTAATGTTGTTATCCCACTTCTTTGCTATTTTATTCATTGAGATATCCCACTTCTTTGCTATTTTACTCATTGAGATATCACACTTCTTTGCTATTTTATTCATTGTGTTATCCCACTTCTTGGCTGTGATGTACATTGTGATGCCCATATCTTTCATCTTTGTTCAAAGTTATCTCCAAGTTCTTTGATGAGTTCAACCCGTTTAAGAATAACGGGAACCTAAAATCCTTAAACCTGTCACCTCATCAGAACTTTTATGTTCTCAACAAAGAACAGTTGTTCAGATGATTAAAAACAACAAAAAAACTGAACCTTTATCATTTGTTCAATCTTCAATCTGTAAGATAACTTCTGATAGAAATATGCAATATTCATGAAACCCCTGCTTTGGTGTTTTTTTTCCACGAATAACTTATCCATGTGTTGTTGGGAGGCAAATTTATATTTGATCCAGCTGTGAAATCATAAATTTTACAGCTCTCAGTAGGATGCAGATGTCATCAAAATTAATTTGTGAAATTTCCATAAAAACACTTGATTAAAACTAATACCATTACCATATATTACAAGTCAAGGACATATGAAATTATGGTGAACAGTAACAACAAGCCTACAAAATCCAGTAAAAGAATAATTTTGTAAGCTGATCACTGTAGTGAGTTGAAGAGCTCTCACTGTATTAACAAACACCAATTCATAACGACCTTTACATATATTGATAACAAATCTATAACACAATGTTACAACCATAGTGATAACACAGTTACGGCACAGCTTATATCAGCTTTCTCTTGAAAGATAAGAAGATAAAACAACAAGAGAAAAAAAAGAGAAATTAAATGGTGATTTCAAGATGAAACAGAAAGTATCAGTTTTGGATATATGCTCTAATATTGCAGAAAGATAAACTTTGTTATTAATTTTGAAAAAACAATTTACTTCATTTTCAAAAATTTTGGCAATTTAAAGAAAAGAGTAGAGTTTGTTGCTTTGTAAGAAATGTCATCAAGTACTTGAGTGAGTGAAATACCAGCAATTTTTAGTTTGTCTCTGTATAAAATATGTAAACCAGAAGATGATCAGAAGAAGAGCCGCACCACACATAGTTAGAACTGCATAGTATGAACGGACACATAGTTAGAAGAGCTACACCACACAAGCCATGTTCATATTTGAGAATGCAAGGACCTGATCCCAGAAGGGTTATCAAAGTTCTGCATAGTATGAACGGACACATAGTTAGAAGAGCTACACCACACAAGCCATGTTCATATTTGAGAATGCAAGGACCTGATCTCAGATGGGCTTTCAACTGCATAGTATGAACGGACAACACATAGTTAGAAGAGCTACACCACACAAGCCATGTACATATTTGAGAATGCAAGGACCTGATCCCAGAAGGGTTATCTACTGCATAGTATGAACGGACACATAGTTAGATGAGCTACACCACACAAGCCATGTTCATATTTGAGAATGCAAGGACCTGATCCCAGAAGGGTTTTCAACTGCATAGTATGAACAGACACATAGTTAGAAGAGCTACACCACACAAGCCATGTTCATATTTGAGAATGCAAGGACCTGATCTCAGATGGGCTTTCAACTGCATAGTATGAACGGACAACACATAGTTAGAAGAGCTACACCACACAAGCCATGTACATATTTGAGAATGCAAGGACCTGATCCCAGAAGGGTTATCTACTGCATAGTATGAACGGACACATAGTTAGATGAGCTACACCACACAAGCCATGTTCATATTTGAGAATGCAAGGACCTGATCCCAGAAGGGTTTTCAACTGCATAGTATGAACAGACACATAGTTAGAAGAGCTACACCACACAAGCCATGTTCATATTTGAGAATGCAAGGACCTGATCCCAGAAGGGTTATCTACTGCATAGTATGAACAGACACATAGTTAATAGAAGAGCTACACCACACAAGCCATATTCATATTTGAGAATGCAAGGACCTGATCCCAGAAGGGTTATCTACTGCATAGTATGAACAGACACATAGTTAGAAATCAGATCCTCCAGTTGAGGATAACTGAACACAAAGCATGCTTGGGAATCACAGTACCATTTGACATAACTTAGTCTCTTGTTGGATCACAAATAAGCCTACATCTGTGGTCACTTGAAGGGAAACAGAATTATGTTCAGTCCTTTAAAGGTTTGTATCACACAATGCCAAAACAACAAATATACAAACTAAATTGGTTAGACCAACAAATCTTGCTAATTGAAGAGTCTAAACAGATAATCTTGTTTGTCCATGGGACAGCTATCCGTACAATATCTCAGAGATCCTGTAAGTCAACAATTCATTTACTTTTGTTGACATCTTTACAAACTTGCAAACGATGCAACTTCCTCAGGCTTCCTGCATCTCAGCAAGAAACAGACAAAAATATCTATTGCATTTGTTGGCAGATAAATTTTCATGACACAGAACAACATAACCCTGTTGTTATTAACAGCAAATTAAGCAATCACCTCCAATCTGTTGAAGTACTTCTCATTTCTCACTTCTTAATTCAATTTATGGAACAGCATTTCTATGTGTTAATATGCAGGATTTCTTAGTTCATAACAAATGACTTCAGACCATCAACGTTAATAAAAATCAAGGAAACCTAAAACAGCGAGTGGTAGTCCATGCGTGCTGTAATTAACACTTCATCTGTGTGACAAATCCCAAAGGAATGCCATGAACTTTATGAAAAAACGTAATGTAATGTTTATAACCTTCCTATGTGGTGTCACTTTATGTAACGCTGATTTAAAATCACAGGATAACATTTGATTAGCTTGTCAAGAAGCATCTCCAAGTTCAGGGACAAACAAATTTGTAGTTTCAATTTCACAGCTTCCTTCAATGGATTTTGAAAAATTCTAAAGTGAATTGGAGTGAATTGGAGTGAATTGGAGTGTTAGCTCAGTGGTTATTGCCAGTGCCTTCCAATCATAAGGTCCCCAGTTCGAGTCACCCCAAGATTAATGTATGTCGTCCAGTTACAGAGTTGCTGACAATTGACAATTCATAATCATGGACGTTAAATATGAATGTAAGAGACTGACTTCGATCAGCTTGCAGCTTTGATAAGCCAATGATGTCTTCTTTGCTAGTTCCTGCTTGCAGGAGGATCTAAAATACAATACAATTGCTTCCTCGAAGTACTATGGGTGTAAATGACTCCCTCAAGAATTTTGATGCCAGTATATTGGTCTTGGTATTGTAATTCTGTCGTTCTCAGACACTGGGGGTGGGGGGTGGGGTAAGAGGTGCGGGTGGGGGAAAGGTGTATGGCTCGCAATAGTTTTCACACTGCGATGGTGTTGCCACGGGCGATTATTTCAGTCCCACTGGATATAGGTCTGACTTCTCAACCCTCAAACCAAATCAGTGTCATGGTCCCTGAACCAGATTGTGAAACTGGAACTCTTTCAGAAGTGAAGTACTTCCATTCCATAGCCGAAGGAATAATGTCAGATACCACTTACACAAGTAACTGGTGATAAAGCAAGGATGATCACTACACATAGCAGGTGGTGGGCAATGACGTAGGGCAGCTGGATGAGGAATCATGCATAGCGCAGGTATACTAAAGCTTACATAACTAAATAACAAGTATACTTTGTCAACAGTTTGCCACAGACGATAAAAGATGTTGAAATATGTGTTGATGTTTCTATTTAGTAGTGGCTTGAGGAGGGAAATGGCGATCAAAATGCCATTCCTATTCTTTGGTACATTTCAACATTTCTATGCAACACTTAAATATTTTAATAAAGCAGTTTAATATCTTTATTATTCAAGTACCTTTTCAAAATCATAGCAAAACTGTTGCATGTATGGCAAAGATTTCCAAGTGCCTATTGCAATATGCTATGATGAGAAAGTGTCAGGGAGAATAACATTTTGTGGCATTAGCACCCCATTCCTTGGTTTTTTATCAATCTATAATGCTTGGTAATTTGTGAACACAAGCAGACAGTTGTTGTAAATCACTGTCATGAAGAGATATTACTGCAATGAATCATTCAATTAAATGTCTGAAGAAAATGATGGATTTACTGTTACTTTTAGAAAGTTCTGTTTCAGGAGGAAGATGTAGCATCCACTGGCTAGAGCCTCTGTGAGTAATATAGCCAATTTCCTTGTCTTGTGCAATGGTCTGTTTGTAATGTCTGGGCGTAATAAGTGTCATAAACTCACCCGATCCAGCCACGAATCCTTCCCGGAATGGTTGTATGCATAGGACTGGTGAGGCTGACACGTGGATGACTAGAGCAGCAGAACTGTAGACAAATATCAAAAGGGATGAAAGAATTTAAAAATAAACATGTCAATATATCAATCTAGGCAAGATGTGAATTAATCCAGGAAAAAAAAATATAAAATAAGAAAAATCACACAGCCCTATAAAAGAAGGAATGAAAAAAAGAAAAAAAATGCAAATTAGACAGGGCTCTGGAGCGAAAAAAGTGCCGTAACAATTTACAATCACACTCCAAACACAGTACAGCTAATTTTCAGGAGATATTTGAGTGAAGAAATAAAGTATTGACTGCTCTCCAAATTAATTATATCAAAGTTCCAATGCAGAGTGACTTTGACCATGTTCTGATAGCAATTACATTTTGCCTCATTGTAGGTGAGATTCCTGTCAACCCTTTGTTATAACTGATACTAATTCCTCATGAGTTTGGCATGTTCACATACTAAGACATTATGGCCAATTTTATCCTAGCTTATAATGTTTATCATGCAATAGACAATTTTTGTGTCATTTTTTGGTGTGTCTTTTGATACTGCATCACTATCCCCTAAGTTTGATGTTTGTAAATGTTTAAATAATGCAATCTACAGACATTTTAATGTTCATATTTTTATATGTTTTGCCATTTTTCAGGGTCTTTTTTTACACCTACACAAATACTTCATCATAGCTGACATCACACACCTTGGATTCCTTAAATCAACCAGACAAATACTGCCATCATATAATCAAGAAATAATTACAAGTCTTTGAGTTGAGAGCAGAATTATTTCCTTAAATCAACAAGATTAATACTGCCATCATATAAACAAGAAATATTTACAAGTTCTTAACTTGAGAGCAGAATATTCAAAAGTAAGATTTTTAATGTTCATATCTTTACTCATTTTGTCATTTTTTTGGGTCATTATTTACACCTACACTGCTACTCCATCATAGCTGCCATCACGTACCTTGGATTCCTTAAATCAACCAGATGAATACTGCCATCCTGGTTACCTCCTACAACCTTCTGAGATGAAACAAACCCACAGCAGTTAAATGCAGATGATGTCTGAACTCTGAACACCTGCAAAAATAACAAAATCAGTCACAGGTGAAAGTCTCTTGCATTCAACTGAGAAAGTATGTCTCCCATGGAACATGTTCTCCCACCACCTCCACGCCCATTTGCAACCCCCACCTCAATACTTCAGGCTTTGTCTGTTGGGATTTATCTGCCTGCACCAGTCAAGAAAACAGCCTACTTTGAACAACTGCAAATTTACTTCGATTTATAATCTGTAAATTTAGTAAACCTCCATACTCAAAAATCTTCTTACAAATTCAATTTCTTGAAACTTTTCTTTCTAGAATTTTCAGTTCTTGCAGAAAAAAGAACTTGCTAAGATACCCCGAGATAGATGCACATGCCAGGTTAATAGACTAGCACAGATTCTACATTTCGTCTGTCACAGGAAAGTTGGTTTGCCTTTATGTGTGCAATAACTCCAAAAAATAACTCCAAAAACACCAAAGGCATCCAAATTATATTTTTCTCTCCTCTCCTATCACAGACTTACGGTCACCTTTTCATTTCAACAATCCTAAGAACCTGATAAACATCAAGGGCTGGAATCAACCTTGACAAGATTAGCACAAAGACAGGAGATTTCAAATAAGCCCATAGGATGCTGTGCTGTCTGTTACTCTGGTCTCATGCGTGTGAGGTGAACAGACTGATCCCACTAAACAGCCTATTTCTTACTTTTTCTTTTGCTATTTTTGATGGGAGGTGGAAAGGACCGATAGTTTACCTCTTTGCGGCTACGTAGTCCCACACCTCTCAATGTTCCATCTTCGACAGCTAACAACAGTAATTTACCCTCTGTTCCAACTTCACGCTCACCTAGCAGCAGAACGTAAATAAGATATATTTTATGAGTTGTCTAGATGAGAGCAAGAATTGAAATATTCAAAGTAAGTCTCAAACATTGGATATTGTTACATTCAATATCCCTGTCTTGCAATGAATGAAGACCAACCCCCATCCCATCCCACCGCTTCCCTCACTTACTTAAAACTACACCTTAGTACTTTTCCCAATTAAGTTGTTTTTAAGCAAGGAAGAATTTAAAAATGAGTAATGTCCACAAAAATTCCTAGAAGAGAGTGACTTTTCATTTAATTTCTATGAGAAAACATCAACTTTAGAACTGACCCAGAATAGGCAACCTCGATTTGGCATGCATTAAACAACCCTGTTAAGTTGGTGGCAGTATGTAAAAACATGTACAAGCAAGAGGAAGCCTGAAACAAAAGAGCAAACTCAATGCTAAGAGTGTATGAACAACTGAACATTTTCACAGCTGCAATTCCTGCCAAGATGTCTTCAGCAATGACAGAAGCATGGACAATGGAATATAACACTGATATAGAAAGTATATTACTGCTTTGTTTTCTTGTCATATACCTGCTGGTTTATCAGGAATGCCCAAGTTCACAGAGTTGTCCGAGACACCAACAGAACAGCCATTTATGGGGGCACCGTCTCCTTTAAAGATAATCTCCAAACACTTCCCTTCGCCACAATCCCAGAGCCTTGCAGTGCCATCTCGTGAGCAGGATACTATGTTGCGCCCTCTGTCGATTACGTCCGTTCCGAGAATCCCTATCAGAAGGATTGAAAAAATGCTGGAAACTAAATAAGCTAATGGTACATCATCAAACAAAAAGGGCAACATTTATCGCTCGCGGCTAGACGAACCCTAGAATCATCCACAAGGCAAGCCAGGTCCAGAGCCATGTAATGGCTGCAAATATACCATTAAAAGGTTGATAATTATTTAGTAGATGTTAGTATCTCACTCCATGGAGAGTTCTATTCAAAGCTGCATATATCTTAACTTTACATCTTGTGGAATCTTTATAACAGCTTTTCAAGAAGCGGGTAGATATGATTCGGGTTTTCTTGTCAATGAAGTAACCATCCTCCTGCATTACCAGAGGTCAATAGCAGGTCAAATGTTCTTCAAATTTTTAGCAGAGCATCCCAACTGACAAAGTTTGCAACACAAGGGCCCAGTCTTTAAATTGCTGAAAGTGTCAGTCACCCTCGACCTTTTGTATCTCCAGATCTGTGTAAGCTATACCAAAAGTGTCTTGTCTCATGTGATGACTGTGCATTTGTAGCTGTTTTGCCATCGGCTGATACGCCCTCTATTTTCGGCCGAATCGTCACGAAAATGTTTTTTCCCGGAAGAGAGAAAAATCGTAGAAGAAACGTTTCCTTCATTTTAGTAGATATGTTTCTTTGGATTTACTTACACTCGCTGACTTGCTAGCACTGAATTGGGTGAGTTCAATATTTATCTCTTTCGCTTCCTGGAAACATTCATTAAGACGACAAGTTTAACAGTACAAACTTTACAGTCTCTTCTTTTAATTTTTTTCTTTCATTTTGTAGCTTTTCAACTACTCAGGTCTTTAGTTACCAATTTTTATCATATACTATTTATTGAGCTATTGTAATGTTTGACAGCAGCATATAGCTTTTGGTTTCTATAGCCTGACCTTATGGCAAAATTCCTCTTGACAGACTAAAGTAATTTCAGACACAAATTCGGAGGCACTTTTACCTAATTTGGTGGATGAAGCACACATCTTCTCTTAAATGTCTCCAAGCATAGCTAGTGGAGAATGTAAAACAAAACGGAGTTGCCAGTTTCTGTGTGATGCAATCTGCCAAAATGGTAGCCAAACAGGGTAAAATAATGCCAGATATGAATTTTATGACAATTGACCCTGTTAATGTGTAGGAATTCATTGCAATTGGGGGGTCCCTTAACTGAACATTAGAGAGTGAAATGTGGTAAAACATTGCCAATGTTTTCACCAACCCATAGCCCTACATGCATGTCTTGAGACGGATTGAACAGCATGTAATGGTTGAAATCAATGTTTTTGAAATCAAGGATTTTACCAATTCTCAGATAATATTTTCTGAAATTTTGTAGGCCTTCAACAAAATGCCAGAAAACACCAAAATGCTGTTGGGTTGTACCAGTTCATTTCCCTCCGGCCAAGGAAACTCGAAAAAAAAAATACAAATTTGTCATTGTTGGCATTATAAATGCCATACTGTCAACCCTGATGTGAAAGAAGAACGTTGCTCATCCAAAGAAATGTTGACTGACAAGTTAATTGCTGAACAAGGAATTACTGACACCATTGACTGAGGCAATTTTGTAACAGGCTGTGCTAATGTGCAAGTGATACCCATATATAGCAAGCAGTGGTTGACAGATTCCTTACCAGATATTTATAACATGCACTTTTGAACTGAAAATATTGCCAGTGGGTTGGAGAGAACTCTTTAATCACTAACTTCTATTTGTCCTCATTGATCTAGTAGGTAAACCTTTACATTGCTCAATTTGTCCTTAAAGGTAGTCAGTTAAGGCCCCAAACTATAGAACTCTATAATTGCTAGAAGTTTTCAAAAAGTATTTTTCCTGGAGGTCTTTACTCTCCAAATTGTGCTCAGACATTGTTAAGGAACACACAAGATGACTGAATGTCCCAGTGAGGAAAGTTTCCTCAATGGTTGTAATAAAACCAGTTTAAGAATTTTGACCAAGGTGACCATATTTGAACGTCTAGCATATTTTGGGCCAATACAGCATACCTTTAAGTTATTCTGTCTGGTTTGGTATTGTCGTTGTAACCAAAAATCTGTACATGAAAGGTTTGTGATAAAAAATGCTTTATATAACTTCCAGCTAAAATACCTTGCAAAATACCTGTTTCAAGTGTTACACTGTGCATAATAAAAGTACAAGCACAGCCGCAGTTTGAGATTCTGCAGCATTGAAACAGATCTAGCATAAATGATACTAGAGTAACATCATCACATCTTCTCATATTTTGCATATTGAATTCAATTCAAACTGTAGTTCTGTTTGATAGAACTTATTTTCACTAAACATGTTTCAGTATTTAAAGGCATTTCTGATATTACAATACCTCCTTCATGTCCTCTCATGGTCTGTGGGCAACTTCCATCCTCAACAGACCAGATTTTCAGCTGTGTATCTAACCCACCACTGAGAATCACCACACCAGATGGGAAAAACTGGCAAGTATTGACATCACCAGCATGACCTTCCAATTTCCTCTGAAAAGGTAAATCCAAAGAAAAATACAAAGGTATTCAAAATACCACATGGATAATAGAAATGATTTAATGTTGGTTTGTCTTGTTTTGTTTTCAAGGTAATATGAGGTTGGTATTGGTGATACTAAGACTTTTGCTACAATTTCTCCACCAAGTGAAGGTTAGTGAACAAGTAATTAGGAATTTGATTTGATTTTCTGCATTTTATCACCATAGAAATATTTCACCACATTAAAAGTGTAGATTTGAAAACAAATCTAAAATTTGAATAATTTTTCCTATAATTTCCTTTCTGTAGTTGAAGAGAAACTTACTTTTCAAGCTAAAGACCTGCCTTTGTCAATTATGAAGGCATGTTTGGTTCAAGCAGCATGGAAACATTCAGCAAAGCTACTTTCAGTCAAAGAAGTTCAAATGTTTTGCTGAAAAACAGAGGAGTTTCCTCACCGATGTGGCCAAACATTTACCAGCTAAACAACAGCTTCAAACAACAGATGTTCAGAACAGGCGAGCGTATTGTGCAGATAGTCATAATTTATGATCAGCTTTCACTTGTTTTAACTAAAGTCTACTTCACATTTTTGCTTTTACAACCATATTTCCTACCATATACTTGAAGTATCTTATAAAACTAATTTTATACAGGTATAGATTAAGTTGTTGTTTGTTGTTTCGTTTATTTCTGCCATTAAAATCACAATGAAGTACATTTCTTAATACATAGTTATAGCAATGAGACAGTAGGACTTTTTGAGTCTGGTCCCTTACAAAGTCAAACCAGAAAAAGAAATTTTATATAGAGAAAAGAAAACAAACACAATAAAACACATAGGAAACATACACATAGGGGTTTCAAAGAACTGGGTAATAAAACAGCAGTGCAATGCTCATAACAAGGCAGAACTATACGAAAACTATTCGTTGAGTAGATAATGTTTCAGATGTCTTTAAGTGAGAACGAAAATTTTGAAGGAGTTGTCAGAATTGTTATAAATATGGGATTTTTAAAAAAAAAAAAAAAAAAATTTTTATAATAAATATGGGAAAAAATTGATTACTTGTCCTCATGGAGTTATGTTGAGAAAGAAAGATAGAGCTATGAAAATCTATACCCTTTATAGGCAAGACAGTTACAAGAAGACAATGGTACTCAGTGTTGTGATATGTGTGCATGGTACTTACCCTGACTGTTCCATTGTTTGTCTGCCAGACTTGAAGAAGACCATCAGAACCAGCAGATACTCCTAATTCACCTCCAGGTGAAATGCTGAGGCTTTCAATCTAAGGAATTGAAAGGTGTTTAGATTGAAATATATAGCAAGGCCTTCAAATGCGAAATCGATTATACTTCAAAACTTACAACCTGTGAAATCAAAAGGTGATCGAATTTAAAATAAGACAATGACAGATACAGAAGACATTCTACTTGTGTATAGTTTGCTGGGATAATATATTGTTATAAGCTGTAACGATATACTAACAATGTAACCAATGTTCCTTACACCTGACTAGAGAATAGAGATGACTAGATTTACATATTCATATCGATATAGAACAATGGAGACTTTAGCAATTAAGCAGACACCAACTTTGTTGCTTTAATGAAGCTAAAGGGGATATTTAACAACAATGAGTTTAGAAATGTCTGATATGAACTGGAAGTAACCTCAAACCACAGCACTATAATAAACTTCATACATAAACTCATAAACTTCATACATAAACTTCATAAACTCCATCTCAGCATCATTAGGATATTATTACTGTATATTTAATCCTTACGTATATACTGTATTATATATATTTGTACATTTTTCTTTTCTTTTCTCACAGGGAGTTTCCTACCTTGTAAAGTCTTTATAAGACTTTATAGGATACTTCCTTTCCCACTGTACACAATTGGCGATAAAACAAATAAATGAATATATAGTTGATGCAAAACAGAGGATTAGAGATATAATGTGATGAATAACTATTATAGGTAATACATGAATGTTACTAGGAAGTTAAAGCCTCATTATGCATTCCACTAAAACCAAAACCTAATCAATCCTAAAACATGGTCCTTTATTGGTACTATTTATAGTAAATAAAACACAATCACAACAATGGAATTGCTTGCCAATATTCTGGCCCATTGCCAGAGATTGTGAGCATTGAAAAATTCGAACATAAACACTCTGTTCTGTGTTTGTAAACAAAAGTAGCAGTTGAAGCAAGATGCATGAGCAAATGTCATGACCTCCATAGGTAATATTGATATATATATCCTACACATTGTACATGTATTCAACAACTAGACTGGAGAATATTTGTTAAATGTGTCCTTTCAAACTGCTACTGTACCAAACATTAGCTTAGAGAGAGAGAGAGAGACAGACAGCCATTACTTCATGGTGCTAGACATAGCTATTATATAAGATATGTACTTTAATCATAGAATACTTCCATGCCGCAGGTATGAATGGGAGGGGTCAAAACATCTACCCAAGGATGTGCCTGATTAATGCTTTGGACTGTTATGTACACAAACACAGAATGTTTATGTTTGATGTTGTCATTCACTTGTTCTCTGCAAATGAGACAAAGTTTAGGGGAGAAAAGTACATAAGGATTTTGTGATTATTTCCTACACAATAGTAACAAAAAGGAATGCTTAGACTGTCAAAGATTGAATCACAAATGAGGCTTTAAATATTGAGAGAACAAATCAAAATGCATATAGCAATCAAAATATTTTTTTATTTAATAAATAAACTGTTATTAATATACATTACCAAACAATGTTACTTACACTTTTGCTATGGATGGAGCTAAGCGTAGCTGTTGGAGAAGTAAACTTTGTTTTCAAATCCTTGTCCTTAAAAGTTAACTCCAAGCTTTTCTGTAACAAAACAAAAAAAATGTCTGAAAGTAGTCTTCATAAATATGAAGTTCTCAAATTGTTTCCCAAACAGTCATGACCAGTCACAGCTTTCATTGACAATAATAAACTAATGAAAGAGGGTTCTGATATCTAGACAAAGAAGCAAGAATTACCACCAGAGTGCAACTGTGCATATAGCCTTTTCCTGGTTGGTTACTATGGAGCTACAGTATTCGTGGCTCAAAGGGTACAAATTCAAAGCTGTATTTAACAATCCAGTCCACTCATTTATTTAATTATGTGTGGAAATTAAGTGTAGGGATGCACCGGATCCAAATTTTTGGATCCGGCCGGAACTGGATTTTGCCGGATAGTACATGAAATCCGGCCAGATAAAATCCAGCCGGAACCGGAATTTTTCATTACACAAAAGAAAATCATTAATAAGAAGTAGAAGTATGAAACAAGGAGTATTAGTTTGGTTGGTTTTTAGAAACAGTGGGTCAGACCATTGAGAAAATTAAATTAAATATGTTAAACCTAATTTTTCCTTACTTTGAATGTTTTTATTAATTTTTGGAAATAGTTTACTTTGATATAAGTTAATACCAACACCTTTTTAAGGAATAATTCAGGCCAGATTTTGAAAAAGATCCGGCCAGATTTTGAAAAATATCTGGCCGGAACCGGATAATTGCTCACTATCCGGCCGGATACTCCGGCCGGACCGGATATCCGGTTCATCCCTAATTAAGTGCACCTAAACTAGGCTTATTTTTATTCATCAGAATCCTTAAACTCCTAAACTATTGTGTAAGAGAAAATCTAAGCATGATTTCTAAGCACAAATAAACAATGAAACAAAGTTCTTTATCTACACATGGCACAGTTATGGTGTAATGCAAATATTTGTTTAGTAGAAGACAGCATGACTAGCAAACCAACAGGGATAAAGTATACATCAAAGGAGGACATTTGTTAGTCATCATTGAAACAAAGTACTTGGTAACAGATATTATGAAAAACTGACAGCCTTAACAAGTAAGATATGGACCTAGAGGCAGTTACCATGGTAATTTTTGCTTCAGCAATTGTAAAGTTATTGACTTGGGTGGATTTATCAAATAAAGACATGACAAGTCTCTGACTTCAACACATATATATTTACAAGGAATAACATAAATAAACGAGCACGGAAACACAACTTAGAGACATCAGGTAGGAATGTGGAGTGAAGGCACACGCCTCGTGTACTGTAATATATATCACTTGTTGGAGACCTCTGATTGGTCTATTCGAATAACATGTACACTTCACGTTTTCATAATGTTATGTAACACATCACATTACATCCCTCTTTTTCACTATAGGACACTTATTAAATACTAAGGGCTTAATAAACAAATTCCACCTTGTAAACGTATTCATAAATCTAATAACTTTCTTGGATTCACTCTACGTCCTGATTGTGTATAATAGTATTCAGCCCCATCTCCACTTTCAGGGTCTTGAGTACTTGGAGTAGTATCATCTAAAAGTAGAGATCTGGAACCCCTTGATCATCTGATGTATGTCCACTAACATCAGGTTCTCTGAATGTGACATTTCTCTCCCCTTCTTTAATATTCCGTTTATTTCGGATGGTCCCATAATATATGAAGCTCATCTTTGCAGTAAAACCATACCTGAGTTATATCGCTGACAGCAAAGCCTTCTGATGCAGTAAGAATGGGCAAACCTTCATCATTAAGACCATGTGACCTTAGTTCACCACTGATGGATGTTTCCCCTAAGGAAAACAATTAAGTTATATTACACATGGGTAATCTTTGAAAGGATTTAAAAAAATCTTGACAAACTATTGATGAAATCAGGAAAGCACTACAGTATAGTCCTACAAATATCAAAAAGAACTGTGTGAAATTTAGATCTGAAAGAAAACATTATCACTATGCTAAATTACCATCATAGGATATTACTCACGACTATGCCTAAAGCCCTCAGGCTCGGATTATATTTTTGGTGCTGGAAATAGCCCTCCCCCCCCCACCCCTCTGCTCAAACAACATATACATTGGCCTTCTTCCATGAATTGTTTTTATTTTATTTAATTAATTTAGCCTACGTAAAATCCTTAGTTTTGGGGAATAGCAATTTTGCCAAGCGAAAACCCTAGCCAAATTGGAAAAATTGCTACATTATTAACAAATTTAAAGAAAACATTTCAAGCTAATTGATTTCCAATCATTGGACACCATTTGAAATAATGGGCATACATCAACCTACAGAAGTTAGGTTTAATAAATTTCATACTCATAGCCTCACCTTACATTAGGCCTAACTCTTTTACTTATCCTGGCAAGATGAAACAGGTGCCAGGAAAGTGAGACAACAGATCGAATTTTCAGGCAGCCACATACTAGGCTAGGCCTAAATATTTTTGACTAGTGTTGGGTCTGACTTTTGGATCGAGTCTCTTATTTCTCTGGTTGGATTGTTCCATTTATTTATCATGCACAGGCCTAGGGGAACTTTACAGCAACAAAGTCGTTTGTCATTCTCAAATTATTTTGAGTAAGTGTAGGCTAGGTAGTAGGTGTGCCAATGATTTTATAGAAATTAGGACTATGCTAGGCCTAACAGTTACTAACAGTAAACGAGTAGTGTAGCTAGAGTAGGCCTAGGCTAGGCCCTACCGATATTCTTGTAGGATATCCAAGCTCGACCTTCGTTATCCCTAAAGACAAGAGAAAATGACAAAGATTAGAGGATAATAATAAAATGCATTAAATACAATTATTTAACGACAGTTGTACTCGGATTTTTAGTCTTACTTGAGAATTTTTGACCAATCATTCTGGATAAACAGCTTCCCACGATTTACTGCAGCAGAAGACATTTCTAGGGCACAGCGGTGACCAGGGCAGTGAGATATTAGCCAAGGTGCGTTGAATAAATAGAAACAGTTACATTCTTGAAGACCATGGATGCAGATTTTCTTGCTATAAATAATAGTATGTTAATGAAAAATACTTATTTTATCGATATAAAATAAATTTACAGATAATGGGATCTATATAGAGATCAATTTATTTAGATTTTGAATATATGTTTCGACTAAGGAAAATCATCTGGCAATGAAACCATGATCAGCTGTCTAGTCAAAACATTGTTGATGTATATTAGACTAGAGAAGGTTAATTCGGAGTCAAAGTCGTCGAAGCTTCGTTCTTAGTACATCACCGAGGAATCGTGGTATCATTTATCTTAACAATTTTCCTTTAAATTGAAGAAGATGTTATTTTAGTCACAGTAGCATAATTATACGATATAACGTAGATATTAACCACTTTGACGAATAATCTAAATGTAAGGCAATATTCCTGTGTTAGGCCTTCGCACTTGACCTGCACAGTGCACCTTCAAGGATGTACAAGACTACTGTAGACCTATGTTGTAGATTAAACAACAAGTTTATAAATGTAGTGTACTGTACAAGTTAGGCTATTGTATAACTGTATTCAAGCATCCATCTTAGCAGCGACTGTGATGATGATGATGGCTCACAGCATTTTAACAGTATTAACAGTTTTATTATGGTACTTATTATTAAATAGCATTGTGGGGTACTTACCAAGCAATTAAGACACTGAAGTGGCAATTTCTACTCATTGTTAAATTAATTCATGAAACAACTAGGCCTATATACTCAAGCTCTACATTGTTGCCAGCAGTGCAGTCACTTGAAATGGAAAAGAAGGACACATAACTACATTGTGTACATGCATAATCACAGCATATCACAGAATTGATTATAGTAATGATTTTAAAAAAACTGTCTAGTATGTGGCTATGCTTGCTGGCTCTGTGGCTGTGATGCATAAACAATATAAATTCAGTAGGCACCTACAGTGGTTATACTTATAAAAATGACATCCTGTTGAATAAAACATTTGTGTAAGCGGTTTAATATGTAAAGGATGACTTTTAACAGCATTCTAGACTGGATGCAGTATAGCATAGTCAAAGAGAAAAGAAAACTGAGTGTTAGTAATGTTTCCCACAGTCATTCCCGTTTACCAGATATTCAGGTTGTTTTGGTCAAACGGTAAGGACTTGTGATCTAAGGATTGCAGATTCAGGGGCATAGCTGTCGAATACCCCGCGTTATTGAAACTTAACCAAAATAGGTGCTACGGGCTACGAGGTAAAAGTGGATAAGTGATAGATGGCGCTAACTTATTTAGGTTAGGGATAGGGTTAGGGATAGGGTTAGGGGTTAGGGATAGGGTGACTTCGTAGCCCGTTGGGTCGTCGCCACTAAATACTTCAATCCCCATTCCACCACTTCTGACTTCGTAGCCCGTTGGGTTTACTTAAAAACAAAGCTAGACCCAGTAGCCCGTTGGATGTCGCCCCAGATCCCCACCTCCAGGGAAAATTTAGATATAGCACACTGTAGTGCCCCAGGAGTGACTGTATGAATTCTACACACTTGGTTGTCTGGGCGTGACAAGTTGCCAATGACAAGGCGTTAATTGTTGATAAGTCGTGTGAGAAGGCCTTGCCTTGATACAAGACGGTTAACCTTGAACTTAAATCTTGCATTTACAGAAATGATGCAGTTTGGTGATCTTTGTTCAGTTCCTTAATATGAACATTGGAATCAACACTCATGATTTGTTGGATGAACTTGAAGGGAACTGCCACCATCAGCCTCCGATTAATATATGGGATCCTTCTTAACATTGTAGCTCAGATTATGATAGCATCCCCAATGAATTGTATGTAGTTCATGATTGTAATGGCTACTGCTGAAAATTCAAACAAAATAATACTGCCACGCATATATAATAGACCAAGATAAAACCAGTACTTTACAAAATATGTTTATCTGGTGTTGGTGCCTTATCATGGATGTACAATATATCAATATTTAAGCTTCTTTTGGTAAAGTTAGCCAAAACAATTGTCGAATATATTATATTTTCGATCAGGAACACGCACACACGAATAAAAATGCACAGTAATTTTATAATGCACCATGCCATAAACCTCAGAAGTTTTTCGTCGCAAAATCAAATTAATTAGTAACCTTTATTTTGCTGGCGACAAAACATGCTTTGGAACAATTACCAGAATAGCTCCTTGTATTTTGTTGTATTGATAATGGGATTGGCTTGTTATGGGATACATCATGAAATAGTTTCTGGGGAGTACAATTATTACAGTAGGGAAATCTCATGGGACAATCCTAAGTTATAGTCAAAATTTACAATTTGTTTTCCCACTATGCAGGGCTGTCCATCATGTGGAATAGTTAAGACTGGTTTAAAAAACATGAAACTAACATACTTCTACAACTTGGCACCTAAAGTAATATACTTAGAAGTTGGCACCTTAACTAATATACTTCTACAAGTTGACACCTAAAGTAATATACTTCTTCAAGTTGGCAGAAAAACTTGGCACCTTAACTAATATACTTCTATAAATTGGCACCTTAAGTAATATACTTTTACAAGTTGGCACCTTAACTAATATACTTCTACAAGTTGGCACCTTAACTAATATACTTCTACAAGTTGGCACCTTAACCAATATACTTCTACAAGTTGACACCTTAACTAATATACTTCTACAAGTTGGCACCTTAACTAATATACTTCTAAAAGTTGGCACCTAATATACTTCTACAAGTTGACATCTTTTAATGCAACTTCCTTCAATACTGTATTATCTTACAGCGCATTGATCATTGCAGACGAGGTAGAAGTAAGGCACCAGTCTTTCCTGCCATAATTTCCTTGTTTAGTGTTTAATATTGATTTTTCAAACAGTGTCAGTCTAATGTTTGTGTAAGGGGAGGGGGAGGGGGTGATAGGGGAGGAGAGTAATAACATAACCCTACACAACTACTCAACTAAAGCTACCTTGAAAATCTTTTATTTCCATCTATGTACAGTAAGAGTAGGCCGTAGGGACAGATGTTTATGTGTAACTCCATTGTACAGTGTGTTGTTTCACAATTTTAATGCAAACCGTTATTTAGGCCTCAGTTATTGACTTCACTGGTACAACAATTATACTACGTATAATCTAACACGTTCTTATGTGGATAGGGTCTCAAATATAAGCTACTGTAAGGCTTCCTGATCCTTGGGTCTCTAAACTAAACTAAAGTATAAGTATTGTTTATATTATATACATGTATATACAGTACTACTCTATAGTATACTATATCAGTACAGTACTGTATTTCTAGTATGTTAGCTGTATCCTACTGTCTTATTGTCAACATATCAACACCAAGCATCATGGGAAGTCTTCGGAATTACTTTTTCATATTTCAGCACTATTATTACACTTTAAATTCAAATATCTCTTATACATTATGCCTGCGTTTGCTGTGTAACAGGAGTAGCGTATCATGACTCATATATGACATATGTATGATGAAGTATTACTTTAGGATTAGTGTATGATTCCATTCATTAGCTGGTATGTCTGTCTGTTGGTTTTCTCACCACAGGATTTCATTATCCAGAGGAAGGTGCACTACTGCTGTCAATCTTAATTCAATTTAATTGTCAACACTATCAGGGAGTGAGATCATCTCCCAGTCGGGGTTGTAGCTCTTCTTCACAGCCAAATGGAGCTGAGAGGCTCCAATATAACTTCACACCTTTCTCTTAGAAGTGTAGAGGTAAGGAACTATTTCTCAAAGCATCTTTAAATAGGAGAGTCAATACTTTAGTAGAAAAACCCTATGGAACAGATGGGGGAAGAAGCATTGGAACTTGGCAAAATGTCATTGGTTTGGGGCTAATATTTTATTTTGTAGCAATAAACTTTAATGAATCATAGAGTTGTTTAAATGTGATACATTTGTGGAACTACAAATATTCGACAGTGCTGGATGAAACCCCATCTTTATTTTTACCAATTCTAGCTTGAAATGTAGTTGTTTTAAAAGATAACCCTTTTGCCAGTTGACTTGATGTGAGGTTAATGTTTCATATCCCTCAGGATCCTCGTACAGTACAGTCTGAAGAATATTGTTAGTAATGTGGATAATGATTATAAGGGTTTGGTAATGAATGTGTGGTAGCTACTCTTTCCTAAGAAATATTTCTATGATACTTCAGAAAGTCTCAAGAAGGTTTCTTGTAGGAGAATGTAGCTAGCTCTCGAGTGTTGACATGATACAAGGGTTGTATAGTGAATATTCAGTGTCCCGCAGCAATGTTTGTATAATATTTCAGAAAGTTTCAAGATACTGCAATGATTCCTTTGGCCTTTCTATAATGGTTTAGGTTGCTTTCAGCAATGTTTGTTAAGATTTACCCAAAAAATAACATCAGTATGTTTTGTTTCCCCATTTTAAACTTTCAGTACAGGAAACTCAGGAAGAAATTCCATAGAATAAATCATGTAAATGAGTCAATGATACATCGACTTGGTCTGGAGAAGGAATTAGAGGTACTGCTTGATTTCAAATCTGCTTTTACCATCATTTAAATATGAGAACAGAAAAAAAAATGTTTTGATTAAAAATGTTCAGGTTCAAATGAAAAGATGTGCCATGTTGGCTGAGTAACATTACATTCTTTCAGAAGTCCAGGAGCAATTCTTAGTTTGATTCCTTCCCAAGGGTATTTAGTGTAATTCCTCTATGGTAAAGATATCCCAAAATTGACGATTGAATAAAGGTGAACAAATTGCTTATCTACAGCGAAAAGCCTGTGTATGCATCCTAAAGTTGAAGAAGATCCTGCTTGGATCAAAAACAGCAGGACATCTAATTAAGCAGAGAAATCAGCTGGCACTTAGCCAAGTCACACATTGTTATTGACATCTTCTTCAACTACTGCTATTACTAATATTGCTGTGACAGTAATATTTTTATGCTCAGATAGTTAGCAGTGTAGGAACTGCAGGCTTTACACATTACAAAAAACACCATGAAAACATTGCACAAGCCTTCCAAAAGCATTTGCAGCTAGGCAGGGCTTTGCTATTTGGTTGCTACAGTATAGTTGGCCAACTTTATAGTGTACTGAGCATTTGTCAACATTTTGAGAACTGTGAGAACCTAAAAATGTTGTTAAATTTGTCAGTGCTCTTAATTTTAATCTCCAACCCAGATACATGTGTCAATAAAATCCTCCTATTTTTCAGACTTATGGTTTGTATGCCACCTGTTAATAGTGCATCAGATATGATTATTAGTTGTAATTTCTAAATATTTTAATGTCAATTTTCTGTATCACTGTTTATTTTCTGCATGTGGTATTTCAGACCCTTTCTATAGTACGATCTCACATATTTGAACAACTATGTTTCTACAAGTATGTTTCTACAAGTACGTTTCTACAACTATGTTTCTACAACTATGTTTCTACAACTACGTTTCTACAACTACGTTTCTACAACTACGTTTCTACAACTACATTTCTACAACTACGTTTCTACAACTATGTTTCTACTTTCACAGGGTCATCGCGGCTGTGTGAATTGTCTAGAATGGAATCATGATGGATCGTAAGTTTACCTCCATCTGTTGTAGATGGTAGATGAAGATATCATCCATTTTGCATTTTAGTTTCTGTTTTCTCATCACCCTAATTAATTTGTGCATACTTATGTTAGCCATAGCAAGCAATAGCAAATGTCTAAAACGACTTCAATATGGTTTATCGTTTTGCTCTGCTTTCACTGACAGTACACAAGTTTGTACAATGATTCCGTTCCATATGTTGTACTACCGCCTATGATTGAAATGAATCCGAGGAGATTAAGCCTAGGTCAAACCAGAATTGCTTTCATAAGAACAGAAGGTGGTAAAATTATATATATTTTTTGGTGAAATACAAGTTTGCCTTGAATTTTTTCAACCACAAGGTTTTGAGGCCAATATGCAACTTGTTGCTTTTTGCTATATACAAGAGGCTTGAGAATTCACAGATTGGGGTAATTATACATCACTTGTCAATTCTAAAATACCACTCAAAGATGGCCTCTATCTAGCACCTCAAAGGTTACACTTTCACGTGTTTTACTTCTCAAACAGTCTGCTCGCCAGTGGATCTGATGACTTGCATGCAATCATATGGGACCCACAGAGACAGAAGCAGAAATGCACACTTCGAACCGGTCACCATGGCAACCTCTTTTCTGTCAAAGTGAGTATCATTTCTTTAATTCCATGTGTGTGGTGTCTGATTCGAGCTGGATCCAGTCGTAACTGTGTGAGACTTGAGGTGATAGTCTGTGGTCATTCAAGGATAACCATATTGCGATAAAACTAATAATAAAGCATTTCGATTCTGCCTCATGAATTATTCAACGGTAATCCGATGCTTGCTAGCTTCTTACATCTCGTAGTCTTTCATAATTTCTATCCTTGAGTTGTGTGACTTCCCAGTACAGTGTGTAAATGATAAGTAATGAGTTGGTTATACTCTTACCAGTATTAACATCAATCATATGCTGCACTGATGTATTATTATGATACTTATCAATAGACTGTAGGAATCATGGCTTTATCAAACTGCCATCTTATGAATGTGTTCAATCATTCAATTGTACAGTAGTATGATGTAAGAAAGTGTTTCTGCTGAAGAAAGAGGTATAGTCTAGGGAGGATGGTTTTACGATTTTACGGTCCTTGTATATAAATTAACAACAACGTCAAGAGAACGGTGCAAATTGTATATGAATCGTTCTCAGTTAAGTACATATTGTTTTCAATATTGCATTGTGATTATTTGAATAAAAATAAAACAAAACTGTTAACAAACTGCTTATCCACTAAAAAGCCTGTGAAAGAGAATGTGTAAAATGTTTCGATCCTTGCAGGATCTTCTTGAGAGGCTGAATGACAAGTAACAGAAACTACAAGGGACAAAATACAAGCACAGAATACAGATAGGTTAATGAGCAGGGTGAACAGGGTGTTATTATTTGTTAGGGAGTTGTACATAACCTTGCAATAGGATACTATGCATTCATCCCAGTGTGATTTAAAGGTGATATTGTGTACAGATATATGTTTAATAAATAGTTGGCACTGAAAGCAACAGGGAGTCAGGTTTTTAAGTGGGCTCTTGGAAAGATTTTTAAAGACTGCATTCCATAAATTGATTGCTAAGTTTTTATGCATGACAGCAAATCATTGGTGAAAATTAAAAAAGGAAGAAAACAGAGTGTGGATCGTTATGAGTGGGTTGGATTTGATAAACTGTTCAACAAAATAAGAAGATGATTTTGAGCTGAATTTCATTTTTGAAGACATTCTCTTTGGTATCTAGTGTATTCACTACGTTCTTTCCTCAAGCTCTCGGTGATAACTAAAACTCTGTGAATAATTAAGCTTTTAACCTGTTTATTGTCATTTTGCTTTTCTTCTTTGTTAATCGCAGTTTTTACCAAATGCTAACGATACCTCGATTGTCACAGCAGCTGGGGATTGTAAAGTCCATGTTCATAATATCCCCAAACTAGAAACATCTGAGGTCTATAGCTGTCACGTGGGACGGGTCAAGAGGCTAGCCACTGCTCCCAACGTCCCTTACATGTTCTGGTCAGCTGGAGAAGATGGAACTGTCAGGTAAGAGTATAGATCTACACAGTTGTCTGATATCAGGGTGGGGGTGGGGGGAGGGGGCAGGGGAGGGGGTACATATTCTGGTCAGCTGGAGAAGATGGAACAGTCAGGTAAGAGTATAGATCCACACAGTTGTCTGATATCAGGATGGAGGTGGGGGAGGGGGAAAGGGAGGGGGTACATATTCTGGTCAGCTGGAGAAGATGGAACAGTCAGGTAAGAGTATAGATCTACACAGTTGTATGTTATCAGAACGGAGGTGGGGGGGAGGGGGCAGGGGAGGGGGTATGTTCTGATCTGCTGGAGAAGATGGAACAGTCAGTTAAGAGTGTAGATCTACACAGTTGTCTGATATCAGGACGGAGGTGGGGGAGGGGGGCAGCGGAGGGGGGGGCAGGGGAGGGGGTATATGTTCTGGTCTGCTGGAGAAGACAGAACAGTCAGGTCAGAGTGTAGATCTACACAGTTGTCTGATATTAGGTCGGAGGTGGAGGGAGGGGGGCAGGGGAGGGGGTACATGTTCTGGTCTGCTGGAGAAGATGGAACAGTCAGGTTAGAGAGTAGATCTACACAGTTATCTGATATCAGGACGGAGGGGGGAACGGGGGGGGGTAAAGTAGAGATACCAAAGAGGTGAGAGAGAGGAGAGCAGCAACTGCGTTTATCAGCAGAAAACTAAATTGTGAAACAAACTACTTCTAAAAGGGAAATGAAGAAAAAGAATCTAAATGTTTTGTTACTTCACTATTCAGATCACCTTGATTGAAATATTTCTACATCATTTATTGAGCTTGTGGAACTTTATTTGTTAAACTCAGATTGCCAGCATTCAAGGATGAGAAACACAGTCTGCCTTAAAGCATGATATAATGGAAATGTCTCTACCGTTGTAATATTGCACATTTCCACGTTATTTCTACCATTGTAATGTATTCATCCTTTTTTTACCAGGCAATTTGACCTCAGGACTCCTCACAACTGTAACGATAAATGTAACAATGTAATTGTGAACCTGAATGCTTACATCGGGAGACATGCAGAGTGTAAATGTCTAGCAGTTAACCAATGCAGACCTGAACAATTGGCAGGTAAGAAACAGACTCAACTCTTTTTGTCTTTTAATTATGATTGTAATTACTTTGATTCTTTTTATTTACTTCGTTCCTTGCTTACCTGTCTCCCCACAACCTTAGCACCTCCTTCTACTGTGCCTAGAATGAACTGGTAGCCTTTTAACACTGTGCGCCCTCCATGACTTCTATATGCACATTCCATTCTGCAGTGTGAGCCAGTGATCCTGTGAATTTAGTTTCATTTCTCTAAGTTTCAAATGATTGCACCATTTCATAAATGTATATATCATATTTTGTATATATTTTGTATATTTGTATATATTTTGTATATTTATATTTTGTATATATTTATATTTGTATATATTTATATTTTGTATATATTTTGTATATATCATACATTTCATGTATCTATCATATTTTGTAAATATCACTTTTCAGTCGGTGCCAGTGATCCTTATGTCAGACTCTACGACCTGAGGATGTTGTCTCCGCATGACGTTAGTTTTTCTCACCTTGAATGGCTGGGACATTCGTGGCACAGTCCCACGGCTGAACCAGACAGTTTGGGCAAGGTGCCCAGTAATTGTGTGCAATACTTTATAGCAGGTTAGTCTTTGTCTGTACTTGTAAGCTTCAGTGCTTGTAAATTATTGATAAATTACAGTTTAATGGTGCTTTTGCACTAGATATAGGAAAGGGGATCAGATCCCGATCTGATCAAACTTCAGTGCTTGTAAAGTATTGATAAATTACAGTTTATGGGTGCTTTCACACTAGATCTTGGACAGGGATTCTGATCCCAATCTGATCAAATTTCAGTGCTTGTAAATTATTGATAAATTACAGTTTATGGGTGCTTTCACACTAGGTCTTGGACATGGGATTTGATTTGGATCTGATCCTCCTAGTGTGAAAGCTCTCACACTCAATATCTGATCCCAAGACCTCAATCCTCCTCTCGGAGATCCAGAGCTTAAGATCAGGATAACAAGTGTCAAAGCTCGATGGCTCACGCTGACTCAAGATCTCTGTGACCTTTGACTTCCTTTCCTGTTTATTGCCCAAGAATAGACAAAAGTTGACACCAAGGGTACATGCAACTATAACATGTGGAAACGCTGATGTGATTTGCTGTGTTCTTTGTAACTTCATGTTTACTGATCGCCTGCTCGCACTCTGACCTTCAGAGGATCCAGTGTGATTGTAATAAGAAAGTCAAGTGGCACGAAATATTTGTCATTTTGGACACTATATAAAGAGTGAAGGATCTAGCATATAATGCACACTATATGGTTGGGAGGGTTTTATTCTGTGTATCTCTCCATTCGTAAGCTAATCAGTTCCTTAGATAAGTTCAAAAGTTCAAACTCTCTTGAGAAAGACTTCAAATCATGCAGCAGTAAATTCAAATATTATACAATTAGTTAATACTATTAGAAGTGAATGTTCCACCCTTCCTGGTTACGAGGGCGAGGCCTGTTATGTCCCTTTTCGTCAACCTTGCAGAAAGCAATAGTGGTCACTTTTCAGTCTGGGAAGTCCATTTTAGACCTAGTGACAATATGCTAAATGATTACCTGGGGGAAAAAAACCCAAAAGTATTGCGTTAACTTGGTAAAGGAGGTAAATCTTTCTTCTTTTTATCTTCTTTTTTTTCTCTACCCAGGCCATCTACCAGCTACAGAAACGAGTCGAAGAGGTTACAGAACGTTGGCTATTACTTATCTTACCTTTGGGCCTAAAGGGGATGAACTTTTAGTAAATATAGGCGGAGAACAAGTTTATTTATTTGATGTTAATAAAGCCAGACGTCCTAAGTTATACACACTTGGAGACTATGCATTACAACCGGGAACCAACGGTGTTCACAAGAAGGGTACGTATCCTAGCCTATAGTCTCGGTGTAGTCTCGTGTCTGATCAATATCCGGACAGCTTGAAGAATCACAGACTAGTGAATACTTGTAAACGATCATTGCATGCTATGCTTGTTACTGTTTAACAATTTCATATTGAATGAATTTCTTGAGAGCTCCCAATAAATTGCTTCCACTTCTTCCGTAAGAGATGGAAGAAAAAAGTGAACCTTTTGCCCCTCTGTGCCTGATTTTATTTTGACCGTTTTTCTTTGTTTTCAAACCTTCATTCATTTAGTATAAAGCATTATTAAAGCTAGTCTACAAACAACATTGTCAAATGGTATTAAGCAATTCTTGACTTTCTTTGGATATCGTCAAATATTTTAATGTCTTAATTTCTCAACAGATGTCTCAGAACAAGTGGCTGGTGTACTCAGCTCAAATGGGACGACTAATGGAGTCAATCAACTCCATCTCCCTCACTCAAACGGGTTCCATAAAATGCCTTCCAGCGACCTGCCCGCCCCACCTATACCTAAATCCGCACCAGTTAATAGGTATGTGCAACTTTTACCAAAACTAAGAATTACTTGGTATCATGTATGAAAAATAAGTGCAATTGTAACTTTTCATGTAGGTAATTAATGAATTAATATCGATGAATATTTATTACAACCTGGTTTTGAAATCTACATATCAGAGCTTTGAAAATTGTCTATAGTGTGTTTTTATTTTAATTAAGTGCAGCCTACAAGATCTGTTGTCTGTGTGCTGCTTCTACAAACATCATAGGGGCTGTATTATTATTTTGAAAGAATTCAGTAAATCACACAGGTCTGTGTACAGCTCTACAAGCATCATGCAGTCTGCTGCGAATGTGATTCATTTGTATTGGTCTGTTATGATGATGTCCATAAGTCTTCCAATATTCAAATGACTTAATTAGAGCTCTTCTTGTTCTACAATGGTGAATTTCTGATATCCAAGAATGTAGAGCCTCAGAATAATTTGAATAATTTAAGTTTCTGATCTCTGTTGAAAAGAATCTTTGTTTTTGTTTTGAAGTAATACCATTGTGTTGTTTGTAAGACAAACCAAGACGACGAGAAAAATTTGATGCATAAATTGTATACCATAGTCTGTAACTGTCTAATCTGTATTTAATAATCACCCCCACTCCTTTTGATCCTGACCCCCTCCCTGTCCCTTCTCGATGCCAACATGCAAGAATTCTTTGTGTCAAGTCTAGGTGGGTTTATTTGGTGTTTCGTTGCTTTTATTATGTTTTCATAACCCTCCTTTATATGTCTTTCATTCTGTCTTTCACCATCTTTGTCTTATAATAAAATATTCCCCTAAAATCTCCTTGAATTATTGATTGAAGGAAAAAACATTGCTCTTTGCAGAAATAAACCTCTCCCTCTCAGAGCGGAATTCTTGAAACTCGAGGCCAACAAATTCTACTGCGATAGGAAAGATTTTACAGCAGCTATCCGCCTGTACAACCAAGCTATCTCGATAAGTCCACAGAGTGCGGTGTTGTATGGTAACCGAGCAGCGGCGTACATGAAGCGAAGATGGTATGTATTGTACAGAACTTCAATGGTCTGGCCGACAATGAGCAGTGTTACATAGGTCTTGCCTACAATGAGCAGTGTTACATAGGTCTGGCCTACAATGAGCAGTGTAACATAGGTCTTGCCTACAATGAGCAGTGTTACATAGGTCTGGCCTACAATGAGCAGTGTAACATAGGTCTTGCCTACAATGAGCAGTGTTACATAGGTCTTGCCTACAATTAGCAGCGTTACATAGGTCTTGCCTACAATTAGCAATGTTACATAGATCTTGCCTACAATTAGCAGTGTTACATAGGTCTTTTGCCTACAATGAGCACTGTTACATAGGTCTTGCCTACAATTAGCAGTGTTACATAGGTCTGGCCTACAATGTGCAGTGTTACATAGGTCTTGCCTACAATGAGCAGTGTTACATAGGTCTTGCCTACAAGTAGCAGTGTTACATAGGTCTTGCCTACAATGAGCAGTGTTACATACGTCTTGCCTACAATGAGCAGTGTTACATAGGTCTTGCCTACAATGAGCAGTGTTACATAGGTCTGGCCTACAATGAGCAGTGTTACATAGGTCTTGCCTACACTTAGCAGTGTTACATAGGTCTTTTGCCTACAATGAGCATTGTTACATAGGTCTTGCCTACAATGAGCAGTGTTACATAGGTCTTGCCTACAATGAGCAGTGTTACATAGGTCTTGCCTACAATGAGCAGTGTTACGTAGGTCTTGCCTACAATGAGCAGTGTTACGTAGGTCTTGCCTACCATGAGCAGTGTTACGTAGGTCTTGCCTACCATGAGCAGTGTTACGTAGGTCTTGCCTACAATGAGCAGTGTTACATAGGTCTCTTGCCTACAATGAGCAGTGTTACATAGGTCTCTTGCCTACAATGAGCAGTGTTACATAGGTCTTGCCTATAATGAGCAGTTTTACATAGGCCTCTTGCCTACAGTGAGCAGTGTTACATAGGTCTTGCCTACAATGAGCAGTGTTACATAGGTCTCTTGCCTACAATTAGCAGTGTTACATAGGTCTTGCCTACAATGAGCAGTTTTACATAGGTCTCTTGCCTACAATGAGCAGTGTTACATAGGTCTTGCCTACAATGAGCAGTGTTACATAGGTCTTGCCTACAATGAGCAGTGTTACATAGGTCTGGCCTACAATGAGCAGTGTTACATAAGTCTTGCCTACAATTAGCAGTGTTACATAGGTCTGGCCTACAAGGAGCAGTGTTACATAGGTCTTGCCTACAATTAGCAGTGTTACATAGGTCTGGCCTACAATGAGCAGTGTTACATAAGTCTTGCCTACAATGAGCAGTGTTACATAGGTCTGGCCTACAATGAGCAGTGTTACATAGGTCTTGCCTACAGTTAGCAGTGTGACATCGGTCTTGCCTACAATTAGCAGTGTGACATAGGTCTTTCCTACAATTAGCAGTGTGACATAGGTCTTGCCTACAATTAGCAGTGTGACATAGGTCTTGCCTGCAATTAGCAGTGTTACATAGTTCTTGCCTACAATGAGCAGTGTTACATCGGTCCTGCCTACAATTAGCAGTGTGACATAGGTCTTGCCTACAATTAGCAGTGTTACATAGTTGATGCTTCTTCTGTTAAAGCTTAAAGGGGTTGTCTTTCAGACAGTTACTATTTTTTAAATTCATAATATTTAATTTACTCTCACCTTTTCTATCCCTCTCCTTTCTTTTTGACTCCATTTACTAGTTACCTCCATTAGTAATTACCTCCATTCACTAATTACCTCCCATTGTTTACAGCCCTCAGAGTTTATCTCCACAACCCTTCATCCTCTCATCACTCATCCCTTTCATCTTACCCATCCTTTGTTGTTTCTATTTATTACTCTGTCCGTTGCTCCAGTTTAACTGTCTGTCTATCTGTGTCTATTAAGGTGTTTTTAATTTCTTTTTGTTTCAGTAAGCCTTGGAATATAGACATATATGTCATACTGTCATTAAGATTATTGTAGCCCCCAATATGGCAGCCATACAACTAAAACAAATACTGCACCTCAAATGTGATCTCCCCCTTTACTCCTGTAATAGTAGTTAGTAAGTTAGCAGTAGTAGTATTTATAGTTATATATATATAATAGTAGTTGTATAAGCGTAGTTGTATATAGTAGTTAATAGTAGTTAGTAAGTTAGCAGTAGTAGTATTTATAGTTATATATCCCAACTTTAGGTCATCAATCCATTAGGGATGTTGACTTCTATTGATTCATCAGCAACTGCCATTAGTGTTTGCTTTGGCCCACTTTCAAGACTCCAGAAATAATATTTCCATGCCAACATGTCTAGCAAAGTTGACCTTTCCTCGTCCACCGTGACTTTGTATTTCATCAGGACTAATTTCTTTAATCCCTCAGGGATGGTGACCTCTATGCATCCATAAGAGACTGCCATAGTGCACTTCAGCTAGATCCAGCCCACCGTAAGGCCCACTTCAGGTTGGCTCGGGGTCTCCTGGAGCTTGCCTGGATCAACGAAGCAAAGGTCTGCTTGAATCATTTTAAAGAGAAGTTTCCCGAGTATTCAGAGTACAGAGAATGCCGTATGTTAGACGGAGACATCAGAAGAGCTGTGTTCACAATGAAAGAATCTGGTAGGATATTTGAGAATTCTCCCTTCCATTTTCCCTTCTTGAGAATATTTTAAGATTCATCATTCCACCAGGAATAAATAAGCATCCAATAATATTTACATATTGAGCTGATTTCTTGAATTCTATTAAAGAAGATGTACTAAAATCAACCAATTAATCATAAAAAGAATTCCCACTTCGGAATTTGCAACCCCTCTAACCATCTCTCCCTCCCCTCCCCTCCCCTCTCTTTATTCATCCCTATCCCCTTCCCCTCCCCTTCCCCCTGCCCTTCCCCCTGCCCTTTCCCCTGCCCTTCCCCTGCCCTTCCCCTCCCCTGCCCTTCCATTTCCCCTTCCCCCATGCCAACAACATCATGTATATGTCAGTGAACTCAGAGATTGTCTATGACTGATCAGATGCGTCATCAAAGTGACATCAAGATGCCTTTCGAAGTGAAATTCAGAATTAGCTGCAGACATTTATGGTTGTTATACCTTGAAATATGTTACACTTATTCAGAATTCATTAACCAAGTGGAGCTATGTTTTGTCATTACTGTTATTTTTGTAATGTTGTATTAATTGTTTTGAGAACAATTAGTCAATTTGTAGGCTGACTTACTATTTTTTTTCTTTTTAATATTTATTTATAGCAATAAAATAACAAATTCTCTTATGATTCTTGTGCACACTGCAAGGTAGGTCTAGAATCACATTAAATGTCAGAGTATTTGTAGGCCAAAGCTAGACCGTTCTAATGTTTTAACATTTCACGTGGCATCACAACACAAGCTCGTCACACCTTTTGTTCTCTATGGTATTATTTAAATAGTTTCAGAAGACAAAATATTGTAAACAACTATGAACTGGTTGCAATTCCACCCTGTTCAGTTTACATTTAAAGTTTCTGTAAATGGTTTTTCTCAATTTGTTCCTATTCAGAGTCGTCATCGGAGATGGAGGCTGAGAGGCCCTCCTCATCCGCATCATCTCCATCTCCATCTCTTGGTTGCTCCTCCCCCATCAGAGATGTCCATGTATCGGAACATGAGAGATTTTTCAGGTCAAAGGCATTTGACTATCAAGAGAGATTCTGTGGTCATTGTAACACAACAACGGATATCAAAGAAGCTAACTTCTTTGGAAGGTATTTTCATTTTGTATAAACTTACTATTTCATTTTTATTTTTCTGAAAAAAGCAGTAAGCACTCATTTATTCCAAGGATTAAGCTCATTCATGGGAAAGCCGTATGTGGACATTTGATTCCATGTCTTGCAAATATAAAGTATGCCATACCCATGCTAATCTGTTTTGTCTCTATGAAGAAGATACCATACTAAAACTGTGAGGACAGGGTGAACAGGGAGGTGAAGTCTCAATGTTTAGTCCTCTTCCCCAAATTAAGTTACAAAATAAATAGTTTTGGTTGAAACCGACAACAGTAACTTATGTCCAGGTGATTGATGTTATGACCTTTCTGATGGTCGAGGAGGAGTTGAGATGACCGATGACATGTTCACAACTCTTTCCCTTTATGTCTCCTATTTCCTTAGTGATGGTCAGTATATAATGGCAGGCTCGGATGATGGGTCATTTTTTATCTGGGATCGTAAAACCACTAATATCATACGGGTTCTACGAGGCGATGATTCCATAGTTAACTGTCTTCAACCACATCCTACTAGTTGTTTACTAGCTAGTAGCGGTATTGACCCAGTGGTCAGATTGTGGAGTCCACGTCCAGAGGTTAGTCTCTCACCATCTTATTCTCTTTAATTCCTTTTTGTTGCGTGGTTGGTATATCGATGGCGTGGTTGGTATATCGATGGCGTGGTTGGCATATCGATGACGTGGTTGGTACATCGATGGCATGGTTGGTACGTCAATGGCGTGGTTGGTATACAGATGGCGGGTTTGGTCATACTGATGGCGTGGTTGGTATACCGATGGCGTGGTTGGTATATCCATGGCGTGGTTGGTATATCCATGGCATGGTTGGTATATCCATGGCGCGATTGGTATATTGCAGCAAACTACAATTGCATGTTTCTTTATACTTCAGAGATCTGCTTTATGAGAAAGTTAGGAAATAAGCTCGCAGGTTTTATTATTGGTTACGTTGAAACATGCATTTTATCTTCCAGGATGGATCGATGGAGGAGAGATGCATTAAGGAGGCAGACTCCGCTGCCACTGCCAACCAGCGTAGGATGAAAGCCGACCCTTTTGAAGTAATGTTACTGAACATGGGATTATCAACCACTGGTGTCCCTGGTGAAACCTCTGATGAAGATGGTGCAGAACGTTCTGTACAATGTCATCAAAGTTAGACTGTTCTGCAGGATCGAGTGGGCTATATTGCTGTAGTATGTTACATGATCATAGCCTATATAGTATCGAGTGGGCTTTATTGCTGTAGTATGTTACATGATCATAGCCTATATAGTATCGAGTGGGCTTTATTGCTGTAGTATGTTACATGATCATAGCCTATATAGTATCGAGTGGGCTTTATTGCTGTAGTATGTTACATGATCATAGCCTATATAGTATCGAGTGGGCTTTATTGCTGTAGTATGTTACATGATCATAGCATATATAGTATCGAGAGGGCTTTACTGCTTTAGTATGTCACATGATCATAGCATATATAGTATGCTGTAGTATGTCACATGATCATAGCATATATAGTATCGAGTGGGCTTTAATGCTGTAGTATGTTACATGATCATAGCATATATAGTATGGAGTGGGCTTTATTGCTGTAGTATGTTACATGATCATAGCATATGTAGTATCGAGTGGGCTTTAATGCTATAGTATGTTACATGATCATAGCATATGTAGTATCGAGTGGGCTTTAATGCTATAGTATGTTACATGATCATAGCATATATAGTATCGAGTGGGCTTTATTGCTGTAGTATGTTACATGATCATAGCATATATAGTATCGAGTGGGCTTTATTACTGTAATATGTTACATGATCATAGCATATATAGTATCGAGTGGGCTTTATTGCTGTAGCATGTTACATGATCATAGCATATATAGTATCGAGTGGGCTTTATTGCTGTAGCATGTTACATGATAATAGCATATATAGTATCGAGTGGGCTTTATTGCTGTAGCATGTTACATGATAATAGCATATATAGTATCGAGTGGGCTTTATTGCTGTAGTATGTTACATGATCATAGCATATGTAGTATCGAGTGGGCTTTAATGCTATAGTATGTTACATGATCATAGCATATTTAGTATCGAGTGGGCTTTATTGCTGTAGTATGTTACATGATCATAGCATATATAGTATCGAGTGGGCTTTATTACTGTAATATGTTACATGATCATAGCATATATAGTATCGAGTGGGCTTTATTGCTGTAGCATGTTACATGATAATAGCATATATAGTATCGAGTGGGCTTTATTGCTGTAGTGTGTTACATGATCATAGCATATGTATATATATATATATGTATATATACATATATATAGTACTGGAATAGTCAAGCAATGGAAGTGGTTTATCATTCATCTTAGAATATTAGGCAGTTTCCAAAAGTGCTGGAACAAAGACAAAAACATAGTTCATTTTTACTTGTTTATAGAAACTTTAGAAATATCCAGTGTGATAAACATATCACACGCTTGTTGTTTTATTATAACCATGTTAGCCTTAATGTCTTACCGGAAAAGAAATATATCAACCGTGAGCTACATACCCATTGATTACATTGCGTTCCTGCTAACCCTGTTGATAGTGATCTGCAAATGATGTTATATCACATGAATATTCATACAATCAATGACATCACAGTGTTGTCCCTGTTGGAATTATGCTATATTTGTTACAGTTCTTTGTAATTCTACAAGTCATACTTGCACTAGAATATCATACATATTCATACCATTCATACAACCAGTGATCTGCAAACGATGTAATATGACATGAATATGCATACCATTAATGACATCATAGTGTTGTCCCTGTTGGAATTATTCTATATTTGTTAGACTTCTTTGTAACTCTTCAAGTAATACTTGTACTAGAATATCATACATATTCATACCATTCATACCACCATTGTAAAACATTGGTCGACAGTTATAAAAACAGATGTGACTTCAGCAAGACAGAATAACAATATGGTGGTTCAGCTAGCTCATGAATATTTAGCATGTATTTTGTGTGTGACTCAATTGCATGTGGTAAGGTATTGTGTGCAAATACTATTATGTTACAGAACAGGTATGTAAGCCCAGTCTGTCAATAGGCTGTGACACTTTGGTGACAGATTTGCTAGGCTAGGCTAGGCAGCCTTTCACAGTCTAATATTGATAGTCCTTCCTGTCATAACCTTCTAAGTGTGATTCATCTGAATGAGAGTAGGTGAATATCAGTCGATAATCAACACTTGGCTGTATCAGGATTGTGATATACTGACAGTAGTATGTGTACCTTTTAACATGTTTGTGTACATACATCACTGTATAGAGTGTAGAATCAGGTTAAATGTCTATGAACCAAAGTTTTGTACTGTTACCGATATGACCTGTTGACCTATTGCTCAATACACCTCCATGGTGTAACTCCAAACTAGCTTATTATAGATGATGATATTATCATATGTTGGTAGATCAGGAATTGTAACCCATTGAAGGGAAAGTTGAGCTAGTTATACACTGTTTCCTTCATGAACTTCAAATTTGAAGAAAGCTATAACTCCTGCAACAATTATTTTCTGGGTTTCGGAAAGACATGAAATGCTCTAAAACTGCCCCATTTAACTACGAATGAAGCGTGGTCATGTCGCAATGATGTCATTTTTTACACCGCATAAGTACTCCGTGCTGACTTTATTATTTATGCTTTATTTATTTTACTGTGAGACAATTCTCAGATTACTGAGACCAAAGCTCTGTTCAAGATTTCTTTAATTTCAATCATTCAGAAATAGAAAAAAAAAACTTACAAAATATTCATTATTTACCATTAGAGGTATCAGATTGTGTAGATAAAGTGTAGGAGGGATATACAGATAAGATAAAGGAGCAGTAGCAAACATAATTAACACATGAAAAAAGGTAACTAACAGAAATTAATTAAACGTGTACACAACTAACAAGAAAATAATTTGTGTTCAGAGCTAGTCATTATAAGCTGGTCTTCTTTAATTATATGTACATTGCAGAACAACTCATTTCTATCAACCAAGTCCAGAGCACTTATTTTCTCCCCCTTTTTTTTGGGGGGGGGGGGGGGAGAAGAAGCCTGGGTCAAAATGTTATACTCTGGTCGAGCCTGTTAGATGTAAGGAAACTATTAATGATATTAATTAAGGATTGAATTTCCATTAAGCGGGTACTGGATGTCTACATTATGAGGCATCATGTATCGAAGAAATGTAGCTTAATGAATAGTGTTCACACCATGTCTAGGCCTACCTCTAGTTTATGTTTTTGTTGTTGTTGCATGTACACCTAGGCTGATTGTTCAATTCTTCTGTATTTCCAGATTGCTGTATATGATTGCTTGTAGTTACAGAATGGGTGTTGTCATTTCAATCAAACTAAATTATACTCTTACTGTCAAATTTCAGTTTTGTTAGTTTTGGCAGTGAAATGAAAACTAGCAAGCATAGCTATTGCACGCTTAGGCCAAACTAAACCAAGTGAGTTCTTGCCTTGATCTTTAAATATTTGCTCAGAATGGTTATCTGCAACAAACTCTTTTTAATAGCCAGGTAGCAAAATTAAGTTTCTTTCTCTTGATTGCTTGTGAAATTCGCTACTGATCGTTACGAGTCTTCTATTAATTATGGATTGTTTTACATTTCGGTCTTGGATAATTTTGTTTTTTTTTAACTTCATTTCTTTTTACATCTTTACAATGGTTCTGTAACAAGCAAGTGATCAAAGCCTTCCTTCCTTGTGATTATGTTGTATTTAAATATCTTTCAGTTTGCTAGAACAGAAAACTAACAGGAAACAGGAAAAAAATATAGACATATATGAAATTTGAAGGTAATTGAATTTTATCGAAAGAATAAAAAGGAAAATACTTTTAAACAAAGTTATGAGCTAAAATTGACTGTTTTAATTAGCTTGAAAAGTTGATGAATATTCAGCTGTTGTTGTTGACATGTGACTTTGTTGTGGAATAATTAGTTTGATCTTTGGCTTTGCAAGTATTCATTCCTTCGATGGATCGATTGACCTTTGACATGACCAGGTTTCAAATGTTCATGATATGACCATCTGTGTCCTTCATGTTAGCTTATTCAATAACAATCTATAATTAACCAATAATAAATTGTAAAATTGCATCGGATAAACTTTTATTTAGGACAGTCTTACTAGGTCACTGAGATCATCCACCTGCTATGTGCCTAATGAAGGACTTATCACTGAGGTGACTCATGTTTGATCCCAGTACCATTTTAATATTGTCACAGATGGATCACTGAGATGAATCATTTGATCCCAGTACCATTTTGATATTGTCATAGATGGATCACTGAGATTAATCATTTGATCCCAGTATCATTTTGATATTGTCATAGATAAATCACTGAGATGACTCATTTGATCCCAGTACCATTTTGATATTGTCATAGATGGATCACTGAGTTGAATCATTTGATCCCAGTACCAGTTTGATATTGGCATAGATGGACCACTGACATGACTCATTTGATCCCAGTACCATTTTGATATTGTCACAGATGGATCACTGACATGACTCATTTGATCACAGTTCCATTTTGATTTTGTCATAGATGGATCACTGAGATGATTCATTTTATCCCAGTACCATTTTGATATTGTCATAGATGGATCACTAAGATGACTCATATGATCCCAGTTCCATTTTGATATTGTCATAGATGGATCACTGAGATGAATCATTTGATCCCAGTACCATTTTGATATTGTCACAGATGGATCACTGAGATGAATCATTTGATCCCAGTACCATTTTGATATTGTCACAGATGGATCGCTGAGATGACTCATTTGATCACAGTACCATTTTTATATTGTCATAGATGGATCACTGAGATGCATCATTTGATCCCAGTACCATTTTGATGTCATCATAGATAAATCACTGAGATGACTCATTTGATCCCAGCTTCAGTTTGAAATTGTCATAGATAGTTGTAGTTGGTAGTATAGTCGTGCTTGGTAATTACTTGCTCAGAAGTTGGTAAACTGGCGTCTCTTCAAATTACCTGAGACCTGTTTCAGTGTCATTTTGTAAGCAGTGCAAGCAGAAATATTAGTAATGAATAATACTAACTAAATAATGTTTGGTGTGACCATTAACTGCCCTCTCCCTCACCCCTGTCTATAGCATTTCCGTCATCCCTCTCACAACTGAGTTTACCGTTAGTCTCCACGAACTGAGGAAGCAAAAAAAAACAATTGTAATTGTCATTGACAAGAACATCACTTGATATGGAAATTATGTGATCCCGTCAGGGGTCATTGTTCACCCAGGAAAAGAAGCCGTTATATTAATTGCGTTAATTAAATTAGGAATATTCATAAACATTTTAGTAGCCTCTTAAAGTTTGCCTGTCTCCTCCTCAAAGTGGAATGTCACAATTCCATTCAAACTATCCTCAGCAGTCTGAGAAGTAACTTTCTTCATATTTGTAGCTTTGGGAGTTGTTTTGAATGTTGCGAGCACTAATGGTATGAGCCTCAAATCCACCTTCAATGTCAACGACATAGAAATAATGTGTTGACTTTGGGGCATCTGTTTAACTTCTATAGAAAATCTGGTTTACACTTGTAAATAAAATATCGAAACCGAAGAGAACATTAGTTTCTTGCTGTTTGTTTCTTTTAGTGTATTTTATTTCTCAAAACCTATGGGACATTACCCACAAAGTGATGTTGGATTCAATATTGTGCAATTGTGAAACTCGAGTCTGAAAGGATAATTTAAGACCAGTATAGATACGTTAAATACTTAAATTTATACACTTTAAACTCACAGAGACAGGTTAAGAATGGAAAATGATATAAGCACGCAGCTTCTTAAGATATAGAAATCATCCTTATAACCTCCAAACATTGTTAAATGCATATATTGAAAAATGCTTGGAGCAGTGGGTGGCTGCTCTTCAATGATTATTAATAACACATGAGCGACATAGAAAACATGTGAAAAGTTTATTCGTGGCCCTTCCAAAAAGGGTTACAAACCACAACAAATTGGGACATGGGGAGGGGGGGGGGCGGTTGGACAAAGTGGGTTTGTGTCCCTATTTAAATAATGTGTGTGTGGGGGGGGGGACACAACCCCCATTACTCCACCCCACTAAATCATGGTTGGATCTAAACGCTTGCGTTAGTGACATAGTTATCCGGTCAGTCGAAACATAACGTACATTACCTTCGAGATTAGACAAGAATAAACTGTTTGTTGCAAATCCTAAGGCCTGGAGTTTTCAGCAGAACTATGTTTGACGTTATAGGTGTATTTAAAGCAGTAGCTAAATGTGACCACAGGAACAGGTATAACTTGATGTTTACTGTGCCACTTCTACATAACCGAAACGGTCAAATCCATCAAAAATTTAAAAAAGAAAAACGTATACGTTTTGCCCACATTCTGCTGTTTCTGTGTGCTAATATCTTTGTCTTTCTCGACGTTTTGTTTTCCCATTATGAAGCCAGTACTTGGACCATGCATTGAAGGCATGTTTATAAGATACAAAACTATAAACCGAGAGTGAAATTCACTTGTTTTTTACTAAATTTTAAATAATTTATCTTAATTTTAAGAGTTTCTTTGAAAGTATGAATTTTACATTAGGAAACCATTACTTCTAATGTTTCTTGACATACTCTTACATTACTTGGAGGCCTTGCTAGAAAATACCCGCAGTGATTCGTGCTTGCTAAAGGGTTTTCCTCTTAACTGTCGGTATACAGTCAGGTATCTGTCTTATATCATCAAGGTGTTAAAATTCTATTCATTGAACATTTTTTAAGAGAGTTTTGTAACACGACTTCTCTACCCGTTGTTTGCTGGGTTTATTATTTCTGAATTGTCACGGATTCTTATCAGCTCTTTGCGCAGTGGATCACTTTGGCGTATGGCAAGTCATGTCTCTCACTGAACGGCACGTATGAATTTAGACGAAAACACGAACTTATCCACGTCCTTAGTGGCCAAACGTGCGCTTCCTGCGATTTTTACCAATCGTGTTGTCAAAGTGTGATGTGAATTGTTATTTGGGCTTCATCCGGCCCTGAAAAAAACGTGATTTTCGGCCACCTTCATCCCACTTTTTTTTTGCTTTTTTTTTCAAAACTTCTTACACTGCCTGAAGATTAAAAGGACAAAACAAGAGTCCTGTAAAATATATAGCGCATGAGAGCCAAATCATATTCGGGATCGGTTTATATAAAAGAAAAAAAGAGTTTGTTACTGAGCTTCATTCGTTAGTCAGAACTCCTCGATTGAAGTTGCAACCTCTTAATGACTCAATACGAAAATTTGTTGGACAATCCAACTGACATTTAAATTGTTTCTCTTGTGGTAGCTATTTTCTGATCGAGCAAATATTTTCTGTGGATTCCAGCGGGAACTTATATTTGATTGGGGAAGTTTTCAAACTCCCTCCATCGAGTTTTCGGACTTTTCTGTCGGACAAAATCCCTCTGTCAGTCACCACATGATAACACTATTGATATTTTTAATTGAAAAAATGGATTCCAAATTCTGTTCCACAAATTAGATTTTATCAACAGTCATTCATAAAATCAGTAACTTTTCATTTGGACAGGAATCCGGAAAAAAAACTGGGCTATTACGGAAACTCTTAAGTGTCATCATGGGATTATTTGAACAGCAAGTTATAGAATATATCGACTTTTGGAAAGGGTCGTTTTATCGATTAATCGTGACCTTAAGTTAAGGTTGGAGTTATTACACTGTAGTTGTCTGATTCTAATTTTCACTGCTTCCATCTTATTCAAGGATTGGATTAGTCTAACGTTTGCTGAATAAGTTTTCATCCGAGAGACTCCATACTGCAACTGGTAAGCCTGTATGGTACATATTGTACCCCGTATTATTATTGTTGTCAAATGCCTTTTATTATGCGTACATCATAGGCGTTCTTTTTCAGTACTTTTTAATCTCCCTCCCTCCTTTCGGTTTAATAGTTTTTGCTGAATTAATTGTCAATAACTATATTATATAGAAATGAGCTGATAACTTAACGGATTAAGTTGTTAATCTGTTTGATTTCAAATCGAAACAATAGTGATGATCTTTACTTACATCCACGTACATATCAACATATCACGTGACTTTCCTGAATACTTGTTCCAGATCCATTCCTATGTGAGGGTGTTAGATTAGCTAAAGTATTTTAATACTGTGTGGGATTCCAGGGCGTGTGTAACTCATTATGTTTTATTATTCAATGCTAAGAGCTAGTGTGAAGTTCTACTTGTAATGCATTTGGTACAGTGTTTATATCGCTAAATGCAGACATGCATGTTCTTATATATAGTGTGGGATCGCTTAAGCTTATATGTGATTCCGAAATCTTTTTTCCCCCGATATTCGGTCACCCACCGATCTGTATTAATGAATGTTCTGTAATTATAGTTGACACATTTATATACAGTTAATGACCAACATGGTGGTATTTTTATTGCGCATTGTATTGATAGGTGGCTCAAGTATAGGTATTAACTTACCACAAATGTGGATATATTCCAATATAAGCAGAAACGACCCCCTCCCCTGGCTAGCTTATTTCTGGTCTTCACCAAACCAATGCCAAAATATTTATATAGAATATTCATACTTAGGTTGTGAATATGTATAGATTAATGCACGGTTTTATACTCCTGTATTTTTTAATAGATTATCGTTGACTTTTTATATGGTCTCGGTTTCTACCTCGCACTGAATGTGATACACCCCTTCAACACCCCCCCCCCCCGCTCTCCTTCTCCTCCCAAATATAGGTCTACTATAAAAGTACGCATATTATTCAGGCTTATATTTTCCAACTACAACTCTCGTCTCGTGGTCAGTATCCTAGACTTCAACCGGAATGTCTGAAAAAATAAATTAATTGATCGTAATCCGGATATGACCTTTGAACTTCGTATAACAACTGTCCGTGCGTCAGGTGATCGCATGTTTAATTAATATCGTTATTAATTAAGATATATAGTCAATATTAGAACATTTTTAAAGTCATCAGTCAAGAAGTCTATGAAGGAAAGCCTGAAATATGATATTTCCAAAAGAAGATATTCTGCAAAAATTCTACCCTGTTATCACGAGACACGAGGGAATAGAATCTATATGATATGGGTTAAAAGGTTAGTACGCGATCCACTGTGTACTGGTTTACAGGTTTAATTTGTGATCAAAGAGATCATTCTGTCAGGTAAACTTCCGGTAATTTACAAAGTTTCATCATAAATTTGAATATATGGCGGATACAATCCCTTCTACGTTTTCGTTGATTGGTTGCATTAAAATAGAGCAAAATTCTTTCAAGCAGTGATGACACGACAGCGTCATTATGACGTCAGCAAGAGAGATATATGAAGAAAGAGTAGTAAAAAAGAAGTAGAGAAATTAACATTCAAGCAATACTTTGTTCAATGAAATTTATTCTACTCAAATAATGCGAATTCCTACTTTTGTTTGTGAAATAAGCATGGACATAAAATTTATTTACAACGCATATTAATTTACATTAGCATATAGATTGCACTTCGAAGTGTTTAATTTAAATATATGCAAAGATGAACGTAACAATTAACATTACAATATGCACCATGTATTAGGATCCCCCATGTTCTGTACCTAGTTGAATATGCATTAACATATATTGTGAGGTTTTATGAATATTCAGTAGTACGAATTCTCGTTTAATTTCGTAATAGATGGGTGCGTTTAGGCGATCATTGAAAGGATTAATTGTAATGTAAATAAAAACCATTTCCTTTTTGAAAGTATGATTTTTTTCTATTCTGGGTGATATTAATTTATAATGGAATATTTGAATAAAATATTGAATTTGAATTTGAAAAGCCTTACTACTTAGCAAAAATGAGCCTCCGCAAAATATCATAATATGTGTGGGAAAAGTTCTATAAATATTCATAATTTTCTCAAAATGGCGATAAATAAGTTAATTTCAAAATATCGATATAATGTTCAGAATAACAGAGATATTATCTCATGTTATCCCTGCAGTGATTCTAAATTGCTGAAAAGTTTAAGTAACTGGTTAGAACTAATCTAAACATTAATTAAAAATATAGCTTGATTTCCCGCACCCAATTCCCCCCCCCCCCCGGCCCATCGCCTCCGCCCATCCGACAAAAAAAACAGCAGCATTTGTCTCATTGATTAGGTAAATGAGATCAAGTCGTGAACAAAATTATGTTCCTCGCATAACGTTACACCTTCGGGCAAGATATACAAGGCTTGAAATTTAATTTTAAGAATTCTAACTAAGACGCATTGCCCTAAATACTAGAGTAAGCCCGAGGCATTGTCAAACTCGAATATGCCCATGCATCGTTAACTACCGTACACGAAAACTCATAAAAATTGATCAATTTCTGTTTAAAAAATGTTTAATATAAATGCGTGCTGGGACAACCACGCACATACCCCTCTATCTATCTTCAAGTTCCAAAAACAAGACGTTTGCATTTGATGAAAATGTTTTCTTGCAAAATGATGACACCGCAACTTTCTTGAAAGGCAGAAAGGGGAGTTGTTGGGGGGGGGGGGTTTGTAGGGGAAAGGAAGGAAGCAAGGAAGGGAGGAGAGGGTAGGAGATAGGGGAGGGTGTTAGGGAGAGGGGATGGGAAGGAGAAAATAATTGGAGGGATCGAGTGGTCTGCAGAAAGGTGTTCTCTTCCATTACTGTCTTCTCAGTAACATGAGTTGCACTCATCCCCTTTGTAACTATATTTATCTCGTCTGAGTTGACGTTAGCTATTGCATTAGTGTGTTCTGTTATATATATTAACTATTAACCGGAGTGTATATGTATCTTATATAGGTTAACATTCTATGGAATATAGAGAGAGCATTATTACAATAAGTGATAATTGTAATAATACTGCGCGTCAATCTTTTTCACTAAAGCATATAGTTGCCAGGTATAATTACTGATCATTAAACACGAGTGGAATAACAAAGGTAAAATAATAGGCCTGTTGTGTTCCGCTTATGTAACCTATTGTATTATTTTACTACCAACAGTGCATCGTTAGTATACCCTTTCAATAAACAAAATAATATTCTAGCCCTACCTGATACTTTTAAATGATGCATTTTATCGTATACGTAAAATTCTTCCTTTTCATTGGCTGTAAGCTTTTCACCACCCATATACAATACTCGGCTGCTATACATTAATGACTACGATATGTAAACATTATGAGAGCGCATAAGATAAACTAAAATAAGTGTTTTTCATAATAATGTGAACAGATTCAGCAGATGCATTCATTCTATCGAGATATTTTTGAATCTTGGAGAATATTTAAAAGGGAAAGAACTCCATGGGTGAACCGTAGTTTCATTGGTTAATTTAAACTTTGCAGGTGGTTTCAGAAATAGTTTGAATACAACTTGTTCCGGGACAGACATCCACCCCAGACAAACTAACTCTTTCTGCTCTTTGTTTACAGGAGACGGATCTTGGTTGTGTAAATCTCAAACAATGCATTTATTATTTCAATATGTAATTCCTCACTATGGTGACGAATATAACACTCTCACTCCTACCCCCCCCCCCACTTTCCCACTCCCAACCAACTTTCCCCTTCCCGCAGCTGGGGCAGTCTGAGAATGAACTCAATATATGGATAGGAGCCAGTAATGCAGTTATAAGATATTGTTTGTATGCTTAAAGGGTGTGAAGACTCACGCACGAAGAAACGTCTCATGCCGGTAATCTGACCTAGTTTCGAATGAGGTGTAACAGAAGTGTTAGACACCACCATCGATCCCAGAAAATACACACACACAGCTTGCTACCGTCTGTAATTAGACACTAGTGTACAGTCAATACATACAGCTACGGTCAACACCCACAACACAGTGTACATAGCAGCGTGGACATCTCAGGTCTAGATAAAAGATAACAATGTATCACGTTTCATTACTGTCTGCATTTTGTAGTGACAAGAAAAAAATGTCATTTGCAAGCAACGGAAAGTTAACCTTTTTTTCAGAGCGCGGCACGCGGTTTGGGGCGAGTCTTCAATGCCTTTAAGGAAACGATTATCTTTGTCCATATTTTGGCCGTGGTCTTTAGCTAAAGGGACATATATTATTACACCGGCAGCGCAACATGACAGAATGTATAAGAGAATCCCTGAACTTCAAATCGCTGAAACGTGAACCGATTATATTTATATTTTATTACCAAGGAAACCATCTCTCAGATGGGATATGCAGGTTAGCTGATTAGCAGTATATAATTATTCTAGAACAATTTACGTGCCGATATAACATCCTCTATAAATAAAGTACGGAAACTTGGAACGATGTGGGCTTTGTAGGTAATGGTCCTTATGGTGAATAGGTTGTTGCAAAGGTAATGTATGGAAAACTTAAACTCGTTGATTTTTTTATATATTAGTAAGAATCATCATCGACATGTCGAGATGTCTTATCCGTTTTTATCTGACTTATTTTCCTGCTTAACATTTTCCCATTGAGATTGTTACAGTGCGTACCCAACTTGCTGATAACTCCTGAGGGGTGGCGCACTGACATATGATGCATTGCCACGTGATCTGTCTAACAGGGAACTGTTTTCCTCCGAAAAGAAAGTCAAGTCTTTTTGGCTCGTACACGATCCTGTTACAGATAAAACGTTCGACAAACCGTTTTTCCAAAATGTTGATGCAGACACGGTATTTTTACTCAAATCTGTAAAATGTCTCGTATCGCTAGACTCTTCAATAGTCGTTTTTTCATTGCTTGTTTCTTTCCTTAAAGGAGATGTCCTTGTACTCGACTTGACCTGTGTATCTTTGACGTGTCGATATGCAGACGCTGGTGATGACGTCACCAAGCTTCCATGGGAACCATTCGATAGTTGCGCTTGCTGAGTTGTCTTTAAGGAATTGACACTCCTGGATTCTAATGCACAAGATTTGCGGACGGGAATGCTCTCATGATCTGTCGGCGCTGAAGGTGTAATTGAAGTTTCGCGCCGTCTGACAGAAGAATCCAGCGCATGCGTGGTAGACGATGTTCCAAGTGGATCGAGATAGGAGTAGTGCTGATGTTGAAGAGAGTCGATGGAATACCCTGGATGAAAAGACGACGATTCTCCTGCCTTATCACATGCTCTCGGCACGTAGGAAAGATAATCACCGGTAGCGTATAGTTTCTCATTTGCATAATGCCTACCATACGCAAGACTCTCATTCACGTAGTGGCCGTTATACGCTAACGCATTACCGTACGAATAGGCACTGTTAGTATAGGCTCCGTTAGGATACATGCTGTGCTGCCGATCGTGTCCGTAGCTTATAGAACACATAGCATTGTATCGATCTAGCGCCTCTTGATATGAGGCCGCGGGTAGGGCAACCTCATATGGGGAATAATGACTGAAAGTTGTGCGTGACTGGTCATATTCTGCCGCGTAAGAATCGCTATACAACATGGCGTCACTCGGTACTGAGTAAGGAGTATACTTGCTCTTTTTAGATTTACTTTTGCTCTTCATAGGACGTGATTTTTCTTGCATACTAGCGTAGGCTGACTCCGTCTTAGCCTGAAGCTGATCGATCTGAAGGAGCATGTCTTTCTCTTCAATTTTGCTGCAAAGAGGGACAAAAAATGCGAAAGGAAAAAAGTTCGTTAGTAATCAGGAAAAGCTTAAATTAAGCACGTACACAATTCTTTCATATTACCGTATTTGATATCCTTCAATAGTTGATGGCAAATCTTCATATTGATATGCCTTAATGCGTAGATGAGCTATGAGGCAATATAGAAAATCAGGCACAATAACATAAAACAGAGTTATACTAAACGATATTTGTCGAAATCTGTTTCCCCGTCTGGTTTTGTCTTCAGTTTTGTGTTTAACGTAATTATTTGTGAATAAAACGAACGCAGGAGACTCAAGTAATTAAAACGACATCTATGAATACTACATGAGTGTTGAATGTGGTTTTCATTTTTCAAGCCAAATGTAAGTATAGAACTGAAATATGATAATTGACATTTGTGAAAACACATGGAGGGCGTTAGTCATTTACATTTGGCAATTACTTGTGTTGTACATGACAATATTAATGCCATCATTTAAAAGTTGACTAAGGCAAGCGACACACTTATATTAGATTTACATTTCATGTTTATGAATAAAGCAACAATTGAGTGACAACGTCTACATTAACAAATCTGAAGTTGTTACCATATGTAGTCAAAGAACATACCTCAGTACTGTATTAACACTAACGATGCAATGAGGGCGCGATGATCGACTATTGTGGACAATTGTTGCTGCGCTCTGCATCCAGATCCAGCCGCCATGTTTAGACAAAAACCGATAGTATCTTGTGGTAACCTGGCCTTTCATTAACACTGTAAATAGAGCAAGAGGCATCATAGAGTTATATATGTATATACGATTATGCCGATGAAAAAGTAAATAGCGTAGATTGCTAGAGGAACCGATCCTCTACCCTCACCCCCCCCCCACCCCTCCACCCATCTTCCTCACATGAGATGGAAATGACAAGACGAAAAGGCATTCATCTAATTGACCTCCATGACAAGCATAACCTATCCTCCGCATCAAACAAAGAATTCATTCAATTTAACGCCTACTATAGTCACTCTTGTGTTGAGCAGAGGTAGTTCCCCATAAAAAACATTTAAAATTAACTTATTTTTTTTCTTTATCTTCTAGGTCCAACTATACTCTTTGGCCTCTTCACCTGCTGATATCAGTATGTCTCTATTCCTCACTTACCCCACCATTCTTGAAATTTAATGGAGTGGAATTAATCTGACGCGCGCTGTATTTTATGGTTCATCGAATCCGAAAAGTGTCCATAGCCAAGTCCAAATATAACCTAAGGTAAAGTACCAATAAGCGCTTCTTATTCCTGTATGTCGTCGCCGAACGTTAGCTTATACTTTTCTCTCAAACCATATAACCAACGCTTAGCCACTCGCAATTGTTATTTTAATCAAGTGCGACCTCAGTTTTTCAAGTTTATGTTGACGGTACTTGATGCTTACTACTATGTATAGCCAGATTCTATCGCTGGGGTGGAATATACAGCATCCCTATATAGCTATATTACCCAAAGGCAATGTTAATTAATTTGTCATTTTCGAAATTCATCCAATTGGAAAGTTTGTGTGTTAAGATTCCCTTTCGTGTTATTTAGCAATCTGCTAATAACTTTCACTTGACATTTTTTTTCTGTCTTTGACTATATGACTTTTCTTATTCGTTTTATAGAGTAATTCACAATGTGTTTTGATCTCTTGCATATCCGTTAATTGCACACACGGATCGGTCATAACTCCTAACATGGCAACCAAAAATCTGGCAATAAAGACAAACGTAAGCTGGTTCAAGCATATCGTTGGTATAGAGTTGAAATCGTGATTTTCACATGATTCTGGGAAAATCGTGACTAAGTCATGAACTAAGGTGCTGTTTATGGATGACTGGAGCCCCGGTCTGTGCGTGATAATAACTCCAAAAAATGCAATAATCCTAGAAAAAAAAACACGTTTAGATACATTTCTGTAATTTGCGAGAGGGGAACGAGGCGTTCGTTTTGTAGATTCTAATTTTTTATTAAAGATTTTATGTCTGCAGTGATTAGTACATTGATCTGTTCGTGTATTTTTCAATGTTTATGAAGTTTTCAACGGTTTCGTAAACTGAATTTAATGAATCCAATGGATGTATTACAAGATATTTAATTTGTTAAAATAGATGAGCCTTAATTGAACAGTCATAAGAAAAGTTGGAATTGACTTATATGAAAATAGCTATTACTGTTATAATTTGTGGAATACTTTTAGGGATTAAAAAAATATTGAACGTATTCCGAAAGAAATGTCAAGATGAAAAACACATTGACATCGAAATGGTTTAATGCCAAATTTAGGACTAACTGTCCAGATTGCCAAGTGAATTGTAGAACGAGAGAAAAACATTTTATTGAAAACAAAATAGACTACTTACAGAAGATATCACCCAAACTAGATTCCATAAAACATATTAACAGATAATTCCAGATGATGTACAAGTTTGAAGTTTATTTTAGCAACCCCCCCCCCCCCCCCGCCAAAAAATCTAAAAAATCGAGAACTTATCGAGAAATATGTCCACTCTTTGTAACATAGTGTTTGTCTTTTTCTTACTTTCAGTATAATTTTTGTTTGTGAACTTATATTTTCATGATAGAGAAACAGTTTGGAATTGTGTGTTAAATCCACTCATTAAGTAAGATCATATAGAAGTCGGGTTACATGTAGATCAAATACATTACTGTAATAAACGACATGATAATTCTCATATCAATGGGTGTTGTAAAGGCCAAAATTCACTGTCAGTGTGAAGTTGTAAATCAGTTCAAAATTAAGCGATTTCTAAGGGCAAGACTTATCAAAATGGTAGTGTTGAAACTGACGCGAGGCAGCAAGGTTGAAATTATCACGTTCTTATACTTATGCTAACATCTCATAAGAAGATATATCAACTGGTTCAGTTTTGAGAATTATAAAACTTTAATGAACTGTTTCTTTGATCGGCTCTTGTTCAATTACGTAGTTATTACAATACTCAGTTCATGCAATACTAATATGCCTGTCCCTCCAACCGATTATATTATTACGTAATTAAATGGTATGATGATGCAACACTTCACGTTGTCTATTATATGCAAATTTTAGCCTAAACATGTACACCTCGAGAGAAAGTAAATCTACCAGTTAGAATAAACTTCTGAATAGTACTATAAAGGTCTTCACATATGCAATGATATAATAATGTAGCCAACCATTTAACACTAAAATATTAATTAATTATTATATTTGACCAAGATTTGTATGTACTATTATGTCTGGTGTGCGTTTCATATGTACAGTATACGTGTGTATACTTACATGTCTGATGTGCGTATCGTATGTGGAGAACGTCCATCGGATGAACAAAGTGATATAAGGTTTTCTCGATGATGTCTTGAGGCTCATACCCAGTTAGAAGAGCAACTCTATAGTGTAGCAATAATGAAAAATATATCATGAACGCATTTAATGATGTCATGGTGACGTGAATTCGAAGATTATATGGCAATAAATATCTAGAAACTTTGATATTAATGAAGCAATTGATATTTTGATTTAAGCTCATTCTTGATTATCCGAGTACCGAGAAAAGAATTATGCATGTATAAAATATTATCATCCTCGAAAATATTTAAATATTAGTTACAAATGATAAGTGATAATATAAGTAACATTAAATTATACATGAGCTAGATTCTTAAAACAATCAGTTAAACTGCTGAGCCGTTTGAATTTAAATGAATGAATGTCATCGAATAAACAAGCAGGAATATTTAAAGTAAATATGTTACACCAATGATTAATCATTACATAGTATACGTCAATACAAATAAGCTAGAGTGATGAATATTCATAGTATCATGTACTTTAAGAGATTACTTCAGCGAGAATAGCTTGAATATACTCACTTTCCATCTAAGAATATCAGTTTCATATCCAAGCTTGCTCTGAACATGAACATGTTTGAATAAAGTTTGACCTCCGTTAGCGAACTTGGCGGTAAAGAGTGACCAATAGCAACGAGTCCAACATTGTGATAGCATCCGTCGTATGGAGCAACATCCAATGTATACTGCTTTATTTTCAGGTAACCATGGCAATGAATGACCTGAAATACAAACAAGTATGAAGATTGTCAGTAAGTGTATATTAGACCGCATTTAATGAGGAGTAACATTGCGATTAATTAATTAACATTAATAATTAAGCAATACCACATCAGTAACTATATGTTTAAATCTGCAACGGTCGGGAAGATGTACTTAGTAATGCAATCAATATTTCGTACAATTAAACCTCTTGTACTTTCGACTGATTTAATATCTAATGTTTGTTTCTTTTTGTTTCAGGGAAGCATCCAGAAGTAAGAAAGATGTCTGCTTCATTTGGTGGTTTCAAGTTCGGTTTTCATCCATTGCTGTTGTTATTAACACTTTGAAATGTTTCAGATAAGGCAATGTGTAGTCTTCACAATAAAGCTATACAATTGCACGGTAGTAAATCGAATTATCCGATATGAGGAATTTTTAAACCTTTACCTACGGCTACTAACCTTGTATCCGCCAGAAGTAAGACCAGCATTCCGCTTGGCAAGGACACATTTCATTCGTAAGAAAAAGTTTCTCTCTAGCTCAAAATCTGAAAAGGAAACAAACAAATAAATATGTCAAGATATGGGATTGATTAGACTAGTTAAAATAACTTGAAGTAGTGCGTCTAAACATTACGTTACCATGGCAAAATGTCAAATCAAGAATTGTCTGATAGAGTGTCTTCTTTTCACATTTTAAACCTGTATTAAAGACTTAATTAATTGAATGAACGAAAAATAAAATCCATAATTACTGAAAATACTTCTATACTCCTATAAATTACTGTAAGAGTAATTACATCCTACACCGGACAGAAGAATATGATTCAATGCAATTATGTTTAAAGCTATCAAAACCGGCTGAACTTATGGATGCTTAACTTGAAGAAATCGTCTGTGAAAATGTGATTCCTTAGGTAAGCATTGTGTTTCATTATACTTTAAGAAAGTTAGATGCTTGTATTATATACACATATAGCTGTATTCCATTAACGACATCATTCATCTCTCATTTCGTTAAGGCAACGCAGCGAAGACTGTTTCAAACATCCCCATATGACCCAACTACGCCATTTCATGAGAAGGGTTCCACTTTATGGTCATCGTTCTAGAACATGCTGTGTGCATCTCTATTTAGCACACAATCGATCCAATGCTGTATGACAACACGTAAACAACCCGTCTCGCAGGTGCCTCATTTCATACATTGCGTGAATCAAAAGATAATTTGGAGTAATTGTGACGTAATAGGGAAGACGAGAGGTGGCGTGAACTATTTTCAACTGTTTATATATTGTCTTACCGGCCATGGAGTGTGCGTGGTAGGGCTGAGGCGTGAGTAGGGCGGTCATCTCGTCATGATCAGCAGGGTGTATATACTCGTAAATACTATTGCCGGTCAACTCCACCTATAGTTAAGAGGAAATGAATATATAATGAGAACAGGCTCGTTCAAAGTTCAGAAAAATTGTCAAATTGAATCAATTGACAAGTTGGTTAACATTATCAGTAAACAGGGCTATGCTAATATCCACAGGGGTCAAGTGTTTCCTTTTCTTATATTACCGGAGAAGTTATTTGAGAATTTTGTCTTTCCTTCTAATTTCGTACTTCCATATGTTGCTTACAGATCATTTACTGCCGATGACGATTGGCTATATTTTTCAACGTGTTTATAGACATTTCTTTCCCTCGAATACGTTTAGTCAAGATATTTGTATTTGTATTTTTTTTTGTTCCAGCCTCACGGCGCATACAGGCCCTTTACCTCCCTCAATCCTTGCAGTAATTTTCTTGATTTCCAATATATATATGTAAAGGCTTACAGGCGTTCTACAGATGTAGGCTATTGCCAAAGTTCCTCCTCTACTATACGTTATTCCACCAATAACCTTTGTCTGGAAATATTGCCAGGTATAAATATATATTCACCTTCCGTGAACGCCGATGACATCGAAAGTCGGAGTCAGTTTCAATCATGGCCAACAATTTGTTGGCAAACAACAGCAACAATCGCTTCACTAGATCGTATTTCAGCCATATTCTGGCTTGACGCTGTTTATTTTGGACACATCAAACAAACCAGTGAATGTTCGCGATTATTAGCTTCAAAGATTACAAGTTCATGGGTACTTTCAATGCACGGAGCTCAGAAAAAACAGGTATCGTATCCCAGTTAGCATGTTAAAGCTTAATATAACGTGATGAAATGGTGTGAAAAAGTGCGCGACTTTCATTCAGTCATAGGGAGATGCAGGGTTGTACTAACAAATGTTTGTATACTTCAGCTCACAAAAATGTTATTTATCATTTAGGATTTCCCTCGTCCCTACCCGGTCTGGACTGGATATTTATGTCCTTGAAGTTACATGCAAAGCTTCCTAACAGCGGTAGTTTGGTCATTTGAGGGGGTTCAATAACTTTACCACCGGTGCACCAATATTGAGAGACCGTGAGCTTCACTCCTCCTGATTTTATCCTTTATGTACACACAAGTATGACAAAGTAACACGAAATTACAACAACAAGCGTTTCTTAAGTGGTATCGTAAAATTGTTTAGTGACAATAATTATTAATGACAATGACTTTCGGATTTTCCCTTCGTTCCTTCATTAACTAGCCGCCCTCCCCCTATCCCCATCGGTCATAACCCCTGCATTTGCGTCATGTCGTGGGATCCTCCACGTGACTCTTAACGTACCAAGAGCGGACATGTTTACTCTGTGCCAGCGTTGCATGGTAAAATAGTATATAAAACAAAGTAACTTAAGTAACCCGTGATTATCAAGCTTATCTGCAAATCGCAAATCTAACGACATTAGGGACCTTTACATACACACCATTAATTATATTCAGTAACAACTATATGTATCAGCTTTGTGCCCCGCGCGAAATTCCGGCAATAAAAATAGGCTTGAAATCGGTTAAGTGATTTCACCTCAGATACTGGAATATCTCATTGTATGTTCGCTTTTCACATACCTGTGAGAGTCCCAGATGAACCGATGCTGTTTCGCTGATGTAAATAATCTTGCCATCAGGTGCTACCACGAAAATAAAGCCATCCAGCGTCTGAAATGAAAGGAGACAAAATAACGATAACGGTAACTTGATAATATATATAAGTATATAATTCATGTCAAAATATGCGTGTACACATATAAATATATTTCTATAAATATCTATATATATATATATATATATATATATATATATATATATATATATATATATATAGGTATATATATATATATAGGTATATATATATTTATATATATATATAGGTATATATATATATAGGTATATATATATGTATATATATATATATATATATATATTTATATATTCATGTATTCGTTGATTTTATTGTACAAACCTGTAACAAATGAGCACCCAGTTCTTTCGTCATGGCATCTAGTGTTGAGGTCGTCCTACTGCCCCAAGAATCACCGAGACCTATGGAATAAGGTAAAGATAATTTTATCAATTCACATCACAAGTTTCTTTTAATATATGAAGTACTATGATGACAAAGAAGTTAAACGATACCTTGCGAGAGTCAAATGTGATTTGTTGTTGAATAGTGTGTACGGGAGTGTTAATATTTCCTTTTCGTAACCTTTATACTGAGTCCGATTGTCAGTTTGAAACACGATTAAAGTTATCAAAACCGTGTAATATACTAATAAGGCTAGTTTCAGTCATTCACAGGGAGTCCAACGATAGATAAGTGTGCTGCTGGTGGGGTAACAATGTTTAACAAAAAGACATAATTTCTGTTTTCCCCCCTCCTCGGTGCTTCTAAAAGAAAACTGTTTATTAGATGTAATGCCATATGGTCAGAATTAATACTGCAAACTTACAATGTGGGCCTTCTAATGGGACAGTGTACGTTGTTACTTTCGTGACAAATATTGTGATTAAAAATGGGCAAAAATAATTGCTGCATATAATACGCAATCGAAGTGCACAAGTACAATACAAAAACATAATTAATAGTAGTCCTGTTACAGGGTACTCTGGGTAGCAGCTAACTTCTAGTTGTAAATCATTGCTTAACTTTACACACCACATGGCCTACTTGGTCTACCATGGTTTACTTGGTCTACCATGGTCTACTTGGTCTACCATGGTCTACTTGGTCTACCATGGTCTACCATTGGTCTACCATTGGTCTATCATGGACACCACAAGTCTAGAAGGCTTAACTTCTCATGAAATCAATACCGCCACCAACATGACCCATCATTTTATTCAGTTGACAATATAACATAGCTTTCTTGGCACGACAACAGGTTTGACTATAACCGCGTTATCAAGGCATACACAAAGCAGTGTAGTATCATTATCTTATAGCCTACATGCATTCATTCATAACATTAGGGAGTCGATGATTAAGAAAAGGAAGTATATTAATTAAAGGTTTCATTTCCAAAACCAAAAGAAAAAAGGAAACCGTAGTTTGCTTAGATTATTAGGATTTATGATGATATCCTATGTTTACTCTCCACCAGACGTTTGATAGCACAGAAAACGGATATTGCTTACAGAGATTCATCTGGAAGAGAAGGCATCGATCAATAACAAACAGTAAACTAGTGGAACTATCTGTCGTGCCGATCGTGACAGCTTAGATGTTACAGCTTCAATGGAATCGTAATTATGCAAACAAATCCAGAATCTACTGCAGACCCCTCACATCCTGTCAATGCTTCGAGTGGGTTCGCTGTTTGCGAATACTTCAAAGTATTTCAATTAGGGTTGGTATCATGTCACAAGTTTATCTCAAGTTTGTCAAAACAAGTTCACAATTGTACACCGCACTATTAAGGAACATGAAACTGTACAGTGATAGGCTGCGTATAGGTTCTGTTTCCTAACCTGTATGGTGAATAGTACTTTATTATTGGTACAGTATAGTGCTGAGAGAATATACAAGTCAGACTACTCTTACTTTCTGATGAAGGACTAAAAGAAAACCTTCCTTGTACCCAGCCATTTACACCTTTCCACACCATCTGTTCCCCAGACATCCGATCCACCCACCTATCATCCTTCCTGCATCTATGTATCTTACCCCTAACAACCCCCCCCCCCCCTCTGCCCTCTCTGATTTTTCACCCTCATGAGCCTCTAGAGATAGCCTGCTGTTTTCTGTTTCCATCATTGTATCTATTGTTCCCTCTTCATATTACCACTGGTATACCTTTGTCACCAACAGACCCTTTACCTCGATAAATATCATGTTCCTTGTCCCTGTGCTAACATCCCACACCCATGTTCGTATGTCCACTACCCCTGTTCTTATGTCCCCTAGCCCTGTTGTGATGTCCTCTACCCCTGTCGTGATGTCCCTTACCCTGTCGTTATGTCCTGTACCCATGTTCTTATGTCCCCTACCCTTCTTCTTTTGTCCTCTACCCTTCTTCTTATGTCCTCTCACCCTGTTCTTAGGTGCCCTACCTCTGTCGTGATGCCCCTACCCCTGTCGTGATGTCCCCCACCCCTGTTGAGCTATCTTCTACCCCTGTTCTGAGGTCCCCTACCCCTGTCGTAATGTCCCCTACCCCTGTCGTGATGTCCCCCACCCCTGTCGTGTTATCCTCTACCCCTATCGTAATGTCCGCTACCCCTATCGTGTGTCCTCTACCCCTGTCATGAGGTTCCCTACCCCTGTAGTGATGTCCTCTACCCCTGTCGTGTTACCCTCTACCCCTGTTCTGAGGTCCCCTACCCCTGTCGTGAGGTCCCCTACCCCTATCGTGAAGTCCTCTACCCTTGTTCTTATGTTCTTTACCATTTCTCCTTGAGTTTAGGTGTTTTGTACCGTTCCCAATCTGCAAACTGTGAGGAATAACCATAACCGAAACAGCAGGTGTCACGAGAAAAGGCAATCAAACAAAATTACTTTCACTTTTGGAAGTTTTTAGGCCCAGCAAAACATGATTGTCTTCTCCTTTTATATTGCTATTATTTCGTATTTTTCTTGTTGGTATTATTAATTGTCAATACAGATTCTACTAACCATCCTATCTTAAAAAAATCACCCAGAATGTTCAGATCTCTATTTTTGAATTAGCGAAAGAATATTACAGGTCATCCTTGTTTTTTTGTTGGTAAAGTTTATGAAAAGCAAAACTGGTATAGAAGACCACATTTCCACATCTTCTCAAGATTTGTAATATGATTTTATGAAGTTCAACTATTTTGATGGCCCGGGGCCCTATGATGACATGTCATGCGGTGTACACCTGGTGCAATGGGCTATCGGGTGGCCGCTCTTATCATATTATCGGGGAAATCAAAATGACCCGCAGGTAGACAAGTTCTTTTCCCAAGATGTGAACAACAAAGTCAAGTATTGGGTTTAATAGCCGAATGCTTGTTTGAGTTTTTATTTACGTTTCAGAGAATAAAAGTTCACATGGAATGGACCCTTCTCCATGAATTGATTATTAAGAACAACTTGACATATTCTGCATATAAAAAGATCGGTTTAAAAACAAAGTAATTACGGAAATAATCCATTTATTATGAATTTTGATGATTTTAATTTCTCTTTTTCTTTTAATATTTGGTACAATTCGAACTTTGGAGTTAATAATTCGGTGCAATCCTTCTCTGACACACATACTTTTTTGTTGCTATGGCTGTCAGGACTATAAGATACTTATTCTATTGCTCTTGTTAAACTAGAGTAACGAAGCTCGTGTTGAATGTTTTGGTATGGTCAAACGTCTAAAACTACCATTTTAATTTCTCTGACAATTCTTTCTCAAAATACTTATAATTTTTTTTGTATTTACTTTCAATCATGGGGCAACAAGGCAAATCGAAAAGCCTGTAGTTATCTTTCTATTTTACATTAGCAAGCTATTACTATTGACAGTAGCTAAATGGATCCTTAAAAGTATGTGTTTAATGTCATGTTATTGTTTTGATTCCATTGATTTGATGCAAAACAATTTTCGTATAGATTTATAAGATAGTTTCGTGAATGGAGAATTTCAAAACAACAACTGTTTACAGGCCTAATCTTAAATAGTTTAAACATAACAGCGCGAATACAGAGATTCATTGAACACATTTCAATTCACACAGATATTCTTTGTCATAACGTCTGTATGGATTAATTTTAATATTGTAGTGTTAAACAAACAAAAGTAATATGAATGAGGATTTTCTCCCGTGTGTTTGATATTTTAAGAATAGATAAATATCTGATCAATTAAATCAAATGTTTCTGTATCGTAAATACCGATTTTTAAACCTGTTGGTTTATACCATGATATATGATTAGTGTACTGCGCCCCAGGACACGAGGGCTCATCTGAAAACTATGAGCCTCCTTCGGGGCATGTTCTGTTTGTGAATTGCTATGGTTAGTATATGGTTTGTGGACTGCATGCTGCATAACAAAGCCAGGTGTTGATAAACTATGCAGTTAGCCTAAAGTCAAGTTTGAGTGGACGAGGTAAGTGACGGCACAGTTAATTAAATCGGACAGGTTTTAATGATTTAAGTAAAAAACTCACCTGGTTTCTAATAATAAATGACGAAATATTAGAAGTATTTAGCAAAGTCAAACCACAGAATGTTTTTAGTTATGGTAACGAAATACAACAAACTTCCTATAAAGTGATTTGGAATCCATTTCAATTAATGTGAGTGAAAACATTGACATGGCTCAATAAAAACGAACTTGAGATGTAGGTGTGGTGTAAATACAGGGCGGCAGACCTATACACTATTATCATAAAAACTAATGTGATAACTTATAACTAATGCGATTCTACCACGACTGCTTGTATCGCTCAAATTAAAACCGGGAACTTTAAAACAATACCTCCACAGAATCATATTTTATGAAACTCAAAGAATCTTACATAATAATCAAGTTTCTTAAAGACTTTTAGAGCAGAAAGTTAAAACGAATATTTTTAGACGTCTGGTAGAATTCATCATGAAACAGGATGAAAAGTTGCTTCGGAATATATTCAATAATATTAACAACATATAAATCAATACAATTCTTGATTTCTGTCATAATTAAAACACATATTGTTATCGTGCTATTAATAGGTTTAAAGGTTAAAAATGTTTGATAATACATGCCAGTTGTCGAAATTATATATTTCTTTCATGCATGAATTATCAAACCCTACGTTGGCCTCAGCAGAAGCATTCTCGAACATATCAAAATATGTTTTCCCCCGTATCTGCCATTTATGGAAGAATATGATATTTACTTTATACATTGATGATCTAAACCAAGATATGTATTTATTACATAATGTTGAGTTTGAGGAATTATCTCATAACTAAAGGAGATTATATTAATGATGTTATATATTTGCAATTTTCTAAATCTACCATCTGTGGCCACGGTAGATGATTACACTTTTACATTGCATCAAAGGTTCATAGCCAGTTTAGTAGAGTACAAAATAATTCAAACTTTCGGGAAGTTTACCTTCAAATGAATCTAAAAACTGGTATTCTGGTTTTAATTTGCTGCAAATATTAGGAAAAGCAATCAAAAACATGAAATAATCGACACATGCGACTTTTGCTACATTTTGATGGACAGATTCTGCCAAACTTCCCGTTGAGTTCAGAAAGAGGTTGGCATGATTTTAAATAAAACTCTGATTTTAACTCATTTAAAGTTGGAGGTTACTGGAACGTGGCGAGGTTACCATGTGTCCGGCTTGATTACAAGGAACGCGGAGGTACAGCAGGGGGCTGTAACCTAACCTCCATAATACAGATGGTGAACACCAAACTGTCCTCTCCGGGCCAAGGATTTTTCTCCCACCCGACCTTACCCGGGTACAGCAATGTTCCAAGTCACCTTATTGCTCAAAATAGATATTTGTGGTCACTTTGATCTTCCAACCGAGACCCTGAAATATCATCCGTCTTTTAAAAAAAAATCTTTATGTTAAAGTTTGAGTCTATCGAAAATGCAGAATAAATGTCCCTACTTTCGTAAATTTATGCCCCAAGATATTTGGCTTAATTTTTTCCATATCTTCGTTGAGGAGTATGACGGTCAATATTGGCCGCAGTCCGTGACAATATGGGTGTTATGAAGGATGGTGTGTGATCAAACCTAATTGTACTCTATCAAGTTTTGTTAGATTCATCTTCATGAAATGTATCGATGGATCATCAGAGCTGGAGAAGATTTATATAGATATATATATATATATATATATATATATATGTATGTATATATATATATATATATAAATATTCAATTCTTATAGCTAGATATATATATATATATATATATATATATATATATATATAAATATTCAATTCTTATAGATATATATATATATATATATATATATATATATATATATATATATATATATCTATCTATCTATCTATCTATCTATATATATATATATATATATATATATATATATATATATATATATATATATATATATATATATATATATATATATATATATATAGAAACAAGACGGCAGACAAACAAAGAATTACATTTGCGTCAATATGTTAGTCTTGTGTTGCAGATAAATCATTCTGACGGATAAAAAGATATGTTACTAATTTCAGGCTTCACTGATTCTCTCTGCTTCATTTTAAGTTAATTAAATTCTTTTTTGATATTCACTGTGGTGACTTGTGTCTGACAACAATCGTTCTTTTTTTACATGAAAATGGGTTTTAAAACGAATATTTCTAAAGCCATGGTAAATATATTGAATTACATAACCAAATGTTCATCTTATTCTTTTTTAAAAGGAGAGATTTTAATTGCGGGAGAAAAGGAGAACGTTGGCGGTGCCAAGATAAAGACTGGAACATTATACCGTAGTACATTAGGTACATTGTGTATGGATATCTGTGGATTCGTTACACCTCACCAAATACACATGTCTTGCCTGCCTTAATATTAATTAGAGAACATGGTTGGATCAACCAGTGCATTTTATAGAGGTGACATTCAATTTAGCTAATTGGAAATGAAACGAGCCAAGTGGGTGTCCGTGTTTTCAGGTTACCAACTTGCATTTATGTGTATATGACTTGTAATAAAGAAACCAAATATAATGTAAAACCACGTATAAGAACAATTGAAGAATACAAGGAATGAAGAACATATATTTTGGCAGAGTCCGTGATATCCCCGTGGTGGTGCAAAGACCACCATTTGCTTAACAATCAATCGATCAATCAAACTATATATATATATATATATATATATATATATATAGGCCTATATATATATAGGCCTATATATATATATATATATATACATATATATATATATATATATATATATATATATATATATTTAAGCCCAATATATATATATATATATATATATACTCCAGGATTTCAGCGATTTCGATAATTCACGAATATTCACGTTTATGCACATTTGTAAAGTATATATGTATACGTCACTGTGACGTCAACGTATAAACAAAGCTTTGAGTGAGCAATGAACCCTTTTAGCAGTCCTAATAATATCCACAACATTGGTTTTATTGATTTAACTTTCATCGAGTCTTAAGACAACAATCCTTTCTTGTGTCGTGTCGCCTTAAATGGGTGCAAGAGGTTTTTCTTTTGTATCTCTGGTATTCAATCTTTGCAATCATGCCGGTAGTTTCGTATGTTAGTTTAAGAAGACAACGTTCAGTAAATCATTGAATGTAAATAAATACTGCTTAATTATTTAGTATATCATAAGATCATACATTAAATTTCAGACCCAGGAGAGACTTCGTGCGAAACCAACCATAGTCATTGGCTACCCCTTAGCAACGGGAAAAAGTTTTCTCACAGATGTTTATGAGCCGGGCTCCACAAACTTACACGCCCGGTGGAACACATTAGGACATCTGTTCATTTATGAACGGCGGTCACCCGGCGTTTTGTGTAATTTCTTCCGCCTTTTCTCGAGTTTTCTTCACAACTTTTGCTAAGCTGTCGGTTGTTTTCCGTACAGACTTTTTTTTCAATGAGGTAAACATTAAACCCACGAAACGGGAGATGTTAAGCCCAATTTTACGTGTTGCAGTTAGCTTGTGATAATGCCAATTAAAGATCATTAGTTTTCGAGGTGTTTTTGTTTTAAGGATTGCGTACACGCGTGACGCTGTGTTTACTATACACGGCCTATTTGCTTTTGTACCGAATGCGTTAATCTCTAGCCATGTTGATTGACAATTTACATGTACACATCTGCTACGTTCTTTCCACACCATAAATTTACTTACTAGCATCCCTTTTTTTTCGTTCAAGTTAAATGACTTTTTTTTTCCTGGGAAAGATTCCATAAATCCCAGAGCTGTTGAGATGGCATGCATTAGATCTTAAACTGTTAAACTTAGGGGAGTGAAATCACCGTCCGTTTGCGATGTGAATTAATGTCTAAGAGGGCTAAGCAAAGTGAAAGATGAAATAGGAGAAACGAGGTTAGATTGGACATGTTATTGCTATACAATAAAATAAAGTATACATTGCATTTTCTCCTGTATCTACTATTGAGAACAAATCACCCATTGTATCTAGTTATGGATTGTATCATTGGCTCATAATTCTCTGAGATTAGAACTGAAAAAAAAGCTAGAGTCGGTGCTCGTTCAACTCATGGTGTTACTAAACCACACAGTCTAAGAAAAAATCAAGAGGATTAATAAATTATGAGTTGGACCTATGTGAAAGAAAACATGATTGAGTGCTTTAAAGTAAACGTTCATCTAGTGTTAACCACCTTTTTGTCTTTTTCTTATTTTTCAGAAAGATCAATTAATTGATTGATTGTCTTATTGCATGATACAGGCATTACTTTTCCTTAACCACCGTATGCTATGTGAATTATTGATGATAGTAATATCCAGCGTAAGATATGAATAAATTATTTTACACGGAAATGGATAGTACGCATTTCCTAACACACCTGTGATAGGCTTAACAAGACAAATATAACTCAGATTTTGAATAAGATTAAGGAAATGTAGTAAGCATAACAGGAAAGCATAGTACTGTACCAAATACGTAATTAGTTCGCCATTTTGAGTATTCATTGTAACGCAGCTTGGTGGTCCTTGTAACCGCACCCCACCCGCCCCCCCCCCCCCCGCCTCATCTCCTTTCTCTTACCATACAAATGCCTCAGCACCACAATTGCATGGATGCGGAATAGTTTCTAAGCATAGTGGATGCTAAAAATCAAGAGGACGTTCTTTCCAGAGTATGAATATTAAAAACTAAACTTTTCATTGTATCAAATAAGCTGGGCCTACAGCCTATACTTTACATGTCATAATTTGGTTGGACATTGTTATCTATTAATTCATAATTTTGTGTAAAAGTAAGTGGGCCTGGCGTTTCGAAGTTAGCAGGATCTTCTTCACAGGCTGAATGAAACTTAACAGAAACTACAAGGGGCAAGCACAGAATACAGACAGGTTAATGAACAGGGGTGAACACTAAAGAGATTGATGTTAGTGGATTATTTGACAAAGGGCGGAGAGATGAAAGAAACCAACAAGGGGGGAAGAGGAGAGGTTGGAGATAAACCGTAGAAGGACCGTAGAAGAGAGGATTAATGGAAGAGCGTAGGGAATAAACAGCAGAATGACAAATATAGGAAAGTGTGGAGAAAAGAGGTGAAAGAGAGCTAGGAGAAGAGGGGTGACAGAGGGGGGAAAAAGGGGGTGAGGAGCAGAAGAAAGGTTAGTCATTTTTTGACTAATTGCTAAGTAGTCAATTGCTAATTATTCAATTGCTAAGTTTTCATATAGATTTCGTATGAAACAAGACACTGGAGTTAATCTACATACAGGTCTCGTGTTATTGGAGTAATCAAGACAACCCATCCGCTTTAACCTCAGAATGTTAAAATATGTCTAATAATTCATTTAAAATTGAAAACAAATTTGTTTACCTAGCCTAAAGACCTCACTCAATAATTCGCTTCCTCTGAGGTGGCGCAGCTCGAGAGGCAGATAGGCATAAACTGCTAATTTTGTCTGTATTACATCAATCTCCCCTCATTATAATCCTACCGTTTAAAGTCATATTACAAAAATGAACGGAATCAATGTAAAAGTAACTCGATATTTCGTACGATTTCTCACCGATTTAATGATTTTCTTCCTTATTTTGCAGTAGCCACTGTTTTCTTCTGCTGTGTGTGCAGGGTAAGAATGCTACGGGCTGTATGTAAGAAATCAGCATATAGCATCCTTTGGGCAACTAGTCGGTGTCTTAATGGCTGTGATTTCCGGCATTCACCAACGATTTAAAAAACCATATCGTCTTACTAACGATTTGGCTGACTTTTTCCCCAAAGAGGGAAATATTGATTGTCGCTGAGCAATTCTCTCGGCCTAGACTCTTTTATAGATTACCCCGAGGCGAACAAATCCCCTCGGCAAGTGTATGAAATGTTAAACAAGAACTCAGGACGATATAAAAAAAATATAAGAAAAAGAGGGGGGAAAAAAAGACAAAAAGTATTAAACTTAAAAGGAGGGTTTTTCAATTGATTGTCATACTGGCCTGATTGGTTGTAGTAAAGCTCCCAGGCTATACGATGGTCTACCACTCGACATAGTGAAATTGATGCAACAAAATTGATAGGACTTTTTTTTTCGTTAGATTGAATTTTAAACTGATAATCATTTGTTGGTTCGGTCATTATTCAGTGTGTATCTTAAGAGCCTAGGGGGGCCCCCCAAACTTCAGCTTCATATGATGACGAGAGAAAAAATAGGAGATATTTTAAGAGAAATTCCATAATCCCCCCAACTACATCCGTAATTGCGAAGACAAAGTGGTGTCAATTGATAAGTTGTTTGTCAATCACTTCAGACTGTCTTAATGATCCTAGAAAGTAATCGCTTTCAATGACTCTTCGAGACATCTTCAGACCAAATCAAGAGGATAAATAAATATATTTTGACGTTGTTGCAAGGAGGTTGTGGGCCTCTGATATTAAGTGAGAGGTTGATTAATTCTATCGGATGAATATCACCAACAAGTAATTTAACACTAGTCGCATTTATTTACATTTTTCTTTGAGTTCCTTTCTCTCTTGTCGTGGAGGGTTGTAGAGGCGACGTACTTGGATAGAAACAGACACATTAGTTGGATGGTTTAGAATCGTTACTGATGTGCGAGCGACCTCATGAACAAGAAGAGGGGTTTTTGCGCCGCAATAATCTGCGGTATCGGACATGAACTACACCAACAACCGCTATGTGCTGTTTTAATTCCAACGAATAGTTAAACACGTTAATAACCATATACCTTTGGAAATAAATTTAAATAAAAATGAAAGAACGGATGTTATGATGTCTGTGGTATAATATCAATTGTTTAGAATGGATTCCTTACTGCATCAGCGAAAAAAAAGGAAAACAAAGGCTGTATGACATCACAAACAATACCTCATTGTTCTTTCCCGAACTAAAATGATCAATTTCAAAATTTTATTTTTATCACAAGATATGTAGAATATGATATCTGAGGGTTGGATTTCGTCGTACTTAGTACAATAATACGTTCAAGCCTCACTTCCATTTATACGCTTAACAGAAATGATCCATTTTAGTTTTTAGTTCGTAGGCAACAAATTAATTGAACAGTATTTACTTTATTTCCATGTGTTTAATAGAGTAATTTGATATTAATTAAACTTTACTGTATCTGATGAATATTAATTTTAGCGTCATACATAATAACTGACACAGTTCAATTCAAGTGATGATTCAACGACTGATACTGAAATTCCGTTGGCATGGTGATTGGCAGGTGGTTTCCATGGTTAACCATTTGAGGCTTTTCATTGGTTGACTCCTTTATTATCGCTTGTGGTTAGTTTGTACCATAGTAAACCATTTAGTCTTTTACGAATTAACTCGTTTAATATATATCATAAGTCGTTTCTCATAACCCCAGTGGCAAATCGCTTCAAGATACAATATAAAACAAGGGGGTGGTTATTTTTTACTTTCCAAGAATTCAATAAATTCACAGTTATGTCACAAGTTTGAAATTTATCTCTGTAAAGGAAGCCAAAAGTACACATAACTCAGTTCCGGATGGATTTAATTTACCGATAGAAATAAAGTTTTAATCCTTTGAAAGTAAATTTATGTCCCAATATTGTTTTATCAATATCATTTTGAAACAAAAATGGTTCATGCAGATTTCATTATCAGGTTAAGAAGGTCTCTGTTGAGAAAATAACAACAAAATGTGACAAATTGGAACGATGCAACAACAACAAAAAATGAAGAATATTTCCTGCCAGATTTGTTACCGATAAAATTGGTATTTAATGAAGCTAAATGTAAATTATTCATATTCTAAGATTTCAAGCTGATTATGAACTTAGTCCTAATATTTGAGAAATAATTCCAGCACCACGAAAACATTTTACACTTTTTAGTAATAAAGAAATAACGGAAACCTGACTGCAGGGATGTTATAAACAAATTAGAAATCCTGAGGTGAATGGTTCCAAATCTTATTCTAGCCCCAAAAAAACTAGTTGCCTTTTCAGCAAATTCACTTTTGTTTGATAAAAAAATGGACACAAAAGAAATATGTTCTTGAAAATAACTTGCAGCATTTTAATTTCAAGTAATCATGTATAATATGTCGCTTCGTTCTTTCCAATTTAATATATATATTATATATATTTATATATATATATATATATATATATATATAAATTCTGTCTGCAACAACAATGTTCCTATGGATTGTTTCTACAACAGTAGTGTTCATATATAAGTTCTTTCTGCAACAGCAATGTTCATGTAAAGTCTGTCTGCAACAACAATGTTCCTATGGATTGTTTCTACAACAGTAGTGTTCATATATAAATCCTTTCTGCAACTGCAATGTTCATGTAAATTTTGTCTGCAACAAAAGTGTTCCAATTACTTGTTTCTATAACAGTAGTTTTCATATATAAGTTCTTTCTGCAACAGCAATGTTCATGTAAATTCTTTCTGCAACAACAATGTTCCTATTACTTGTTTCTACAACAGTATAGTGTTCATATATACGTTCTTTCTACAACAGCAATGTTCATGTAAAGTCTTTCTGCAACAACAATGTTCCTATTACTTGTTTCTACAACAGTAGTGTTCATATATAAGTTCTTTCTGCAACAGCAATGTTCATATAAAATCTTTCTGCAACAACAATGTTCCTGTTACTTGTTTCTACAACAGTAGTGTTCATATATAAGTTCTCTCTGCAACAGCAATGTTCATATACAAATTTTTCTGCAACAGCAATGTTCCTGTAAATTCCTTCTTAAACATCAATATTTGTAAACATTCCTTCTTAAACCAGCAACGTTTTTGGCATCTTGTCAACAAGCAATGTTCCAATGCATACATTTTCGAAAACAACAAGCAAATATTCCTAAAGTTTCTTTCTAACGCAATGCTCCTATGCAGCATTGTATCTACCATATCAATGTTCTTAATACTTTCTTTCTGAAATATCAATGGCCTTTTACCCTTTTTCTAATCGGCGAATAGTAAAGAAAACATGTTAACCGTCAATAAGTTTTGCCAACGGAAATTCAATTAACAATTAATTTTCTTTTCAAGACGGGGGAAAAACCCATTAGTAATGCTTATTCACGTCCCTACGCTGATATCCCGGAAGTGAGATAAGAGGCTGACTTGCAGCATCAGCTCGAATCAGAAATCGAGTATTACATGATTGGTGTCAAAACTATGGCTCCTTTAAAACAAGACAAAATATACACGCCTTTAGTTTGTTAAAAAAATCGAAGAAATATACACAACTTCACGATTTGGTTAACGGCGAAGTATTAAATTTCAAGACGGTTCGTGTGAGAACCTATTTTAACCTGCGTGTGTATTAACATCATGTCGAATTCATTGGGGCGTTGAACGGAAACATGGGTTTACGCAACGCGTGAGTGCAAATGAAAATGAACGAGGAGTTATTAGCCAACATTTATCCAGGGGAGCCCGTGCAAATTACCTCAAGAATGGGGAAAAACATAACTTTAATGGATTAATAAAAACACCCAAAGGATTTGCTTTACTCATTGGTTGATCGAGAACAGAATAATTTTGTCAATTGAATAATAATAAAAATAATGGCGTATCGTAGACTTTACATTGTTTGGAAATGTTAACAATTGTTTAACTAGGGCTGAATGACAGATGCATGTTTATCAGTGTCAGGATAATGGTCTCAATGCCAGATTTGAAAGCAATATTTAGTGTTGCATATAATCCTTACACACACGCACATAAAGAAAAATGCAGAAAGCACAATGAACAATGAAATTATTTTTTAATAAAACATAATAATATCCTGTGTTCCGAGATATTTTTGAAAAAGAGAAGAAAAGAAAACGGCACAGATGGAAACGAATGAAACAACAGGAAAAACATTTACCCATAACGTTCGCACAGGCAGATTTAAACCTAGAAGAAATAGCCTACTAAACTTCAGCGATATTAGCAAAATGTCATATCCATGGTAGCACTTTCTCTTAGCTATTAGTTTACACCAATATCGAGACACAGAATCCTACTGTCTGTTTGTCTGTTTGCCTGTATGTCTGTCTGTCTGTCTTTCTGTGTGTCTGTCTTTATAGCTCTCTAGTAGCTTATTATCTGACAGTCAGTTTGCTCATATTAACAAACAAACATATAAAATAAAGAAGAAAAATGGGGGGGGGGGGGGGAGGAGAGAAAACACCAACCAGATGCTTGAGTTTCATTTGATAAACGCACATTTATGTCACGTGTCAGTAATAGCGATGACGTCATGAAATAATTTCCCGGCGCTGATTGTCTATCCTAGCTCGTTAATCTCAATGATATACATCACGTTAGGTTGAACTTTTGCCACCCCTCGTATTACAATGTAAGTATAAGAAGATACATGGCTATATTTATGCGTACTAGAATAGAGGTATGTTAAAAAAAAATCATCATCGCTAGACCACACGTTAGTTTGCACTATGAGATGCTGAGGGTAGTATGATATATATGTACGATTTGATTTGGTCATAGAGACAAATGTAACCCGGTCATTTTGTTCACATTTTACCGTATTATAGCTGTTTAGGTTATTGGTTTTGGTTATTGTTAAAGAAAACGTTAGACAAACGCATGACTCACTCTTTAACTGTTCTTCTTTAACCGGGAAAATCTCAATTATTATTGAAATAATTTAAGTGAAAAAATATATTAGTATCATGTTATCTTATTCGAATTGAACTTGTGAAGAAGTTTTAAACCAAATACTTGTAGGCTACGTGCTTATTTTATATGTGAGAGGACATTAGTCAAAGGTTACGGGATATTAATCATGATTATTAAGGTTTTCATTATCTTATTGATAATGAAAACGCTGAATATACTGCAGCATTGTAGCATTACATGAATGTAAATTCTAAACTCGTTTTTTAAGGAGAAAGTTTCAAAAAATAGTACTTCCCCTTTGTTCAAGTTAAGCCTACTATGATTGTTGAAATTTAAAACAAATTATTCAATTTTTCTGTATATTGAACAGAATGATGAATCGTGCTACATAAAAATAACGAATAAAAATATTTAAAAAATGGACACGAACTGGCTAAATATGAGTCGAGATTATATCAGCAATAACAATAACTAATATACAGATAACTATACATCTATTTAGAAACACATTTTGCCTGAAATTTGTGAAATACATGGATAAAAGAGCCATTTAATAATTTGTAGAATTTGTGAGAAAGAAACAATACTGTTGTAGCATATTAGTATCCTTTTAATTGATCTAATTAATGTGTTTTAAACACTCTGAAGATTGATAAAGTATCTTGATTTGTGAAAAGATTCATTTGTCACCATTTAATACACAAATATGTATTACGGGTACTTATTTTCTTTCTAATTTGTCTTCTTTTTGAAAGACGGTTTCTTCGAACCCGTTTAATATTTTCCGAAATTTTTTTATTAAGATGTACGCAATATAGGTACAAAATATAGCCCTGGTCATACCTTTCTACTATTGGCTTCAACACACACGTGATATAGATGAGTAACTGTGGTAAACATGAGAAAATTCGAATATAAAAATATATCACGGCTTTCATTAAGTTGTAAACTTCTTATCAAGAAGATGCAATTAATCAATTCATTAGGGCATCAATAAAGTTTAAAATCTCGACCTGTAACGAACAAACATGTGTCCATCGTATCTGCTTGAAATAAAATTCAATTTTAAAGATTAAATAGTCCTGTTTTGGGTATGATAAGTGATGGATGAGTTGAAACATATACTCCTCTTGTGAACTGGTTGAGAATATTCAAAGAACAGTTTGAAACTAATAACGAGCAGGAAGTGTAGCCAAGTAAAGCAAACTTACTTCGTTGGTGATATCATCCTGCATGCTGGGGGTAATCGAATTTACATTTATCTGGTTTCAAATAACGTGCAATTTTTGGATTAATATCTGATAAAGATTTAGAGACTTGGTATTATAAATAACGTATACAGGTTGTATGAGTGGATTGGACTCCGTTTAGAAGCTGAAATGTGCGTCTGTCGAGCAAACAGACACAGTTTACTATATCTTAGCAAGGAATATATCAAGATAAATCTTCTCTTTAATTATGGATGGAAAAAAAAAATCGACGTAAGAAAATTATGATTGGTTATGAGCAAAGTCGAAGAGAGGAATATGAAATTACTGCATGAAAAGTATGGATTTATTATATAATAAAGATGAAAACGAGGATATTAATGGTTAAAATATAAAAAGCACCTCTGATAGGTATGGTAAATATGCCCAAAGTTTGATTATTTCTGAAATCCAGAAAAGATACTTTATTTTAATAAACACAATTCGTCAACAAAACAGAACAAGAGTAGACATATTTCTATACATAACGGTAGTTTATACAATGACATACAATTATTATGCTAATAGATATGCACAAAGTTTGATTATGTTTTGGAAATCCAGTAAAAGATACTTTATTTTAATAAACACAATTCGACAACACGACAGAACAAGAGTAGAATTATTTCTATACATACATATTTCTATACATAACGGTAGTTTATACAATGACATACAATTATTTTGCTAATAGATATGCCCAAAGTTTGATTATGTTTTGGAAATCCAGTAAAAGATACTTTATTTTAATAAACACAATTCGACAACAAGACAAAACAAGAGTAAAAAATTTTCTATACATATCGGTAGTTTATACTATGACATATAATAAAATATACTCTCAATATTGATTTTAATAATGAATATGATATTTGTGAAAAAGTAAAATATATAGAAGAAAAAGAGAGAAATTGTGTAGGCCTATAGCACCCTACTGTTTTGTTCTATGGCTTAAGAAAAAATATCAAGGCAAGTTAATGTGTATTATAATATTAAAACAAAATGCATTCGCTTTGGAAATAACAAAGAAAAATTGTAATGAATTTTGGTAAAGAACTGGATACTTCTATTAGACCTTGATATATCAACGTATCTCAATATCTGGATCACTTGGTAGGTATATGGAAATTATCATATTTGTCCTTCATTTACTCAACTCCCTGGTGTGTGAAACGACTTTGTATTTTGACAGTTAGAGACTTGAAGAAGATCTACTGGACTGACGTATCAAAATGTTCGATAGCTAAATATAGAAATTGATAATCATAAATAAAGTAAAAAATAATAATAAATTAATAAAGAAAGCTAACTGGTCGGATGCCTGAGAGAAATGTTTTGATATGGTGAAAGATTAAAAAAAACAGGAAAATGTTAGAAAGTTTCTTCCTTATTTTCGTCGAATCATTTTCTTTTCCAGTGAATTCACTCAAACCAAGGTCTGTGAAAATTTTTAATTTCCTGGATTGCGGTAATTTCTTAATGTTGTTTTACTTTTAACACCTGCTAAATACAGTAGCCGTAGCGACGGTGATTAATCAACATATGCTCACATGATATGAGTACAAATAACAAACTTGTTTTATTTGTTCAGACGGATATAAGCCAAAATGAGAATAAATCATAAGTTGTTTGAACAGGCTAGGCATGCATAAACATTACCAGGGTTGCTAATCATCAAATCATATAAATTGTTTTCTTTTGTGACAGCTCAATAAGCTAGCCTGGATGCACATGAACAAGGTTTAATCTTATAATCTTTATGAGTAAACCCCAAAATATCGCAAACACCTTAAACTGTTAGCACTATACGTAGTTCACAAGAGCCAGTCAAAAGTTTTAGTTAAACGTTGAAAAAAAATAACAATCTTCGAAGCGTTTTATGCCTTGTTAGATTTATCAATAATCTGATGTCATTTCTCATTAATTTAAAAAAGACGGTTTTGAATTCCAACAAAACATTAACAAAATTTAATTGTAACTTGTATAAACTTAGTCATGTTATTATGAAGGATTTGGGGGATATTTATCGGATACAAAACATACTAAAAAAATTTCAAAATTTTTAAAGATTTCAAGAAGAATATACGGAGATATATTACGGTAGATAAAATGCACAACAAGAAATATAAAAACGAAAGATAGATTGGTATAAGGGCTATAATTGTATGGGATGGTTACCCTTCCTGAATATTACTGAATATTATGGTTAAACCATAAACAAGGTACACCACGGAGGATATTGATAGGTTCACAAGGACCCTCTGGTACCACAGCAGGGTACCAGGACACACTTGTCTTTTCAAATAAAAATACCCAGCGTCATACGGCAGGTGCTGGTTAGCTGATGGCATGTTTTTCTTTGAAGATGAAAACATTTCCCAACTATTTCCTTTTCCAACGTATTTTCCTATTGGCTACCTACTTGATGCAAACATGGTTACCCTTGGAGCATGCAAAATACCAGTTACGAACTTCAAAGCATTTATACCAACGACTGGTATGTAGCCCTAGAGCGCACCAATACCAGGCAACAGAACCTGTGAACTTTGACCCGCAGTTCTTATTGGTTGGATTCGTCTCGAAGCGAGTAGACGAATATGTCGAGAATGTTTTCCCAGGTTTATAAATAGAAAGAATGTAACTTGGATGTATTTACTTTTACATTGTTATTGCATTTTATATGAAACTCAATCAAATTAATATTACAAATGTAATTAGTCATTTTACTTAGGACCTTAGTTGCCAAGCAAATGTTTCTTTTCATCTGCCGTGAAATTCACTTTAAATTTGAGTAAATATCAACAAGTAATTTGCATATAATAAAAACATGTAACCATCGACTGAAGGTTTAGCTTTTCGGAATACCATTTCCATTGGATCCAACCGTCTCTTCGTCGTGTTGTTTATTGAGGCAAATTACTTAAACTTAACCTTTTGTGTTTGTTATGTATGTTTATTTTTTTATATAATATTTTTTTTTTATCTGCGGTTTGTTTCTCTGCTTCTCCTTGGTTGTTTTCTGTTTGTCTTTTATTTTCTCCTTTCTGTCTTAAAATGTCCAGGCAGGCTTCGGATGGTTTTAAATTATTCATATCACTTTTTTGTACAATTTCATGGTGAAAATAATTCATTTACATGTTTAGATTATTCGTTAACATTGAATGTTTGTATATATGTTAAATAGATGCTACTAATTCAGTGGGTAACTGTCTTTGTATACTAGATGTGAAGCAAAAAAACGTCTCCAAATCTTTCAAAACAGCCAAGGTATGTGTCCATCCAATTAGGACGACAAAATAAACAAAATATGCAAATAATCTTTAAGAATAAAAACAAAACAAAAACATTACCCCATCGAAGAAGTCAATGCCTTGTCACGTGACCTTTGAGACCCGTATGGTAACCTCTGTGGCGTTAATAACATGGGTGAACAAATTCAAAGATGTTTCTTTTTTTCCGGGTTTTAACCCGAATTTTAAACTCATTATTCATATTACCAATTGTCCGGAACGAGCGGGCATTCAATTTCTGATGATGTATTCTTCTAGAAATTTAAGGAAAACAGGGTGTGGAAAGTTCCCTCAGTCTCTGATTAATTTGTTAGAAGTGATATGCGTTCTCCAATGAGCGGTTGATTTCAGGAATAGATTCCCTTAACCTTAACTCATCTTTTGTGCGTGTGTGCGTTTGTGTGTTTCCCAGCTTCTTAGCTTTTGAGATATTTTCTCGGTCATTTTGAGGTTTTCATTATTCACAGATATTGTGTACATAGTGTTAAATAGTCTAACGGTGTGATTATGGTCACTCTTCTGACTCTCTGATTCAACACCAATTATTGAAAGATGACAGAAAAAGTTTCTTTTGTTTTTAATTGATCGCGCCCCATTGTTCTGTGACATGTGAATATTTATTGTCTTGCCGTTCACTAATTCTATTCTAGTTCTAGTATAAGATCCCTTTTATTGTCACGTATCTCAGTAATTGTAGCATATATCGAAGTAACAGTATTATTAAAAGCAAAATTCTCAACAAAACGCTTGTATGGAATAATATCAAAGGTTGAAACACACAAATCAGTATAATGTTATTATACCTCTTTTCATTAATTTATTAAATTTGTATATGATATTCTTTACATTATATATCATATATTCGGAAAATGAAAAGAATTAAAAAGGGACAAAAACTGGTCATGCATATATATGGTATATAGTTGTTGTTTTTTGATCGTACAAGTTAGTGTCATTTTACGAAATATTATCCTCGGAATGGAATCTGCATGGTGTCCTTTTGAACATCGAAACTGTATTTTGTTTAGGGACATGTCAACCATTACATATTTTCGTGAATGGGTTTTGATAAAAGCCAGATTTTTTTGGCGCAAGAATAAATCAAACTAGTGTTTTTATCTACTTCAAGACCTTTGTGCCTCTTCTTCTTTTAAAAAAAAAAATCATATTTTGAGGCGACTAGTCTACAGACGACAAACCACCTTTAAAGCGATATCGCGGATTTAGAAATAAAATTTTATGCAAACTCACACTGATAAGATAAATAGATTTTAACATAGTCGATGACCATACAAAAATAAAATACGCAGGTCCATCAAAACATACACGTTTCATTAAAATACAAAATATCATTAGATTCAAATAACTTCACAAATATCGAATACTTTTGTATATCGCTTTAAGGGAATATCTAATCTCGTCGCCGTTTGACAAAGTGATTCATATTTTTTTTACAATTTAATATAAATTTCGTCCGTCATAAGAAGACGTATATATCGGTAAGCTAAATGGTTAACAAATACTAAACTTTGAAACTTGGAATGGAAGTCTGTATTTATGATCTATTTATTCATTTCTTTCTTTTTTTTTGTCTGTATTATTTATTATCCGTCTAAATATATTTTTAATAGCTTGAAGTTAGAGAGCCATTATCATCTTGTCTTTCGTTACACCGTATTCACTGTTATATCGATGTTTTATTTACTCAACCCCCACTCCTCGTCCAATAGTATATATCGTAGACAACACAATGTACTTCTGCGCAAAATTTAAGTCAACAATCGAACACTTAAAGACAATAAAACAACAAAGCATATATATAACATTCATTCCTCAATGTTACAAATCATTCCATTTATGACAGTTTATACGTTACTCATTTCATGTGTCTGTCTGTCTGTCTATCTATCTGTTTGTCTGTGTGTCCGTTTATTTTCATCATGTATTTCTTGGTACTCAGGATATATACTACAGTGTTGCTTGATACCCTGCCACTCTCCCGATTGACTTCAACTTACATGTATGTGTGAATGTTTAGTTGTTTCAATCGATATGTCCATGTTTTCATTTACATGGTTAGAAAGTTCTTTCACAAAATCCCAAATTTTACCCACGTAACCATTTTTGGTTTCATTTTTGTGAGCTATATATTTCATATATTTTGTTAATAACGTGTTCAAATTTATTATATTTCTTTCAAATATTTATCTATCCTTTCTTTTGAGTGATTTTGAATCCGTTTTAATTCGATAAAGCTGTAAAATCGCTCGATTCCTACATATGTTGCTACCAATTGTAAAGTCCCATCCATCAGTTCTTACCTAATAAGTATACACTTGGTGGTACTGACTCATATGGGCTATTTTTCCTATGTTTTATTGTTTGAATTTTTACAATACCAAGTTAATATGGTTTTTCTTGTTGGGTTACTTTACTTTTTATTATTTTTGACTTGTAACACCTAATTTAAAAATGAAAATACCACACAAGGGACAAATGTTCAGCTTTTAAGTACGACATCCTTTGTCAAACAATTTTTCGTTCATATTTATTTTTTCACAAAACATTATTAGCTTTATATTAACCAAAATTTGTCGATTACACCTACTAGCCGCGGAAACCACACTGATTTTGTTAACGTTTCACCAGTTCACACTGTTTCATTTAATTTGATAATACCACTTTCATTTTTTACCAAACAACCAATAATAAAATTAATTTCAATTAATTACAAACGTTCCACTTACACTATCTAATGATGTATGTTGTCTAAGATTTGACCTAATTTTTTGTGTGACTGTACAGTTCCATATTTTAAATTCCTTCTTGGCTGTTAAACGCACATCATAACAATACAGACTTTCAGAATGCAAACTAACTTCTTCTTCTTCTTCTTTTTTTGGTGATGTTTCTCATCATTATTCCTTCCTTTTGCTTTCCCCTCTGTCAATCTCCACTTTCATCTTTTCTGAGGTTCTAATGCGATTGAAATTGGGAATTAGTCCCATGCCACTTGCAACTACTGATCGCCATTTCGAAACAAGAATATCAAATTGGAAATAAGAACTGACGGTAAGTGGGCATCTTATGCGAGCAAGCCATCTTCTGCTATCGACTCCTTTATTCTTTGACGAGAAACAGTCGTTAACTCCAGTCCCAGACCGTTTGCCGACCTTAAAGGAGCATTCACATGGTATAGAGATCTGGATGATTCATCCATAAGGATTCTATTGATGTGCACGTGTTCAAACTTAAAGTGCATAAAGAGAGGCGGGTGCCAATTAAATTTTAATTACGTCTTGAACAAAATTAATAACAAACAGGATCAATAAGTAAGTTCATAATAAGTAGTTCATATTTTTGTTCTCTTTCGACGATCTCATTTTCCTAACTTGCAACCCCCAAAAAAAAATCGAATGAAATTTTCTTTCACTAACTAGCGGAAGAATGATTCCACTTATAATTATACAATTCGTGTCTTTTATTCTCCCGTTAAATAATTAGCAGACCCCCAAAACATTCCTTCTGGTTTGAACTTCACTTTTTTTTTGACAAAACGTTGAGAAAGAATTAATTACAACTGACAAATATACACTGACCAAACATATCATGTGAGTGTTCTCTGTTTATTATGGATTAATAATTTGCGGAAATGTCCTTTAACTTGACTGTCGCAGACAATACGCGTGTTTCCACTCACTTACCCCTGCCACGTGTAGAACCAGTGGGAGATGCAAATCTTATACCATTCATTAGCAGCAATTCTTGATCGGGTTACGATCATTTCAAACCTAGTTTCTTCTTGTTGTCAATACCGGGACCTTGATAAGGCACGAGGTATTGTTTATGATCCTCTGGCCTTTTCAGAAAGAAAAAAATATCCCTGAGATAAAAAATATATCATCTGTTTAATTTCATATTTTCTTAAGGCTTTTTCGGCTTGAGTAAGCTCCAGACCAAGAACATTGGACGAGAGCTTTATTATGGACATTTTAAGGAGGATTTGTTGTGTATAGATGACCAATGCGCAAGAGATGTTTTTATGATTAAAATCTATCTTAAAAAAGAGATCGGTGGTCGAACTTGCTTTGGTAAAGTCCCTTTTGTTGTTTTGTCTTTTGTTTGTTATCTTCGTCACCATATCTATGTTTATTTACGATTCGTGTTATTTGAACAAGACAATGACATAAAACATTTTAAAAATATTTCACGACATCTACAATGAAATATGTTATTATACTTAAAACAAAACAGTTCTCACTTAACAGAACAGTTGGGAGTATTTAATGTAAGCCTGTTTTCATTCACATACCGTAAAAAAGTAAATTCAAGAAGTTTTCACTTTGCAGAAGAATAAAAAAAAACCGTCTTTAAGAGAAAACGAGTATAGTGTTGTTGTGTAAGAGCAAACAGATTTCCATATAGAAACTGCAGCCTTCCATTTACCTAAATGAATAGCACATACATTCGAATTATTATCACACTAAACCAAAGTGCAGAGAAAAAGTAAAGAAAAATGAGATAAATGTACAGAATTGATGCAGAATAGAAAATATCAAGTTATATAAATATCAAGTTTGTCCATCAACCCCAAAAAAAGACCCCCCCCCAAAAAAAAATCAGTTATGCCTAAGTCAACATGAAAGCGTAACGATTAATGACCAGAACTCAGTAGAAGTATATCCAAGTTTCATATTGCCATATTGCTATAAGCGATTAGGCCTACTCTGTTACTGTTGAATAAGAAGTGGTATTGAAAACAATTCAACAATTACTTTCATATGAAATATCGAAGAAATCTATTCAATAAACTTATTTATCATCTTAGATAGTTTATATAAGTTATAACTTATATAAACTGATAAACATCCCGTAACAATATATAGTTGACTGTTTTTATGTGAACACTTCCTTCTATAACCATGGTATCTTATTTATCTTAGATAGCTTATAAATAAGTTAAAAGTTAAATAAGTTATAACTTATATTAGTTATAATTTATATAAACTGATAAACATTCCGTTGTTAAGAGATATTTAAATGTAGTGATGTTAATACTTCCTTCTAACAAAGGTGTCTTATTTATCTTAGATAGATTGTATAAGTTATAGTTTATATAGGTTATAACTTTTATGAACTGATGAACATTCCTTAACTAAGAGATAGTTTACTGTAGTTATGTTAACACTTCCTTCTAACAAAGGTGTCTTATTTATCTTAGATAGCTTTTATAAGTTATAGCTTACATAAGTTATAACTTATATAAACTGATCAACATTCCTTAACTATAAGAGATAGTTGAATGTAGTTATGTTAACACTTCCATCTAACCATGGTGTCTTTTACATGTTCAACATATATATACATGTAATGTTTATTGGTCGAATATCGTTGTTGCTTTTTGCCAGAAGTGCATCTCTCAAATCTTGCTGGATGATCACGCTCCAGCCATCAAATCTCACTTGAGAATTTTCAGGGAGAGAATCATTCATTTCTATCAGACCAATGTCACATCTTCTCCAGTGATTATTCCCGATAGCTGCTAGCCCATAAAACGTGCATATAGGGTCAACAAAGCGGTAGCCCGAGTGAAACCTATACCGTCTCCCCCGTTAAGAAGTTCGTGATGGAAAGCCTGCTGAAGTCACGAAAGATCAGTAAATATTCGCTTGAATGTACACGTAACTTATGTCCTCTTTACAAGGGTGACAAAGATAGTTCAAATAATCATGTTAAAATCTTTGGTTTTCGTAAAAAACGAATAATTGTCATCTTGTCACGATTCCGATAGCTGGATTAGTTTGAGTCTCTTGCTAAGCTAACATTCCAATACTTTCGGTCAAAGTAAACGGATTAAGGGGATTGTAATAGGATTATTTGCGTATTATCTACGATATCTGTCTTTACATTTAACATTAATTAGGTATGTATCACTTTAGTTTGTTTCTTTAAATCATATTTACATATTTGTTTGCAATGAAATATATATAGGATGACGTCAAAATAACAAACTATTAGGAAATGACAGATCGAAAAAATGCATCTATTCTCTAAATAAATCTATTTTCTCACAACCCTGCTGGTTGTGTTGTATCCGACATTTGCAGTGCTGTCGAATTTTCAGCAAAGCCTTTGGTATTATTATTATTAAGAGACGCCATCATTTTACTAAAACTTTAAGTATATCACACAAATTTGAAAATCATTTGGCATGAAAATGGTTTAAAATAAGCTGATTTTTATTAGCACAAAATTGAGTAAAATATTGACGTCATTATAAAAGTTTGTATTTCGATATTTGTATTGATGTTGAATATAGACGAAATGAATGAACTATACGGTAATGAACAACTTAATTTGAAGGGGAAAAAATGCAAATTAAAAAGATCTTTCTCGGTAAATGCAAAAAAGTATTCAGAGAGATATATCTTATTTACTGATGCGGTTCTAAATTTGGTACAATTTAGGTAGTATTTTAAACTATATGACGTCAGAGATGTTCACATGAATTTGTCGTAAATTTATTATTATTTTCCCCTTGCATTTCATCTAAAAAACGAAATCATAATGACATGCAAAGGCTATTATTGTTAGGTATTTTCAAGTACTTTAGAATCTGATTAGATAAATTCCCATTTTTTTCTAAGTTGGACCTTTTTTTTTATATATATATATTAAGATATATTACAGACAGAAATTGCTTATAGTCTGTACGGATTTTATTTATTCTGAGGATATATAAAGTAATAGAAGTATTCTTGACTACTGACCTTCTGAAGAATCAACGGCATGTACTGCTGTGAAAGATTTACAAGACAAACACATTTTTAACACATATGCCAATCACACAGCATGCATACCTTGCATTCAAACAGTGAGGGATCGTCTGCCTACACATCTAAATAGACTAGTGATAGTCTTAACACTATACAAATCAAGGTAATTTATCTGAAAACGAATGGAACAAAGACTAAACAAGAAGTATTTTATGATAAAATACAATCATACGAATTTAAAATAGTGTATACGAAGTATAAAAAAAACGTAAAAGCAAATTTATTTTTCTGTTTATCCTTGTTGAGCATTTCCTTTTCATTAATTTTATATGTATTGTTCTTTTCAAAAATTCAATACATATATTATAATGTATTAATAAAAAGTTTGCAATAAACTTGCCTTCATATATACGGTTATTATATGAATTATTTTGAAATGGTTAATTATTAATATTAATATAAAGTTATGTATTTTCTATTTGGTCAAATTCAAATATGCGACTATCTGTAAATTTTAAAAACTATGATTTACTTTGCTCGAATAATTTAATCTTCCACTCCCGTAAAGGGAACAAAATATTACTATCATGACTCGATAGGGATAACAATTATTTTCGTATTTTGTGTCTGTTTGTCTGCTTGGGTGCTTGTGTAAGTTTTATGTTTGTTTTATGCGTATCATTCATTGGAACTTCATTCATTTGGAACATGTTTGTAACGATAACGCGTTCCGAGAGTTTCTGTGAATGTTCGCGTTCAAATTGTAGGGAAAAAAATAACCGGAATCCACTGGCTGGTTATACAGGTTCAAACATTTATTGTTATTTTTTACATCCTTAGTCAAAGTGTTATGCCTTGAGCTTTTAACGAAAAAAAAAAACACACGTGTTAGAAAAGCAGTAAAAATGATAAGTAGCAATTATATTTAAAAAAAAATATGAGAATTGACAGAAAATTTACGATAAGGAAAGAAACATTTCACAGGAACGATCAGGAGGAGTCTTACGTTTGCTCTATATCTTGATCTATATCTTGAAAGAAAAATTGTATTTATTAATCGACAATGATAAAACTGGCTTATGTTAGGCTTTGTAAGATGAGGGGATATGCTTCATATACCAGGCCGCCGGGGGAAATATGGACCAACTTTATACACGATACAGTCGAGTCCAAACACAGGAATATTATTCCAAACTAGACCGAAATTCCGAAAATACTGCATGGCAAACTGTTCTGCAATATAAAATGGACAAACCTGACCAAATCTTAATAATTACTTCTTTATTTGTTGTTTAAGGAATTTAAATGTTTGCTAAAAAAATAAATCTCAGAACTTTACAAGAAAATTGCACAACTTACTTTTATGCTTAACGAACTCTACACGAATTATTATGCTATAAACAGAAACACTTAACAGTAGTAATTAATGATAAAAAATTATATAGATATATCTTCAGAAATTTGATATCCATATCGAAATGGTTGCTTAAAAGTCCATTTAATAAGTCTTGAAATATCTGAAGATCAAATAACAGTTTCCGGAAGTTTCTTCTTCGTTCCAGTCGGCGAACACTTTGTAAACATTGTAACAACCAGCTTGATCCATCAATGTATTAACTGTGACAAGTCTATATCAACAAAGACAAATTAAGGTCGTTTTGGGCTCTCGTCGAAGTACATAATAGTTAGTTTAAAGTTTATTTACTGCTTTTCCAGTATATACGTCTATTAGTTTATATGTATTTATTGCTCAGTAAAGAATTTGCTATTGACAAACTGTAAGTGACATACAGTCTCCCAGGAAAGATGGGTACTCCCTTACAAGGAGAAAAAGCAATTCACCGAATAAGATAAATGGTACTTAATCGATATAACACTGAAAAAAATGTAGGATTAAGGGATGCATGAGAAGATATAATAAGGATACATAGAGAGTTAACAGATCTGGTGAGCATTTGTTTTAATAATTACCCGTTGAAAAATGAAAACGTAATAAATTTAGTACAAGCATATACTGGCAAACCGAAAATAAATTAGCATTCAACGATTTTGATCAAAGAGCCATTTTGGTATTTTCTTTATGGCTACGAAACGTTAAAACAGAGCATATCGACTTTGCACAAATAGGAAAAGTTCACTTCATATGAAGATTAACGATAACGAAGATATACAATTGAATTTGCAAGTTTGCGAACTTTAACGGTTATTGTGTTAGATATAGGCTTTGAGGTATAATCTCATGCAGGTGCTCGGTTAGAAAAGACGTTAAAAACAAACCAAAAATGGATTTTTAGCAAATGAAAAGTAAAATGTTAGGCATGTTTTAACGTCAGACGGTTGTTGCGTTTAATCTGTATTTGACATTTGTTTTCAAAAATGTGTAATTTCATTTTTTATGCGCTTGCTTAGTCTATAGAAACGGTTCTTGTCATTCACATTACTACTGTAAATTTGAAGGGACTCAGATGCCTAGGCTATCCTTTTCAACTGACTATCTAGGTTACTCGTATGAAAGGGTGCGATCGAGAGAACCAAGGAGAGTAGTAGGTGAAAAGGTAACTGGGACACATTAGAGAAAACGACTGGTTTGTTTGTTAATGTGACCTTTGACCTGTTGGAAATGTTAACAGCTTATGTATCCGAAAACATTGACGTGGTGGACGGCGTGTTTAAGAAAATACAGGTGTTCCATCTACGCTAGCACCTTCGGAAGAACCAACTGTTCAAAATATTGACATCAATAAACCCCTTGTAATAAACAGAGGCTCATAAACACAACGATTTTTACTAAATGTGTTTTCGGGAATTTGGGTTGAATTCGCTTCAAGTTGAGATTTTGCAGTTCCGGAAGGATGCAAAAACTTTAGAAGTTGCTGGTATCGTACCTTTAAAGTAGTATGCAAACCGACAAGTGGTCAAGTAACACCCAACTTGAACTAGAGAACACAACTTAACCTTAGCAATTAATTTCAGTAGAAGTGGGAAAGATTTTTTTATTTATTTTTTTTATTTTTCGTATATAATTTTTATTATTATTTAGGTTACAGCGTATATGTGTGAGGTAATGAAGAATAGCTAAGAAAGGAAAACAATATTTTAAAAAGTCTTAAAGAAATTTTAAGATCATTCTCCTTGAATAGCACCCAATGTTAAGTTTTCTTCAGCTGCAGTAGGATCTTAAATTGGCGCCATTGTAATTCAAGAAACTGATAGGTGTGTATATAAAGATGCTCTTTCACACAGTTTGGAAAATATCAATCGACGGTCACCATTATGTGCGAAGCTCGAACGAATATATGGATGCATCAAACTTACTTACGAAAAACTATATATGCAAAATAAGGGATTTTACTAAATTCATAACGTAGATTTATTCACCTAAAAGCACAATTAATGTCGGGGTTTATATCAGACATAGATTTTCATGTCTTTTTGACAAGACAGAGTATTTCAAGATAGTTTTTGAATCCCTCTTAAATTTATATTTGCAGTGGCTTTCAACTTTCGTATCACTGTCACTAGGCTATGCATTTAGTGTACACACATCTTATATAATTACATCGGTATAGCCACCAATCTACCTAAGTTAACTAGCTGATTAAAAACATTCGGATAGTCTTTCCTATATGAATGTGATTAATGTTTATTTCAAGCCAAAAGTTTGGATTCCACTGAATTAATGTATAGGCTATAATCTCTTGTATTTTCATTTTCAAACCCCCACTACACAGATACAAATAGATATTAACTAAAAAAGTATTATTTCTAATCTGTTGTGCTTTGTTTTCTTTCATTTTGTGATGTATCTTTGATGCGCTTTATTCGTTGTTCTTCTCCTTATCCTTCTTGTTTTGTAACAGAATATTTGTACAGTTGTGGCGCTTTACAAATTTTATGATTTTTATTATTATGTTCAACAAATTTGTTGTAAATGTCTATATTTCCAATCTCCAAACTCTTTGACTCTAAGCCTTATTTCATCATTCTGGCAGATGTGATTTTGTTCGACGTATACTAGCAGATGATATTTTCAGGTATCTTAGCTTTCCTTTCATGGCTGTGTATATGCTACCAAACTATTGTTAAAATGCCTATACCTTGCAATTATGACCTTTGACCTACAGCACGGGAAGACCATCTAATGTGTTATTGTCCATAATACTTATGTTATCAACAATGGACACAGTTTACTGTCCGATTTTTCAGATGAGGGCAATTTTTATATTTGAAAAAATCATTTGAATATAATAACAATAAAGCTTATGATGTGCCTATACGATATGAGAGGACCCATTATTGTTCTAGCCTGCCATTTCCCCCTTTAACAACAATAGACTGAACTTCCTTTCCAATCCTGTGAGTTGAGGAGACCCTGTTTTATCTCATGGCACAGTAGAGCTACATGAGTATAGATACATGACCTGTCACGTGATATGATTCAAGATTTTCGCCAAACTTCAATTGTTGCCTCTATTAGTGGTAAATCCTGATATTTTCGCTCATTGGGAGGATAAACAGATTAGGGTTGTTGTGCGACTTCCAGTTGCCCAGCAACAGACACGTGAGAACGCAGAGCAATTATTTTGTGCTTTAAAACCACCTGGACGACTTTCCAAATTTAGTGGACTACAATATATAATCGATTTTCTATCACATCAAACATATCATATCAGTTTGATTAATTTTGCTTTGTTGTCGTAGTTTTCAATACGTAGAGACTACATATATATATATTTATCGATCTTAGTTGTTAACTGAGTAATGGTGGGTCCGCTTTCTCAGGCTAACGCAACTCGAATTTATTTACTACTACTACTACTACTCCTCAAACATTTACAACCGTACTAAAATGTACTAGTACCGGTTATGCGACGATCTTATTGTAATAAAACAATACAGTAGAAGAGTAGGATATATGGATAGAATATTTGCCTCAACACGCATGCTATGAATACGCATGAAACAACGCACAAAACTTCTTGAAGGAAGGCTCTCGTCTGAATCTTAAAACTAGATAATGAGGAACTTTATCTAAACATATTAGGTTTCCAAGGTAAATTTATTGTTTTCTTATCATGATTTTGCGGGCCTTTTGTCGGTGATATATAGCCAATTACTTAAATAGCGATGGTTCAAATTTGCAAGTAAGATAACATGATATCACATAAGGGATTTTGTTTGATTTATGCGTACAATTCAATTAGTAACACCTTCAGCCAAACGATGACCCAAGAACAATCTCACTAAATGCAATTTACCTCCTCCTTCGTGGCACTAAACAAACATGTTTCGCTAACTACACATTTCTTACTACAGACGAAAACCCTGCCATTTCAAGATATATTCGTTACACATACATCTTACTGTAGTTATATACCTAATAAAATGTGCACCTATATAGTCCCGGCGGCCCAATTTTTATTCCTAGGACGAATAAGGGTTTCAGTTTTTTCAGGAATTTACAAATTCGTTTGAAATCAGAGTTAGGGTTTAGAAAGTGGGTTAGGGATCCAGTTTGCATGAAAATGAAGGATTGTCGTTCATAATCTGGGGTCAAAACTAGGAAAAAAGATTCAGAACATGTTTTTTGAATAAGCGTCACATGTTTGGAATCCAGGGATTTGATTGGCCGATGCCCACGTTCGTCCGGGGAAAAAAATACGCGTCCCAGCATGGGAAAATTCATTCTTTTACGCAGATGGAATCGTATGTGTGTATGGTATGAAGAAATTGTTTTTTCGCTCTGACATTTAAATAATACAACATGACGTAAACAGTTGCTATATTTGTTCTATGAGTCCGTCTGCCACGTGGTAGACGATATTCCTAGAATAAATAACCATTAAAACGCAACAACATGTTATACAGATATATACCGTCAAACATAACTGAGGGAAGCAGATCAGAAGAATTGGATATAGACCTATACTACGGATGTCTTCATAATCTTCGAGATAGCTACCGCGCTATAGCATGCTAAGGGAGAACGATTTATGGAAAAAAAATTGAACTTGGAATTTATTTGTCTAACGAGGTCTGTTTGTCTACGAGGGTTTCGTTCACCTTTAACTTTATAGACGCTGATGCTATCCAAATCAGTAATTACAAATTAAAGGCAGACAAAACGCCGGTACTATATAATGCGGATCGGAACGAGCCGGATCGTCTGACAGTCATGGAGTCTTCTTTCAACGGTCTGTCTGGGGGTAGACATAGGTCCTCATAAATAAGGTGTCTTGTGAGGACATAATGATTTAAGTTCGTTGTTTACGTTGTAACTTCCTCAAATGGTGTAAGTTAACATAATACTATGCATGTGAGTAAATTCAATGTTGAAGTTTTATAGACTTATGTGAATATGCCTTTGCCAAGTTACTACGTTGTTGAGTATATCGATGAGTTTGGTAAAGTACGCCCCCATATAAGTAAAGCATCTCATCTCACAAACTGACGTTACTCTACAGGTATATAGGTTACATCATATTCAATAGACTCGAAATAAAATTAATTATCATTTGAAGAGACAGAATAATAAGTGAACACATCACGTGATGCATGAGAAACGAACGCCGTTTGTTTAGGCTCCAGTAGATGCCAGAATACCAGACTTGGGTTGCTGTATTTGACGATAAGGGCCACATGGGTTGGAGGAGGTTGGGAGGTTATGACCTTTCAGCCCATTGATAATCAGACACGAGCTGATCATTTGACTTAACACGGAATAATTAATACAAGACCGGTATATCTTTGAGGTTATCAATTAAGTTCCACTTCAATATCTCAAGCAGCCTGACCTCACGTGACCTGCTGCTATCGTATGATATGCGCAGTTGTGCAGTCTTTGCATGTTCCAATTAAGAAACAACTGTCCTATATTTCGAAATTTATTCACTTTTACTATTTTTTTAAATTATGTATTATAGCTGTTTTTGTATTATAATAAAAGAGTCTGTTAAACACAATACATTCAACTTTTATAATAGACCCTATACTGTGCGACAGCGCTTGCGCGGCACCTCCCTAATAGCACACAATACGTGTTTTTCCATTAGCAACAGTCTCTATATAGGCTACAGGGACCATCAACAGTCTACAAACATATGTCTGATCTGTCATAGGAAGTTACACCCTCTCTTCATTGATCATGTATTATAAAGATCCTTTTCATTCGAGTTAAAATAGTTTCACCGAGATCATTTCAAACCTCAGATTGACCTTAGATTTCTGAATGATGGATATCACAGAAATGACTGACGTTCGTCTGTTAATAGTAAGGTATACAAAAGCCTGTAAATATCTCCTCCTTGAAAATTAACATGACATTGTGTAAGGCCAAATCAGATTGGTTTACAAAGTAACACCTATATTCACTATAGAATATATGGTCTGATGTCTATTTACTAATCAATCATATGGAATACAGACAGCTATCACACACACACATACAAACACAGACGGACAAAAGTGTTGTACTACTTTCACAGTACGTTGACCCAATCAGTGTCAACCTAAGGGGCTGAATGGCCGCTCCATTTCTTCTGTTCTGTTATGTTTGAAATACAGGCCGTTTGTTGTCCTTGGAACACAAAAGCCTGTTCACAGAAAAGATATTTGATTTTCCAGGGCTGTATAGTTGGGTGGGTTAAGTTCATAACCCTAAACCACGGTTACTTGAAACATATGCGACTCGTTTATTGAACTTTTGTAATTTTCACACATTTTCGTTCATTCCAATGCAATAATCTATAATCGAATATCGATAACCGCTAAAAAATTACCAAATATTCTCTTTAGTACTTGACTGTAAAACGAGACTGACTTGTTAATTTTATAATCGCTAACTAAGGCTTCTTTCTGTTAAAAAGGCTGGACCTCTCGATCAAACAGTTGTCAATTCGTGAACAAACCCCCTTTAAGGATCCTTAATTGAAATATAAAAAGATAGCGGGGAAAGAAAAAAAAAGCTGTTTTACTCACACTTAATCTTCATAATTAATGGCTTTGTGAGTCTTGTATATGATTTTACTTGGAAATAAGCCCACCAAAAAAATACAAAACTGGGTAAAAATATTACCAATTTCATCAGAACGAAGATATTGCATTATAATAGATTTTTCGTATTTTCTCAACTGACCAAACTTAGATACCATGATCATATTATAGGAGTGTTAGCTCAGTGGTTAACGCCGGTGCCTTTCAATTATAAGGTCCCCGGTTCGAGTCACTCCCAGATTAATGTATGTCGTGCAGTTACAGAGGATCTAACATACAAACATAAATACATACATACATATGCACTTTATTTTAAAAAGTAACTTATCTTATGAATTCATAATGATTCATAATCTAATCGCACACACAATCACACTCCAAGTTAGTAGTATTCACATAAAAATAATATCATCTTTGTCAAACATGGCTAGAACTGCATTGCAATTAAGGTTTATGATTTTTATATTGAAGTAAAAATAGATCTTATATTGAAATAGTTTGGGTACATTTGACCAAAATCATGTGCTTTTAAATCTGAGGTATATATACTCGCAGGTGCCAAGAGGAATGTTTTACTTTGCTAACATATAAATAAAAGAACTAAAGTGTGCTATGGACCTCTCAATGAAGCTATCATACTGTGTACGACTGCCAAAAGGATAAATCTAATCTCCTCTAACACCTGCACCAGCAAGTCACATAACTTGCTTTTCAAAGTTTTACCCTTTGATTCCGTAAGTGGTGATTCTAGGTTCATTCAAGAAGATAACCTCACAGGATACTGACCCAAACAACACTATAGGAGATCGCTTTGACCCTAGATTGTACCGTTTTCTTGGTAGATTAGTCCACAACAATAGCGAGACCAAATACAAAAATATCTTTTCATCTGTTGTTTGAAATCCAGGTGTACAATTTGTCCAAAGGGAAACCACTTTACATTGGAATGTAAGAGATGGTGTAGAGATTATATAGGCCTATATAGGGTAACGTTGAGACTAAGTTTTTAACTCTCTGTTAACGGTATCAGGTAATCAATTTATCATTGTTTGAATGATAAAGTAAATTATGGAATTTGTCGTATGAAAGTGAAATTCACATACAAGTACCCATACCAACGGTTATCTCAATAAAAGTGTCTTTGTTTCGCAATTAACACCGTGGAAAAGTATGGTGTTCAGTCTAATATCGCTCCATAACTTAGAATACTCCATCCAAAAGAATGGTTATTATGATTATTAAAAAAGAAAGAATCATTTCATTTTAAGTTACAAATTTGAATAGGTCGTAACAGTGTAACTTTTTTTTTTACCAATTATAAAGTAAGGCTGTTATTTTTTTTGTAATATCAAGCTAACAACTCAATAGGAAAACTCATTTCACAGATTTGCAGTAATTTGGGAGTTCTGAAGATCTTTATTAACCTGTGAAGATCAAAGCGGGAGGAACCACCTCCACCTCTCTTCCACATCCATCCCTCACCCCACAACCCCCCTCCCGTTTTGACATTCTGGAAATCACATTATTCATCTTATTTGACAGATGCCACAGTTAGCGTACTTGGGTATGAAGTAAGTCGGTGAATGTATATTGAATCTTTAATACCAAAGTGAGACCCAATCGCGGGAAGTGTACTTGAGAGACAGCCCTATAGATAACCCCATCAGTAAAGATGTACTGACAACTTGTGCTTCAGAGTGTTCTACCCTGGCAAAGCCTTTTTATTTCACTATATGCATGCACAGGCACAGTGCAAAACCCATTGTATTGAAACAAACTTTCAATGACCATAAAAACCCTCTATAGTTTCCTTGGGAATTTAATTAGATTCATTGGACGCCGTATATACGGGTAATTTCAAGTGCTGTCCGACAGTTCCAACAGCTTGGGTATCAAGTCACATTTTAATCTATTTGAGGTTGGTATGTTCGAGTGTTATATATAAAGGCTATATACAGTCTCGAGCTAGTACGAAGGAAACGTTTATTCCCGTTAACTCTTACAGGTTAAGGGCATGTTCATTACGAATGGTAAATAAATACCGTCGCCTCTTGTTAAAACTGAAATTTGTACAACGAGAAGAGAGAGAGAGAGAGAGAGGTGGAGAGGCATCGCTTCATTAAACATGCAGACTCGTCCAGGAGAGACGTAACCATTAACGTATTAATCATATACACCTCAAATATGAAAACACTTGGCTTGCAGCATGAGAAAGGAAACTAAATGAAGAGTTTACCATTGTTGCTTATTGTTGTAGTTTAGTATAGGGAATCATGCTATAGTTATTTCATTCATTTTCTATTCTGGATTTATTCCTTTTCAAAGAGATTGCTTTTTAACATGATAAAACGGTTGATTTCAACAGTTTAGTTTCAACATTCTTTAAGGATTTGGGGGGGGGGGGGTGGTGGAGGAAGTAATCAACTTACCTTCAGGAAAGAGCGCCCTCATTTTTAAATAGCTTGTGGTTAGCCTGATGACCGATGCCTTGTCGAGTTGAGTGGTTATTGCAGATGGTAATGGCAAGAGTTTGGCTAATTCATAAAATTCAGCATTTTCTTTCTCTCTGCGAGTCTTCGCAGCATTTTTAGATCTTTCCTTCATTTCACCGTTCCTGAAAAAAGAATTGAGAGGATTCGATTTGAATAAATAAAAGGTGATAACCAAGAATCCAGAATCGCTATTGTCATCGTCGTTGTCATCGGCATCGTCATCATCAATATCACCATCACCATTATCATCATCATCATCACCAATACATCCATCATCATCGTCGTCATCATTACCATCATCATTATCATCATCATCATTACCAACATCATCACCACCATCATCATCATTCTAATAACCATCATCACCACCACTACCATCATCATTATCATCATTGCCATCATCATCATCATCATCATCATCATCATCATCATCATCATCATCATCATCATCATCATCATCATCATCATCATCATCATCATCATCATCATCATCATCATCATCATCATCATCATCATCATTACCATTACCATCACCATCATCATCATTGCCATCATCATCATCATCATCATCATCATCATCATCATCATCATCATCATCATCATCATCATCATCATCATCATCATCATCATCATCATCATCATCATCATCATCATCATCATCATCATCATCATTATCACCATCATCATCATAGTAATTACCATCATCACCACCACCATCATTATCATCATTACCATCATCATCATCATCATCATCATCATCATCATCATCATCATCATCATCATCATCATCATCATCATCATCATCATCATCATCATCATCATCATCATCATCATCATCATTATCATCATCATCATCATCATCATCATCATCATCATCATCATCATCATCATCATCACCACCACCATCATCACCATCATCATCATCATCATCATCATTACCATTAACATCACCATCATCATCATTGCCATCATCATCATCATCATCATCATCATCATCATCATCATCATCATCATCATCATCATCATCACCACCATCATCATCATAGTAATTACCATCATCATCACCACCACCATCATTATCATTATTACCATCATCACCATCATCACCACCTCCTCCATCATTATCATCGTTGTCATCATCATTACATCATCATCGTCATCGTCATCATCATCATCATCATCATCGTCATCGTCATCATCATCATCATCATCATCATCATCATCATCATCATCATCATCATCATCACCACCATCATCATCATAGTAATTACCATCATCATCACCACCACCATCATTATCATTATTACCATCATCACCATCATCACCACCTCCTCCATCATTATCATCGTTGTCATCATCATTACATCATCATCGTCATCGTCATCATCATCATCATCATCATCATCATCGTCATCACCACCATCATCACCACCACGATCACCACCATCATCATTATCATCATTACCATCATTGTATCGATTGTGTACCACATAATGTACTGTGCAGTATTCCTTATTATATGTCGTGGTTTTGCTTAGTTGTATCAATCTATGTGCTATGGTTACTGTGTAGCTAGTTAGTAGCTTCATTGTCTTATTTCAATGTCCAGTCTTTCAGACTTCCGACGAAAGCCACAATCCCAATTATTCTCATCATGTTGTCTTTGGGATTTACGAGTTATCTCTTTGACAAAGGACGTAATGAATAGGATCCAACTGTATACTGTAGGAACTAATCAGCTATCTTCCTTTTACTCTTTCCATACCACAGGTGTGTATTTTCGTTTTCTATTGCAAACGAAAATGTTTACTTCCCATTACCCCAGAGCGCTGAAATCTGCTAGCTAGCTTCTGTCTGCCTGAAATAGCATTGACATACACTTAAAGCTAACAATAGCCACTTGAAAGCCATCAATACACACGTCCTTAAAATCGATAAGTTTACCCTCCCGATTAGCTGTGTCTATTCACACCTTTATAAATGTCTCAATTGGTTAGATGAAAAGATCTCTCATCACACGTGGAGCTTCTGTCATATTAATAAGCTGACGGATGCAGGTGGTCGACTCCCTCTCTTTGTCGTATATATACCCCCTTTACCCCTACCTGTTTCTCATAACCGACTCATTTACAAACCCTTCGCAGGTTTTGATCACATTCTGATACTTCGTGACTATGCAAAAGTCATATTTGACAAACCAGGAAGACTGATTTTCTTTGCAATATGTATTGACATTTTCGATCCCCTAGAACCTTCTTCAGCAATGGCTGGAGTTGAAGTGAAAATTATACACAAGTAAAATGAACATAGAGTGACAATAATACAGAATATTCATCCCTTTGTCTGTTACGGTACAGACAACTGGTTAATATTGCTAACGTTAATATCAACCTGACTAAGAACAAATGATGATTAATTTACTGAGTCTGACGAACATTGTATCCCATCCTCACTTCTCACCTTTAGGATGAATATCTTGTCAGGAAATTAACCCCTTTCTAAGTTTCATCGAGTTACTGTCAGAGGTGCGTTAATTCGTTTCGTACAAGTCATGTGTCCCGAATTATTCGGAGTACAACATCATTTTCTTATTGCCCATTTTAGAAATTTTCTCGAAGAATTTCACCAATTCGATCACTTCTCTACATTTTTTGAATACTTGGTCCTTTTTAGAAGACGAGAAATATCAAACATGACGGTTTAATCGTCGTATTGGGTAACGAGTTTACAACCCATTGTAAGATCTACGGCGAGCTACTTAGCGCAATTTTGGGTGCCAATTTGCAGAGGCGTCAAATATTTGACAAGTCCCAGGCTTCGACTAAGACCTGTAACTCAAAGGACACAGCAAGAACTATTACCGGTGACCGAATGACTAGCAAACAGAGTTGCTAGAGGCTATTTCTTCAGCACTCAAATGCACAATGACAAAAGACAATAGTTTAGTAAAAACAATTGATCTAAATGGAATATGATGAGAAGGGGTCAGAGAAGGATGGGTACCTACGTAGTTAGGTAGAATAGGTAGATAGGTAGGCGAGTAGGTAGTTAGGTACGATAGGTAAATATATAGGTAGGTAGGTAGATATATAGGTAGGTAGGTAGATAGGTAGGAATGTAGAGAGATAGGTAGGATAGGTAGGATAGGTAGGTAGGTAGGTAATAGGTAGGTAGGTAGGAAGGTAGATAGATAGGTAGCTAAGTAGTTACGTACCGTAGTTAGGGAGGTAGGTAGGTAGTTAGGTAGGTAAGTAGTTAGGTAGGATAGGTAGATATATAGTTAGGTAGGTGAGTAGGTAGATATATAGGTAGGTAGGTAGATAGGTAGGTAAGTAGGTAGGTATGTAGGTAGGAAGGTAGATAGATAGGTAAGTAGGTAGGTAGGTAGGTAGGTAGATAGATAGGTAAGTAGGTAGGTAGGTAGGTAGGTAGATAGGTAGGTAAGTAGGTAGGTATGTAGGTAGGAAGGTAGATAGATAGGTAGCTAAGTAGTTACGTAGTTAGGGAGGTAGGTAGGTAGGTAAGTAGTTAGGTAGGATGGTAGATATATAGGTAGGTAGTTAGGTAGGTAGGTAGGTAGGTAGGTAGGTAATTAGGTTGGTAGGTAGTTAGGTAGGTAATTAGGTAGGTAGGTAGTTAGGTAGATAGGTCGGGGTGGGTGGATTGGTAGGTGGGTGGATTGGTTGGTGGGTGGGTGGGTAGGTGGGTAGGTAGGTAGGTAGGTAGTTAGGTAGTTAGGTAGGTAGGTAGTTAGGTCGGCTAAATATTTGGTCAATTGTTTATGTTTATTTTTTGTCTGTGTATTTTCTTTAGTCAATTATGTCACTATAGGGAAGATACGCTTCCATTATGGTACGGTACTTCACCTGCACAAAAAAAACCCTTCCCCACCCCATGTTCCTGCACCCGCCACCCCCCCTTAATTCCAATTAAGGGAATATCACGTCCCCCTCCCCATTCCAGTTAAGGGAATTATCACCCCCCCCCATTCCAATTAAGGGCATATCACGTAATACGATACAGGCTCGTTCGGACACCACAAAGGATGGTAAGTCATGGAGCCTTACTGTTAGTCAGTGACCATTGTTGGTTACCTTCCCACGAAAAGTTTTAATTTCCTCTTTCAAATACTGGCATTTAAAGGTAGAGGTGAAGTACGATCCTTACGGATGCTCTAACAGACCTACCAGGACGGTCCAGGGAGTTTCTTGGCTACTGTTTACATTACCAAAAGCTTCAAACATCTCCATAAGTTAAACTTCATCAAGTTATCTATGTTCTTCGATACCAAAATGAAAGGTCCATTAGCTTGACACCTCAAGTTTAACTTAAAATTATGAAGTTTAAAGTCGAATTTTTTTTTTCGCCTTTTGTACTTTTAAAAAATGTGTCTGGGTGACGAAATGTCGTGGATCGAATCAAACCCACTGACTTTTAAATCTTCAATTTGTGAAAATAGACAGGTTAATAAACTTGGTCACTTGCAATCTCAGTTTGAGTAATACCCAGCAGACAATTTGGTAAACTTATCTCTACAAAACTGAAAATAAGTTGCCTCATATAACAGTTTGAATGAAAACATATTTCACAAATTTGTTCAACTGAGTTTGGAAAATACCCAATTATAGTTTGTTTGAAGTAGGTATAGTGGACATCATTCATAACTTCTTCATCATGTTTAAAAGGCTAACCTCTTCTCTGTGGTGTGAGAAGTCTTATGGACATAACATTAGTATGGAAATCATTACACAAAATGTACTCTAGTGTAGAAACCAATACGAACTCACAAAACCAAATATCAGCAAAGGCAAAAATATTTACTATTCTATATAAGTGTTATTTATTTAGTTAGAATCAATTTTTATGAAACCAAATTTTACATCTAATTCAATTTTGTTTTGCAATTTTCCAGAGTGAATCAATCCCTTTCGGTTTTTCATAAATTTCAATGATTTTCTTAGTAATCAATCCTGTTGTTTCGGAGACTTAGAATTCAGTGATGTGGCAAAGACCACCTTAAATAGTGCTATACATAGATGTAACTATATGTGACTATATGCAATTTCTACCTGATAATAGTAAAAAATATGTTATTATAAATCAGATTGATTAATATTATTGAGATCCTGTGAGTTTTATTGCAGTAATTAGACACAGCCTACAAAGCCTATACTTAGACACTTACTTCCTCAGTTTGAAATCAGTATTTTCCTGTCATCATAACCAACTACATTTAACCATCCGACCAGATGTAAATCACTCAAACTGAGGACAATAATCTGCTATGTGAAGCTGGTAATCGGCTAAAATGGTCAGTGGAGAATAGGAGTTGTTAACTTCACAGCTTGTGTGTTCTCCATATAAAGTATTAGATCATGGTTGAAAGAAACCATTAACGGTTATACTTGGGTAGCCACAAAGAGTGAAACCAATTCCCTTGCTAATAGTATTTAATTACTTTGACTTTGGGAGCAATTTATATCTTAAAGTGTCAAGAAGGAACTATGAATGGAAAAGAAGCAAAAATAATCACAAACTATATAAGTATTTAAGGTGCAAATGAAATAGTATAGACAAATTATTACGGTATATTTTATAGAACTATACTGAATAAGAAATGTATAGGCCTATGTATATTAGACAACTATATACTCAACCAAAGCTTCCAGAATAATAAGTTGAATATTAATTACTATTAATAATCAATAAAATGGTTAATCATTATTAACGACATACTGAATGGACATATCATTCTTACAATAATATACAACATTGCGAGATATGAGGTATTACAAGAAGCTTGCTATATAAACTTACGTAGTTTATACGCATAATTATTTGCGTACCAAGTTGTCTAAAAATATATATTTTCTACCTCTCCATGTATTTGCTTCTCTTCTACATAGTCCAACATAACTATACCTTATAGCAATGGCATTTTACTTTAAAGTGACGTCATCACGTTGGTATTCATGTGAGTATGTTTACTGTCTATATCACCCATTTAAATTACCTATTTTAGTCCGTCTCTTGATTAAGATCCAATTATAACAGCTTCTCAAAAAACAGCTGTATATAGGGCCCATGCATGCCTATCATTCGAAAGTAAACATTTACCGTTCATTCTTTACTCAATTACTCCTTAAAGTGACAGCTGAAACCAGTATTTTTCAGGGTTACAAGTCGTTTTTTATGGTTAAGCTGTTGGGTTGTGAATATGTCTATTGTAACCCATTCGCACCAAATGTGTGAGGATTGTTGCAATGTTTACCCTCTCTACAATAGTACAGTCTCGGACTGAAAAGAAAACACTTTCGAGAGGTGACAACAACATTTGTGAAAGAAGGCTATGACGAACGGACCAGTGGTCTCTCTAAATGCTTTTGCGGCCGCTCAACTTTCCCCTGTACCTAACATCTGTTTTCCACTATTTTCTCGTGCAATAGAATATTATGCATACAACAATCTTCTCGCATTGCTCGCCAACAAAACCCTGTTTAAACATGACCTAAATTTCTTCGTTTATTTGACAGCTTTTGAAGGTAATATCATCTTTTGTGACGATTCAGAATGCCCAACCTTTTCCCTTCTTTTTTCTCTCCAAAAATCAACATGTAAATTTGTTGATTGGTGTAGATTTCAAGGGATCGATGTAAGTATATTATACCGAACAAGGCCGTTGTATGTTGCTTGGATTCCCGGGCTGTTGGTATAATAGGATTCTACCACATTGAACACGAGCTAAATCTGATCTTTATCAATGTAGAGTTCATTTTGTGGTTTATGGAAAGCGAATTGTGCAAACTTTATACCATCGAACATTTATTTGTTTTGCCTCCGGCAATATATCGCCGCCAGGCCTTTCAAAATAGCAATCAATTTACCTTTAGCATTAGTTCTTAAAAAAGAAGCGAGCCTAATATCCGTTCGCAGAGCGCCAACTGTAAACCAAAGCAGTTTCTGTATATAACATCGGCATATGTATAAATACGTTTGCCATTGAACAAAGCTGGGACATTTTTTTCTATTATTTTTTTTTTATCTCTGGTAATGTTTGCAGGAATTTACACCAAATTTAAACCCCAGAAGAGCAATAGTCGTTAAATAGCTTCCTGGTAATGAGATCAGAGCTAAATGCAAATATCGTGTCACTTCTAATTTGTCCAAATATAGCTTAATTTTACAGTTATAAACCGCTTGCACTGACGAGTGTACATATATATATATATATATATATATATATATATATATATATATATATATATATATGTATATATATATATGTATATATATATATGTATATATATATATATATATATATATATATATATATATATATACAGGCTAAATGTAAACGACGAGAAAAATGAGATCGTGAACAATATCTACATTCATCAACGATAGAAAACATATAAAAGCAATTAATATATACTAAATAGTCGCACTTTTGATGAGAAATATATAATAAAAAAATTAAAAATTAACAAAACCAATTATTTATAGTGAGATGATACATGCAGGTGACTGGTATACGTATGCAAAAACACAGTTGAAGATGCCGACTTATTTAACCAGAGGGTTGACACATATGATACTGTGTATTCCATTGGTTGATTATTATGTTGGATACCACGAACTAATTCATCTGGTTCGTAAAATTTTATTTTAGAGTTCTACTTGATCGGACATGTAATTGATCCGTGATATCTGCATGTAAATAAGGTCCTCGATAGATGTCATTGCTTGCTAACTTCTTTAACAAAATATCGGAGACTCTAAAACTCATTTAAACTCACCATTACTTTATTGTTGTTTTGAATTTTTTTCATTCTCATTTCGCGGAACTGGTAAAATTTTGTACATATTATTATTTCTCAGTATAAACACCTGTAGCATTCTCTAAGTTCATTTGTGTCTCTTTAAATCATTCCCGACAAATATATTCTGCAAGTTGTCTCTGCTTAAAGGCTATTTATTGTACGTTCAACTTGGCGAGAAATATGCTATAAATATCCATAATGGTCAACATATGAACAACGTCCTGTAGCAACTCACCACGGGGATGCAAGTCTTAATAGTCATTTTGATGTAACCAAATACCGTTAAATATTTGTAGAATATAACAATGACTAAGATACAAAGGGGATGTCTGTGTGTCTGTCTTTCTGTGTATGTATCCCTGTTCAGGTATATCTGGGCATTTACCTGCCTAACAATTCACAACTGTATTGTTACCAAACAGTCAACAGTATTGTCACCAATTGTGCTAGAAATTGAAATAATGATCACCCATTCTCAAGGTTCCTGAAGCTTATCCTGCCACCCTAACAGAGTTTAATCTCACTGACACAGCAAAACCTCCAGGAGATTATATTTGGGGAAACTTTGATCAATTTTAGCACGTTTAAATCTGGTACTAATAAATAAATATTATTTAAATATAATAAATAAAATTAATACTGACGACCCTTTAAATAACTGAACCATTAAAAAACTAAATAGTAACAGCTCTTCCTAGCCAAAAGCATGTATCGAGTGGTACTTGCATCAAAAAATTACTTATGCACACTATGAATATTCATAAGACATGCATATAGCTACGTAATGTAATTAAACCCTACTTTACATTCATTTGTACTTATTCTGCAGACTTAATGACCATAATGATTATTATTATAATGATGATATTTCTTTAACGTTCAATTTAGAAAGTACAATATACATCCGGACACGAGTATTTGGAATTATATTTGTAAAATATTTAACAAATATTAAAATATTTGTTGCCAAGTTACTGAGGAATTTTTATATTTCTATATATAAGTTAATTTTATGATAACACTAATAGTCACTCGTGTCAATGTTACGTCGATTTCGTTTTTTTTAGTAGTACATAGAAGAATGATTTAAACAGATCAAAGTTAGATAACACTTCATTATTAATATTTTTAATGAATAAACAAATGGTATTTAACATATATAAAAGCAATAACCCAATCTTGCACTTTTTGTTGTTGAAATAAGACATTTCAACTATAAAGCAAAGCTCTAAAGAATTACTGAGCAGTAATTAATCAGGAGGGTCCACAGTACAATTATTTATGCCATGTGTATTAAAATGTTACAAAGATTATTCACAAATCAGCTCGTAACTTTATCTGCAATAAACAAAATTTTCGTTATTTTAAGTATAACATATTTCTTTGAGATTAAGGAATTAAAAAAGTACATCGGAGATTATGGTGCATTCTCCCTAACCATATACTCAGATACCAGCCATGTTGTAGACAACGCTCAGACCAAAGCCTTTGGTGTAGCTTTAGGTCAAAAGACTTGTTTTAAAACCCGATCGATAATTACAAAATACAATCTTGTACATTACAACAGTTTTAATTTTTCTTGTTTACCAATAAACTTCTTATCCAATTGTTTATTTTTCAGCGGTGTCAATTTTTTTAAATTATGATAATAATATATTTCAAGTGCATAATGAGGCAAAGGTTCCTTCACTTTTTTATTAAAGATATTAATATATTTTTATTCAACCATTTCGTCTTATCGAATCTTGTTTAACATCGTAAAGCTTTGAAATGTAAAGTCATGTTGTTTTGAGGAAGTTAATTTCCCCTTGAAATTAGTCAGTTTGACAGTACCTTGACAATGACAGTACCTTGTGAAGTAAACGACTTAAAATTTCCTTTGAAATATGTTAATATGATTTAACTTGTATCAAACAATTTTTTAAATTATTTTCTTTGTCTGTATAGTGTATTTCGTTATGGTCAAGTGGCGGAGCGCTATTTTCCCTTTCGGATACCACCCAATCGCCAGTATACTTACAATCCTTCATCTCAGTGTCAATTATAACACATGACAGTCCACGTAATGTCTTAACTTTACATTAAAATGACTAAGTCATGTGTTCCAAATTTTCTTCAATTTCAAGCGACTACATGAGATTAAGAGTAGTTTTATTTTGATGGTGTCACCGGACGCTGGTGGTCCTCATGCAGAAACTACTAATTGCGTTGCCTCTGCTGAGGTGTGGCCATGGCACCCGTTGATACAGAAACAAACTCATTGGACTATCGTTAGAACCCATGTGGTTCCCTTTCCTCATCTAGTCTGCCTATAACCATTCATCAATGTTTTCCTCTGACATAGGAGGAACGTAATCACACCCATCATTGTTACGATGGGATGTTTAGTTTTGAGTCACCTTCGGTTTCAAGAGCGATAATTAGACCTATCTTAATTTTTCCTTCAATTTTATGAAACTGGTCACTCCCTCCTCCAATTAAATATATATATATATATATGTATGTATATATATATATATATGTATATATATATACATATATATATATACATATATATATATATATATATATATATATATATATATATATATATATATATATATATATATATATATATATATATATATTTATAGAATTGGAGGAGTGTGAACTATGGAACAAAGAAAGCGAAATTTAAATACGATTCCTTCCGGTTTAAAAATAACCTAAACTTTAATTTAAAAAAAAAAAAAATTGGTAGGTATACCTAGTCTGTTACCCTGCCATATATAACATAATCAGTTTTTTTATCACGTTTTCATTAAATAAACTTTAAGTCTATATTTACTTTCCAAATACTGTTGAAGTAGAACATTAAAGATTTCGTTAACCTTCAATTAGAAGAATAATGATAAATTTCATCATTCATTTCTTTCTGAAGAAATTTTTACTTAAAATGTTATCTAAAAGAAGCTAATTCTTGACACATGCATATTTCTATTGAAATTCCACCAACCAAATAAAATTTAATTTTTAATTTCACTCTTAAAGTTCTTGTCTTATATTCGTCACAATCAGTTATTGTTCTACCATCATATGTATAATGACTTGAAACAAGCCCTCCTTAAAATAATTTTGTAAGCTAAACAGTGAATGTGGAAATCAATTTTCTGTATATCATCATTTTACAAGGCTTTATTATCAACAGCTTTTTAGTCTTGATAATGTTTGTATTATTAAATTAATGAGGGAGTTGAATGTATGGTTACTTGGCCGAAACTAACAAATAGTGAAGATGTTTTGGCCTCTGTCGATTCTGATGTACTGGGGGAGGTTAATTCAAAATAGTGGTGGAAGTATTTTATTATTCTCTTGAGGATTGCGTTTAGTATAGTAGGATTGAGATAAAGGAGTTAATAAAATAAATTGGCAAGTTTAAATTTAGTAGTAACATCATGGAATTGAGGTTAAAATTAAAAGAAGAAAGTTGATTATAGTATCTTTGAGTTGGTACTGGAGAGGTGGGGGGGGGGGGCCTTGGTGGAGAGAGTAGTGAGGGCCTTATATCAATAGGAAGTCAACAATATGCATATAGTTAATAGTTACAAATGTTATGTTCACTTTCATAAGAAACGGAATAATATAATAATTACATATATGAAATTGATTTACATTTCAAATGTTTCATTGAAGGTTTTTTATTTATATTGATACCATGAATAAAGTGTTCTCTTCATATTTTGCATGTTATAAGTAAAGACAATTTTGACAAACGCATATGAAACGGAAGTCAATTTCAACCGAAGTCATGGTGTCGAATTAGCCAAACATTTAACATATTTGAAATATTTAAAGGTCCTTTAGTAGGCCTAACGCAATAACAATAGGATGATTGTCTAAATTCTATAAAAAAAAAAACAGTTGCTTTTATTTATTTTTATAAAAATCCTTTAAGATTGACTTTGCTGCCCATGTCAGTAATTACCAATTTCTGATAAAAGCTTTTGGGTTGCGGGATCCTCTTTCGGGGTACTTATTTCTTTATTAATAGAAATTAGAACAAAATTAAACACGATAATGTCAACGAATAATGCAAGAATGGGCAAACAAGATACGCACCATTTTTTTTTCTTCTTCATGGTTTGTTAAATAATGTACATAATTTGGTTTGTTTATAAATGAAATATATGCAGGCAACACTTTTCTGTTGTTGCATCAATAAAATAACTTTCTTCTTTCGAATTTCAGCGATTCATTTCAGAATAATTTGGAAACAAAAGTGATAAAATTGTAGTTTCTTTACATGTTAATTTTTGAGTTCTACTTAGTTTTTGTTCATGGTAGTTTCACGACGTCTGGTTCATAATAATAATAAAGCTTCTAAAGCCGAAATCAGTCGCGTTTGGTTTTGAACAATTCTATGGTGTAACCGTAGGCCCTATATACCACGAGCGAAGCTTCACTGCCTATAGATATACTGAATGATCACCAGCTCCGACAAAACAAAAAAACCGAAGCGATAACACCCGCAGAGTGACCCCGTGTTGCACCGCTAGATACAACAAACATGCATCCTGCGTCTGCAATAATGTTTAGAATCCATTTTCTTTTACGAAACGCTTCAGGACACAATTTTATCAAACGGAATAATAGAAGCTATTGTTTAAAGAAAATGGCATAAATATAGTGATATTTTATGATTCAGATTGTGATTTGATGGTAAGGTTTTAAAGCATGACATTTCTTATAATTTTCTTGTTGGGTAGTGAAAATATTTCTGTCACCTCTTTGATAAATTCTTCGTTAACAATGGTTGCTTTGTATAGAATGGACGCAAATTAAAAAAGTGAACTCCTGACTGCTGGACTGAAAATAAAATATAGCGAATCTCTTAAAAATGACATAGTTAAAGTTAAACTATTTAATGGTCACTTTTATCTGTCTTCAACAGTATGTTAACATGCAGGCTAACTTGCCCATTTACTCTTTTTTGCGAGGGGGGGGGGGGGGAGGGGTGAGGGTCATGTACTTATTTAAAGGAAATTTGAACTTCAATGATATTCTAGTTAAATATTAATATCAAATACTGAATGTATAAGATCAAGCCAAATAAAGTTAACATCATCATCATAATCATCAATTGTTCATAACATTACAACAGAATGCCAAAAAAAAAAATAGAAGAGTGAATACTGAATACAAATTGTAACTACCTATAAAAGTAAAAATAATATGAATAAAATACAAATAGAGAACAAATTAAAGCTCACCGTTGTACGTGATGTCAAGATGAAAATCCGAATCGCGGCCGGGGGATGTCCCTTCTCAAATGGTAAACACCGACCTCGAAACATAAGAAATTTCACCAATAGTCTCACAAAATCTCTTGCGTTGTCTTTCCTAATCGATCGCGGAAACACACACACACAAGAAAAAAAACCGAAGCCAAAACACAAACGCCAGAAAATATCCAGTGGTACTTTTTCGCTGTGTGGATTCGAACGTGTCCGCTCGCCGGTTGGCGGTGTGTTTTTCCCCCTTAAATCCGTGCCTATGCACCTTCTAAAATTTGTTCCGTACTGTAAACTAGAAGTACTATATGTTAAAAGAAGAAAAAAAAAAACACACGGAGAAAAGTTGACGTTCAACGCACTATCCCTTGTTGTTAGAAAATTAGAAATGCTTGGAGCTTAGAAAATGACGAAAGATGAAAAAAAAAGTTGAGTAAACTTTAAAGCGAAGGAACGTGCTGAATGAAACAAGTATGAAGACGCAGAAATTAAGTCTTTGTCACGATTCGTGAAGGAAACCTGTATGATACTTTCGTCATGCTCCAAGGAGCAACGCGGACTTATAACTCTTCACTTTTCTCTTCGAATAACTTCCAAATAGAATCACTTCCCAAACTGCTTGTCTAATAATTCGCCCTCCTTGTTTAGCCTCGTGTCCGTCCAATAACAATATAAGAGAAGCACCTGTCGTGTATTAGCTATACTTACAACACACCTTATGGTATCTATCATCCGTGTACTACTTCTAAGTACCAGTTTAATTTTTACTTAAACTAATTTTTTTCTATTAACAAAAAAAATATGTACTAGATTCCCCGCAATTATTTTGTTTACAGGACTCACAAACTCGATGAAGTTTTCAATTTGTTGCCTGTAAAATAGAGAAAACTACAGACATTGTTATGTCCGTACAGCGACATACACAGCAAAGGTTGACAGTATAGTACGATTCTTTCACCTATAGAATTGTTTGTACCTCTGTTAACCGTTTCAGCTAAATATTCTCTCGACAACTTTTGATGCACATGTATGTGTCGTTTCAAATCAACTATTTTCTTTTGGTCCAATGTACTGACTTCTAGTTGAAACATTCCTTATTAATACCGATTAATTACTTAAAGTCTGCACCTAAAACTCTGTGACTAACAAAAATCACTTTCCCAGACAAGTCAAAAAAGTTGTTGGTGCATATTTATCACGCTTCTATAGTGTTGACAGATTACGTTAAACGCGGCTCGTCCAATAGCGTGGCTCGTCACACACGGCTGAGAGTTACACACGTGCTTTCAAGTGGTTTCAACCAAGTTCCACTTGCTCACCGTTGGAAGAAGTCAAACAACGTTAATAAAGGGATGTACACCCCCAACTCAACTCGCTACCAGTTCAGCAAGCGCAGTCGGCTATTGGCCGACAAGTTCGGTTCGAATTAATGACGTGAAATGGACATGTGGGCTTTTGGGGAAATATCTGATAGTCGAGAAAGCAACATTTTTTGTACAATTCTTTTTGCATGAAGTAGCTTGGTGACAGTTATATAAAGAGATATAGAGAGAGAAAGGGGGGGGGGGGGGAATCTGCTATAGAGTCATATAAAATCTGCAAATTAAAAGAAAAATGAATATGATGAGGTTATGCAAATATCACCACATGTTGGCTAATTAGATAAACCTTTTTATATGTAATACTGGTTGGTAATAGCCACATAACATAATTATGTATGTTGTGTATAACTACGTTATTTCAATAAGTGACATCTGTTAAAGTGCCAACATATAATAAAAGTAATTCCTGGAAATATTAATTTTTATACAGTATTTTAAGATTTTTATAAAGGATTACATATGGAATCGATACGTATAGCGTAATTGGATGAACGGGTAAAATCTTTATGACTGTTGGGGAACGACAAGTATAGGGTATTTAAACATCTTGGAATTCAAACCAATAAAAATGAAAAACTATTACAAGTACATGAACTGGTGACATATAGAGTATGATAACACTAGACCTATAAGCATGGTGTGGGTAAACCAATGGGTGTTAATGGTATATACATAATAAATATTCTCAATTAGTCTACATTTTGGGTTTTATACCTTAAACATCCTCCGCTATTATGGATCAAGAAGTACCTATCGGATCGCTCCTTCACTTAAAGTCTCACGTTTCCATAAATGGAATGACTTGGAGACGCCGATGGTCGTCGATAACCCGATTGGGTCCAGAGGAACCATTTTTGCCACCGGACCGGGCTCTTTTGGAATCTTCTTTGGAATCACAAAATATAGGCTAAATAACATCATTAATCTTTATCCCATTAATTTATTGCAGTGGTGACTTCGGACCCCGGTGGCTGTCCCCACCGCCCCACCAATCAATACCCTCTCGTAAAGCATTGTTAATAAACTACAATCATGGCCCACTCTTGTTATATATACCTTTCAAACAAATGAACTGAAACAATTTGTATCTTAACTATGGCCTCACAATTTACAATATTTCGTGTATGATACTGATTATTCCACTACAAAACCTAGAACCAGGGGAAGTTAAATAGACACCAATTGTAACATAAACTATTTTGTTTCTCCATATGAACATCCTGAAGTTTCTCACTTTTAGGGATCCGTCGGTGTTTTCCTTCGCAATCTGTCTCTATAGAACAGATCTCGTTGACACTTTCTCAAAGACTGAAAGAAACAGAAGATTTTACGCGTTCCACACACAGACTGCAGCGAGTTATTCACGCATGCGCAGTCATTTCACTGATAAATCGTTGTCATGCGTAAAGCTTGCTACATTCAAAGATTTCAAGCAAACAAAAGATATTGTTCGTTGTAAATGTGATGTTCACGGAATATTCACGTTATTGTCATATGTACGACATAAAATGGCGGATACGGATGATGACTATATTACTTCAGCGGTGGTCCATGCCACTATTTGATGTATACTGTGCTGACAAGCTCATGTTGGGCAGGCAGAAAGGACGAGAAATTTCCCCCTGGTTGGAGTCTGTGATGTCCACGAATGAACTCATGTAGAATGTGTCATGAATATTCCCCCCAAAATAATAATAATAATAATAAAAAAATGAAACAAATAATAAAAGTAACGTTGATTTTATAATTCTGGACTGCTAACAAATAAATTAGAGGAGTGAGGTTCGTAATTATAACCTGAAGGTACAAAAGATAAGAACAGTCTTCGAGTCGAGTTTAGATGCCTAAGCTTACTACTCCCATGACACTGAGGAAGCTAGCTGGTTTCGCACCCCCCCCCCTCGGCCCTCCCTGCCCTCTTATTTAGCATAGAGGCTATACATCTGTCCTTTATATGCTGGTATCGCACTGATTGCTCGGTTTTGGAATTTAATATATTATATTAATATTTGAAATAATTCGTGATGAATAAAACTGCTTTTAAAACAGAATGTGAGTTGGAAACAGGACACTCCTAATGTAAGTTATCGAAAGTTATTTACTCCAAAATATTTTCAAAGGGCGCACAAGGTTCGTCCCTGGTATGGGATTACCTACGGATGTTGTCAAACTTAATGAGATGTATACTTATAGAGCGAGGTTCATAAATGAGGGCGTGCTCTATGGAAATATACCAACGCGAAGCCTGCTACTACTAGCTGCTGAATGACTAACCGTACTATATATACCCACCCTCTGAGCCATTGTCATTATAGTACGTGGGTTTCAATGGCCGATATCAAAAGGATTTTTTTAAGGTCATTGACTTTTCGCTGTTAGCGATGGTGTTGTTGTTTGGTACTGAGTAAAAACTAACCTCGCAAACATGGATTTTGAGGTCTTCAAATCTGGAACATATGATGCTGTATGATTTACGGAGTTTTAGTAAGGAACGAGTTATGACTTCTAAAAGGCGGAAAGGGCAAAAGAAAGTGAATATGTCATGTTTCCTGTCCTTGGTCAATCTTGACATTTAATGTGTCAGGCAGAAAGACTCTTCTAGGCTGACTTCGATGTCATTATTAGAAGGTCATGAATATGAATAACTTGTAATTAGTCACGTGATATGACCCGATATCTACTACATCAGAAACGAATTATTCCCAAAACGTCAGAGTATTGGCAATGTATACAGGGGCAAAGAGAAATCATTATTTTATGGGTTTTTTTTGTTGTATTTTGTTAATGTGGGGTTGCAAGCGTTAACATATTTTACGGTAATATTTGTTGACTATAGTTTCTTACTTACATATACCTTGAATAATCATCTTTGTTTCTGTCCATTCTGGTCAAGTTTGAGGAAGGACATTAACACACACTCATCTTTTATTCCTGTTTCCAAAAGGGTTTTGGCATCCCTTTATCGATTCCAACTTACTGATGAAAATCAGAAAGGAAAAGTAGGCCATCCGAATCTTGGTTGTCACCCTTCTTCTTCAAACATTCCTTTTAATCATTTACAAATACATGCGGAGGATAGTTTGCCTTGAAGAGAGGTCCATGTTATTTATGATGTCATAATGGTCAAGATCGGACATTAGTTGAATAAAAATGGGCCCAGAGGAGGGCCAGAATTAGCCATAATGGCCCCGTTTGGAGAGCATCAAGAGGCCAAGTTTACCAATTAAATAGAAACTAAATAATGGCCAAGTATAGGTGTTATTTTCATTAATTTCACTGCTTATATCCATTAAGGTCATTTTCTTAATTGTCTAACGTTCATGCGGCCTCTGTGCCAATTCGTAGAAACTAGAACTAAGTCTTCTGTTTTCAAACTGTTAAGTTAATTTATTTGGGACTTTTTTTTCCGGATCAGACCTCTTTATTGCTAGCACTGGGTTTCTTCATTCATAGGCCTACCCAACATCATGAGGTTAACACATTTGGAATTCTTTTTCAAACAAAATAGAATAAAATAGAATAAAAATACAGAGCAACAAATTTAGACTCCGATTGAAAGCATGCCTCTACGAGAATGACGAGTTCACCTGATATGCGTAGTTGCCTAGTTTTCTGAATGGAACACTTGCTAGTCAGAGCAGGGTATAGTTGGCATATATGCCAGATTCATTGGCAAGATATGTAGGTTGGGGTCATGCACTAGAGCTTAAGGTTTATTTTATATTCCTATTTTATTTATTTTCGTGACGTGCATTATGTCAAGTCTGATTTATATACTTCGCTATTTATTCCCTTGATGTTGCTTCATGACAGATACATAGTTTTGGGATCTTGTTGAAAGGGGGACGGCTTGCCCTTCAATAGAATAATACGATTTATTTTTGCTTTGCGATTTCGTTCAGGCCAAAAGACGTAGCTCATTGTTATTACATATTTTCCCAGGGTAGTCGTCACCGGTGACTGGAGCAGTGTACTTTCCTGTATGTTAGATACCATTGTCTATAGGCGTTGGAGGTTTATGTACAGAGGAATATTAATATAGCTAAAGATACAATAACAATATATAAACATAGACTTGTTCGAGTAAACTTCGTTTCAAATGAGACAGTGAAGGTCTTTCGTTTTTATGTCTTTGCCTATATACGGGAGCCTATTTCACTCCCCTAAGTAGGCAATATTTTACTTGGCCCTCTGTTATTTCAACTGTCAATTTAAATATGTAACGAAAGAATTTTGTTCATGGTTCAATTTTGTTTTCAAGTTGACTCCGTGAGATGCATTTAACCGTAATTTCTTCCGACGTCATCATTTTCAAACAAGTGTGTGATTTAGACAATTCATAAAAAAAACTACATATAATATGAAGGTTTCGTCAAAACGTTCAATAACATGAACTGTTGAAAAAGAGAATGATACCTTGAAGATATGATCATTTTTTGTATTGGTCTTAATGGATTATATTAATAATTTGTTCCTTTTTGTTATTTTTCTACGACTGGATGGGACGTGGTGCCTTCAGCGACATTTTGACCACATTGTACAAACTATAGTCAATTTAATTAAACAAACCAATGGTCATATACAATAGGTCTTCCACTATTTTTGCAATGAACATATGTCATTATTTTTTTAGTCCGATGTAAAACCTTGACTAGAATGTATCCCAGTCGCTTTGTTTGGTGACACACTTTTTTTATTTTAATATAAATGAGCGTCAAACTAGCAACATGGTAATATCGTAATATTATAATAAAAATAATTTTATATCGTATAGCATTACTACTATTTATGGTCCTGATCAGTAAATACCATAATAATCATTTTCAGTATGAATCAACGAAGTCGAGAAATATCTTACCTTTAGAAACAAGTTCTTCGTCACCTGCGACATATTTTTAAAGTAATAAAGGCTTAATTGTTATGACCATAGATCGCTTTTCGTGTGAACATTGACACACTATTCATCAATATTGTCACCAAATCACATTTTCAATACGACATGGGAAACTTAAGATTCTTTAATTAATGGATGGGTTTCTTTAAGCTGATAAAAGTAACACTGACAATTATTCTTTCACAAATTCGTGACCACAACACGTTGCTATAGTGATATTGACATGCGCGTTGCAACCAACCATGCAGACGAGCAAAGGCGTATATCTATACAAAAAAAAAAAAAAAAAAATAGATATACCGTAACGTTTACGATAAAATCATAACATTTAAAATTTTATGAAGTCCGTAAGTTGAAATTGATAATACTAATTATATTTATATTTATGTTATCACATCTTTCTCATTCATCTTTCCATTTCAAAGACATCACGACATATTTTTTTCTGAAGAAAACGATCAAACTATTGTTAAATGACACTCGACATTTTAGACAGGTGTCTTCATGGGTATATTTATATGTAAACAAAAACAATAACCCAAGCCTAATTAATGTTTCTTATACGATGATAACCTTTAAAGGAAATTTCTGAAAGGAACTAACATAGTCTAGCTTCACTACAAGATTCTGTTATCTAACCTGCTGAAGGGACAATCTAAAAAGCGCCCTCAAATGTTGGCCTATTATTCAACATTGCTCAGTAGACAGTGACTTGAATTTTCAGTAAAACATTTGAATTAGAACAAATAATAGACGATGGAAAAGAAGGACTGTTAGATACTAAAAAAATAGATAAAAAATGTAGGACGATGAATTATGCAATAATTGATAAGAACATGTAAAGAACAGATATTAATTAAACTTATAGAAACGAATATTTGCCTGTAAATTTGCCTTGAAAATAAATATGATTAGGTTGTTTTACCACTGTTGAGGTGACGTTCAGCTTCAACAGCATAAATATTCTGCTCATTTTAGCTAGTAATTAAGATTAATTAATTATAATTATTTCATCCATTATACATTAGATTACAGATGATCATAAGTGATAGAAAGATGTTTTCATTTCCCAAGTCATATCAGCGTTCTGTCAAACATTTATTTGTGTTAAACCAAAGAAAAAGATCTCTGAGTTACTAACTAATTTGGGATGGATATGCTCTGTAATTTGAAGCCAGTTGACTATCAGATTGTGAAACTTTTGCGAAAGCCCTTATTTTTTTCTAAATATATTTTTTTCGAGATTTATATGGATAAGATAAGATCACAAACTTTGGATTTGTCAAAGACTTTGCTGACTGTGCGCGACTATCAAGATGAAATAAATTGATATAAGTAGACGCAAAGCAAATTTATGAAGGAACATCAAATCAGGGTCTACACGTCTCAAAGGGTGCCGGTAAATTTAGGTCTTGTCAGTATTCAGATTAGACTAAGGTATGGGCTTCTACAAACTAACTAACGGCAATGTACACACTGTCTTATTCTAGGTACAAATAGAGCGTTTGGATCGCCATTTATGTAATAAATGTGTTTTATGTACTTTATATTTAGGTAATAAATGTAATAACAGAATTAGTGCTGATATTTCAATTAGGTTCATAACGAAGGTATGGGATATGGTGAACACTGAACTAACTGTAGGTCAGTTATGTTCAGCATTTTGGGGTATGTATACCACTTTCGGTGCTCATGCACCGAAGAGCTATAGTTGTGACCGAAAGCTCTGCAAATAACAAGCATTTGCTGTTTTATATATATATATATATATATATATATATATATATATATATATATATATATATATATATATATATATATGTATATATATATGTGAATATATATATGTACATATATATATATATATATATATATATATGTATATACATACATTACTGTACTCATAATTTGTCAATTATGAGTTAAAGGAGTTATATAATTAAATCTTCTGTACATAGTAGGTATCTAAAAACAATAGAGAAAACTCTCTTTCTATAACCGATGTGCTCGTTTGTTCAGTATTAATTTAAAATATCCAAGTTTCTTCGAAAATAGAAAACCTATAAACGAAGCTTATTTTCTCTGGCAGACCACTATTGAGTTGCCACGTTGCTGCGTGTTATTCGTCAGTGATGGCGGCTTTGCTAGCGGCCTTTTATCGGGCATTTAGTATCTTTATCAGTCTGAATTATGTGACGTTTACAACTTTTGTGATTAAGGTCTAAATAGGGCAACGAGTGTGTGTCAGCCTCGTTAGGGAATAAAGTTACTTCGTATACAAAATATAACACGAGGCAGTATAGGGGTGATATAAAGCTGCACTATTTGGAATTTTGTCGTATCAACTTAAAAGTGCGCAAGGGGAAAAGTGTGAACAGTATATCGGAACTGAAGAATAATTGTACGCTGCTGCACTAAGACGATTTGTACTCTGCAAATTCACATTTTTTCCCCCACGTTTAGAGTTTAGTTTCTATATATTTTTTGAACTTGACATAAAATCCCGATCAGTAAAACAGAAACAAAATAACTGCAAATATCAGAAGATAAACAGGAAAGTTACATTGTAAATTTGGTTCTGTTTTTAGATATCAATAAAATAATGAATTCCGATTTACCACCTACAAATCATGTAAAGTTGAGTGTCGATATGGAAATATTAAGGACCCATTGGTAAAATGAAGACAATTAGTGGTAATTTGAGGGTGACGTATACACAAGAATATATAATTACATATATATATATATATATATATATAGATATATATATATATATATATATATAGATATATATATATATATATATATATATATATATATATATATATATATATATATATATATATATATATATATATATATATATATATATATATATATATATATATATATATATATATATATATATATATATATATATGTAATTATATAGTTGTCAGGAGTTGTCTGATGATCGCTCAACGCGTGAAACTCTTAGTTACAACTACTAGTGTTCCACTATTTTCTCAACTAGTCTCAACATATATTTCGCTCTGTCCACTGGACATAGAGCACTCTGCTCCAAGATAGACGCCAACCAACCAACTATATATATATATATATATATATATCCAATATATATATATATATATATATATATATATATATATATATACATATGTATGTTTGAACAAGTTTTAATAAAGTAAACTTGTCAAATATGCCGCCAGATATTTGTCAAAGGGAGAATCCCCTTCCGCCTTTCTTGACAAAACATCGAAGGAACGTTCCACACTTTTAGCCCTTTTTTAAATTTAACATGTCCAACTTTCGCCACTTGTAAAGAGTTGTTTTTAGCTAGCTTAGTGTTGTTAAAGTCACCATATCGCTTACGGTATGATAAGCTGCCATTACTACCAGAATCCGGTAGCTTGCCCTGCTGGAGGCTTAACGTGTCTTAAGCCCTGTTTAGTGGTCCTCTGTAAGGTAACACTTCAGTTTAATCCAAAGTCTAGACTTCGCACGTGGATGAAGTAACAATGGCTGTAGTTTCCTTGAAAGGTCTATTTAAAATCTAGTGGACATTACATAAACAAACACCCTGTGTAGATATGTCATGCGCACGGCACGCGTCGTGCGTAACGCATAGTTTATAGATAAAAACGTCATGTTAAGGAAGGTAAAGATGCTGGCTGGAAGAGGATACCAAGGAACAGGGGTGGTTGACTGCTCAATTAAACATAGAAGAGATAAATAAAAAAAAAACAGCCAGAATGCGAAACCAAAAAAAAGAAAGAAAAGGGGAATGGAAAAACGAGGCGTCGAACGTTCTTATTACGAAGAAACAAAAATGTGGAGTTAATTAGGCATAAATTTGAATAGATTCATGACCTAGGGCATTTATTACATGTCACAGCCTGTTACCAACATCTTACGTCTGTCATTTTTAACATTATTCTCATCACTGACATCAAGTAAGAAATTAAAGTGGATTTTAATAGAGTGATAATTAAATCAACTTTTTTTTCAGACACAAAAGGTGCAAACAAAATTGTTATACATTATTGATCGGGTAAAAATATGTGTGAAGATAAAGCTGAGGGTAAATACTTTATCAATGAGTATAACATCGTTTCTTAAAAGGAAACCATTAGTGCAATCATGGATAGTATTCTTTGGTTACTTGAAACCTTTTATGGAAGGTAAATGATCTGGAAAAGTTGCATTATAGTGTTGTTAGTATAAGGGAAATCATCGGATAAAGAAGTGATTAGTTTACGTGACGTCGATAGAATGTCTGAGTTCTTGTGTACATTCTGTCCTGTCTTTTGTAAGTATACAAATTCACCAGTTCAATTCCATTTTTTTTTCCAGTCATAATCGGAAAGGATTTCATTTTTTATAATTGAAATGAATGAAAATTAATAGGTAAGCTTAAAATTAATAGAACAAGTGATTATTGGCGGGGAAACATTCTTCAAGTTTTTCGAAGATAAGAAATTTTTGAAAGGTTTTTTTTTTTTTAAATATTTTGCGAAATGAAGCTTACACTATCTAAGCTATAACCACCCCCCCCCCCCCCTTCTACCCGCCTCCAAGAAAAATGATCGATCCCTCTTTGAATGACTGCCTTAGCTATTGACCCATGACATGGCCTCTGGAAATACAGGCGCGCCTCCTTTGTGTAAGCTACACGTAATCGCGTACACATACACATACAGGATCTGACAAGCCGCCCCACAGGCAGACTAGATTTATGTGAAATTTGTATAGTAGCTGCAGATTTGTGTAAATAATGTCCCTTGCCTTTAAGATACCAATTTATCAATTACAACGGGTGTCGCGATCGTTGTTCTTAAAGCAATGTACACACACACACACTCACACACATACACACACACACACATACATACATATAGTCTATTGTGATAGAACAGAGGTCCTATATTGCTTGTCCTTGAGATCAGAATAATCCTGCAAACAACATTCCCTGTATGGCAATATTAGTTTATATAAACTTACAATGTCCACGTACATCTACATCCCTATTTATAAAATAGGCTAAATGACTGCTTAACATGAACTTCGCTTTTATTACATTGATAATAGCAACATTACCATTAATAACACTATATTGACGCAATCATCAACGCACAGGCAGGCGTGAGTAAATTACGTCAACTGCGCTTGCGCATGGACAACTATAATTCTACTAGTTCGACGGTATCTTTCTTCAGGAAATCGCAAAACTTGAAACACCGCTTATGTTTGCATCGAAATAACCATAAATACAGTACACTGTACATATATACTACATATGACTACATTACCACAACTATCATTGCATTGTAGATATCATTTATGATGAACTTACTGCAGTGATTGTTAATGACACTATAACAACAGTGAATAAACCCGACTACATTGCAACAGCTAACACTGCAATAGAGCTATTATCACTGAATGGAATTGATACAGTGATTGCAGTAGTTATTAATGACACTATAACAACAACGAGAAACCCCGACTACACTATAACAACTAACACTGCATTAGAGCTATCATCACTGAATGATGAACTTACTACAAATGATTTCGTGATATGTCATTTGTTTCACATTAACGACCGTACGGTAACTAAGAAAACCATGTACTGTCAACAACGTCAACACTGGAACAATGTTTAGTTTATTTATATTCACAAATGTAAGTACATTAGCCTAGATCATGCCTACTTGTTTTAGGACAACCATGATTAGATTTCAGCGAGATAAAGAACTATCATTAGTTAACAACCACGTGGCTTATAATAGTGGCGACCGTTGTTGCGTTATTTCTTGATCATTCTATAGGATAGTACTTCTTATTACGGATAACTGACTATGATAACCTGTCTATTTAGCAATATAATATTATACCAGACCAGAATAGGACATCCCTGTAACCTTCTGGGGTTTTTTATTTAAAAAAATACATGTCATAATTGGAGAAAAATTGAGTAAATTTGTTTGATTTCGAAAATTCAATTGTTTAGAGTTTTTTAATGGGGGGGGGGGGGGGATAAATGATACGTACAAAACCAACTAGCAAATTTCAAACTTTTCCGACTTTTCCTTCGTTATCTTGAAATGAAACTTGACTACAATTATGTTAATTAACTGGCTTTTAATCAAATTCTATTATCGCACTATGTCAAAAAAATTACCAGAATCAACACAAAAAGCTGCCGTAAAGAAGGTCCTGGCATCATTATACTTAAACAAACAAAGTGGTTTATTTCCACTACCAGATAACTGCAGATATTATTGTGATATACAGGCAAGGATATGATAAATATAGAAACATTTATACATAAGAATAAAGTATACGGCGCCTTCGAAGAAACTGAACCTATTTGTTGCTCCTCATTATATACTTTCAAGGACAGAATTTCCGTATAGCTTTGGTTGATATATTTTCATTAGGGATGTACGTACGTGCGTTCGTTCAATATATAGTTTTAACTTCTTTGTTGCTGTAGTAGTAGGGTGATGTATATATAATCTTACGATTTGATGTGGATGAACTTGGGACTCTGGGATTGATAAACAGCGATAAACCTTGTCAAAACAATGAAATTGACAACTAGAATGTCAGAGTTGCAATAAGAAGTAACAAATTCAGTTCTATTATTCTACTTCAACTAGTTTAGTACATGGTTGACCTTTCAGTAGCGGTGAGATGCTAACGTGTACATACGAATGTGTTTGGCTGTTCGTAAATGTCTCAGTAATAATATGATCTCAGGATATACAAACATGACGTACTTAGCAGTGAAGGGGGGGGGGGGGGGGCTCGACAAACGCAACTTTGATTTACTTTCGGTATGTCGTTTGTTTTAATGGTAACAAAAACACTTTGTTTATCAACAGTGGCACTTTCTAGATGTAAGTTTTTTTTCTTTCTGTTGTTGACATAATATTATAATAACCATTGATACTTTGTTTATTGCTCCAAATACACTTTGTCTTCGCTCTTGTAGAGACTTTGGGTGGCTGAAGGGTGGAAGGTATGTGCTGATATAGGGTAAAGATATCAAAGCAACCTTCTAGGAACATATTTGAACCAATTCATTGTGTCACGTGCCTTAGTAATGAAGCCAAGACGATAACGTCAGGTTGACGACATAAACCGCCATTGAAATGACTTCATCTGAGACAATATGTGTAATTTGTTAATGTGCTTTAATTAACTCAAGTCCAGTTGGTTGAATACACCTACCGACCTATGAAGCTTGACTTGTGTAGGTTTTACAATATAAATATATAGCTCAGTATTCCATAATATATGTATTACACATACAATATAATATAATATATATATATATATATATATACCACTAGACCAGCGGCCTCCGGTACGTGATGTTTGGTTTTACACGTCATCATCATTGCATAAATAAAGAGGAAGAACACGGATATAATACTTCTCACCACATATCAATTGATCAAAGGATATATTTGAATCTTGCTATCGTCAAACAAGATTGTTTCTCATGTAATAAATATTTGGGCATTATGTGAAGAAGAATGGTAGTTAAATTCACCACCTTTGCTTTGTATTTGATGTAATCTGATGAAAGAATCCCAGGGGATCCATCTTTAAAGTAGAAGTACTAAATGGAAACATAATTGGTTTCTGTATTCCATCGAAATGAAGGACCTCCGGCATAAATTCCAAATGTTTTGCAAACTACTAAAAGGTAACACAATAGTTTTCATGACATTTATTGTACACAAACAGTTCTTGTAAATGCACTAAACGGTAAATAACTGTGTAATAGGGAGGTGCCAATTGGTTTTAACACAAACATCGCTCAGTCATATAGCAATATGAAATGATTGGTCGAAGTATACAAAAAACAACACCCAAAATAGATTTTATGTTTATTCTAATTATTGTGATAATTCAGGCGTTTTTATGAGGACGGAGCCATGGCCCACCAGACCCCACCCTTCAGAATCGATTATAACAATACATATACACATCTAGCTTAGACTACGAACTCGATGATAAATTCAACGTTATTTTCTTGTGTATGTGTTGTTGATGAATATTTGAAGAAAGTCATAATTAATAAAGAAAATATGCTAGTGATTTTTATTAAAATCAAAGAATTACAGACGAGAATCCCAGATTTTTAAAAGGCTCCGAAAACTTGATAAATTTTCTGATAGCTAGTGAAATCGTGCAACCTCCCGAAAAATTGCGCGACCCACTTTTTGGTTCGCGCGCCATTGTTTGCAGACCATTGAATAATTCATTTATATAATCATAAGCTATACAAATGGATAAACCAAAACTTTTTTATATTGATACTAGCTGATGGAAATAATAAATATCATGAATAAATAATGGCATGTGAACTTGATGCAATGAACGGTCCGTTACAGAATCATTGACCAATGCAGAGGCTACATGAAAGAGAATATGGAAATGTGAGGAGTTGTTTGTTGTTTGGCTTTGATTGACGTAAACATAGGTACAATTATATTTTGATTAAATGCAAATCTCTTGTGATTGAAATAAGCAGCAGAACTCACTATCTACATGGAAACTGTATTGAAACTGTAGCAAAAACAAAATTCAAAACGGTTTAAGACAACCAGATAACCATATTAAGATTATCTTTTCATGAATAGTTTACGCTTACTACGGCTGGGTATGAATATTCACACAAACAAACACACAATGTATTTGTGAACTTAAAAAAAGTAAGGGATGGCATAGCCTATATATGTAACATTGTTTATCAGTTTTGAAATATGTTGCCTAGGTTTCTTCAAAAAAGGACATGTGATGACGTTATGAAACGATAGCTGTGAATTTACCGTGACAAGTAATCCGTCATTATATGTGGGCCTCGATACAACAAGCACAAGACACTTGAATGAAGCTGATCTAATTTGATAATTTGTTTGATGTGACACAACTCCTGAACAAACTTGCGCCCCATTACATGTGTACGCTGCCCCTCTTAAATCACACTCAAGCAGGCCATTAGCCAAATGAAATCTCACGGTTCATATAGCTGTTTTGGGCTGCGAGATGACAAAAGCAATCCAGATAAGAAGGATGGAGAAGAAGAATATGATGACGAGGGATGATGTAGAAGAGGGATACAATTTAAAAGAAGATGATGGAGTTTAGGTATCCTTAATCGAAAAGAGAATATGCAATATTTAGCATTTCATATGCAGAGGAGTGGTACCTATCTACCTGCGATGGGTGTTTGCTCTGCTTGTACAATGAGCGGGTATTTGCACTCTTGATGATGCTGCTGTGTTCAGTCGCGGTTGGATGGTACTTGGCCGTGTGCAAATGACAGTGAATGAAGACGTGTGTTGCTGAATCTCGGAGGAGGTGGAGGAGGAGGCGATGGGATGGAGTGTCCTCTGGTATCGTGATGATAAATGAGAACAAACAAACTCACTCCAATGTGAAGACCAAGAGCAAACAACTGCCGAAACGATTATAAAAGTAGAGTTTTATTGTTTCCTTACATCGAATATTATGGGAGATGGCAAATACTTCCAACTCCTCCCAGCCCCCAATTGGAGTTTGATGACGACATCTCATTAAGTAGCTCATGGCTTTCTTTGTTTCATTCTCTCGCTCTCGGTGTGAACTAATTTTATGTAACATGTGTTTGCTATCACCCGCAGAAATCTTAAATATTCATCACATATTCATCTATAGCCATACATGAAAAAGAAATAAGTTAAAGCTTTTATATCAAGGATGAATGAAAAGAAGATTAAATAGGAAATTAAAAAGGTTTTTTGAACAACATCTGTCGTGATGACATCACAAAGCACCTAATGTGATCCACTCCCTGTAGTAAAGGAGGGGTTTAAAAATCGGTTACACTCAAGCAAACATATCTCCAGTTATAGGGACAAGATCTTGATATTAGGCTTTCAACTATAACATATATGTAAACTATGACTCTCTTCAATATAAGTTTTACATAGCCTGCCGCCGAGAAATCCCTTGAAGTAATCACTGGCATACCTTTGGAACATGTTGTGAACTTGAAGATTTGCCAAATTTATGTGCGTACATCTTCAAGAAAGTGGCAACTAATCTATATATTTGCAGCAAATCATCTCTTTCTTGCATTCACGGAAGTCATAAACTATTAACCTTTCGGGGCTCAACCATTATCAGGATAGATTTAGTATAATTGGGGGATTCTATCGTCCTCATGGTCGTAAATGTCATGCCGCTAGTTCACCATTGATTGGCTTAACTATAGGTTTTACTTTTTACTTCCATATAGTATGATATGTACTTAGTCATTGAACCTGTATGTGAACGTTATAACACCAGTGGGTTACCACGATATATGTCTACATGCTGTCAGCGTTTAAACCATTAAAACCTAACCCCTGTTATCGGAAGTGCATTAAATCGTCTACACTGGTTTTAATTTGTTTACATCAGGGAAACATGTCCATCCCACAGTTACCTTGGCAAAAAAATTGTCAATTAAAATGGCGATTTCTATTACGTAAATCAAAATTCATACAAATCAAACTTCAAGGTGTCGAAATGCTTGACGGGAAGGATCACGTGTTTCCTGGTATCTGTTTTCTGATGAATCTGTTGCACACCGTCATATTGATCAAATTAATTAACGAATGGCTTAATTGTTTGATTCAAGAGATATACACGGTGTTATATATTTGATCGTGCTTCACTATCGTTACACATGTTCTATTTTATTATGCACCCATACGAGTCGTTGATCATGTTACTTATACGTTACTCCCTTGAAGTACTGTATAGGTATCTTATACATTCACATATCACGGTTTGTCTTTATAGTTTATTTAGGTGATTGGATCAGTTTTCAGGCATCACGTGACCAATTTTCCTGTACAAAGTCTATAAGGTGTTACCTCTTCTCTATTTTTCAACAAGTCGTAATTACTCAGCAGTTAGCCTCAGCAGTTACTAATAATAATTTACCTCCCTATGAAAAACTCACCGGGTACTTTCATGTGAAATTTGGTAGGTCTGTAAATTCTACAGTCTTGTTGATTTTTCTACAATTTGTATACTGTGTCTTCCAAAGGAAGCGTCAAACATGACGTGTTATTGAACATTATCGTAACAAACATAACAAAGTTGTGCTTCAAAATGAAGGTTGGGGGTGGGGGTGGGGGGGGGGAACGCTAGTATCCTGTAAATTTCTTTAACTCTTATTCAGTTCACTTATTTTCTTCTTGATTGTCGTAAGGAAGGATCGGCGTCTGGCTTATAGAATTAAGGCGAAATGGGGAAGGGTGGCGGGGGACCGTGCCATATCAACATTAATGAATTAAGTTTACAATTAATTTACACAAAGTGAAGAAAACCTAACTTAACTTCTCTTTACTTAGAACTGCAATTATATAACTTAAAATTTGTTAAGTTTATTTCTAACTGTGAAAAGAAGGGAAAAAAGGGAAAAAAAAACTTTGTTAACCCCGTCCTACTTTCAGTCTGCTTAGTACTATCGAAATATGTAAAACAAAATGGACAGACGTATGAATCTTTTATTTGTGAACTTAAATGTCGAATCTGACGAGCCAGCTATATTTATTTTGTCATTAAATATGTGTGATATACCCTCCTTAAAGGGATATATATATATATATGTATATATATATATATATATATATATATATATATATATAGTTATATAGTTATATAACCATCCAACAATATCTTTTTTGTTTTAATAATCTTCTGTGTTTCTCCCATCTTGTTAGATTTGCAATGATTTTGATTCCCATTTTTGAAGGACAAATAAGAAAAACAATCACAACTCTTAACGTCCTTCACCGTAACAGTTTGGTTTCAACCTCGTTGCTGTTAATACCTTAATACATCTTTGAAGAAATTGGACTAAAAAAAATGTGGCAAATTGAAATAATTTGGTCAATCAAGCTTTGTTCTCTCCGGAATGATCTTTGCTTGTTTTCTCGCCCAAAAAATGTTACAACAATGTTAATTGTTTTCGCTTCTCAAAATGTAAGTAAATTACTATAGAAATAAAGCATTCCCTATAAATAAGTAGTAGATAGATATTTGAGTACATATAGGTACAATATCTCTTTAACGCCTTCACGGTGGTAAAATCCACAGATAGTTTAAAATCGTGATTGAAGTATATATTTATTGCCGATAATTCGGCGTGTTTCATATCGTTTCTCGCTCACAAGACATTTTAATTTCTACGATTTTGTCGCACACCTCTGTTTAATTGTTTCGTTTGACTTCTCCTTTTTGTTTTTAAATTCTAATTTGACCAGAAAACGCTTATTATGGGTTTTTATTGTTTGCATTCTGGCATGTTTTACAGCTTTGTTGAATGATATGATTTTCAAAACATACACAAAGTTGTTTTCATTTCTCGTATTTGATAAAATAAAATAGTTTTTAAGCTGTGCCACCAATTGGGTAAGAGATACAGGAGAAGAACAGTTTTTGTCTGATAAAGTGTTAAGACAACTGTGTAGTCTTTTTTGTTGACTTCTTTGCATAACAATCATAGAATATGTAATTAATGATGTGACACTGCATTAATTAAATTTTTTACAAGCTAAATATAATTAATGTATATATATTTTTTTTACTAAGACCCTAATATAAGCCAAGTGATGACATTTTTAAATAGATAGTTTCTATAGCAACCTCTCTGGCTGCACATTATTTTATTTTCTTGCGATCGCTTCTAATTTTTGTTTTGTTTTGTAATTGTAATTTGGTAACTTAGAATTGATATTACGATTGTCGTTGTCGCCACACTGAAGCGAAGAGAGACATTACCTTGGGCGGAGAAGCTATTCAGCTTGTAAACATGGGAGTTAACAAAAAAAAAACCGGGTTAGGTTTCGGCGACATGAAAACAGAATGAGCTACAAAAGAGTTCTAACAACAGTGCAGAAGTTAAACGCAACTCGACTATTTAGAAAGACGTTTGTCTTCTTCGTGTCACCGATATTACATGTATGTGAGACCTTTTCAAATGATCTAAAATGATGTAAAGTAATCGATACATTCCAGACCAAGTATACCTGAGAAGAACCATGAGCCTCGCCAAAACAGGAATGCGATTAGTGATCGATGAAGAAAGAATGAGTAGATAGAAATTCTATAGAATATTCAGATACAGAAACCTCAAAACTATTAAAAACAGAATAGAGATTACTTCGATAAACCGGAAGGAAGACTCTATAGAGCAAATACAACATGGCGATGTATATAATGCGAGAAGGCAAACCAGCTAGAAATCTTGGACAGAAGCGAAACTTGTGGCAGCATGCAGTCAGAACAGGATGGAGATATTCGTTAGAGAGCACTGTGGAAGGCATTATGTGCCACTAGGCACGTGGACAGGCATTATGTGCCACTATGCACGCGGACAGGCATTATGTGCCACTATGCACGCGGACAGGCATTATGTGCCACTAGGCACGTGGACAGGCATTATATTGTGCCACTAGGCACGTGGACAGGCATTATGTGCCACTAGGCACCTAACAGCTATCATTGTTACCATATACTGACGTAGTCCCAGAGATACAAGATCACCGTTACAAGAGCTATATATACCGTAGGTCCTTTAACTTTCAACAAAAATCATTATTTCTTTATGTGTAAATGCCAGAAAGCATTTAAGTTCCGGTATCCAACTTTTGTGTTTTAAGATATTTTGACGACCTAATTAAATGATAATATTCTCTATAAATTTCCATAACATAATTAACAAACCGAGAAACTGTGCATTCCTCAGATTTCCGTTTTTAGAGCATCGAAAATAGAGAAGGAATTTTCAGTTTGCTATATAACTATAGTTACATAAAATTATTTCATTAATGTTTAGCGTATCTTTAATTGGAAAAAGTGGACAGGCAGCACATTTAAATACACCAGGAATAATGGATATACAACTGACAGGAGGTAATTTATGTAACCCGTACCCTTTTTCAAACTTAAATATTACGGTAATATTGTCCTTAATAATTCACAAGGAACAGCGGCTTGCAAGTTCTCGTTTCACTTACCTTTTATTAAGAATTAAGTTGACCATAAACTGAGCAAATTCCACTGAAGGTTATTTTAAATCAGTTTCTATTCATCTTTGTACTTCCAATTAAACTAATTCAAATTAATTTCAGTAAATACAATTGTTTCTAAACAAATAGATATTGTACAATACATAAAAATGCGAGAGGAACGCAAACGTTGCAAGTAACGCACCACCCCCCCCCCCCCCTCACCAAACAAGGAGTAAAGAGTAAAACTATTAATATCACCTGACTCTTCAAGTGATGTTGTTATATACGGGATGGGATATAGGGGTGTTTGAACCAGGCGGATTTTACACATTGTTTAATCTACAAGCAGTGTGCTCATTGATAAGATCGTATACCGGAGCCAGTAACCTCCTTCATAAATCATATATTTTTCATCCATCCTCACACCTGAGGACACTCACCTCTTAGTACTTGCCGCGATTTATTTGTTTTGCCTACGACCGGTCGGTCAACCTAACCCTGCACCTTGATGGTATTTCTATTTACAAGACATCGTAAATTAATTGATGGAAGGTTTCTATATACAGGTACGATGACGTCTTAAAGGAACAGGACAAAGACGGTCCTAGAAATGTCTAGACTTAAAAACTAAATTAGCAAAAAAGGTCGGTACCTGTCAAGCCTCCAAATATAAAATAAATCTTGCTACAACATTTCAACGTATTTCCCTGTATAGGCTCTGAGCTCCTTGCATATATAGTTGCAGATTCGGGGTAAAAATTGAGCAATGCTAAGTTATACGGATGTTAGCGAGGGTTTGAATACATTTATATTGCTGTAAATACTATCGATGCATCATGGGAAACGTTCGTTAATCACGTCACTGCATGTACCGTAGTTCTCCGACCCTCCTCAAGCACCGAAAGTATTTGATTGATGTATGCAAATTATCATTGATTAATTCTATTATAAGAAATATGTGACTTTTTTAGACACACACAATGTAAATTTTTGTTATATTATGTATATCAGTATATTGACCTCTGATGATATTTGACCTCCAGCAAAAACAACAAGGATGTTCAATGAATGATCAATATCGACGAGTCACGTGTCTAGTTTATAACATCTGTCAACATTTCCCTTTCTGGAGACATCATACATACATGGAAGCTATAGCCACTGCACAGACATACCCAGGGTGGCCTGTCCAGATGAGACAAGAATCCAAAAACACGTACCGCTCTTTTATCCAGTCATATATAGATGTGGATGTACAATCTAACTGTGCAATTAGATTAAACATTAATCCATTATCCCACAAACATGAATGGAATAGAACATTATTAAGCATAAGAAAAATGTTTTGTGAAATATTGCTCTCAATTTCTACGTTTTTCTGTAGTCACTTTCGAGATTCTCAACAGGACATTTTTTTTCTTTTGCCCCATCCATAACCGTTGCGAGCAACCTCCTTCAGGCGCTTTATTGCATTAAAACTAAATTTTGCTGTCGGTGAAGAACGCACGAAGCATGTTTAGTCGAACGAGAGACAGACACTGGTTGTAAAGCTGCAAGCAGCCTCAATTACACGGCAATTAATTCGCTGTCAAATACCATTGATAGGAGCTTCCATGCGGTAGGCACGTCACAAGCGTAGCGAACTGACAACTATACCATGTTAATGCAGATTATAATACAAGTCCTTGATGCTTATACAAAGTAACTTTAACAACAAAGACACACTAAAGATACACTTATTTGTTAAGTCTGCTTCCCCCTCTGTTAATAGAATATTGTATTGAATTGTTAACCGGTATACCCATGCTATTGCTTCTGATACAGTCACGCAATTGTATCTAGCAAAAGTGAGTGAAGTATTTGAACCCAGGGGCGGTGTTTTCTTACTGATGCAAAACAAAAATGGTTAAAAAATCACTTTTTCTTTCTTTCTTTCTGTCCGTCTTCTGTTTTTTTTTGTTTTTTTTTTAGTAAATGGGTATCTGTTTCATTTACCAGCCGTTCTTGTTTCAGGTGAACGCGTGGCGACGATTTCCCGAACCATGGTAAGGCACAAAAGAGGCAGCCCATCAGATGGGTCAGTTTACCACACAAACATACAGTAACCTGTAATACGCGCGTGTAAGCTTTACGCAAACTAATTTCTCTGATTAAAAAGTGAGCTGTAAATCTAGATTAACCTACCCGTAGAAACAGAGAACAAGTAAACGATTTCCAGACTATTAATCATTTTTAGGTAATTAATGTCGAATTATATGAAATTAAAATATACTTAGAAACGGTAACAAACCTGTCGAAAAATAACAAAATCCGACGGATGATATTACCGATTGTAAAATATGTAGCTTATAGGTTAAAAAAAAATGTTTTTTTTTTTTATTGCTTTAAAGATTTTAATTAAAAGCTGTGCCGTTTTGTGACAAATAACCGGTCAATTATATTGATTGTTAAAAGATGTGTTTCACAGACAAATTAATCTTTGTCACCAGCTATGTACAAGGACATCTGTACATAAATATTATAAAGTTTCATCAGATTTAAATCACATAAACGGGAACTGTTTTTCAGAACAAAAGCTAAAACTGTTTAGGCCGTCCTTCGTCAGTTATTTTCTTAATTTGATTGAAATTATATTTCGACAAAAATATAGTAATGAACCATACGGCATGATGTACGGCCGTGACTTTTCAGCAAAACTGACCCGAATTTCCAACGTCGCTTATAAAATAATGTCTATATATATATTCTCTATAGAACAACAATTGTAAAATTGTTTTAGTTAAACTTTTAAATTTGTTTCGTTAATTTTCCGAGACAAATTACAGTTATTACACCAGCTATACAGAACACCACGTTTAGCCCCAAGGTTATATCTTTTGCAGTTTTGGTAAAAGTGTTTTTTTTTTTTTTTTTTTTCGTAGCGGACAGCACTTACAATGAATGGGTTAAATAAAAGTTACATGCAACAGAAACAAGGCTCACGAAAGGAACGATTCAACTCGTCAGACGCGCGCATGCTTCTCATGAAAAGCTTCTATCTTGAATTAATTAAATTAAGTTTCTTTCTATTGAATATTTGAATGTTTTATATTACCGGTATATATCAAGATATAATTTCCTTGTCCAAATGATTTTTTTCTCCTTTCATTTGTCGTATCAATATTTTATACAAATTTATCTGCTATTTATATTTGTTCTGGTACAATTAATTTGCTCAGGGTAATGCAAATATGGTTCTCATTTCTTCTCATGATTTTTTTCTCTTCGATATGGACAGGGCGGACAGTACAAGTAATGGGAGGGTTAGGGGAGCTGGCCGAAATCTCGGGGGGGGGGGGCTTAAGCTATAGGTAATCGAGTCTAGCCTCATCAGCCCTCAAACTATAACATACTCGGGATAAATAACAATAAAACATTGACTAAGCAATAAATAACAATCCTACCACCCCCCCCCCACCCTCTCCTCCCAGCTCCCACACATGTCTTCAAAAAATATTCAAAAATGTATACGGGTGTAGTACTAAACATCCTTTTTGTATCATTAAGTAAATATGCAATTCAACACTAAACGTTGATATTAAGCCTATATTACGTGTGAAAACTAGACATACAGGCATGTAGGGAGTTGCTATAGAGTAGCAGCTCCCTGCTACATGGGAAGAAGCTATAGTCTTGTCTCAATTATGGCCACTTTCTTCCCTTTTATTTTCTTTTTCATTAAGGGAACGTTTAAAGTGGACACCAAGAAACAGGTTTATTACACATTAGGGTGTTTTATAGTGCAGGGGTACTAGTCTGTCATCCTTGATGACGTAACCTAAGGGTGGGCTACTACAAGAGCAAGAAATAATATAGATGTCTATAAGGAATTAACAATTATTGGTTCTTTGTGAGACTAAGTAAGTGTGAATATGTTATCAGAACCTCATGTTTAAAGTTAATGAGCATGCATGATAACGTCGTTAATACAGAGTGAAGACCCATGCATATATGTCCATAACATTTCTACCACACACATAATAACAAGAATATCCGCCCGTAACGGAATTGGGAGTAGTAGTGATCCTGGCAAATTTTATATACTTAGATTTGCGATTCTCTTTCAAATATTTTCAGTATTTTCTTTACATTTCATTCGCGAAGTATCTCGTAAATGATTGGACTATCCGTGACAAGGAATCTTTAAAGTCACGACCTTTCGTTTCTTCAAGTTATAACTCATTTTTTTTTTTTTCACTGCTCGATTCAAACTTGCGTGATGTGTGTGTGTGTGTGTGTCATAAGACAGGGTGGGCCAGTAAAATAGAATGTGGAAGAAGGTGAGAGTATAGCTTGCAAGCCGCAGTTTAGTCGCGAAAAATGATAGTAAAAGTCCAATTTGAAACGTAGTTGGACGATTTAGACGATGAAATGGATAAAATAGCTTGATTTATTGTGATAGCTGGATAGTTATTTATGGCCTGTAATGACCGCTAGTGACAAATAATACACAACGTGAATTATGAGCGACTCTCGATTTGCGACAAGTAGGACATTAAAGCAACGTGTTTAATTATATACGCGCACCCACCGCCGAGCAGACGCAACAACAATGTATGACATATAATGTATACAGGCTCAGGTTATGATTTTGACAGTGAAGTTTGCAAGTTTGAATACGACATAACAGGTTCTGCTCTGTCGTTTGAAACTAACTGCGAAGCTCATTAAAAGCGAGTAATTAGCTAGAGCCATTAGATTGAAAGAATCAATCTCTTATTCCTTGTTTTTATTCAATTCACATTCGTACATTAATGATAATTATTTATTGAACTGTATTACATAACGGTTAAGGAAGACGATTAAGCAGTCTAACATCGCCATATGCATGACCCGTAGATATTCAGTCGAATCTGTTTATAGCTCCATGGTCGAATCAACTGATGCAAAAAGTATATAAGAATATAATATATTTTTACAATATAAAAGTTGGTGTGCGGAAATGAGTAATTTTATTTGGTTCAACCATTAATATATAAAGTAAACCTCTACAACAATACCTGCGGTTAATGTAAGAATAAGCATATGGTTTACTACGAGTATACAGTATAGGCAGTGTGATGACCTATAACTATATAAATTCATTTAGTGGTAAGTATAGGCATGGACTGCTGCATGTAAGCTTTCAACGTAAGCGAGGATGGCTCTCGTTAGTATAATCATGGATGGTGTAAAATACAAGTATGATTGGTTGTAAATACTAGCATGGATGGTTTGTATGAGTACCGTATGAATAGCTGTATAGAGGTTTGAATGTGTTATAAGTTTAGCCGTGAGGATAACACCGGTTCGCTGTAACCTTAGTTTAATTACAGTTGACTGAGAATATTAATATACTTTACTGTAAGTATCACTGACCACGTTATGCGTAGTTACAGTTTGAATAAGTATGACATACTGTAAGTATACCCATGGCTGGCTGTAAGTATAACTACTAGGCTGATATCGAATACTGTCTCTGGTCCGTTTATCTGGGACAGTGGTGTAACGGCACATCGTATCCTTGCACATTGCACATTAGTTCAGTAAGCCACCTATATTTCTTTAAGGCCGGGACGGTTGCAGAGTTATGCGACAACTCGCATTGACACCTGGATGGGTGGCTTAACCCGCACAGTTGAAGAGTACCGCTAACTTCTAAGCGGTAGTAGTTACTATGGCAATCGTACAACACCCGTATGCGTTTACCTGTACAGGCGCACGCTTATTGTGTTATGTGCAAAGTGGGCCTATGCCTATATAAATGGAGGCAAACAAGAGTAAGGTATCTTTGTAGGCTGAGAGGTAACCAATGATGATGATGATG